>NC_134139.1:128684166-129315000 GCF_033958435.1 Carettochelys insculpta | reverse complement strand
CAAAAGAGAAGAGCCTTTGAACTAAGCATGTACAAAATTTCTCAGAGCATATAATGCTGAAGGCCCAGCTTGGTAATGCAGGAGGACTGCTGAGCCAGCATGGAGTCCTGCTGAAATCAATGGAACTCCATGCAGGCCCAGCAATTGGCCCTTCCACATCAATCTGAGGGATTGGTGGAAAGTTTCACACTTAAGAAATGAAATTTTGAAAAGTGCACATATCTGAAGGCTTTTAAGTACATCAAAAATTCCTTTCTGTGAATGATTTTAATGATGAGATTTGATTTTTAAAGAATATAGCTGTCCATTCTTCTTTTAACTAAGTGATACTCATAAAATTACTTTAAAAAGCTATATTTCTAAATTACTATATTATATAGAGAATTACATCCATATTGGATTTCAATGCAGTGCTGATTAGCGTTTTTTGGGTTTAGGTGTTAGGTACATTCTGCAGAATAATGGACCTCATCTCAGCCAAAATTTCATCCTGTGCAGTCCAAAATTTCCTTTCCTCAGCTTCTTGACTAACTATTCCACAAAGCTCCTACGGCTTAGCACATTTTAGTTAACATGTTCCGGATTTAAGGCCTTATTCTGAGAGGCACCGAAAAAGAGTCCCAAAGCATTTCCTCATTACTCTGTCAGCACGTCACCATACCTCATCCAGTGCACTAAATGCTCAGTAAGAGCGAAGTGGGTAAAATCAAACAATTGCTTGTCTCTCACTAGTAGAAGTTGACTAGTATCAGAGAGGTAGCCGTGTTAGTCTGTATCTTCGAGAACAACAAGAAGAAGCCCTGTGGCACCTTATAGACTAAAAGATATTAGTCTCTAAGGGCTGCTTGTGGTGCACTGGCTCAGATTGCATGGCTTCCAGGACCAGTCCTGCGCCCCCTGTGTGTATGCACCGCACCAGATCTGTGGGGCTCTGGGAACAGCTGTAGCCAGATGAAGAGTTAGTAGCTTTGGGTGGGACTCAGGGTGCAGCTGAGCAGCGAACAGGGGGCAGCAGCTAACAGGGAAGGGAGTTTGCCTCTGGGCAAAGCATTCTAGAGGAGCTTGGGTGAGTGTGGGATTTGGGGGGGCTGTGTGGTGAGCTGGTGGGTGAATGGCTGTCTGTCTGGGCAGCTATGTTACTTTGCAGAGAAGGGCAGTTTGATCAGCTGCCTGTGTGCCCGAGTTTGTGTGGTGCAGAGAGGAGCAGTTTGCAAGGTGTGAATTGGGGGAGTTTCCTGCCAGCTGAGCCTTCAAGGGCTGATTAGACTGGAGGCAAGGCTTTGAGTCAGGCCTAACCGGCTAGCAGCTCTCTCTATAAGAAGGGAGCTCTCAGCGAACACAGTGAGTGGCGAACAGGGGGCAGCAGCTAACAGGGAAGGGAGTTTGCCTCTGGGAGTTTGCCGAGGGAGGAGCCCCGTGTTTGTTGTCCTGTTCAGGTATGGTGTTCCACCTGTGCCCTGCAAGGCAGCACTATCAAGAAAAGGAGTCTCTGAAGAGAAGAGCCTGAAGAGCGATGGTGGAAGGTGGACCTGGGGGCACTGAGAGCAGATGGAGGGAGAGGGGCCAGTGCAGTGAGGAGGGCGGACATGGGAGCAGATGGGGGTAGTGGGTTGGGGAGGGACCTATGGTGATGGTAGTTGGGGGGGGGGTGTTAAAGGTGGGGAGGAGGGTCCTGGGGATATGAGGTCATTGCTCCACAGGGAGCTATGGTGACTCATGGTGACAAGGAGGTATGAAGTAGTGGGATCCTTAACCACATTCTCCACACCCCACTGCCTTGTGGGTTATCCTGGGAAGGAGAAAGGCTAAGGGAGTAAACCCTGACAGAAGATCCAGAGTGGAGTCCGAAGGTGGTTCGGTGTGAACTTCTGGCACTGTCCCAGCAACTCCTGCAGCTGAGCTGGTACCAGACGTGGAGGTTATCCTCTCCTTTGGACTATATCAGTAACGCCAAGAGGGGGACACTGGTGTCTGGGCAGCCCAGAGTCTCCATAATAAGTGCCAAGGCTCGCGCCTGGAGAGGTACTCCGGCATCGCTGAACAGCGTTGCATCAACATGGGAGTCAACAGATACCGGTTATAAGCTCTTGCTCGACTGGTGTAGAGAACGAGCACCAGGGGTTGCCTTCGACGGTGGGAGAGATCCTCGCATCTCACTGGACAGTCACCGCCCGCCTCAAGCTGGGCAGCCTTCAGCCAATAGAGTACTGTCCCGCCACAGTTCACCTGCCTCGCTGGGTGCGTGAGGCTTAAGGTTCCTGAACCTGACAAGTGACTGAAATTTGGACACCAGGCAAACCAATAAGAAAATCAACAAGAAATGAGAAACATCAACAATTTAAGCTTGCTTGCTGGAATGTGCGGACCATGCTGACCGACTTGACTGAAGATCTTCAGGCCATCAGTGACACCCGAAAGACCGATGTCATCAACGAGGAACTGAAGAGGCTCAGAGTTGATATCGCTGCCCTGCAAGAGACGCGACTCACAGATTCGGGATCTCTAAAGGAAAAGGACTAAACCTTTTTCTGGCAGGGTAAAGCCCAAGAAGAGCCCAGACAGCATGGTGTTGGCTTTGCTGTCAGAAACACCATTCTACAAATGGTGGAATTAGTCATGGGCAGATCAGAAAGATTTCTTCGGATCACGCTTCAAACTTGCGCAGGTCCCGTCCACCTGATCAGCACTTATGCTCCAACCCTGTACGCCACACCAGAAGTAAAAGACAAGTTCTATGATGTGCTTAGTGCTGCTGTAGCGCAAATACCTGCTCGTGAACAACTGTACATCTTGGGTGACTTCAATGCAAGAGTTGGAGCTGATTGGGCCTCATGGCCTTCCTGCTTAGGACACTTCGGTGTGGGAAAAATGAATGACAATGGACAGCGTCTCCTTGAACTGTGCACGTACCACAATCTGTGCATCACAAACTCATTCTTCCAAACAAAGCCCCAGCACAGAGTGTCGTGGAGACACCCACGCTTGAAGCACTGGCATCAACTAGACGTGGTCATCACTAGGCGTAATAACCTCAAAAACGTCCTTCTGACACGCAGCTATCATAGTGCTGGCTGTGATACAGATCATTCACTAGTTTTTTCCAAGCTCAAGCTGAGACCCAAGAAGCTGTACTGCTCTAAACCTGCTGGAAGGCCCCACATTGACGCCAGAAAGACGGCAAACTTGGAGAAAGCGGAAAAGTTCAGAGAGACCCTCCAGGAAAATCTGCACAGAGGCCCTGGGGGCACCGATGTGACATCCAAATGGCAACATCTGAAGGATACAGTTTACAACACGGCTTGTAGGTGTTTGGAAGAAGAGCTAGAAACACGAACGACTGATTCGAAGCTAACTCTGATGAGACGATTCCAGTCATCGAAAAGAAGCATGCTGCACTCCTGGAGTACAAACGCTCACCGAGCCAGAGTACCCAGCAAGCACTTAGAGCGGCCAGAAGAACAGTACAGCAGACAGCCAGGCGCTGTGCCAATAACCACTGGCTCCAGCTATGCAGCAGCATCCAGACCTGTGCTGACTTTGGTAATCTCAGAGGAACGTATGAAGGTATGAAGAAGGCATTAGGACCCACCCAGAACAAGATGGCACCTCTGAAATCCAAATTTGGTGAAGTCATCGCTGACAAAGCCAAACAGATGGAGCGCTGGGTTGAGCACTACTCCAAGCTGTACTCACGCGAGAACATTGTGGCTGACGCAGCCCTTGATGCCGTCGAGCTCCTACCAGTAATGGACGAACTGGATCAGGAACCGACTGTGGATGAACTGAAGAGAGCCATCAACAGCATTGCAGAAGGAAAGGCCCCTGGTCAGGATGGTATACCACCAGAGGTAATCAAGTGTGCCGCGGACACACTCCTGGAACCCCTACATGAGCTACTGTGCCTGTGCTGGAAAGAGGGTGAGGTTCCACAGGATATGCGCGACGCTAACATTGTAACCTTGTATAAGAACAAAGGAGACAGAAGCGACTGCAACAACTACTGTGGGATCTCCCTCCTAAACGTCACTGGTAAACTGTTTGCTCGCGTCATCCTTGGCAGACTCCAGAAGATTGCTGAGAGGGTGTACCCCGAATCGCAGTGTAGATTCCGCGCAGAGAGGTCTTCCGTTGACATTGTCTTCTCTCTAAGGCAGCTCCAGGAGAAGTGCAGGGAGCAGAGGAAGCCACTCTACATAGACTTCATTGACCTGACCAAGGCCTTTGACTTGGTCAGCAGGGATGGTCTGTTCAAACTGCTCCACAAGATAGGCTGTCCTCCACGGTTACTCAAGATGATCCAGTCGTTCCACGAAGACATGAGAGGAACCATCCAATATGACGGCGCTTTATCGGATGCTTTCAGAATCAGGAGCGGCATCAAACAAGGATGCGTGCTTGCTCCGACATTGCTCGGGATCTTCTTCACACTCCTCCTGAAGCATGCCTTTGGATCTTCAACAGAGGGCATCTTGCTGCACACAAGATCTGATGGGAAACTCTTTAATCTTGCAAGACTGAAAGCTAAGTCTAAGGTGCGCGAAGTCCTCATCAGAGACATGCTGTTCTCAGATGATGCTGCTGTAGTGTCTCACACAGAAGACCAGCTTCCAAAACTGCTGGATCAGTTCTCCAAAGCGTGCAAGGACTTTGGGCTTACCATCAGCCTAAAGAAGACAAACGTGCTCAGTCAGGATGTTGCTGAATCCCCGTCAATCAGCATTGACAACTATACGTTAGAGGTCGTCCATGAGTTCGTTTACCTCGGGTCACCATCACTGACACCCTGTCGTTGGACACTGAGCTAAATAGGAGGATCGGAAAAGCGGCCACAACTCTGTCCAGACTCAGCAAGAGAGTGTGGAATAACAACAAGCTGTACACTCACACCAAAATGCAAGTCTACAGAGCCTGCATCCTCAGCACCCTCCTTTATGGCAGCGAGACTTGGACCCTGTATGCCCGCCAGGAAAAGAGGCTGAACGTCTTCCTCTTGCGCTGCCTCAGGCGCATGCTTAGAATATCATGGAAGGACAGAGTGACCAACACCGCTGTCCTCAAGCAAGCTGGAATCCCAACCATGCACACCCTCCTCAGGCAGCGTCGGCTGCGCTGGCTTGGCCACGTCCACAGGATGAATGATGGAAGGATTCCAAAAGACATCCTGTATGGTGAGCTAGCCTCTGGCAAAAGACCTCCCGGACGCCCGCAGTTGCGCTACAAAGATGTCTGCAAGAGAGACCTCAGAGAGGTAGACATCGAGCTGGACAACTGGGAAGAACGAGCAGACGACCATGGCAGATGGAGGCTGGGGTTACACAAGGGCCTTCAGAAGGGAGAGATGAAGATCAGACAGCTAGCAGAGGAGAAGCGAGCACACAGAAAGCACACTAAGGACTTGCCAGACACCCACCACATCTGCAAGAGATGCAGCAAGGACTGTCACTCTCGTGTGGGTCTTCATAGTAACAGTAGACGCTGTAAATGAAGTCCTCAATTGAAACTATAAAGGGTGCGATCCATAGTCTATGCAGACTGAAGGATGCCTACTATTAGTCTCTAAGGTATCACAGGACTTCTTGTTGTTGTAGTAGAAGTTGGTCCAGTAAAAATATTATCCTTCCCATTTTGTTTCACCCAAATAAGGATATTTCAAATTATCTTGGTCTATAAAAAAGAGAAACCTTGGAATGTAAATAGTGTGTTGTTGGTTACATATTCCCAAATTCAAATCCTTCAGTATATCCTTATTGAAGTGCCATATTATAGAGATGTTAAAATGGTTAACTGGTTAAATGCTAGTGCTTAACTGGGTAACGATTTAACTTAGGTACTGTTCCTCAGCCATGAGCAGAGGTCCTCCAGCAGTCCTGTCACCATTGGAGTTCACTGACAGAGGTTTCATGCTTACTGGTTAACCAGTTAATATCCCACATTCCTATTATGAGGCAGGAATGAAATCTTTAGACATTTTTTTAAATAAACAACAACTAATAGTCTTTCTGAAGAGTTTAATCAATATTAATTTACTTTGGACTACTGTACATATTAGTGGAATGAAAACTGAATTGCATTCCACTGACTTTAGGTATTATGCCAAAGTGCTTAATATATAATTTGCTTCACATGAACAATTCCACAGTGATATATAAATAGGCTTGGCAGAATAATTATTTTTCTTTTCTCAACTATTTATTTTTAAGATATTTTTATTTTTTTAATTATTGTTACTTTTTATGGGGAATTAAGTAGTGGGTAGAGTTGGGCTTAGGGTTAAGCCAGTTCTTGTAGCAGGGCTGCTGGGAACTGCAGGGCTTTATTCACCAGGACACAAGGTACGTGGGAGAGTGCTGCACTGACCCAAAAAGCAGCGACTCCCTGCCAGGAAACACGAGGAAGAACAGGGTGGGCCACTTCATGACCAAATAGTTCCATCATGGGCAGGAGTTATTCAGTAGCAGGTTGGCCTCTCCCATGAACAAAAACTCATCTTTCTCTTTGCAGCCCTGGCTGACTGTTTCTGCTCTGCACCGCCAGGATCAAAGCCTTTCCGACACGTTGGCTGTGTCTACATGTCTATACTAGCTCCCAGCTTCGAAGGGAGCATGGTAAGTAGGGTGTTGGGAGATTACTAATGAAGTGCTACGGTGCATATGCAGCACTTCATTAAGATAATTCTCCCCCACTGCAACTTCGAAGTGGCAACCTTTGAAGTGACGGGTTGCATGTAGCTGCGGCTAACCAACCGGTACTTTGAAGTGCCCAGGCTACTTCAAAGTCCCTTTTGAGGAGTAAAGGGATTTTGAAGTAGCCTGGGAAGTTTAAAGTACCAGCAGGTTAGCCGTGGCTACCCGCAAGCCAGCACTTCAAAGGTTGCCACTTTGAAGCTGCTGTGAGGGAGAATTAGCTTAATGAAGTGCTGCATATGCACCGTCGTACTTCTTTAGTAATCTCCCAACACCCTACTTACCGTGCTCTCTTCGAAGCTGGGAGCTAGTGTAGATGCAGCCCTTGTGTCTGCAACAATCAGGTGTCACTGGCCCTGTGGCAGCACAGGCAGCTGTCTGGGGACTACAGTCCATACAAAACAATAGTTCTTCAGAGACACAAGGCAAACACTGTCAAAGTTAGGAGCCAACTGGGCCAGGCTGCTTGGGTTATGGCAGGCAGAACATTCTTCCACTGTACTGGTTTCACTCAGAGCTCATGCTTAGGAGACACAGCCAGACGTTTTTATCTGGGATGGCACAGGAGGAGCAGGCTGTGCTGGTTCTGCCAACTGATCACTAGAATCCATGCTAGTCAATCCATGGAGGCCAGAAGGCACCACTCTTCCCTTCCAACACAACATTTCCTGAGAGTTTTATGTGTGAAGATGGCAGGGCCTTTGTTAGACACAGCAAACACCTGATATGCTGCAACACATCGTCCTGATTTAGGGCAGCACATTCTGTAATGCTGTCCTGAACAGGGAAACTTTCCTGACTCAGTTTCTCAGCGCTCAGTCTTCCCTACTAGTGCATCAGTCATCTGTCCACCTCTTCTACTGGTGTCTATGTTCAGCTTTTCTGACAGAGTTTCCCACCTTTGCTATCACCAATTAATGTTCACTGTGGCAGCCATGGTAGGAGTTCTGGTATAGACCTGGAGCTCTGGTAGAATGCTGGGATTTAAAAGTTTCAAACTCAGAATAGTTGCAAGTTTACACTTCTGAGACAAGAGAGATTCTTCTCCACAAAAATAAATCTAAGTACTAAATTAGCAAAGTGTGTGGCCTTGATTTGTTATCTCTAATGAAGAAAAGATTTTAAGCATTGCAGATGCTTAACTTGAATTAAACTTATCAGGAACTTAATTCTAAAATGCAAATTTGATAAAGCCCTCATTCTTAGGTTCAGAAAGAAAAAAAATTCTCTTTATTATGAGGCCATTTTTACAAGAAGAGCCATTTTTAATATATATTGAATCTCTCTAATCCTGCACCCTTAGAATGTAACTTGTGCTGAATCAAAGAATTTGTTGAACCACAGAAAGTCAATGTTGTCTAGCAGAATTACATTACACTTCCATTGCTTACTGGGCTCTTAGAGGACATTTAGGGCTAAATTAGAGCTAAATAACAGCACAAACACTGAGAGCCAGGATAGATGGCTGTAAATAAACTTTATGGGACCACAGAAAATGTGGCCACACCCATAATGTGGACATCCAGCTAACTAAAATTATGCCATATCATGGATTTTGCAAGACCAGAAGGTGATAGACTGTAGGACATACTCATTCAGTCATTGGCAAATACCACACTAATTTTTTCAATGTGCCATTCAAAGTTTCTCAATCTAAAATCTCCTCTACTCCTTGGTTCTCCTTTCATCCAACCAACTATGAGCAGAAGAATTGACCTAAGAGTTGGATAATGTGTAAAGTGCTTTGAACACTGGAGAGTAGTGAATAAGGCTAATGTTCTTTTCTCACTTAAAAAACAGAGTCATTTCAGGCTCATTTTCTAACTAAAGTGCACTTCTTATTTTTTTAAATATAAGTTTACATGAATGCTAAAATTGGCAAATATGTTGGAATCAAAAGTAGTTGTAACATACACAGTTTTGGCTCAAAAACAACAAAAAGTTTTGTGGCACCTTAGAGACTAACAGATATTTTGGAGCAAAAGCTTTTGTGGGCAAATAGCTGCTTCATCAGATGCAGTTTTAGCCCAGATGACAAGACAGTTTGCCTAGTGTCTTGTCATCCCGCTAAGATGATTTCTGAATTTGGCTTTACTCTTCTCCAGGTTCTATGGCTGTAGAAAAGAAAGATAAATTTCTCAGCTATTTGTACAATATCGAAAGTTTCCAGAAGATGTTCTGGGAATATTCACCAAACCATTAACTGTCCAACTCCTCCATAAGTTTTACACTCATACTGACTTTTTTCCCTCAAGATGCTGCAGAAGCAGTTTAAAGTTGTTAACAGCTGGATGGAACGGATTCACTTCAGAAACAAAACCAGTGTTGTGAATTTTTACTCCATGAAAAATAATAGCAACATAGGTCAGATGTTAGCTTTTTTGTGAAAAATTCACTAATTGATAATTTTGCTCTGAATTTGCTCCTCAGGATTGTGAGATTTTCCATATGGGAAATAAGGAGGCTCCCCAAATTTTGAGGACCTTGGTGCTTCCCCAGGAGAAAAAGGCCATCGTCAGAACAGCACTCTGTTGCCACATCAGTGCTTTGTGACACTTTTCCAGGACCATTGCAACATGAATCCAGAAGCTCTTCCACCAGATACCCCCTGCTAGAAGCTGATCTGCATGTGTATTGTGACCCAAGAAATCATGCATGTATTGTTGCAATTAAGCATATGTTGACCTATGCAATGATGTCTTTCTAACTCAGGGACTGTGCAGGGAAATACATACAGTCTGGTTTCTGTTGAATATTCTCCCCTGAGTGAAAGAATGAAGAATACACAGTAACATACTCACAAAATCCACTCATGAATCTCCAGGACCTGCAGAGAACTCACAGTGCCAAGGAAGGGATGATGCTATGTATATAGCTGACTGACCTGTGTGAGAAGACGGCAGAGCAGAAATTCTACCATGAAGCCTCTGTGGTTCCATGCCAGTCCCAAGCCTTGATAAAGGAGGAGGGTTGGTCAGATGAATGACGATGCGCTGATCGTGAAGCAACAATATGAATGAAATGTGATGCCAATATGACTAAACGATAAAATATGCTGGCTCAGACATTGCCAGGATAAATAAGGTCTGCAACACCAATCAAATGATCAGGGTTGGGTGGATAAGTTGGCTACCAAAAGAAAATTACAACTAACACATATACTAACAGTTGGAACACGGAATGTCCAAACGCTGTGGGTGACTGGATAATTAAAGCTGCTTCAGAAGGAGATGGAGAGATACCAATGCAATATACTTGGACTAGAGGAGATATGTTGGATGGCGTCAGGAGAGATGTGCAGTTACGAAGTCATTTTGTCAGAGAACAAAACATGATGCAGGAGTCAGATTCCTTCTTAGCAAAAGAGATAGAGAAGCATGGTTAGCATACAAACTGGTGAGTGGAAGGATGATGGTAGTGAGATTCAAAGCAACAAAATGATTAAGGGGCTGGAGCACATGACCTATGAGGAGAGGCTGAGGGATCTGGGCTTATTTAGTTTACAGAAGAGAAGATTGAGGGGTGATTTAATACCAGCCTTCAACTTCCTGAAGGGGTGCTCTAACGAAGATGGAGAGAAATTGTTCTCAGTAGTGACAGATAGCAGAACAAGGAGCAATGGTCTGAAGTTACAGAGGGAAAGGAGTAGATTGGACATTAGGAAAAGCTGCTTCACCAGAAGGGTGGTGAAGGGCTAGAATGTGTTGCCTAGAGAGGTGATGGAATCTCCATCCCTAGAGGTTTTTAAGTCCCAGTTTGACAGGGTCCTGGCTCAGATGACTTAGATGGGGTTGATCCTGCTTGAAGCAAGGGGCTGGGCTAGAAGACCTCCTGATGTCCTTTCCAGCCCTATGATTCTATGATTCGATGAAGCGAAATTGTTCAACTTCTCAGTTATTCAAGTGTATGCACCCACATCAGACAATATGGAGGAAGAGATTGAGCTATTCTTGAAAGACTTGACAAAGACACTGGAGGAGATACCAAAGAGAGATATGTTTATAATTGGAGGAGATTGGAATGTGAAGGTTGGAACAGATAACAAAGGTTGGGAGAGAGTCATGGGAAGGTTAGTATATGGAGAAATAAACAAATGAGATGAGAAAGTATTTGAGTTTGCTACAGAGCATGAGATGGTGATCTGTAACACAAGATTCCAACACAAGGACTGTAGTAAGTGGACTTGAAGATCGAATGACAGGAAGTCCAACAACATGATAGATATGATTTTGATAAGAAGAAGACGGTAACATCAGTACAGCAGTGCCAAACTTTCCAAGGAGCGGATATAGACTTGGACCACAGTCTAGCGACAGCAAAAATCAAGATGAAACTCAAGAGAAAGTGTAACATGCAGTTTAAGAAAAGAAAAGACATGGCAAGACAAGGCAAGGAAAAAATAGGGTGTGCATACAGAACAGTTCTCGCAGGGAAGATTAGGAATGCAGCCACAGAGGAAGACCTAGATAAGGGAATCGAAGAGATACCCAAGGCAACAGAAGAGGAAATTGAGCAGATTGTTCTGGAAGAAGAGAAGATAAATAAGAAGTGGATTATGCAGGACACCCTGATGTTGGTCCAAGAGAAAAGAGCATTGAACATTAGAAGGGATGTTTCCGAGAGGGCAGAACAGCAATATACAGTGAAATGCAATAAGGTAAGGAAAGCGGCCAGAAAGGATAAGGCAAAATGGTTACAGGAGCAGTGTGAAGATACAGAGTGGAATTATGGCTAATGTAAGACCAGGGAGGTGTATAAAATGATCAGGAATATTAATAGGAAGTGTCAGGCAAAGCAGATGGTGATCAAAGACAAGAACAAAGAGGTGTTCATGAACAAGGAGAACATTGTGCAGCAACGGATGAGACATTGCACTGACCTATACAAAGCACAGTTGGACCCGAGTGTCTCAGAGAGACTGATCGATGAACTGAAAGATATATCCCTGCCAAGCAATGAGAGTGAGACTGACATTTTGAAGGAGGAAGTAGATAGACCAGTGAAATGGCTAAAGAACAACAAAAGCCCTGGAAATGAAAAGATCACGGAAAAGATGATTAAATATGTCAGAAAAAGCATGATTTGGGAAATACATCAACTATGCAATATAGCATGGAAAGAAGGGAAGGCACCTAAGGAATGGACAAGATCCATGCTAGCGACAGTACACAAGAAAGGAATCGCATTGGACTGCAAGAACTACAGAAAAATTTCCCTGACAAGAAATCTAGGCAAGGTGCTGATGCTGATCGAAAGCCTGAGATCACAGATAGAACACCCAGTGCATGAGCAAGCAGGGTTCAGGAAAGATAGAAGTACCGTACAACTGATATTGGCACTAAGATTGATAACGGAAAAAGCTTGATGAAAGAACAAGACCATCTACACTTGCTTCGTCGATTTTCAGAAGGCACTTGACAGTATAGATCAGAAAGTGACTTGGGTAGTGTTGAAGTTGTATGGAGTAGATAGCAGTTGGATATCAATGACAATACAGAGACAGCAGTAAGAATGTGTGGAGTGTTGGGAAGTTGATTTAGAATGAGTAGAAGTACAAGACAAGGAGATCCAATATCACTGAGTATGTTCAACATGCATCTAGAGAGAGTGATGGACAAGATCAAGACAGAGGTAGAAGGGATATCTGTGCACAGGATAAGAATTAACAGCTTGAGATTCGTGGATGATATAGTTATCATTGAGGAAGATGTGGAGAAGCTAGCTAAAATGGTGCAGGTGAAAGATGAGGAAGGGGAATGGTATGGACTGATTATGAATATCAATAAAACAAAAACAGTGGTATTTGGAGAGAAGGAAATCGGAAGGAAGATCAGTGTAGATGGGGAGCAACATAACATATGACCTAGACTGTAAGAAGAAAATAGCAACTAGAATAGCAAAAGCAAGAGGGAGTTTGAAGGTGATGGATAAGATCTGGATAGGGAAAGATGGAAGGACATAGTGAGAGAGGCATCATACACCAACGGCCACTGAGCCTGTGGATGTTGTTCTTGATGATGATGATGATGATGATGATGATGAAGCAGATTCTGCACATGGGATATTAAGGGTATAGTCTGGCTTTTGAAGAACACTGCAGAGTATCATGCTAAGGTAACCACATCAGTCAGTGACACTGAAGACTAAAAATGGCTGAGAGAGGGAAGGTTTGCACAACAACTTTAATTGTAAAATGTGACATTTTGATATGGATATTTCCAGTTGTTGGTTTTACGGTCTGTGAGCTGAGTGGTTTTGGTAGCCTGTGATACACAGGAGGTCTGACTACATGATCAGGTGGATCCTTTTGGCCTTAAATACTATGACTCTGAATTCATGTAAGATAAGTGATCACAAAATGTATCCTATGAATTTCTAATAAATGTTGATAGTTTAACAGTCATGTTTCTATGACAACTGGCATGTGCCAGCAATACTAGATACTGTTGTAGTTACATTCACAAACAATAGAATTTAGAGCCTTAATTAGTTAAATGGTATAGCTCTTATGATTTGCATAGTTACTTCTTCCGAAAACATATTTCTTATTTTTCTCCATTTTTCTCCAGCTTCGCATTTTTTTTCATATTCTTACCATAAAAGATAGCTGTGAAGGAGACCATCTTAATAACAGAAGTTTGCTGGGGAAGACTGTGGAGGTGAATGATTTATTTCACACTTCTAGCCCTTTATTATTTTTTTCATATTACAAACAGAATAATTAATATGTTAATTTTTTCCACATAGTATAGCCTACTATGGATAGTATGCAAGATGCTTCTTCACTTTACCTATTCTTTACCTGGAGCATGTGATTGATAAACCTGACTGAACCATTAGGTATATTTATCAGAAAACATATATGATCTCTTTTTCTGATTGGAGGGTGTTGTGAAGAGAATTTGATATTTACAAGTGTTTTCATTATTCATCGTTGCAAACAAACAGTATCTGAGAACAAATATTGGACCGTGGGCTCTTCATGAAATGTTCACTTCAATATTTCTGGGTCATCGCTTGTGGTGTGTGGTTGGTCATGCAAGTATTCATGATACCTTTTCTGTCTGTGAACATTCTTGTGAACAAATTATCCCCAAAATATTACTCAAACAAATGGTTATTAAAAGGATATTGAAAGGGCTGTCATTGTTGAAACAAATGCTGCTTTTAATTTAAAAAATATCAAACATATTTTTAAAATGTCTGGTGTTATTAACTGCAATTTCCACTCGAAATTTCATTTCCAAGTAAGTCAGTTAATGACCTTTTTAATTAAAATATAAATACCAAAAAATACAGCTAATTGGAGTCACCGCTGTAAGATATACACCCAGCCCATAAGTGCTAAGGTTTCACTGTTGAACAGAAGGCCCCAGTGCTGCAAAAACTAAGGCAAATGCTTATTTTGTATTTTTGAGTAGTCCCATTGACTTCAGTGGGACCATTAATAAATGCAAAGTACTTGTATAAATCTAATATTAGGAAAAAAATTAAAAGGGAAATTGTTTAATAAACTTTGAGTCTTTAATTTTAAAAGCATGTCACTGAACTGAATTAACATGTAAAATACATTTCTGCCCATGCTTAGTCTGAGGAATCTAGGCATATACATTTTGTGCTGACGAGAAAAAAAATTGCACTACCCGGTGCATTTTTCACATTTCTACTGATTTCACTGACCCGCTGTTGCTTCACCTTTATGTGATACTGGTACATTTATCCAGTGTTTTTTGGGTCCTGGAGTCAATAATGATGTGGGGATTTTTTTAAGTAAAAGGAAAATTTACATGCTTTATTTCAACAACTGTATTTTTCTAAACCTGCACTGCCTATGCACCCGCAGTTCCCTGCCTGGAGCCCCTCCTCACCCCGCAACCCTGATTCCTGCACTGCCCCAAGCGACCACCCCCCTGGAACTTACACCCCATACACCCTCAGCACTGAGATCCTCTTCAACCGCATCTGCTCTCTGTTCCCCTTCCTGTCCTTGTGAGGGAGTGAGAGCAAAGTGCACAGCTCGTCTGCCCCCTGCACTCTCCAGTCTAAGTGAAGAATGCAGCGCACTGTGCAGTTTTTCTCATTCCCTGACAGTAAAGAAAGGGAAGAGCAAGCAACAATTCTAGGGGCAAAGGGGACTGTCAGTCCTCCTGCTTTGGCATTACCAAACCTTTACCTTGACTTATGATAGGAGGAAGCTGTATACTGAATTCAGTGGTTCCAGCTCTTACCATTTATGAGGAGTCCTCAAATAAATAGATTCACAGACAAACACTCTCAAATATATAGTAAATGACTGCTAGCTCAGGTACATGATGTGAGATTACTGAGCTTTAAAATCAGAGTAGCCATGTTCTATTGCTTCTATCTTTTCTCCGTTGTCTTGCCATCAAAACTGCTTTCAGAATATTCATTGATTATATTTATGTGAAATAGAGACTGATACATACTATGCAATGTCAGATTAATGCTGCAAATGACACAACTGAAGAATTCATTTATGCTATTTTAGCAATACACTAAAGTTTTGCAGTACTTCAAGCAGTCATGCTGTCACCTCTTTGCCTTCACCTCTAATCTTCACTACAATCTCCACTACAATCACTTTTTTTCTTCCTCAGCTGTAACAAAAGATCCATAATCAAATATAGCCAACAAAAGATCTAATGAGAAAAGCTAATATATTTTAATAGAGTGGAAACAGATATGATTAAGTGCATAAAAATGAGGTTAAAAGTGGCAACAATAAAACGCAAAGTAAAAATTAATTTTATCATACATTTTGCTTAATATGGCATAAGTTATTCCCTTTTTGTGTTGCCTCTTTTTTGAGCCTTAATTTTCAGTTAGTCGTTGGCTTACATCTTATCTCACACTATAATGGCAGAAATTAATGGGATAAAAGTACTCCATTCAAAGACAAATTATCATTTCACTGATCTACTTCACTGAGTGCAAATTCCCTCTGCTCCCATTAAAAGCTTTAGAGCAGTAGAAAAGTGCTAGTTAACTGAAATTGTGTTTCCTTTCTTAGACCATAAAAATCTTCATTTACTCTTTGTAATTCTCTTGTGTAAATACAGTAATTTTGAAGCCTTTCAGTACAGTGCAATGCATATTTTGGCATTGTTGCATGTCTGGGTATCTTCCATGGTACTTTAATGTTGCGGTTCAGAAAGCAAAACTAAGACTTCTCCTTAAGGACTTGTACTTAAAACAGTCAGAGGTGTACTGCCTGCTGAAACATTCAATCTTCTCCCTTGATGAGAGTGTCCGGCCACCATCCATATAAACTCTCTCTCTCTCTCTCTCTCTCTTTCTCTCTCTCTCTCTCTCTCTCTCTCTCTTTTTCTCCTCCCCTCTCTCCCCCATCACGCTCTCTTTTTTTTCAAACTTAAATCAGTTCTTAGCAGTGGATGGCTTCATTCAAACACCAATCCACAGGAAAAGCTAAGGAAAGAAATATTTCAGAAGATGACACAAACAAGTTCATTAAACAATTTTCAATGTCTACATTTAGAGGTGAAATTAATATTTAATAAATTCTGGTGATATCTTGAGACTGATCAATATTTGTTTGTAAATACTGCACAGAGAGTTGAAATCCTCTCAGGTATGAAGAGACTTTTTTAAGGGTTGTTTAAACTGAGAGGAAAATATAAAAGGGACTTTTGACATAAAAAGAAAATAATGCAGAACAATTGTAATTCCCCTACACCAGAAACTGCAATTCTACCCATTGCTAGAAGAAGAAGAAGAAGAAGTCTACTGTGATTATCAACATAAACTGCACTGGCTGGGAGTCAGCATTGAAAAGTATACACAGCCACACTCGCTTGCATGATAGACTGCTCAGACTGATTCTATGTCTGAAATAAAAACAGCAGCAGCATTTGTTTGAATTAGAACACCTGTGTATTTTTCCGCAAGAAAAATAAAGTACAGTTTGTTCTTCCTTTCAGTGGGTATCTAAGAATTGTTACTTAACCCCAGAAGAGCCATTTATAAATGGAACCTTAGTCTATAATGTAATATTTTTGTATGTGACTCAATCTCAGCCTTCAGGGCAAAAAAGCTTCCCCAACCTTGTGGTGACTGCCTGGTGGCAGTCTTACATAGTAAATCGTTTCAAGCGTCTAGTAGAAGATGGATATGTGTTCCCTCCATACCATTACACACTGATGATAAGGAGCATATTCCCTTTGTTGTTCAACCCCCTGCTAACCTTAAAAACAAACAAACAAAAAAACCACACACTTATTACAACCTTAAAAATAAAACTGGAACCCTTCAGAAGTGGAGCCAAACACATTTCAAAGCTGGATATAATGCTTATGGGTGCAGTCTTGCATTTGATCACAGAGGTATAATTCCCATTGGCTTCAGTGGGACAATGAGAGTTTAGAATGGTGGCATATGTCAGGTACAGAGTGCTTTAGGATGATTGCCTGTCTACTGTGGATGACTGAAAACTCTCACCCTTCTGTTCCTTGGGCATCATGTCTGAATGAAAACTTTAGCTAGCTAAATCGTCCACTTTCTCACACTCAGTGATTTTGGTTGGGGAGTGGGGAGGGAGTGGGGCAAAAGCACCTGCCACTTAAAATTTCAAAATCGGTCAGTAAAATCCAGGCTCACTGAAGTCAGTGGAAATTTTGTCATTGACCTCCATGGGTCCTAGATTTCACTTAGTGGAACTTGCATGCCATTGAAAATGTTATTTTTCAATCTTAACAAACAGTTTCATGTTGGAGAATTGTACAGGAGATGGAGGAAACAAAACACCCTGGACATGCGCTTTCAGAGGTTCAGAGAGTCCCAGGTCACTGCCAGGTTTGAGATGCTCAGCCATAATAAAAATTAAAAAATAGTTACACAAAAACAAAACAAAACACCAAAAAAAAGTAGCGAGACATAATTTGAAATTTTATTATTTAATTAGGGTGACCTTATCTCCCTGTCCCAAATATGGGACAGGGAGATATGGAGGGGAGGGGATGGCTCCTCCTGGCTCCACCAAGCACCAGGGAACTGGGAAGGAAGAGGCAGCCGCCAGCCCTCCTTGAGTCCGATGGCAGCAGCAGCTACCAGCCTGACCCCCAGTAGCCCTGGGAAAGCAGCAGCCACCAGTCCTATCCCCCTGGAGCCCTGGGAAAGCAACACAGACACTGCAGCCACCCATGCTCCTGCCCGTTTCCCCAAGGCTCGAGGAAGTGGCAAGGAGGCCCTAACATGTGGGTTCCCTGTGTTGCACAGAGCATGTACTGATGCTGAGTACATGCTCTGCGGCCAGCAGCTATGCCTGCGCAGAGGCTGGAGGATAAGGTCAGGGGTGGTGGAGAATTAATCCCTTTTAAAAAATAAGCAGGGTTGCCTTTTTGGTGTCCCAAATATGGGACTGTCCCGCCAGATATGGGATGGATTGTCACCCTATAGTTATAAAATGCTTTGCTAGCCGTTTCTGTGCAAAAACACTAATTATTGAGGCAAGCACATAAAAACGAGTTGCAAAATTTATCATATGCCAAAAATTAACAAGTGTCTAATTTTGAAATTCTCCCCCACCCCCACCCCCCACCTTTGAGTTTGAGACCAGGGCCAAATAGCCCACTTGCCTCCTTCCTCTGGGTGGCCCTGATCCTGGAACAGATTAAGCTCAGGTTCTCATCAACAGAAATCTAGACTTAGAATAAAGGTGGGACATCCACAGGGTTCAGGCAAGAAGTGTATGGCTGGTTACAAAATGGTCTGTAGCTTCGTCTGTATTAGGCAGCCTGTTGAAGAACATCACTGCATAAAATTGGTTTCCCTTGTCAGGCAGCTGGGAGGAGCAGGGCCCTCTTAACATTTGTGGGGGATTTTTAAGAACACAGAAAAAATCAGCTGAGATTGGAAGACAAAATTTATTTCTGCGTGTACTACTTGGGAAGAATCCAGTCTTCTCTGGGTAATGACTTTTTTAATCTATCTGGTGGAAGCAGCAGCACACAGAAGAAAAATCAATGGAATACTATCCATCTGCCATTCACTGGCCTTTAGGCTCTTCTTGACTGGACCAATATTTCCAAAAATAATGTAAGAGAATAATATAAACAGCGTTTTTAGAAATAACAGATTCAGTCTTCATGCACTATTAATCAAGTCTGATTTAATGGGATCATTATATCTGGCATTCTGCATGCGTTAATAGCATCTAATGCACAGATGCTTTTTTTGACTGTTGAATGAATAATGATCTGGGATTCTGGTTTTCTTAATGGCTCCTTAATATCAGCTACTTTGGCTAGAGATGCAAGTAAAAATACATGGCATTTATTTTATATTAACAGCATGGAAAATGTATGTTTGTAACCAAGGTAAAATTTTACAATGTAGCTCTAATGACTTCCAGTGAAGAGGAGATGATTATAAAGAGTGTGACTTCCATCATAAATAATGATGTTACATTAGGCCATGATGGGAGAACAAGTAAAAACATTGCTAATTTACAAAGCAAGAATGAACTGACTCAAAAAAAAAAGACTTAATAACAACTTGCAAAAGAAAAGAGGTCAGCAAACCAAGGTTGGAAGTCAGATGTGAAGGTTTTTTTCTTATTTGTCTTCTACTGGTAAGTGAAGGAACAGTCAGGGCATGGCAATAGGAAGCACAATTCAAGGATTAAATATGTAATTCTTCTCCTAATTTCTGGATGATCTTGAGCAAGTCCTTTAACCTTATTAAGCCTCAATTTCCTTATGTGTAAAATGTATACAAATAATATACAATAAAGGAAAGGAGTCCATTTATTGAACATTGTCCTCCATTTTGGTAAAATTTTCAAAAACACCTAAGTGATTTAGGAGCCCAAGTCTCACTGAAAACCAATTTGTGTTCTGGGGGCCTGGGAAGTAAGAGAAGGAAACTGAGAAGTTGTGTGTGAGTGCTCTCATTTATGTCTGGACACATGCATAGAATTTATTGTGGGCAAGGTAAGTCAAAGAGGGAATGTTGTTTTTAGCTTTGAATGAGGTCAGGTCTTGGGTCATTCTTACCACGTATCAGAGTAAGGCCCAGCTGGAATCTGAATTTCTATCTCCACGATAGTGTAAAAGGGACTCAACATGAGCTTACATATAATTTAAGGACTTTTTACAGGACTCTTTACCACAGTGCTGTACATGAGAATCAGGCATTGTGTATATGTTCTGTTTACTGCCTTTACCTATAGATTAACGTTTCACTGCTCCAGTGGAACACACCTGTTGAGAGAAATCTTGGCTATTGATAGTTGCTTGACTTTGAGTGCTGGGACAGAGCCATCAAATCTGACTCTGCATTCCATAGCCAGTATAGGAAGAAAGCGATGTGTATGATGTTCAAGATGACCGATGCTTCAAAGCACTCAAGCTTCTGCATTGTGTGTCATTTGTAGCTCTCTCCATCAGTGAGGTTCACTATACATGTGAGGAGCAGTAATCAAGCCTGGTGGTCAAATAAGCCTGGATAACCACGCCATAGTCTGATTTTATTGGATAGGGTATGGTCTCCTGACCAAATGCAGCTGTTTTTTGCAGTTGTGTCTAGTTAAGCACCCAGTACCACTGAAGATCCTGCAGCTGTTGACCAGCTTAATTTGTGGACAGTTGCCCACAATAAAATGGGGATGTAAGGAAGCCCACTTTTCTAAGAGCATTCCTTTTCCTACAACAACACCAGGCAGCTGCTCTTCATCAGGGTTTCTATAGTGAGCTAACATCTAGCCCTGCAAATTCAACCTCTGAGCTGAGAGTCAAGCTGAGTATTACTTTCATTTACCAATGTCATAGTTCAGGGCAAATGGAGCTGTATTTTCCCCCCATGGTCCCTCAAGGGCACCCCCTATAGGATATCAGTTTATGAGCCATCACCATTCCTGGGTAGAGACCTGTGTCTCTCCTCTTCTATATCGAGCATATTCTTCCAGGCTGCGTAGGTCTCTATCTACCTGGAAGCAAGCCAGACTGCCTAAACAAGCCCACGTCTGCGCTTTGTTTGCTCTCCAAGGCTATAAACAGCTGCAATTGCCAGTAGTCACAAGTTACCACACACCTCTTTCCATGCAAACCCATTTATTCTTATGGTTAAATATTTCACAAAAATATATTAAAGACTATAAAAAAAACCATATGTGCTAAAGAGCTTGCCACATGTCACTTCAACTCCAGCCTCAGGCTCCAGCAGATGTCTGTCCTTCCAACCCTTCCACAAAGATTGACCCCCAGACAGAAAGTCTGGTCCAGTTGCTAGAACAGAAAGAAGGTTCTGAGTCAGTTTAAACTGAGGGAACTTAGCCAAAAGCTTTTTCTTGGTCTGGTGGCCACTGAACAACTTAGTTTGAATTAGTATGTGCAAGTGTGCCCGGATGAAGAGTCTCTCTCATTGATGGTACCTCTGTCTGATTTGTCTTAATCTTTATCCACTGTTTTTAGTTCATGTAGGAAAGGAGGTAGCCATCCCTTACAAAGCAGAACCGAAACATACATAAACCCATTCATTTATAGAATGGACTCCCAAGATAATGCATGTGGTTGCAATATTTATCATGGCGTCTCAATAAACAAGTTACATAGAATCTTGTTCACTATAAAACATAGCCTTAATGTTATAAGATCTTTCTAAGATGTTGCAGGAAATTTCTGTATCTGACACAATCACCATAGCCGCGTCTACACGTGCCGGCTACTTCGGAGTAGCCGCTCCAACTTCGAAATAGCGCCTGCCACATCTACACGTGGCGAGCACTATTTCGAAGTTGAAATCGACGTAAGGCGGTGAGACGTCGAAGTTGCTATCCCCATCAGGAGATGGGAATAGCACCCTACTTCGTTGAACATCGAAGTAGGGCACGTGTAGCCGATCCGCTTCCCACAACATCGAAAGAGCGGGGTCCGCCACGGCGGCCATCAGCTGAGGGTTTGAAAGACGCTCTCTCCAGCCCCTGAGCTCTATGGTCGCCGCATGCAGCAGCCCCTTAAAGCTCCCCGCCCCCTGCGTTCCTGTGCAGGAAGCTAAGAGCACGTGCAGGCGGCAGCACTGACACGTGGCCAGCCTGCACATCTCTGCAGCCCCAACCCACCACCCCCGCAGCGATGGCCACTCGCCAGCCCCCCAAGCGCCCACAGGGCACCCCCCCCAAGGGGACCCAGGGCTCCCAGCCAGCCAGCCAGCCTGGGAAGAGGCAGTGGGGACCCTCCTGGATGGAGGCTGAGATCTGGGACCTGCTGGGGCTCTGGGGCTAGGAGGAGGTGCTCCAGGTAATGGGGAGCAAGAGGCGGAATGCGGATGTGTTTGCTCGGCTGGCCGAGGGCCTGGCTGCCTGGGATCACCATGCCCGCACTCCTGACCACGTCAGGAGTAAGGTTAAGGAGCTGCAGCAGGGTTACGCCTGGGCCCGGGATGCGGCCAGCCGATCTGGGACCACCCCCGCCACTTGCCCCTTTTACAGGGAGCTCAGGCCATCCTGGGCCCCCAGTACACCTCCTACCCCCCCAGCCACTCTTGACACCTTGGCTGATGAGCCCCAGCAGGCCCCGGAGATGGAGTCTGCCCAGGACGCAAGTTCTGCACCCCAGGGCACCCCCCCAGGAGCCCACCCCTGGGATGCCGGAGGAGGAGGAGGGGGACTCCTCCAGCGACGGGGAGCTCCGCATCTCCATCCTGTTCTGGAGTTCAAGCAGGGCATGCGCCCAGAGGGTGTCCCCTGACTGTGGGAGCGGACTGTCAGGTATGTACCCCCCAGTGCACACCCCCGGGGTTAAGGGGCAGGGACAAGAGACATCACCAGGGCCCTCCACATGCCCGGATGACCATGGCCCCAAGTACAGCAGTGGCATGTCCCTCAGAAGAGTCCATCAGTCCCTGCCCCCAGCAGGACAGCGTCATGCCCCATCCCTGGGGATGGGGGGAGCGGAACCTTGGGTCCCCCCAGGGGGGGACACCCATCAGCAGCAGCAGCATCTCCTGGGGACGGGGATGGGGAACCAGCAGCAGAGGGGTGGGGGGACAAGGGCCACGGCTTGGGGCCCACACTAACAGCTGTCTCCACTCTTCTTCCCCCCTCTGTTCCGCAGCTGCACCATCGGAGGGCCCGGAGAGCACTGGAGAGGTGTCCATGGTCCCGGAGAGCCCACCGGGGCCATCCCAGCAGGCCATCCCCTCGGCGGAGCACCGACCAGCCCCAGGAGAGGGCCAACGGCGGAGCCACCACCTGAGGATGGCGATGGACCCCCAGCTGCTCACGACCCACCGGCGTCAGCTGGAGGTGTCAGAGTGGCGCCTGCGAGTGGAGGAGCAGTGGCTGGAGCTCCAAGAGCGAGCACTGACCTGGAGCCAGGAGGCATGGGGGGGGGCCTTCATGCGCACATTCGAGCACATAGCGGAATATCTGCCCCCCCCATGCTGCGCTGCCTGCCGCTCTGCCCGCTGCTCCACCCACCGCTCCAACCGCCATCCCACCACCCTGGAGCCTTCCGCCGAGGGGGACCCAGGGCCTGCAGACACCCGCCGGTCTTATCTGCCGGTTCGCCTGGTCCCCATCCAGCCTCGGCCAGGGCTCCAGCTGAGGCGAGAGTTGCGCCCTCCAACCCCGGGCACCAGACAGTAGGGGTGCGGGGCCGAGGACGTGCCCCCCCCTTTGTACATATCCCCCATTATTTGTATATAGTTTGTGTTGGACCCCTGTTCTCTTATGATACCTGCCCCCCCCACATAAATAGTTCCCCCCTTTTGTTCTCTCTCTCTCTCTATATATATATATATATATATATTGTATTAGTAAGACATTTCACTATTTGCTTTCAAAAAACAGGTCCATTTATTTGCAAGAAAAGTGTGTGGGGGGTGCTTTTGGGTGCTCTGTGGTGTGGGCGTGGAGGCAGGGAGTGTTGTGGAGGATGGGGGCATGCAGTGGGTGGCCTGCCAGCGTTCATCCCACGGCCTGGTCAAAATGGGCCCGCAGGGCCTCCCGGACCCGGATCCCTTCGGGGTCCACCTGGCAACTGGGGGCAGCGGGTGGCTGCACATTGACCCTGCCAGCCTCCACAGCTCAGCCCTGGAAGAATGCCTCTCCCTTGCTCTCCACCAGGTTGTGGAGTGCGCTGCACGCACCCACAATCTGGGGGATGTTGGTGGGGCCTGCATCCAGGCAGGTGAGGAGACACCTCCAGCACCCTTTGAGGCGGCCAAAAGTGCTCTCGACCACCTGGCGCGCATGGTTCAATCGCGTGTTGAACCGCTTCTGGCTGGCTGTGAGATGGCCCGTGTAAGGGTGCATGAGCCAGGGCTGGATGGGGTACGCCGTGTCTGCGACGACGCAGAGGGGCATGGTGGTGTCCCCCACAGGGATCTCCCACTGGGGGATGTAGGTCCCCACTTCCAGCCGGTGGCACAGGCCCGAATTTCTGAATACCCAGGTGTCGTGGGTGCTGCCAGGCCAGCCAACATAAATGTCCAGGAAACGGCTCCGGCTGTCCACCAAGGCTTGGAGGACCACCGAATGGTAGCTTTTCCTGTTGAGGAAGCGTCCTCCTCTGTGCTCCGGGGCATGGATGGGGATATGGGTCCCATCCAGAGCCCCAAAGCAATTTGGGAAGCCCAGGCTGGCAAACCCCACGATGGCAGCATCTGGGTCCCCAAGCCGCACGAGCCTGTGGAGGAGCAGGGCGTTGATTACGCGGACGACCTGCAGGGGAAGGACATGAGAGAGCACCAGTGAGGGGTGTGCAGGGTGTGTCTGGCCCTCCACCCCAGGGCTCCCCCTTCCCGGGACTCCCCCCCCCCCCGAGTCCTCTTACCTCCATGAGGACAGCCCCGATGGTGGTCTTGCCCACACCAAACTGCTTCCCTACGGATCGGTAGCTGTCTGGAGTAGCCAGCTTCCAGACAGCGATTCTGACCCATTTCTCGACCTTGAGGGCGCGTTGCATGGAGGTGTCCTGGTGCCGTAAGGCAGGGGTGAGCCACTGGCAGAGCTCCAGGAATGTCTGCTGGCTCATGCTGAAATTCTGGAGCCAGAGGTCATTGTCCCACTCACCGAGCACCAGCTGCTCCCACCAGTCGGTGCTCGTGGGGTAGCTCCACAGCCGCCGGTGTGTGCGGCGGGGGGTGGGGGTTGGAGGGCAGCAAGGTCTGTGGCTGCTTCCTCCTCTTCCACGAATAAAAGGTGGTCAGCTGCCTCCTGCATAGCATTGAGCAGGGCAAGCACTGCTCCTGCAGGGGCGGGTGTGTGGACCTCTGGCTGCTGCTGCTGCTGCTGCTGCTTCTGGGGGTCCATACTGCTTCGACGAGGTGTGCGTGCATGTGGCTCTGCAGACCACATGCTGTGCAGGCTGACTGTGTCTGGGAGGGGCCCTTTAAGGGAGCGGCTAGCTGTTGCCCCGGAAGTGCTTGTCCACCCTGTGACCCTGTCTGCAGCTGTTCCTGGCACCCTTTTTTCGATGTGGGCTGCTTTGGCGTGTAGGCACTCCCCTGCAGTGCCTACTTCTTTGTAGTGCTGCCCAACGTCGACGCTGAACGTCAATGGCACCAGCCCTGGAGGACGTGTAGACGCTATTCATCGAAATAGCTTATTTCGATGTAGCATCCCCGTGTAGACATAGCTCAACAGTAATATAGGTTTGGTGGGCAAAATTAGATACTTACTAACATCTGTGCAATGTTGCTGCTCTCAGTGGAGGTACACACTTGCAGAGCTTTTTGATCAATTGTTTCTAGTGATTGATTCAATTCTGATGATGCACAACCAGACATAGAATCTAGCTGATGCCTTTTTAGGGTTGTCTACACACAAGACAGACTGACTTCAGAAGCATTCTATAGCAGGAGTGAACACTCTGTGTACTAACACTTGAGCAACACCAAGAGATTACTTTAGCAACTGATGAAGTGTGTTAAATCAAGCACTCATGCGACAGACAACTCAAGCTAAAGGCACCATGTTTCAGTTAAGGAGATGGGTGCATGAACAAGATTCGAGTTAGTTAACACTGCAGGGAACAGTTGGTTGCACTGGCTTTTCAAGGATATCAGGAATTTTAAAAAAGCAACACAAATATATTTTTGTGACTAAAATGGGCAGTTGTGACTCAGTCCATCCAAGCAAAAGATATACATAATTTTGCATAATGAACAATGTGACAGCTATCCTTTTTAAAACACCACTTGAGTACATATGAAAATTATTTCAAATCTAGATTACGAAAACAGAGATAAAACAGATTTGAAGGATTATGGCTCCTGTCTAGATCAGAACTTTTCCAAAGTTAAACAGTGTTCTAATAGGGTTTTGCTCCCCACTTTCAGAGAGATATCATTTAGTAAATTTGTTTTAAATATGAATTAATTTAAACAGATTGAAAGATGACCCTATCTGGTTTCCCATGAATTCATGGATCATTAATTTTTTATCTTTTCATTATGGTGTCCTGAGAGGAATAATCATCAAGTTAAATGAACATTGTGGAAAATTATCAAAACCCCTGTAGGTAAAGCTTCCTGACCCCCAAAGGGTGTGCCCTAGTCCCTTCTCTCTTCCCTCTACCTCCCTGAACACCCTGTGTCCCTGCTCATTTTGTGCATGTCCACTTAAAGCCAGGTCCATGAACCCAAGCAAATTATTTTTAAAAGCAAAGCCCTCCACTTTTCCCACTTTTCTGCAATGTCTTTCTCAACAAAACGGAGCATGTTCTGTATCTTGTGTCAAACAAGGTACCTAATTAAAAGCACTAAAATTGGGAATAAAATGGTCAGTCACAGGTTTTCATATACACTGATAGTTGACATGCAGGAAGCTTCCAAATACCCTGACCCTCTCTCATTGATCCTGGGGAACACATAAAGCTAATTCTGGTAGTTAAAGCTAACTGAGAAATCTCTGTCATTTCTTCACTCAGTAAAAAAAGGTGTAAAGTCCCACCCTAAATTATCATTTGCCCCGACAAGAAGAAAATTGCTGGAATCAGACTGCAAAAGATGCCACCTTATTCCTACATTGATTGTTTCAATAGCTGTAAGCACCTCAAATAACAAGAACTGCCAAGGGACATGGATCCTGTCAGTAAAATCCAGGCTGGATGATGCTTTAACAACATTAACAACCTTCCAGCTCACAGAACCAAGAAGGCAAAATGTCCCACTAAGGCATTATGATGGTTTCAGCTTTATGTACCAGAGCAGGAGACTCAATATGCACAGATGAAGGAACCACATCCCCAGCCCTGTCTGTTCTCACCAGTCATATGTAATCTCCCATCCTCTGAGAAGAGTTGAAACTGAAAGAAGTTGACCTCTATCCTACCAATACAGCCTCTCCGTCCTGCCACCACATCCCTCCCTTCTCCTTTCTCCCCGCCATACTCCTCCCTCCACAGACTCCCAGTGCCCTCTCCAACCAAGTGCTCCCCTGTGCCCCCATCACACAGTTTGAATGAGTAACAAACAAACAAACAAACAAACTTAATTGCCCCGGCCCAAGTCTGTGGGTATGCCCTGAAGGCCTGTGCTTAACTGTGGGAATGCCCTGAAGGGCTCTAGCCTCGGGGGGGGGAAGGGGCAGTTCTATTCCTTGTGATTATTTATTGCTGAGCCTCAACCTTCCAGGCCCAATTAGATGGCCCTAGCTGAAGACTCAACAGCACAGCATGCCTGACCCCACAAATGATCCAGCCCTTTCTGCAGCACACAGACATATTGCACACACAGTCCAGTCCTCAGAAAAGTGATGATGGGGCAAGACTCTGCTCTCCCGCCCTTGGCCTCTTCTGGCAAATTGCTGCTGCATCACAAAGTGGGAGGAGCAGGCATCCCAAAGTCCCAAATTAAAATTCTCCTGTGCTCCAGGAGATGTGGCTACTGCAAGAACGAAGAGGAAAGGTTTTGGAATTGCAAAAAAATGCTTTGCAAAATTCGATCCGATGACCTCACAGAACCTAATGAAATTTACACAAACTCACAGCACCAATGAATTCACACAAACTCCTGTGAGCTGGCAAGTATTATTATTATCCCTGTTTTTAGATGAAGAAACTGAGGCACAAACTAATTGAGTCCCTTATCTGCTGCCTTTTTAAATCAGTAGAAAGAGTCCCCTTGAGATCCAGCCTTAAACGATGGGTCCAAAATCATACTGGAAGTCTGCTCCAGGAGAGCTACTAAGAAAACCCCAGATCTTCACATTTTTAGCAGTGGGGAGCACAGGCCACTGGCTGCCTTGAGGGCATCTACCAACACAAATAGTATACTATAAAGTATACTATAACATATTAGTACAAAGTGAGTTGGTAGATACTGATACAGATACACTCAATCTCAGAGGAGTCCTCTTTTTTGAAAGTTTAAATATGTAACCCTAGCTCAGAATAAATAGGTGGGCCTGCAACACACCTTGCCAGAGGGGAGAGTGGCTGATATAGATTGTGGCTTACCCCTATTGCAAGGCGTCAGACTTTACAGCTGCAGATGGCCATAGAGACTGACAGCTCCCCCAGAGAACAGAGTGGCGGGCACTGCTGGAAGGCAGTTTCCTGAAGAGGATACCACAGTCCAAAAAATGAGGCATTGCTGTGGTGAGTTCTACTTAGTTACACACTCCTGTATATTAAGATGAACTGAATGGATCCAAGTCTTCTTCGGCGAATGCAAATTTTAGCGTGCAAAATATACACATGTATGCAAACAATGTGCACTTCAAGTTTTACGTCAGCGCATATTTTCCGGTTGACGGACCATTCACTCATGCAGAGTGGTACCACTAGTGAAACAAATCACAAGAAATCATTCCTTATAAAACATAGTTGCATAAAACAATCACCAAGAAAGACAACACTTTTCACAGCACGTATTCTGCATGATACAAACATACAACTATCCCCCCAGCCTATGACAAGAAAAAGGAACTCTTTTAAGTGTAGTTTTCAAGTCCCATAGGCTACGTCTACACGTGCACGCTACATCGAAGTAGCTAATTTCGAAGTAGCGACATGGAAATAGGCTATTTCAATGAATAGCGTCTACACGTCCTCCAGGGCCAGCAACGTCGATGTTCAACTTCGACGTTGCGCAGCCCAACATCGAAATAGGCGCAGCGAGGGAACGTCTACACGCCAAAGTAGCACACATTGAAATAGGGATGCCAGGCACAGCTGCAGACAGGGTCACAGGGCGGACTAGCACTTCCGGGGCAACAGCTAGCCTCTCCCTTAAAGGGCCCCTCCCAGACACACTCAGCCTGCACAGCACGCGATCTGAGGAGCCATAGGCACACAGACCCCGGGCGCCGCAGTCATGGACCCCCAGCAGCAGCAGCAGCAGCAGCCAGAGGTCCACCCAGCCCTCCCGGCAGGAGCAGGGCTTGCCCTGCTCCATGCCATGCGGGAGGCAGCTGAGCACCTCCTTGCTACACCGGAGGAGGAGCTGCCCCCAGGGCAGCAGGGCTCAACCCCTAACCCTGCAGCACCCCGCCCCCCCCCATCTCACACGCCGGTGGCTGTGGAGCTACCCCACCAGCACCGACTGGTGGGAGCGGCTGGTGCTTGGGGAGTGGGACGACGACCGCTGGCTCAGAAACTTCAGGATGAGCCGGCAGACATTTCTGGAGCTGTGCCAGTGGCTCACCCCCACACTAAGGCACCAGGACACCGCCATGCAGCGTGCCCTCACAGTGCAAAAACAGGTCGGCATCACTGTCTGGAAGCTGGCCACTCCCGACAGCTACCGATCTGTGGGGCAGCAGTTTGGTGTCGGCAAGGCCACCGTCGGGGCTGTGTTCATGGAGGTAAGAGAACCCACGGGGGGAGGGCAGGGCAGGGGAGGGGGGCCCGGGCAGAGGAGGGGAGGGGAGGGCAGGGCAGGGGAGGTCCACACACACCCTGCTCACCCGTCATTGGTGCTGTCCCCTGTGCTTTCCCTGCAGGTCGTGCGTGCAATCAACGCCATGCTCCTGCACAGGCTCGTGAGGCTGGGGGACCCAGATGCCACCATCGCCGCCTTTGCCACCCTGGGCTTCCCCAACTGCTTCAGGGCTCTGGATGGGACTCACATCCCCATCCGCGCCCCGCATCACAGTGGAGGACGATACCTGAATCGCAAGGGCTACCATTCTGTCGTCCTCCAGGCCTTGGTGGACACCAGGGGATGTTTCCAGGACATTTATGTGAGCTGGCCTGGCAGCACCCACGACGCCTGGGTTTTCCGGAACTCGGGCCTGTGCCGCCGGCTGGAGGCGGGGACCTACATCCCCCAGCGGGAGATCCCTCTGGGGGATACCACCATGCCCTTCTGCGTCATCGCAGATGCGGCATACCCCCTCCGGCCGTGGCTCATACACCCCTACACGGGCCATCTCTCCGCTAGCCAGGAGCGCTTCAACGAGTGCCTGAACCACACGCGCCAGGTGGTGGAGCGCTCATTTGGCCGCCTGAAGGGACGCTGGAGATGTCTCCTGACCCGCCTGGATGCAGGCCCCAACAACATCCCCCAGATTGTGGGTGCCTGCTGCGCCCTGCACAATTTGGTAGAGAGCAAGGGGGACACCTTTTTCCAGGGCTGGGCTGCGGAGGCCGGCAGGACAGACGTCCAGCCACCTGCTGCCCCCAGTCGGCAGGTGGAGCCCGAAGGGACCCGGGTCCGGGAGGCCCTGCGGGCCCACTTCAATGATGAGGCCGCGGGGTGAACTCTGCCCAGGCTCCCCACTGCCCGCCCCTTCCTCCACCACACTCCTGCCCCAACGCCCACACCATGGAGCACCCCACCGCACCCCCCTCCCACTTTTCCTGGACAAATGACAGCACGCACTTGTGGCTGAACTTAAACTTCTTTTTGTTTCCGAACCTTTTTTTTTAACTGTAAATATAGGAACCAAGAACAAACTATGTACAAACATGTGGGAAAAAATAATATGTACAAAAATAAAACAATACAAAGAAACAAGTGTCCTCAATAATAAAAAGAAAACCAGGGAGGATAAAGGGGAGAACTATTTACATGGGCGGGACGGGGCAAACGGGGGGCAACAAATAACAGGGTCCAACTATATACAAGGGGGGGGGTCACGTCCCGGGCCCCTCGCCCCTATAGCCCGGCACTGGGCGTGGGCGGCCGGGAGCCCCGCCACGGTCGCAGCCCTGTCTGGGGCTGGCTGGGGGCGGGCCGGACCGGAAGGTAGGATGGCCGGCGAGTCTCAGTTGGCTCCAGGGGTCCCTTGGCGCTCCGGCCCTTGGTGGTGGGTGGCGGGGCGACGGTGGATGGGACGGCAATGGGCGGACCAGCTGGTGGTGGGGCTGGTGGAGCAGGCAGGGCGTGCAATGTGGTGGCCAGCGCAGCATGGGGGGCCAGGTAGTCCACCAAGGGGTTAAAAGTCTCCATGTAGGCCCCCCATGCCTCCTGGCGCCAGGCCAGCGCCTGCTCCTGCAGCTGCAGCTGCTGCTCCGCGACCTCCAGCTGCCGACTGTGGATGGCCAGCAGCTGGGGGTCTGTCGCCGTCAGCTGGTGGTGGTGCGGGGTCCGCCGTCTAGCCCGCTGTGGGGCCGGTTGGTCCTCGGCCGAGGGGCTGGCCTGTAGCGAGGGTCCCAGAGGGCTGTCCGGGATGACTGAGGCCTTGCCGGCGCTCTCTTCCGGTCCTTCTGATGGTGCAGGTGCAGGACACAGGAGAGGAGGGGGGGAAGAAGAATGGAGACAGGCATTACTGTGGGCCCCAAGCCGTGGCCTTTGTCCCCCCAGCCCTGTGCTGCAGGTTCCCCATCCCCGTCCCCGGGAGATGCTGCTGTGATGGATGGGGTTCAGGGGTCCCCCTGCCCTGCACCCCGTCCCCTGGTGGGGGCGACTCTCACTTCACCCCGCAGGGTCTGAGAGCAGGAGAGGTTTCTTAGGCCACAGACGGCCACTTTCTGCCAGGAGTGACAGCACCAGCTGTCGGAAGAGACAGTCCTTCCAACCCGTCGTGGGGAGAAGACCCGAAGGGGGTCCCCTCTGGGATTCAGCTTTCCCCCTCCTCAGGCTGGCTGCCTTCCAGCTCTCCCTTCCCCTAGCCTCTACCTGTGGCCCCTGCCCTCCCCCCCAATTCCAAGCCAGCTCGGCTCCTCCCTCCTCTTTGTTCAAGGCAGAGGTGTCACCTGCCAGCTGTAGCCCCAGGATCCTCCTTTGCCCCTGGGAGCTATTCGGCTCTTGTTGCTCATATGTAGCCTGAGTCTCCCTTTTGCACTCCCCCCCACTCCATCACATGCTGCTGCTGCGGGGTGTCCCACCCCCTCCTCCCGGGGGCCCCTCGAGGTTCCACTCCCCCCTGGCCCGGGGATGGGGCATGGCACTGTCGTGCGGGGTGGGGGGGGGCAGGGGCTGATGCAGTGCTGTGAGGGCCATAGCCCTGATGTCCTTGGGGCCATGGCCATGTGAGCATGTGGGGGGCCCTGGACACATATCTATTACCCCCGCCCCTCAAGCCCAGGGGTGTACACCAGAGGGGGGTACCTACCTGTCGGTCCGCTCCCACAGTCCAGAGATCCCCAGGGGGCGGAGGCCCTGCTGCTGCTCCGGGATGGCAGGAGGAGGATCTGCAGCCCGGATTCTGCAGAGGAGGAGCCCCCCTCCTCCTCCTCCTCCTCCTCCTCCTCCTGCCGCGATGTCCTGGGGGTGGCCTCCGGGGGGGCCCCCGGGGTGCGGGGCTTGCCTCCGGGGCGGACTCCGGCTGCAGGGCCTGCTGGGGCTCGTTGGCTGAGGTGTCAAGGGTGGCCGGAGGGGAGGAGGTGTGCCAGGGGCCCAGGATGTCCCTGAGCTCCCTGTAAAAGGGGCAAGTGACGGGGGCAGCCCCAGATCAGCCGGCCGCATCCCGGGCCCAGGAGTAACCCTGCCGCAGCTCCTTCACCTTACTCCTGACGTGATCAGGAGTGAGGGCAGGGTGACCCCGGGCAGCCAGGCCGTCGGCCAGCCGAGCGAACGCATCTGCGTTCCTCCTCTTGCTCCCCATTGCCTGGAGCACCTCCTCCTCGCTCCAGAGCCCCAGCAGGTCCCGCAGCTCGGCCTCCATCCAGGATGGGCCCCGCTGCCTCTTGCCAGCCTGGCTGCCCGCCTGGCTGGCTGTGAGCCCTGGCTCCCCTTGGGGGGGGTCCCCTGGGGGCGCTGGGGGGGCTGCCGGGCAGCCATCGCAGCTGGGTGCGGGGCTGAGGGAGGTGCAGGCTGGCCGCGTGTGTAGGCTGCCGCCTGCACGATCCCTCAGCTTCCTGCACAGGAAGGGAGGGGGAGGGGACCTTTAAGGGGCCACTCCATGCGGCCACCATGGAGCTGAGGGGCTGGAGAGAGCGTCTCTCAACCCCTCAGCTGATGGCTGCCATGGAGGACCCAGCAATTTTGACGTTGCGGGACGCGCAACAACTACACGGTCCCTACTTCGACGTTGAACGTCGAAGTAGGGCGCTATTCCTATCCCCTCATGGGGTTAGCGACTTTGACGTCTCACCGCCTAACGTCGAAGTTAACTTCGAAATAGCGCCCGACGTGTGTAGCCGCGACGGGCGCTATTTCGAAGTTAGTGCCGCTACTTCGAAGTAGCGTGCACGTGTAGACACGGCTGTAGAGACATACTACAACTTATTCAAAACCTTGGCAGTATCCCTGATAATTCTGCCTTTTCCCTTTCCTGGGTGCGTTATCTTCTTTTCTTTAAAATGCATTAGAAATACCTAAAAACAGAGGAAAGGAAAAATAGAATGTTGCAACTTTGGCAATGCGATGATTTCAATGTTTGTGTTCCCATACTTTATCTTTCTCAAACAGTTGTCTCTAAGGTAGACTGAAATAAAAAGTTGCAAGTAGCAGCTGCTTTCTTACTGAGAAGTTACCTATGAGTAATAAATGGAAGAAAGCAATTAAGTATTCACAAATTGAATTTGAAAGTAGCACGATGGTGCACAAAAGGGATTTCTATTACCCACAGAACCAAAGATGCATAGTTGACTGTAGGATAACAAGTAAACTATTTTTGGCTATTTTTGTTTTAAACAGATGGAAGGGGAATTCAATTTTACTTGCTGTCCAAGAGATTACATCGTTTAGATCAGTAACAGTCATGCAGTACCTGATAAACTGGCCCACCAGTTTCATGTTCATTTGATACGGCTTATAGTAAGTCACTGCAATCAGAAGCCATTACTAACTGCACAACTCAGCAGTCATTTTAATCAGTCATTGGGAAAGTCAGCAGCATGTGTGGCAAAGTCAATACATCTTTGCTGAAATCTGCCGCTGTGATTTTAGTAATGGTCTTGAAGAGCAGCTACATGATACTATGCAAAATCAATGATGGCAGACTCAAGGACTCCTTTGGATGGATGTCATACTTGACTGTATTAAGATGCTGGCAAAGCTTATTCAACTAATGATTTACATGATGTGCAGGTAAAGTGAGTACCTACTAACCTTAAAGAACAAATGGTATGCATGGACTAAACCCACAAAGCCTCATTCTGATCTCACATTATTTTTATACCTGTGTAGCTTTGTGGACTTTAACTACTTCTGATTTACAACAGAGTCAGGCCTCCCATGTTTGGAAGCATTCACAGAAACATAGATCAGAACCCCTTTAAACCTTCAGCAAGTAACACCAAAAATTGTTAAATAGATTGGCTAAGATAAAGTGAGAGAGAGTTTACAGACTCCTGATAGAGTAACTTAAGCCTGAGCTTTAATTAAAAAAAGGTGCAGACCTGATTCTTTCTTCACCATGATATAAATCACACATAATTCCATTGAAATTGAATGGTTTACACTAGTGTTAGATGAAATTCAGGCCCTGTGAACAAACTGATAAATGTACAAAGCGTTGTTTATGCTCAGTCCACCCTTGATTTCAATGGACCACTTCTGGAGAAATGTATTAGTCAGCTGGACCAGATTTTCAGCATTAAAACTGAGTTTTGAATTTTTAAATTTTTAAACTCTGCACAAGTGGAATAAGACTTCCAAGTGAAATAACAGGTCAGATTCTCTGACCATCTCTTCTATACTAATATCAGAGAGAGGTAGCTGTGTTAGTTTGTAGCTTCGAGAACAACAAAAGTCTTGTGGCACCTTATAGACTAACAGATATTTTGGAGCATAAGCTTTCATGAGCAAAGAAATTTTAGTGGGCATAAGCTTTTGCGGGTCTTTGCCCACAAAAGCTTATGCTCCAAAACATCTGCTAGTCTATAAGGTGCCACAAGACTTTTTGTTGTTTTTCTATACCAATGTTGCTCAGGTGGGAAAATATGTAGCAGAAACTGGTTGCAGCCCAAAGTTAGAGAGTCTCCTCAGAATGTAGGAATCCTCAGTAGCCAAGTATAGCAAGTTTCTTTCTGCAGCTCCCTAACATAGAAGGGGTGGGAAAAGTGAACAGCCAAAGTATCATGAAAACTGGAGGTGTTCAGAGGATAGATCTCTCGGGGATTGTTACCATTGTTACTAGAGAATGTTAGTGTTGGCCTTGAGCACCTCTAGTCTATACCCAGGGCCAGGTTGGTCCAAGAATCAAGGAGGTTGAAACCAGCAATCTGACACCTGTGCTTAGCGGGCAGCTGCATAGTTGTTGTTTTTTTTTCCTAGAAGTATTTGCAATTGAAGGTGAAGTCAGAACCTTCCTCATAACTTAACGCTCACACTCTCACTTCCTGCCTACTGGAAGCACTGAACGGCACCTTGATACACTCAGATAGCTCCTTAGCCTGTCCCTTCTGCCTGAAGCCCTGACCCACCCCTCCCTTTGGCCACAACCTCCCTGTTCCACCCACATACCTCCTCTGGCTACTGGCTGGAGCTGAGCCCAGATCATGGGCCTCTCTAAACCCTACCACACCCCAGTCCCAGAGCTGCAGCAGGTGGCCTTTATTGAGTTTTAGGGAGGTTTAGCCTTCCCCTGTCTCCATTACCTGGCAGCTATGCATATGCATTTTTTCTGTAAAGCTGAAGAAAGAGTTTTATGCTCTGAATTAAACTTTTTAATTAAAAAGGAAGAGTGTAAAGTTGCAAATGCAACGCTCTAGTAAATGCTCTAGTAAAGGATGGCCACCCAGCAGGCAGGAGCACTTTAAAAAACATTTTTCTTCCCTATTTTTTGTGCCTACTAATCACAGTTTTCAATAGTAATCCCCTACAGCTACTTTAAACTTTCAATTTTTTTCTTTAAGAAGCCTTAATTGGGGACAATAAAAACTGATGTCTCTGTTAAAATGTACCAGTAGCTGTGAGGAAGTATTTTGGAAATGTATAGCTGGCAGATTAAGAATCACTTTCTTGCCAGCTCAAAAGTTGTTCATTGCATCTGTTATTTCTTCTGGGAATTGTAAACAGTGGATTTTGTGCTAGGAACTGCATGTTTTTAAACACCTCCTGCTCGTTGTGGGAGATGGGCCTAAGCTCAGTGCATCCTCTGTTTGACATGTTGTGTCTGCTCTACTGCATTTAATGGGGGAAGGGTAGCTTAATGTAAAAGAACATACAAAAATCTCACTCAGCCCAGGAGCAAGATGTTACTGAAGCCTCTACCTTCCTTCTCGCATGGGCAGATTTCTTATCTTAGAATCAAAAGGTTGCTTGGTGTGTGCTCTGGGTGTTTTACCTGCTAGTTCACCAAAGCTCTGAGGGCATATGGTCTTCAGTTAGAGGGCATTGAGAATGCCACTCAGATCAGTTGGACACATGCACAGATGGGTGGCATGCACTAGATGAGGAAAGCTTTTTGCTTTGCACATACAGACCAGATTTCTGTCTGGGCTATTCCTCTTCAATTGTCTTATTCCTCAAGCAATTCCAGTGAATTGCCATGTGTGACTGTACATGGGAATGGTGCTTTAGAAACTCTTAAAAATTACTAGGCTACCAAGATTGACACTGCCATGGCCGACATTCCAGAATTCGATTTAGTGTGCCTGGTAGAGACATGCTAAATGGAACTCAAAGGACTCCCCCATTGGTACTGGCACTCCTGCTCCTCATGAGGTGTAAGGGAAGTCGACAAGAATGATTGCTCCCATTGACCTCTCCCAGTGGAGGCAGTGCAGAAGCTCAAATTAAGGTACATTGAATCCAGCAAGGCAATTAAAATAGCCAAAGCTGCATATCTTACTTCAAGCTTTCCCTTTAGTGTAGACCTAACCTTAGTCACTACAGCCCTCTATCATGTCTAGAAGCTCCACATTACAAATATGAAAGAGTTATGTAGTCTTAGTAATAGTTGATGGCTTTGCATTCAACAGCCCAAGAAGACACAGAGTTAGGTAATGCTTTGTTTTAATACATAGGTAATATAAACTACTAACCTCCTGATATGCCCAGGCTATATGACACAATTGTCACAGGACCCTTTAAATGTATATATGATGCTAGAAAAGATAGGGGGAAATCAGCAAAAATAAGTAATTTTGAGATGATTATGAAACAGTACCTCTCTGAGAAGATTAGCCCAATAGTCACAAATATCTCATTTATCAGAATTTTACAGATCTGAAAAAGTGGGTATGTCCCACAAAATCTCATAACCTAATAAATTATATCATTAGCATTTAAAGTGCTCCAGGACTGATTTTTTTGCTTTTTTGTTTTGTAAACATCTTCACTGCACTCCTGGCCTATAATTTAAATTAGCCAGTGCAAGCAAAGAAATGTATGTGTGTTTGAGACCAACTGCTATTATCCATTGGTAGGGAAAGTCTGCAGATTGCAAAATAGTAATCGATAAAATGTACACACTCCATTTACAAATTACATCTACCCACAGACTTTCAGTGATTCCCAGACTCTAGCACAGAGTTGGTGTAGATATGGCAAAGCCTCTTTCATTGTTGGAAGTCAATTTAATCTTCAGCTCATCCTGTCTGATCTGCAGTGCATATCTTTTACTAACAGTACAGTGGCACAAATTCTATGAAGAATGAACACAGTCAAATAGGAGAACAGTGTGTCACTATGACAGTTAACAATTATGAGCTAAAGATGGAGGACAAAGATGGGAAATCTGGCTATGCCATTTGAACATATTTAAGGATATTTCAAAGAAGCCACGCACATCTGTAGTCAAAAAGACTAATACATTCTGCTGTATGTGCTCATAAAACTGCGTTAAACTTTCACAAAAGACAGGAGTGAAATGTTAGACTAAGGTTGTCAAATTATAATTGCATATAAATTATAACTGCAACAAGGGAAGGGCTAAATCTGCTGAGCAGAGATTAGCCACAAAAATTCCTATTAAATGTGTATATGTGATGTGGATTTAATGAACAAGTAAGACTTCTAACGTTTCTGAGGTGTTCCATGCAAATAACTTGATTTTTTTCAGAGAAAGCTTCCCGCTGCCTGTAAAGAGAAGATCACTGTATTTGTAGCCACTAATGTCTTTCCTGCAACAGAGGTCAGGCATATCTGTTGTTAAGATAAAAGCTTAAATTGATTTTATTCTGTAGTCCACACTTACGTAAACCAAGATTAAATTCTGAAGGAAGAGATTAAGTGTACACAGATGTTTGCAGTGCCTACTCGAATTCTGCTTTTCTTAGTGTAGTTTTAGTTCAGTTCAACTAATACATTTCATGAGCATTAAGTTTGATTAAAAAATAAAAACTCAAGTAAACAAAACTATCTAGAATTGTGTAAACAAAAGCCTGGCTTGTGGAAAAGCCCCAAGTCAGGTATGAACTTTAAGACTATGATACATTGTAAATAAATACTAGCTAGTGTAGAAAAGTGACAAGTTAAAAGCTTTGTTCACATTTCTTTAGGGAGGATTACTGTATGCTACAAGGGCTATAAATAACTGTTATCAATGATTCAGCTGGCACTCTCAAAGACTGATAGGAAGCCTGTCAGTGAAGAGCAATCACCAGTCACACAAGAGGTTGGCAGAGGCCAAAAATGGGTCATGATCCACAGAGAAAGCATCCAAGTTGTACAGAATTACAGTACATACAAGTTTTGCTCCTCAGGATTCTGTAGTTCAAACTGAAATATCTAGCAATGCAACAAATAGTGAAACTGTAATGAAAGTTCTTGACAACAAACAGCCTTCCTCAAAGTAGCAAAATTTAATTCAAATACATATGACCTCCCTGCACCGGGACAAATTCTTCCCCCAAAATATACATGTACTGAGCTCATTAAGGTATAAAAACCTCAAAGCAAAACTTGGGCATATTTTAAAAATTATGTAATAATGATAAGATATTAAACAATGTGTTAAAAAATCCCTGGCCCTGATCAGAAATTGGTGTAAATTAACATAGCCCCACTAAAAGCAAACTGAGAGTTATTTTGCCATATATGTAAAATGGTAACTATTTGCTTGACTAGTGATGAAGTTTTCTGTTGTCTTAAAAAGGTGTGCTAATTAATGACTGTCCATTTGTAATTTTAGTCTTCCTTACTAGAAAGATAGCGGAACTCCTTGCTTGCGTCCAAGAAATCTCTGTCAACAAAACCACTAGCTCTTCTTGATATTGTCTAACTGAAGTGCAAAATGTAAGTGGCAGCAAAGAATATTTCTAGAGAATAAGGATCCAACAAAGACCTGGGTCAACAGCACCTTGCTCAGAGGCCTGGCAGTTCTGTCAGCTTCCCCCTGCCCTCCTGCTTAACATCAACTGTACAGCTCTCCTGCATGAGTACACAAGGAAATACTTTGGACCAGCCTAAGATTTATGGTTTTTTAGCAAATGTGGTTGCTCTTCTCATATCACTATCATGATAGGTTTTCTCCTGCTGGTTAAAAAAGAGACTAAACACTTTTCAGCAAAAAAGGAAAGAAAGAACATGTAGGAAATACTGCCTCACCATTTAAAGTGCTTCCAGAGAATGGTGGAGATTAAGAACTCAAGTACTGTCTTTTTTGTAGCCTTCTTCACCACCTTCATAATGGTAGCACTTGCAAGCATAGCTGTTATAGCACCTACAACTGTTGCATCACTGAAAGGCCTGAGATTATAATGTTAGTCCTGAGATACTCAGGTTTAATAACCAAGGTGAGGTGTCCATACAGGATATGGAATCTCTTCCTCCTTCAAGCATGCCATCCAACATGCCACTTCTGAGCCTAATGCAGGTATGGAGGCTGCCCCACATTTGCTCCACAGAAATATATAATTCAACAGACTGCGCAACTTCATTCGTTGCAGTGTTCTGTGAGCTTTGAGTAGCTATAAACACTACTAGCAAATTATCTGACTCAAAACCCCTGAAACCCCCAACACTGATTTCTCTCACTTCCATCCCCCTCCTCCCTGAAAACCGAAGCCATAATAGAATGCATTGTTTCTCTGCATGGTTGGGAGTGAGGCAGGCAACAGCAAATTTGTGTAGTAAGTTTGCACCTTTTGCCTACTGTAGACCACTGTTCCATAGAAACATGGCATGAGGGGGAGTGGCAGAAGGGCCGCTGCTGGGTTTGGAGGCAGGAATTATGCAGATGCACTGGCCACCCTCTTCCCCTTCCCCCCAGCCACCCCCCTACACACACTTTGTGCAACCAGTTCACATTCCACAGGATGGAGCAGTGAGAAGAGAATTGTTTCCTCATACTCCCTAACCACTATGTCCATGACCTGGGAAAAGGCTGTTTGCATGAGGTATGTAGGGAAGATTAGGTTTATTGCAAGTTTTCAGTATACCCAGCCAACATATTTTAGCTACAGTATTTTAAACATTGTCTACAAAATTACAGTAAAACCTTACAGCTGATTGGCAGAGGAAGTGTTAATATGGCACAGAGAACAATGAGCTAAAAATAAAAACTTGGAAGATGGGGCAGATTCAGTTTCTTTAATACTTTAAAATTTTGACATTAATTTGCTTAATCCATAACTGCATTTTCAGTTAGTTGGTTTCCCATCTAGCTGAGATGTGTAAAAGAGTCAATACACCAGCCCTACTTGTAATTAAATTTTGGCTTTAAGACAAATCCACTTGAACCATGAGAAATGTTGTACAAATCTCTTTTCAGCGATACCATAAATAAAAATGTTCAGGCAACATTCAATGCTCATTTTTATACAAAGGCAACATGTTATAAATGACAAAACTGAAACAGTTATAATGAAAACCTCTCTGCTCCATTGTTTACAATAGGGTTGATTAGACTGCAGTTTCTCTAAATCTTAATGTGTATTACCTCATATAGTTCAAAATTGGGTGAGCTTAATATAGCTCCATAGATCCATGTGAAAATAGAATGGTCATAGAAAACCCACACCAACTAAAGAGTCATTTGTAAAAAGTGGGCAACCATGGAGCTTTTGTACAACAACTTTCAACTTAAACTAAGTCAGTAAAAGTTCCACCTGCAGTTTTGATTTCACTGGAAAGATGTTAGTCAATACAAGGAAACAAGGACACGCTACTTTTTGAAAAGATATTTTCTTGACCCTGCTGATCCCCATTTGGAGTAGAATGTGACCGTCAGAACCTCTAGATAAAACTCAAAAACAGCTAAGAGACCAAAAAAGAGACAGAAATATGTACATGCACACAAAGTCTCTCCAGAGGAAAATATTAAAGAGTAAACTTTCATGATAATCTCCAAAAGGTGATTATTTTGAGACCTGAACACAGTGCTAAGGGTTATACATGAAAAGTTTAAGTTCCTTGGTTTCATACAGCCTTGTAGAAGGATGCTCAAGTTGGCAACAAAAAGTCCTACCAGCTGATTTTGCAGGGAATTTAGTAGATCAGAAAAATTGTGCTAACAGTGGTCAGATTGTCAATATTTTTAAAAAGAAAATATAGCACTTGGATCAGTACAGTAAAATTAAGCCTGAACTCACCACTTTCTTGCTTTGAAGAAGCCCCACAAAAGAAATGTGGGTGAAGTTTTTCTCTGCATATGGAGGCAACAGGCTTCTTATCGGAGGCATGTGAAATATCAAGGAATGGAGATGCTGTTTTGGACAACAGATAATGCATCCCTGAAAAACTAACATAAGAGCAAATTATGTCTGCCAACTTACATATATATAAAACAAAACTTGGCAGGAAGAATGCTGAATCAGTTGGTAAATAGGATAAAACTAAAATAGTGTTACCAAAATTCATCTCTAATATCCATTTTAAAAATATTAGCACGTTTGTACATACAGCAAGCCTAATTCTGCTACACTTTGTTATATTGTATTGTATTTAATTCAAGTTGTTACATGTTTTCTCTGACTATTTCATCACAGAATGTTGTACATTTTCCTAAAATGCATCTTTTCTTCCACAGTCACAGCAAAAGAAGTAACCAAAAACTACATGGTAGAGATTTTTCAGAATGTGTTTGAAGTTGTGTTCCAAATGTTGAGTATTAATTCCAAAAACCCAACCTACCCCAGCTTGGTGTTTCTGACTTAGTTGTGTCAACAGCACAAATAAGCCTTGAAATACAAGTTAAGTCACTCAAGCAGTGTTCCACAACAGGTTCATTTTGGGTGGACACCTTATGTCCACAAGATGTAAATTCATACAAGACCATATTCACATACACCAAAAACAATAGTGAAGGACACAATGCAACTGCTTGCGTGTCTCTCTCATTTTCCACTGAAAATAGAATATGCTTCTTTAAAACCTGACTCCGCAACTGTCATGAATTCTCAAATAAGGGCATCAAAGTTACTCACCACAGATGTCACCAGAGAGTCACTCTTTCTTAGCAACATGAAAATAGATATAGGCACAAAATATAAAACTACAGGTGTTAAAACATAAATTTGCCATTTCATTTAGGGTTTGTCTATACCAGTTCCCTACTTGGAAGGGAGGATGGTAAGTAGGGTGTTGGAAGTTTATTAATGAAGTGCTGCAGTGCATATGCAGCACTTCATTAAGCAAATTCTCCCCCCCCACCCCCAACAGCAACTCCAAAGTTTTAAACTTCAAAGTGCCAGCTTGCATGTAGCCACGGCTCACTCACCAGTACTCTGAAGTGCCTGGGATACTTCAAAGTCCCTTTACTCCTCAAAGTTTTAAAGTTTAAAACTTTGGAGTGTTGTATATGCACTGCAGCATTTCATTAATAAACTCCCGACACCATTCTTACCACCCTCCCTTCAAAGTAGGGAGGTAGTGTAGACACAGCCTTAGAATACATTTTCAAATAGACATGAAGCATTCAGGGTTCCATTAAGTGAAACACTTATGCACATGCTTCACTGTGATATCAGTAAGAGCATATGTGCTTAAAATTAAGCATGTGTTTGAGTGCTTTGCTAAATTCGAGCCTTAGTAAAGGATGATTAAGCATCAACTTTTTGCACAAAGCTAAGTAGAAATACTTTCATAAGAGTACCTTAAAGTGTTCAAGTGGAACTCAGCCAGGATACAAGCACATCATCACTTGTACATATTTTGCTCCAAATTCCCTTTTACCTCCTCAAATACTAGACATTGTCAAATCTTATGTTCCCAAAATATGTACTTCTCTAGGACTGCATCTACACTTGCAAGTTCTTTTGGAAAGTCAAGCCCTTTTTTGAAAGGACATGTGGAGCATCTACACACAAAATGTACCCTTTTAATCTGACACCAAAAGAATGCATATCTTCTTCTGGAAGCCCTCTTCTGCTCCTAGATCAGGAAAAGCATCTCCTTTCGAAAGATTCTTTTGAACAAAAGCACGTGTAGATGCCTCATGGGCCCTTTTTTTTGTCATGGTGCTGGATTTTTTGATCCCTGGACCATTCTTTGGAAAGAGCAGGGGCTGTGTAGACACTCTTTTTCGAAAGAGCAGATCAATCTTTCGATCCTCTTTTTTGTGTGTGTATGTACTCTTTAGAAAGAGATTTCTGGAAGAACTTCTTTTGAAGGATCGCTGTAATGTAGACATAGCCTAACAGAGTTAGAAGCATTTTACTAAATATTTGATTAACAACAAATCAAGAAATATTATTTTATTTGTGTAGCATCCTCCATTTCAGACTCTCTGGGAACTTTATAGCTGGTTATGAATGAATGAGGTCTCACAGACCTGAAGCAGGTAAGTATTATAAGCAGGATTAGTTTTTGAAAGATATAAGGAAACTGTATGAGATACTTAGGATTTACATAGTCCTGATTTGGTTTGTGATATATAATTTGACTTTGGGGTTCTCAGTCAACAAGCTGTCTATTGTCTCAAAATTATTTTATTTCATTTCATATTGTTACAACTATTCTTTCAAGATATTTATTAGAGTTGAATCAAATTTGTATTGTTGCATATTGTCTTAACCCATATTTCGTTTATTATACTTAATTTTGCTGTCTAGGTTAACTGTGTTTGTTTTGTGGCTGTCTTTTACATCATTGCAAAACATCTTAATTAAGAAAATTTAAAAAAACAAACTAATGCAGGTTTTTCAGAGTCAGGCTGAATACTTTGATTTGAGGAAAGCTACAGAGAAAGCACTGAGAGCATAAATCATAAGTACTTGCATGTTCAAATACATCAGCCCAGTTTTGCTGTTCACTTGTCTCACTGACAATCTCCTGAACTTGAATACTTCAATAAGGCTATGTCTACCCCACAGCCTTATTTCAATATAAAATATTCTGGAAAAGCTATTCTGGAATAGCTCATTTCAAAATAATACTGCTACACACAAAAACATTTTGAAACAGCGCTTAGCTATTTCAAACTACATCTTCTAAACTCGTAGGCTGCATCTACACTACAGCAATCTTTTGAAAGATGATCTTCTAGAAGATCTTTTCCAGAAGATCTTCTTTCAAAGGAGTGTGGCCACACACAAAAAAGCAGATTGAAAGATCCATCTGCTCTCTCGATACAGAGCATCTCCACTCAGCCCCTGTGCTTTTGAAAGAACAGGCCAGGGATTGAAAAATCCAGCACCATGAGGACTGCTTTTTCAAAAAAAAGGGCCCAGTATTTTTGGAAGGAAGCTTTTGAAAGGAGGCACTCTTCCTGATCCAGGAACAGAAAAGGGCTTCCAGAAGAAGAGCCACATTCTTTTGATTTTGTATTGAAAGAGTGCATTTTATGTGTGGACACTCCATGTGTTCTTTCAAAAAAGGGCCTGATATTCTAAAAGAACATGCTAAAGTAGATGTGACCATAGGGCTTATTTCAAAATAGAGCCATTGGATACACTATGACTTATTTTGAAATGGGCACCATTCCCTGTCTTAACAGCACCTATCCTTAAATAGGGGCTATTCCTCCTGCAATGAGGTTTTACCAAATTTGAAATAATGCACCCATTAATTTGAATTTATTTTGAAATAGTGGTTGCGTTGTGCAGATGCTAGCAAAGTTATTTTGTAATAGCAGCTGCTATCTCAAAATAATTTTGCTGTGTGGCTGTAACCTAAATGAGCATGCCCCTCAGGCTACCCACTTATTTTTGTGTTCCCATTTATTGCATATCCTCCAAAGGTTTTAGTCTTTACCATATTTTGGTATTCAGTTTAATACTCTTAAATTACTAAAAATGCTAATGAGTGTAAGTGCATGCCCGATCTGTCATGTATATAATTTTTAGGCAGGTAACAGTGAAGCATGTTTTTAAAGACTTAGCCATGTGATTTTTAAAATGTGACAGGAAATACCTGAACTACAAGTAATCAATTTAAATAATAACTAGAAAAAATCACACACTTGAAATGCTTTCCACAATTTACAATTCATACAATTTACAATATTTTACTAGGTTTTGTGTGTGTGCCTCTTCCCACCCTTGAAAACTGATGCACTTTGGTGTTGACTTTCTAAGTAGTGTGAAGAGGTGATTGTCTTTGCGGGCCAGAATGTTACCCCTTCCATACATAATTGTTGCCTCTCAACCCATGTCTCGATGGTTTTGAGTGAAACTGTTTCGAAGAAGCACCAAAGAGCAGCTCCTGAGGATCATTTTGAACTTCATTGGTTGGTTCAGTTTTCAGTGTGGAGAAACCTGATACAGCTAGCATAAGACAAGATGACCAGACTGTCCATTCTGGTGTCCATCCTTTTATAAGCCTTTTGAAAAACTGGACAAGGATCAAAGAAGAGTCACAAGAATATTCTGGAAAACATGCCACTGAATGAGAGACCCATGGAGCTCAACTTATTTAGCTTGTCAAAGAAAAGGCTGCCTGTCCTAGACAGAATGAAGAAGTCTGATAATAAAGAGCTCTTCAGTCTAGCAAACAAGGGGAGGAAAAGATCCAATAGCTGGAAGTTGAACTTAGAAAACATGAAACTGGAAATAATCTATGCTATGATATTTCTGTAAAAGTTACAGGCCAAAATTTTGGCCCTGTTGGAATTTGTGAGAATTTTACCGTTGATTTCATTAGTGTCAAGATTTATTATGTACTATTATATGTATCGTGGGTCTGGTGAGGACCACTGTGACTCACCCTTTGGATAAGCATTATACAAACAGAACAAAATGACAGTTCCTGTGCAAGGTGGTTAATTCAACCAGAGATTTGGGGGATGAATGCAGGAATTACAGGATTAAAAATGGTGACTTGTATTATGCAGGAGATCATACAAATGATCAGAGTAGTCCTTTGTGGCCTTGACGATAAAAGATATACAGCACAATGCCTATGTTCTTGCTTCATATGTCCTGCCTCACAAAACCTCTGCTTTGGTCATAAATTTACTTAAGAGTGGCTTGCAATGAGTACAAAATAATTACATTGCATTAGAACGTGTCCCAGAACGGTTTTGTTAACCAACAGTGAATAGTCAACCATTCCACTAAAAATGTGAAATTTTCCTGTGTGACTCTTTAACTACCCCAGCTGGGTAGCCAGGAACCTGTAAAATGAGGTTAATTCCAAACCAGCCTTGTAACAAGAGTTTCTCTTCTGCTCACAAATGTACCCTGTCACACCTTCTTTCAAAGATCATCTCAAACTTGTTAACAGAAACATTGCTGAAGAGTCTGTCACTTGCAATAGGCTGAGGTAGATGAATGATCTAGAGAATCTATTAACTGTACTCATATAATCACAGGTAGTTTTTATTATCACTTTCCTGTTGATGAATGTTTTAAGGGTTCAGATTAATGGTAAATAAATTACATTAATGGGATTACATTAACTACATTGTGCAAAAAACAATGGGAAAAAGCAGATTAAATACTGAACTTTCTTCTATTCATCTTTCAGCTACTTTCAGTGCCAGCTTTGAGGATATCACATTAATCTTTTCTTTCTTCACTGAAAGCACTGATAAACTCTTGAGAGTACTTCCCCTTCCCTTAGCTACCAGGACACATAAGCAAACTCATACTCATGTTCATTTGTTGTGGCACATCTCTTGTGTGTGTTTTATGAAGAACCCAACTTTAATTAAACTATTTGGATGAGTAGAAGGAGAGAAAAGATTTGGCAAATTTCATTTAGTTGCCAAAATGCCACACTGCAGATAAATTAAAGTAAAAAAATAAAATTACTAATATGCAGGAGAGAGAGAAAGAGAGAGAGAGAGAGAGAGATAAAAACAATGTTGGCAGCACACTATTTTTTGTAAAGAGAAGTTCAAGCCTCAACCATCTATTAGAAATGAGTCAACCAGTATTTGGATTAGGGTGATTCAGTTCTTATAGACTTGGATTTTCAGAAAACCTATGACAAGGTCCCACACTAAAGGCTCTTGCAGAAATTAATTACATAGCCATGGAACAAGATCATGAATGAAAGATAGGAAACAAATGGTAGGGATGGTTGTCAGTTTTTACATTGGAAAAAGATAAACATTGGGATTCTCCAAGAAAAGGCGATGAATAGTGACAAGGCAAAGCTTGCAGATGATACAAAATTATTCAAGATAGTTAAGTGACAAGGAGACAGGGAGAAGTTACACAGAGATCTCACAAAACTGAGTGATGTGGCAACAAAAATCCAAGAAAATGGCACATGAAATTCAAAGTTGCTAAGTGCAAAATAATAAACATTGGAGGGATATTATCTCAACTGTACATATATGATTATGATTCCACCCAAGAAAGAGACCATAGAGTCACTGTGAATATTTTCTGAAACTTGTACTCTATGTACAGCAATATTTAAAAAGGTTACCAGTACTTTAAACGCTTTTAGAAAAGGAATAGAATATATAACAGGAAATACCATGATTCCACTAAATAAATCCACGGTAAACCCGCTTCCTGAATACAATATCAAATTCTGGTCACTCAAGCTGCGTCTACACGTGCACGCTACTTCGAAGTAGCGGCAGTAACTTCGAAATAGCGCCCGTCACGTCTACACATGTTGGGCGCTATTTCGAAGTTGAAATCGACGTTAGGCGGCGAGACGTCAAAGTCGCTAACCCCATGAGGGGATGGGAATAGCGCCCTACTTCGACGTTCAACATCGAAGTAGGGACGTGTAGACGATCCGCGTCCCGCAACATCGAAATAGCGGGGTCCTCCATGGCGGCCATCATCTGGGGGGTTGAGAGATACTCTCTCTCCAGCCCTTGCGGGGCTCTGTGGTCACCGTGGGCAGCAGCCCTTAGCCCAGGGCTTCTGGCTGCTGCTGCTGCAGCTGGGGGTCCGTGCTGCATATACAGGGTCTGCAACTAGTTGTTGGCTCTGTGTATCTTGCACTGTTTAATGAAAGTGTGTCTGGGAGGGGCCCTTTAAGGGAGCGACTTGCTGTTGAGTCCGCCCCGTGACCCTGTCTGCAGCTGTGCCTGGCTCCCTTATTTTGATGTGTGCTACTTTGGCGTGTAGACGTTCCCTCGCTGTGCCTATTTCGATGTTGGGCTGAGCAACGTCGAAGTTGAACATCGACGTTGCCAGCCCTGGAGGACGTGTAGATGTTATTCATCGAAATAGCCTATTTCGATGTCGCAACATCGAAATAAGCTATTTCGAAGTTGGGTGCACGTGTAGACGTAGCCTCAGTGTCAAAAAGCATGTGATGGAACTACAAAAGTTTGAGACAATTGCTCCAAAATGGGTCAAGGATATGGAATGGCTTCCATAAAAGAAGAGCGGCTAAAAAGATGAGAAAAAGAGATGACTGGTGACATGATAGAGATCTATAAAATCAGAAATGGTGTGGAGAAAGTGAATGAAGAAGAGATATTTACCTTTTCCCATGACACAAAACACCAGGGACCACTCAATGAAATTAATAGGCAGAAGTTTTAATATGAACAAGAGGAAGCCAGGCATGTTATGAAGGCCAAAGGTATAAATGGGTTCACAAAAGAACTGAATGAGTTCATGGATTATAGGTTCATCACTGATCATGAACCAATATGGTCAGAAGTATAACCCCCTGATAAGACAACCCTAAAACTCTAACTAGCAGTAGTAGAAGCCAGTGTGGGGGTTGTCACTCCATAATTGCCTTCTTCTGTATTTTCTCACTGAAGCACTGATACAGACAGCAGGGCTGACAGCCGCTACAGACCCCTGACAAAGTGGGAGGTGCACCCATATTTGTGCCCCAAAAGGGGTAAGGCCAAGGATGGAAGGGGTGCGACCAAAGGCAGTCAGACCTCAGCACTGCCTGGACCACACCTCTGGACCCTCCTCCACAATCCCTCACAGTCATGTGTCAGAGCTTCAGGCCCCTTTGAAGCATCAGGGTTCAGGGTGACTGCCCCCTTTGACCTCCCTGCTGGCAGGCCTGAACACAGGCCACTGTTGGAAACAGAACACTGGGTAAGATGGATCAAGATCTGAATCAAGATGGCAGCTCTTAAGTTCTCACAAAAATTGGTTTGATGAAAACATTTTCCAGCTGGAAAATTTCTGTCAAAAAATTTCAGCCAGCTGTGATCTATTTTTAATCATGTTTCTATGAGTGTTAAGGTGCATAAAAGTTGAGCCAGGCAGCGGGGAGGGGACAGGGATGTGTGGAGCACCCTACCATGCACTCATGGGCATGTTCTCTCTCCAATCCATGCAGGTCGTCCAGGCAATCAACTACGACTGACTTTACCAGGTCATCTGTGTCAGGTACCTCGACATTGACCTTGCAGAGTTCGGGGAACTGGGCTTCCCTGACTACTTCAGGGCTCTGGATGGGACCCACATCCCCATCTGGGCCCTAGAGTACAACACAGGCTCTTTCATAAACTCTGTGATGCTCCAGGCCCTTGGGGTCCCTAAGCGGCAGTTTATGGACATGTCTGTGGTCTGGTCCAGGTGAGCCCATGACACCAGGATCTTTCCATGGGATGCAGGAAGTCATTTATATCCCCCTGTGGGAGCTCCTCATCAGACACACCACCATGTCCCCCCGCATCATGGCCAATGTCATGTATCCCCTGCACCAGTGGCTGAAGTGACCCTACATGGGACATACCAAGCCCACACAGGACCTTTTTAATGAGCAGCTGTACTGGGCTCACAACACCATCAGGCAGGCATTTGGGTGTATGAAGGGCAGCTTTCACTGCCTCTTCAAACATTCTCCTCAAACATGCTGCGCCACCCACAATATTGTGGAGGCAAAGCACAAGCGTTTCATGCAGCGCAGGCTGCTGAGGCCAAATATGGCTATGAGCAGCTGACTGCTAACCCCTGCCACTGGGTGCAGCTGGACAAGGTGTGGGTCAGTGGCCGCGTCTACACGTGCCGGCTACTTCGAAGTAGCGGTGCCAACTTCAAAATAGCGCCTGTCACGGCTACACGTGGCGGGCGCTATTTCGAAGTTGACATCGACGTAAGGCGGAGAGACGTCGAAGTCGCTACCTCCATCAGGAGAGGGGAATAGCGCCCTACTTCGACGTTCAACGTCGAAGTAGAGAACGTGTAGTTGTTGCGCATCCCGCAACATCAAAATAGCGGGGTCCGCCATGGTGGCCATCAGCTGAGGGGTTGACAAACGCTCTCTCCAGCCCCTGAGCTCGATGGTTGCTGCATGCAGCAGCCCCTTAAAGCTCCCCACCCCCTGTCTTCCTGTGCAGGAAGCTGAGAGAGCGTGCAGGCGGCAGCCCAGCCATGCAGCCAGCCTGCACGCTCCTCTGCAACCAGAACAGCCACCCGCCGCTGCAATGGCCGCCCCCCAACCCCCAAAGCACCCTCAGGGCACCCCCCCAAGGGGAGCCAGGTCTCCCAGACCAGCAGGCAGGCGGGGAAGCAGCAGCGGGGCCCCTCCTGGATGGAGCCTGAGCTTCGGGACCTGCTGGGGCTCTGGAGTGAGGAGGAGGTGCTCCAGGTAATGGGGAGCAAGAGGTGGAACGCGGATGCGTTCGCTCAGCTGGCCAAGGGCCTGGCCGCCTGGGGTCACCCTGCCCGCACTCCAGATCATGTCGGCAGTAAAGTGAAGGAGCTGCGGCAGGGTTACGCCTGGGCCCAGGATGTGGCCGGCTGATCTGGGGCCACCCCCGTCACTTGCCTCTTTTACAGGGAGCTCAGGGACATCCTGGGCCCCCAGCACACCTCCTCCCCTCCGGCCACACTTGATACATCAGCCGACGAGCCCCAGCAGGCCCCAGAGGCGGAGTCCACCCTGGAGGTAAGCCCCGCACCGTGGAGGCCTCCCCAGGAGCCCACCCCCGGGGCACCGGAGGAGGAGAAAGAGGGGGCATCCTCCTCCAGTGACGGGGGTCTGCAGATTAGGTTGCCCTCGAGGAGATCCAGCTAGGCGTCCACCCACCGGGTGTCCCCCGACCGTGGGAGCAGACCATCAGGTATGTACCCCCCCGGTGCGCACCCCCAGGGTTGAGGGGTGGGGGTAACAGATATGACCAGGGCCCTCCACATGCCCAGATGACCATGGCCCCAAGGACAGTAGTGGCATGTCCCTCAGTAGAGTGCATCAGCCCCTGCCCCCCAGCATGACAGGGCCATGCCCCATCCCCAGGGTTGGGGTGAGCGGAACCTAGGGTCCCCCGGGGGGAGGGGGTGGGACACCCATCATCAGCAGCAGCAGCATCTCCCAGGGACGGGGATGGGGAACCTGCAGCAGCGGGGTTGGGGGACAAGGGCCACAGCTCGGGGCCCACACTAACGGCTGTCTCCACTCTTCTTCCCCCCACTGTGTTCCACAGCTGCACCATCAGAAGGACTGGAGAGCGACGGCGAGGTGTCAGTAGTCCCGGAGAGCCCACCGGGGCCATCACTCCAGGCCAGCCCCTCGGCGGAGGACCGACCAGCCCCACAGCGGGGACAACGGCAGACCCAGCACCACCACCGGACGGCAACAGACCCCCAGCTGCTGGAGATCCACCATCGGCAGCTGGAGGTCACCAAGCAGCGTCTGCGGGTGGAGGAGCGGTGCCTTGAACTGCAGAAACGGGAGCTGGCCTGGCGCCAGGAGGCATGGGGGGCCTTCATGCACACGTTCAAGTGTATCACGGACTACATGGACCCCCATGCCACGCTGGCCACAGCTCTGCCCACCCTGCCTGTTCCACCCGCTGCTCCACCCACTGCTCCACCCGCTGTCGCACCGCCACCTGCCACCGAGGGCCCTTCTGCCGAGGGGGACCTGGGGCCAGCTGACACCCACCGGCCTTATCTCCCGGTCCACCCGGACCCCAGCCAGCCCCAGCCAGGGCTGAGGCCAAGGCGCAGATCGCGGCCACCCACCCCCAGCGCTGGACATTAGGGGGTGTGGGGCCCAGGACGTGACCCCCCTCCCCCTTTGTATATATTCCCCTCAGTTTTATGTTCGTTTGTAAATAGTTTCTATTAGACCCCTGTTGTTATGTTGTTGTTATGATGCTGATCCCTGCCCCCCCATGTACATCGTTCTCCCCTTCCTTGTCTTCCCATTTTTTTCTTTCATCTTATCGGACTTATAATATATATATATATATATGTAATATTTATTCAGCCTGTAAATAGTTAGTTAAGATATTAATAAGGAGAGTTCAACATAGATCTGGTTTTACAAACAAATGTCTGTTTTTATTTACAAGAAAAGTGTGTGGGGGGTGTTCTCTTGGGTGCTCTGTGGTGTGTGCGTAGGGGCAGGGAGTGTTGTGGAGGATGGGGGGGGCAGTAGGGGGCCTGCCAGCGTTCACCCCACAGCCTCATCGAATTGGGCCCGCAGGGCCTCCCGGACCCGGGTCCCTTCAGGGTCCACCTGGTGACTGGGGACAGCGGGTGGCTGCACATTGGCCCTGCCGGCCTCCACAGCCCAGCCCTGAAAGAAGGCCTCCCCCTTGCTCTCGACGAGGTTGTGCAGGGCGCTGCACGCTCCCACAATCTGGGGGATGTTGGTGGGGCCCGCATCGAGGCAGGTGAGGAGACACCTCCAGCGCCCTTTGAGGCACCCAAATGTGCGCTCCACCACCTGGTGCGCATGGTTCAGGCGCAGGTTGAAGCGCTTCTGGCTGGCTGACAGGTGGCCCGTGTAAGGGTGCATGAGCCAGGGCCGGAGGGGGTATGCCGCATCTGCGATGATGCAGAGGGGCATGGTGGTGTCCCCCACAGGGATCTCCCACTGGGGGATGTAGGTCCCCGCCTCCAGCCGGCAGCACAGGCCCGAGTTCCGGAATACCCGGGCGTCGTGGGTGCTGCCAGGCCAGCCCACATGAATGTTCAGAAAACGGCCCCGGCTGTCCACCAAGGCCTGGACAACCACCTGAGTGGTAGCCCTTCCTGTTTAACTAGCGTCCTCCACTGTGCTCTGGGGTGCAGATGGGGATGTGGGTCCCATCCAGAGCCCCGAAGCAATTGGGGAAGCCCAGGGTGGCAAAGCCCACGATGGCAGCATCCGGGTCCCCAAGCCTCACGAGCCTGTGGAGGATCAGGGCGTTGATGGCGCGAATGACCTGCAGGGGAAGCACATGGGAGAGCACCAGTGAGGGGTGTGCAGGGTGTGTGTGGCCCTCCCCTGCCAGGGCCCCCCTCCCCTGCCAGGGCTGCCTCCCCTTCCCCCCGTGGGTCCTCTTACCTCCATAAGGACAGCCCCGACGGTGGCCTTGCCGATGCCAAACTGCTGGCCCATGGATCGGTAGCTGTCTGGAGTGGACAGCTTCCAGACAGCAATGCCGACCCGTTTCTCCACACTGAGGGCACGCCGCATGAAGGCATCCTGGTGCCTTAGTGCAGGGGTGAGCCACTGGCATAGCTCCAGAAATGTCTGCCGGCTCATCTGAAAGTTCTGGAGCCAGCGGTTGTCGTCCCACTCTCCGAGCACCAGCTGCTCCCACCAGTCGGAGGTGAGGGGGGGCAGGGTGCTGCAGGGTTGGGGGTTGCTTCCTCCTCCCCTGTGGGCAGCTCCTCCTCTGTGGCAAGGATGTGCTCAGCTGCCTCCTGCATGGCATGGAGCAGAGCGAGCACTGCTCCTACAGGGGCGGCTGTGTGGACCTCTGGCTGCTGCTGCTGCTGCTGCTGCTGCTGCTGCTGCTGGGGGTCCATGACTGCGTCGCTCGAGGTGTGCATGCCTATGGCTCTGCAGACCGCGTGCTGTGCAGTCTGCGTGTGTCTGGGAGGGGCCCTTTAAGGGAACGGCTAGCTGTTGCCCAGGAAGCGCTAGTCCGCCCTGTGACCCTGTCTGCAGCTTTTCCTGGCACCCTTATTTCGATGTATGCTACTTTGGCATGTAGACGTTCCCTTGCAGCGCCTATTTTGATGTGGTGCTGCCCAACGTCGACATTGAACATCGACGGCACCAGCCCTGGAGGATGTGTAGATGTTATTCATCGAAATAGCCTATTTTGATGTCGCTGCATCGAAATAAGCTATTTCAATGTAGTGTTCACGTGTAGACGTAGCCAGTGAGGCCCTCCAGGAAGCCTTTAACCGGCGGTCCCAGTGAGCCCCCCACGTACACCCACAATCATAACCCCCTCCTGCACACTCACCTCTCACCTCTCCCCCACCATGATCCCCCTCCCACACATCCACACCCCACTGCGCCCTCAACATACAGGAGACACGTGAGAGTGGTGACAAACTATTTACCTGAGTGATGGCCAATGGAAACTGTGTAAACAGAGCACTAAACTATTTACAAGAGGGATTGGGGGGACTATATACAACAGGGTCCTGGGGTGGCGTGCGGCCAACGGAACTCAGAAGGGTTATTAGGGCAGGTGACATTACTCCTCCACTAGGGTGGAGGACTGGGAGCTGCAGTGGGTGCAGGAGCCCCTACCACCTCGGGGTCCCCATTGGGACTGGGATGAGGCCAAGGCCATGGGGAGGTAGGGGCGTGGGAGGGGTCTGTGGACTCAGGCTTGGGCTCAGCAGGGGGCATGGGAAGGGAGAGAGGATGAGGGAAGAAAGGGGGTTGGCTCGCTCTGGAAGGCACTAGCCATCAGCCACTGGGCCAGTGCCAGTCGGGTGGCTGGGGGGAGATTGGGCAGGAGCAGGGCAGCAAGGTCAGGGACTGTGCGGAAAGCTGGGGGGGAGGTCTGTGGGAGTGGCTGGTGAGGGAGCGGGAGGCTAGGTCAGGAGGGTGGTCACAACCTAGGTGAGGATGTCCAGGCTGCCCACCACCTGATCCCATGCCACCTGCTCCATTGCCAGCCACTCCCACATGATGGTGGTCACGTCCTGCAAGGTGGCCTTGTAGGCAGCAGCAGCCTCCTCCTCCCCACAGTGGTGCCAGCACATGCCATGGAAGCAGACCCCATGTGCGAGCTGGTAGAAGAGTGGTCCCAGCTCCCTCACCCTCTACTGCAGGGCTCCCTGGCCTCTGTACAGGTCTTGGCTCGGCCTGGATGGTGGAGCTGTGGAAAGAGAAGGATACAGAGGTACAGGCCATAAGTCCTGTGACCTCGTTCTGGGGGCCATGCCTCACATCCCCCATGTCCCCCCATGTCCCTGTCTGATGGCCTGGGGCCCCTGTTGGATCCCAGACAGTGGGGGTCCTCATAAGGGTAGGGTGCATGCAGGTGACCTGGGCATGTGACCTGCAGTGCTGTCCATGGGAACGGGTGCTGAGTGCTGCATGTGACCTTGCCGAGGCCTAGGGAGCATGGCCATCTGTGATGCATTCAGAGTGGAACTGGTAGCCATGTGAGGGGCTTGCGGCCAGATGTGGCAGAGGCGAGTGCCCCTCCCCACATGCCAGAACATCCAAAATGCCTGGGACCTACCTGGGGATCCCTCCAGCAACTTGAGGGAGACCCAGGTGGAGGGGGCCTGGCTGGAGACCTTGGATGACAGAGCAAGGATGAGGGTCCCATACCTGGCACTCCTGTCATTGCTCTGGGGTACAGGTTCTATGCCCATCAGGCAGGGGATGCTGGCAGCCATGGCTCCCAGCACCTCCTCAGGCTTGCTGTCAGGCTCTGTGTCAGGCCTGGCGCTGTCCAGGACATGGGTGGACAGGGTTTCCTTCTGGGCCACAGGAGGCAGTTGAACTTCTGGAAGTCGGGGCAGGTGGTGGTCACTGCCCCCGAGTGACTGGCTGCCTCATGGGCCCAGCAATAGGTCTGCCTTAGTTCCTTCACCTTGGAGCACATTTGGTCTGCTGTACAGGCAGGGTGGTCCCAGGAATGTCAGGTCACTTGACAGCTGGCTGAAGGCATTCCAGCCCTGACTGGTCATGTGGAGCAGCAGCTCCTCATAGAATCACAGAATCACAGGGCTGGAAGGGACCTCAGGAGGCCATCTACTCCAGCCCCCTGCTTCAAGCAGGATCAACCCCCACTAAGTCATCCCAGCCAGGACCTTGTCCAGCCAGGACTTAAAAACCGCAAGGGATGGAGAAACCACCACTTCTCTAGGCAATGCATTCCAGTGCTTCACCACCCTCCTGGTGAAGTAGTTTTTCCTAATATCTAACCTACACCTCTCCCTCTTCAACTTCAGACCATTACTCCTAGTTCTGCCATCTGACACCACTGAGAACAGTTTCTCACCCTCCTTTTTAGAGCTCCCCTTCAGGAAGTTGAAGGCTGCTATTAAATCACCTCTAAGTCTTCTCTTCTGCAAACTAAACAAGCCCAAATCCCTCAGCCTATCCTCATAGGTCTTGTGCTCCAGACCCTTAATCATTTTTGTTGCCCTTTGCTGAATCTGCTCCAGCAAATCCACATCCTTTTTATACTGGGGGGCCCAAAACTGGACACAATATTCCAGATGTGGCCTCATCCCCCCAGTGTGCCAGCAAGTCCTTCACCTCCACCTCAGAACAGGAGGGGTCCCTCTTTTTTGGCCCCTGGCTGGTCTCCTGTGACCCCTCACATGGATTGGAGGCAGGTGTTTGGGGGTGCAGGACTTCCGACCATTGACCATTCTGCCGGTGGGATGACTTGCCAAGCTGTAGCATCACTGGGCAAGTGTACTGCTGTAGGCTCATGGGATTCCAGAAGCCAGCACACTCTCAGCTTCCTGCCACGGGGTTTCTGGATCCCTATGTCTTTAAACATGGCTGGATGCAGAGACCATAGACCCCCAATGGTGCTGAAAGGGGCGTCTCTATGCTCTAGCTGACAGGTGCCATGGATGACCCCCTCTTTTGAAAAGCAACCCGTTGGAGCATCTACATGCATTCTTTTTCAAAAGAGAGTTTCAAAAGAAGGTACCCTCCCTGAAACAGGGAGGGAGGAGCAAATTCAAAAGGAGTGCCGCGTTCTTTCCAAAGTACTTCTGAAAGAACGTGTTTTGTGTGAAGATGTTCTGTGGGATCTGTCGAAAGAGCCCCTCCTTGCAAAAATGATTTCAAAAGCACATGCTAGTGCAGACACAGCCAGATAGATTGCTAAAACACACGCACTGGTGGCTTACATGCTATTCCTGCCCAACCCTTGCTTTACAGCCACTCCACAAACTGTACTTCAGCTTGGTGACTAAAATAATTTTTGTGACTCCTTAAGCAGCTCTCCCTGTGGAAACGGGATGGGAAAAATCTGCCAAACAATGAGTCTTCTAGCCTTGCCTACATCCTTTGCATCCCTATCCAGTGTTCCCCCTAGTTTTCCTTTTTTCCATCTGTTGGCAGAATAAATTTTGTTACATGCACCAAGGCATGTGCAGCTGTGCACCACCAATAGAAAACCGTGCTGTCTACTGTGAGTGGCTGTGGGTGCTCTGCTCATCAGCTGGGCAGCAGCTGAACCTCTCCTGGACAGCTGCCCAAGTGTGCAGCTCACAGGGAACATTCGCCCTCTCCCTCTTCCTTCCTGATGTACGATGACTTTACTAGGAATAGGGCTCATGGAGAAGAGGCGCTTCCTCTTCACAGCACCCATTAATCCATCTTCTCTTTGTACTGTGCAACCTTATAACTGTCTGCGCCTAACTGCACAAAACAATTTGAAGTTGAGACTGATTGCCACCAAATTAAAATAAGACAATTCTATTGTGCATTATCACATACGGAGTTAACCCATGTGCCTCTGTTGATATATATTAAATGAGATTATAACATTTGTGACATTTCTTTATAATTCATGAGCCACAATACACCACAGAATAGTAAAAAGCCAAAGTACGTGCAATCCTACTTCAGTTCTATTTATCTGAGATAAGTTAGTAATTTATTTGAAATTGATCTGTGCCCCTTATGCAGCAGAACATTTGTTTTAAAAAAGATGCATCTAAATATGACAGAAGATCTAGCTCGTTTCAGAGAGAGTGCAATTTATCCAGTGCGCCAGAGGCCTCAATACATTCTCAACAGATATGATGCTGAGTGAGACTTTGCAGTTCCAATGGAAATTTGGAATGGCAAAATGTAGATAAGTTGGTCTAGATTTGCACATTTCAAGTTATGGTTTTCTATAAACCAAAAAGGTGTATGATACTGGAGTTTATTCCAACCTTCACAGAAAGCTTCTGTCATAGTGGTTACAGTGAATTTTCTGCCACCCCATATCAATTTTATATTGCTGCCAATTATGCCTTTTGGGTATTCAGCTGCTAACCCACATTGCCAAATGCTTGCGAACTCCATGATTATAGAGGTTATAGAAAAATAACCCTCCACAGTACAGTTGTTTCTCAACTAAATAAAAAAGGATACTATGGACACATCACTACCTCTTGTGCCCTCTAACATATTCTCCATGCAGGTGGCATGAACCATGAAATTCACTAGATAACTGTTTCTAGAGGCATGGACAAACCAATACTGACACTGACAATCACAAATTCCCTAATCATTTTTATTATTACAATAAAGTCGATCTGTTACAGACACAATATATTTGCATGTGCTCTGTAAACTGGAGCTCAAAAGAAACAGAACAAACAAAGACCACTAGAACTATATGAAATTCCTTAGAATTTTAGCCTAGATTGCAAAAGTAAATTTCAAGCTGTTTGGGAAGTCTCCCAGTTTTAGTATGACGTATTCAGGGCTTTCATCAACCCAACTAAACAAAAACAATGATGATTGAAATTTATGGCTAGCAATTCAGACTGACGCTCACTGCCTTCAAAGTTAACTGTTCCAGTTTTGCCCACCTCACACACCAAGGCCACGTCTACAGCACAGCAATCCAGAAGATCTCATCTAAAAAACTTCTTTCAAAAGAGCATGTCCACACACAAAAAAGCAGATAGAAAAAACTAATCCACTCTTTCAACAGAGACCATCCACACAGCCCCCGTTTTTTTGAAAGAATGGGCCAGGGATCAAAAAATCTGGTACCATAAGGACTGGTCTTTGGAAAAAAGGGCCCCCAGGGCATCTACACACATTTTTTTTCTGAAACAATCTTTCAGACAAAGACATTCTTCTTCATTTGCCAGAAAAAGTGCTGAGTTCTTCCAATTTAATATCAAAAGCACACGTTTTCTGTGTAGAAGCTTTGTGGGATCTTTTGAAAGAGCTCCCCATTTTTCAAAAATACTCACTAGTGTAGGTGCGGACCAAGTAAAAGAGGAAAAAAAGAAAAAGAAAGAAACAACACTCTTCTAACACTTCCCTGTGGAACATGGTACTGTTGTTTCTATTTAAAAGTTAACATTTACCAGCTCCGAGCAAATGGGTGTGTAGAGAAATTCTGATAATCTGATTAAAAGAACTAGCATTAAGAAACATAGCCCATAGTAAATTAGTTAAAAAACAGATAACTGATAGCTCTCAAAATACAATTGTGAATTGTGAATTGTCATCACTTGAGGACATTTCAAGGGAGGTTGGGGGAGTTCTGTTGGAAACAGTTTTTGTCTCAATGCTGAATCCAAAGTCACACATCTAATCACAAAGCAGGTCAGATGTCCATGAGGGGGAACTCTATCCTGGACAGCAGCAACTCATAGCCAGGGTACCTAGCGCTGAAGGTAAGATCCAAAGGCTGGAAACTGAATTTAAGTACATTCAAATTGAAAATAAAGTGCATATTTGGTAAACATTAGAGGCAATTAACCACTGGAAAAATGTATCAAGAAAAGTGGTCAGTCAATACAATCTTGAATTTAGATTTAACGTCTTCCTGTGCTGTAGTTCAACCTGGCAGGATTGGGTTTGGCACAGGAATTAATGAGTGAAAGTTCTGGCCTGTGTTAATCAGCAGTTTGGGCTAGACGATAATAGTCTCTTCTGGCCTTAAAAAGTCTATGACAGTGACATAAAGTAGAATTTCAGGTAAAAGCAGTCTCAGTATGGCCTCACTGAAACACTAACACCCCTAGGAGACCATGGACACAACAAAGAACAGCTCACATGAAAGAAAAGAAAGAATTGATCAGGAACACTTGAACTGTATTTGGTAGCATTACTGTCTTAAGAGCTATGCCATATCTATTAGGCACCACAGCTTTTCGCAACTCTATGAATACCTCATTGCATAATGTCAGTGTGTAGCGTGGATTCGTCCCACTCTGCAAGTCTCCCACATCTCCAAATCTCTTTGTTGTGTTGTGCATCTCTTAATAGTCCTTCTGCTCCATTGGACATAGAGTCACATGCCTTTTCCATGGCACCATTTTGTGAGGTGATGGTTGACTCAATTACTTTTGATTATATGTTTGCAACATGAACAGGCAAGAGTCATTATTATTTCATCAGCAGTTAGTTTCACAGAGTAATGTGATGAAGTAGACCACTGTTTGAATGAGACAATATCTATGCAAATTAATACATTCAGGGGGGTGGGAAGACAAAGAGATACTCACAACTATACCAAATCACAAAGTTTAATCAATACAGTTTAAAGTAAATCAACAAGAATTTGATCAAATGTGTTGTTGGTGTAAGTAAGTAAACACAAAGCAATTTTATCAGCTTAGAGAAGATCTCTGTTTCTTCCAATTATTCCCTCATTTGATTATATATATACATATATATATATTAACCACCATCTTGATTAACCACAGTTTTTAGCCTCTGTTTTATTAGTAGACCTGAATAAGTAATTGTAATGAATAATTTGACAAGTCCTCATAGTCTTTCTACTTGAGGAACACTTACAAGCAGGTACCGATTTCATAGGCAGATTTATTCATTGAAATATCTTACTCTACTTATAATTAGGGTTTTTACTTTTTCAAATATTTGAAAACTGAACTGGTTTACCCAGTTGCAGATGGCCCTGGTGTTATTTTTGCTCCCTGACTGGATGAGTGAGAAAGCATTTTTAATGAAAATAATCCTGGGTGAAAACTTAAAGTTGTTTCTTCCAATTCTTACCCATGGGCTGTCTATACTTGCCCCCTTCTTCAAAGGTGGCATAGTAATCAGGCTGACTGGACTGGGAAGCCCTGAGGGAAACACAGGAGCCCTCAGGAACAAGGTGGGGCAGGAGACCCAGCGCCTTCAGTGAGCCTCTTGTACTTATATATTTTATATCTTCACAGTTCCCAAGACATGAAGATGTTTGCCACTGAAGATAAATGTCATAGCTGACTGCATTTCATAAAGATCTGCAGCAGCCATTTGTTTGCACTATCCCAATTATTATTCTCCTCACTGATATTTCACTAGAAATACAGTCTGATATTGTTTTTCATAAGGAAGGGGTATTTGGGAATAATAACATGCACGTGAAATCTGATTTTATTTTTATGCACATCTAAATTCTGCTGCACAAAAACCCTGCAGTCAACCATCATCATGATACCTGTTGGCTATCTTTTCCCATTTATTGATGTGCACTAAGCACTTCTCACTGATGTTTTCATGGTTTGCAGAACATATCAGAACTTAGCTGAGAAATGATTTCAAGAGTAGACTATTGGGAAAGTCAATGAAATAAAGATATTTTTGACATATTATCTGCATTACTGAGCTTCATTTGATTTGCAAGATTAAAAGAGATTGAGTTGAAAGAAGCAGTGAGCTGCACTTTAATGGAACAATAGCCAGACATCAAAAATGTGTGTGATTTGAAAGACCGAATGGCACCTGCTACAAAGAGATTGTAAAAATCAGGATGCAAGGTTTTAAAAGCATGTTCCAAAATGTTATCTTGGAACCCAAGCTCCACTTTTTTATTTTGCTTTCAGATTATACTGTTAGGAAAAAGAATGTGAGCCCTCATCAGTTAGCCTGACAACCGCTCTCCTTTCCACCTTTTCTTCTAATTAGACAATTATCAATAGTTGGGATGACACCTTGAAATATCCAGTATGAACAACAACATTGTATCAGTAATAGCTGTACGTTTTAAAATAAGCTGCATGCATAATCTATGGAGCAAGTTTAGTGGGATGAGGTCTATATTGTTATGAACATCAGGACTACATCTACACGAGAAGTATCTGCCAACAGAAGTGACTGTTGTCAGAGTAATTTTAGAAAGGCTCCAGAACTCAATTAAGCCACTTAGCCAAAGTCTTTATGCATAAAAGCTAGGCCGCAGGCTACAGAAACTCATGTGATAAGCAAGGCTGTAGGCAAACACAAAGCATGCTAAACTATATATGTGACCACAAGCTACGGAAGTCATATCCTGTTAAGACTTTATCAGTTAAGCTAATGCCCTTATACTTGCTGATGTTATAATAATTATCTCGTAGTAAGTTAAGTGAGAAAGCAGAGGCCAGCCAATGGGGATAAGACCACCTGATTGGGTGATTGTGCCAACCTTTAAACAACCAATTGAAAACTGCCAGCATAGCAAAAATTAGCATGAAAAAGGGAAAAACAGAATAATACGTTAAAATTAGCATGGAGAGAGGAAAAAATGGCATAATGAGAGGGAAAAAATGGAATATGATTATAAGCTGCAAGTATAAAAAGCCTCATTGGCCAGTCACTCATTGCAAGCTTGAGGACAAGGTACCTTAAGGGCTTTAAGCTTGCCATTCAGGGACACGCAATAGGACGGCTGAGCGCTGTTGTTGCCGGTCCAAACAACAAGATATGGGGGCCATCCTCAATGTCCGTAACCGGATTGCCTAAGTACCTCTACGCTCTGTGAGGACTCAGCTTAGGTAAGACCTCTCCCGGCTAAGGGAATGAGGCCCACAGTAGTTAGTAACAGCTCCAAGGAGCAGTAAAATAGGCCTAAAATAAATGTAACCTGAAACCAGGATTGTCCTCAGGGACAAAGGAAACAGAGGAACCTCTCACATGATTGGGAGTCCCCAGTGTAAAAGCTTGTAACGATCACCAAGTGGTAGGCCTCTTTAGCCAACCTGGGTCCTGGAAACTCTGCGTCTTTAACTGTAATAATAGGTGTAGCATGGTTAGAAATGAATAATGTTCAATGTAACTAGGGATGACCTGGAATGCATTCTCTCTGTACATATTGTAAACACCTGTATATCTTTAATTGTTCTTCTCCTGTTCTTACCCTTAACATTAACAAACTTAATAAAAAATAAATAACCAACCTTAAGGTGTAATCTCTGGAATTCCGAATTAATACATAATAATAAATAAATACTGTAAATAAATAAATAAATACATATTAATAATAAATAATATTAAGGTGAAGTCTGCAATCGGCCAATAAGACACCTGACCTTTACCTCTCACAACTCTCAGAAGGGATTTCCCAGCAAAACTTGTGACAGATTGCTTCTACACGTAAAAGCAGATAGAAAGAGCAATCCTCTGTTGACAGAGCAGCCAGGCTGCCCAGACCTCTTTCAACAGAACAGCTAACCAGAAGCTCTGCAAACAGGGTTGTCCAATGAACCGGAAACCTTGTCTGTCTACAAAAGAGCCCTGGAGTGTCTACATGGCTTTTTGGCAAAAGGAAACTGTGAACGAAGGCTTTATACCTGAACACAGTGAGGTATAACGCTGCTGGCAGATGTGCTGAGTTTTGCCAACAGACTGTCAACAAATCACATTTTGTGTGCAGACACTCCATGGATGTTTCATACGGAAGCCCAGTTTTGCCAAAAAACCCTCTCTTGTAGATGTGGCCCAGCAGTCCAAGAATGGAATTTCAGATGCAAGAAAAGGTAGGCAAAGAAAATCATCACCTAAACAAATAAATTCTGATTTGCCTTCCTGATAGGACAGTTCTCATAAAGGATACATTTTACCTTACGCATTATCAGTTTTATTGTATAAATTTTGCCAAGAGTGTTTGCATTCCTAAGTGGAGGCTCTGTGGATGACAACAGTAACTGACTGTGTCATTTTTGACACTGTCTTTCAAAGGAGAATATAGTGGGTTTAACAGTTTTGAAAACAACTGAAGCAAGGCTTCTAGATGAAAATTTTCTCTTGGTGTGAATATTAAGGACTCTTTCGTTCTAAAGATATTACTTCTCTTCACTCCAATTAGAAAACTTTTTTCCCCCTTTTTAGTGATTCAGTACTTTCAACAAAGCACAGGACCTTGTGGCAGATGTATGAATTTCAGTTAGCATTTTAAGAACAGGCATTCTGAGAAATGTAGTTTTCTTGAGGAAGGATGGAAAGTTCACCAACATCACGAATTAAAGCCTAATGTAATGCAGCTAGGCAAAGCCACACTAACTTTAATCTGGCTCTCAGGTAACAGTATCAGTGAACATAAGGTCACAGGCCTCAGCATTGCATATAAGTCCATTGACAATCTTGGACAGACAAAAGTTTGCAGAGCAGACATTCCCTGAATGGCCAGAAGTCGCACACCCAAGGAATCAGGTAATAACATTTAGGAACTATCAAAAGCCTGGTCTTCCTTCCATCTGGGACCACTGAAGGCTGAGACAAGAACCCAAAGGTCAACAGAGAGTATTTGAACTGCTTAGCTCTGTCTACTGTTTTGGCAATACATAAGGTCCCAGGAAAGGGAAGTTTTCATTGAAATCTTCTCGGGGGGGTGGAAGGGCTTTCCTTTTTGAATATCTGCGTTCATACGAAGAAAATGGATAAAGATGTACAATAGCAGATAGATAGTTGTACAAATGAATATGGGGAATCTGTGAGCATGTTTCTGTGACAGAACTGAATCATCCTAAGAAGACTGTGGCTATGTGTACACTAGGCAAAGTAATTTGACTGCAGATACTCAGTTCTACCTACGGCAATTGTGTAGGTAGAATCATTATATCTGAGCTCATCTTAATTGGCCATCCTTATTGAACAAGATTGAAAGTAGAGTTTCTTCCATTGCCCTCTCTTACTCCCTGTGTCTTGCAACCCTTGAGAAGTCAATTTTGTGCATCCCCACTAGACATGCAAAATCAAACCCTGAAAGATAGACCCAGAGTGATTCAATCTTCCAGTCTAGTGTAGACATACTCTGAGAGATGGAAATGGCAGCAGCTAATTGTGCATGAGCAAACTGTTGAACTGCACCAGATTTTATGAGTAACAACACCAGATTTTTTTTATATTGTTAAACTTCCCATGTACTTGAAATAAGCAGCAATATTGAGATAGTGAAAAGGAGTGATGAAAACTGTTAGTGGAGGGACAATTAACAAAGAGAGACTTCACTTCACATGCAGAAAATACCCCAACATGAGTGGGACTTCCTGTGTCAGAAGAAAAACCAGATGAAACAGTAGTACTATTTCAATTAAAAATGAATACAGTTAAGAATCCTCCAATCTGTCCTTCAGATTAAACGCTCATTTGACAAGAAAAGTGGCAAGGGCAATTTGTGCCTGTGTGAGGTGTTTTTTCAGTAACAGTTTACTAATAAAGCAAGATATGAATTATCACTGTTGCAATATTTATTATATAAACAAGCTACCTACAGTCCAAACAAATGGCCAAAAGGTTCATGTTAAGAAGTTGTGATAGTGTTCCAATGATGTGCAAGAAGCAGAAAAACGAAGAACGCAAGATTTAAGACACTGCAGATAGTAAGAATGGTGGAAAATTATGAGGATTGCAAGCCAATAAAAATGGTGAAAAGTGCTATTATGGAAGCTACGTATTAAGTATTTAAAGCCTTATATGAAGTATTATTGGCTGAGCCTGTCTAATTCAGAGGTCTCTTGTCTGGATCATCCATAATCCACCATGATTTTACTTAGCCAGATGACCGCTTATCATGTGCATGGCCAAGTTTCCTCTGGTCCATAAATTTGTTTACCACCACCAGTCATGGCTCACAGCATTCTGTGCTTTCATTGATCTGTAATAAGCCATTAAATGTCTACTAAGGGCCCGGTAAGCAGCAGAACTGTTGGAAATGATGCCAGACAATACTGACCTCCCATGGTTCAGCAAATCCTCTCATTCAGCACTGGTCAGGTTCTCAGGGTCCTGGACTAGAGAGATTCAACCTGTACTAACAAAGGAAGAAAAGGAAATGATTATATGTGGAATAATGTTGGAAAAAAAGACATTATAGCAAACAAAGTCACATTTCAGGGAAGATGTGGGCAAATTGGAAAAAGTCCAGAGAAAGCAAAAAAAATGATCTAGAGAAAATTACCTATGAGAAAAGACTTAAGGAACCGGATTTGTTTAGTATGGAAAAGAGCAGACTGAGATAAAACATTATAATAGTTTCCAAGTGCCTAAAAGGTTGTTACGAAAAGGAAGAAGAAAAATTGTTCTCCTTAACTTACGTGATAGGACAAGAAGTAATGGAACTAAATTGAAACAAACAAAATTGGAATCAACCGCTGGAGATTTTAAAGAGCAGATTAGACAAACACCTGTCAGGGATGATCTAAATGGTGCTTGATCCTGCCGTGAGTGCTGGGGATGGTCTTGATGACCTCTCAAAGTTCCTTCCAGTTCTATGATTCTATGACTCGAAACAGGTCTACCAATAGCTTACAAGCCACCTGATGAAAGACAGAGTGCATGCGATGCTTCATTAAGAGGGACAAGGAGAAGTTAAAAACAGAACAAAAGAAAGTTGATACAACAGTTTAAGCACTTCAGTTCAATGCTGTGTCAAGATGAACATGTTGATGCAGATGTTAGGATCTATATAAAGAGTACTTGCTGTAAGTAGAAGTTGATAGGACTTCTCTGTGATAAGAATTATGCTGAGTAAAGTGAACACCAAAGCATATGAGATCAAGATTAGGCCAGACATAGGGTGGAATGATGGGCAGTAAAGAAGCTAAATATGAACAATTATGCCATAACACTAAAATGGGAATAGTCCAGTGGATGCTAGCTAATAGGAAAGCTGAAAGACTACACAATGAGTCAGTATGAGCCATCTCCAAATGATTTAGGGCACGAGTTAGCAAGCAAAATAGCAATAAGAGCTCCTTTTTCCAATTTGGTAAAAAACTCAGTAATTTGAGTATCAGAGGGTAGCTGTGTTAGTCTGTATCCACAAAAACAAGTCCTGTGGCACCTTATAGACTAACAGTTTTTTTGGAGCATAAGCTTTTATGGGCAAAGACCCACTCTGCCAGATGCATCTCACAAAAGTGGGTCTTTTCCCATGAAAACTTATGCTCCAAAATTCTTTTAATCTATAAGGTGCCAAAGGACTTCTCATTTTTTCAATAATTGAAGAGCCACAGTAAATGTGAATATGAGACAGACCTTAATAAGTAAGGTCAAACCATACTTTTTGTACCTCCTATTGTAAGGACAGCACACACACAATGATTTGTAATATAGTACATGTAAACTGCAGGATGTTCACAAACTTTTTACATAGTCTGTTTCCTTGCTCTTTACATGTTTGTACCATTGTCTTCCTGATTATTGTTCCTGAACCTTCACTTTCTCTGGAGGATGCTATGGGGAGTTATCCAACATTCTGAGATCACATATTGTTTACTCTTTAGATATGAGTTATTCACTTTGGGGCTTTTAGACGTTCACCATTTATTGCAAATAATCAGGAGTTTTTTTTTCACTTTGTAATTATGGCATTGCAAACCACAAAGCAGTCCTAAGGAGCCACATGCAGCTCCAGAGCCAAATGTTGCAGACCGCTGGCTTATGGAGTAGTAACTGAACCCCCTAGTTTATGCAGGATGACAAATGAGTAGGTATTAATTGTGGCAATGTGTGGCTTGTCTGTATCAATGTAGGAAGTCATAAAAGGAACCAAGGAGACAGCATCCTGTCATGTTGACTGACATTTTATCTTGCTGTGTTAGTGTGCCCGTGGCCCATTGGGCAGAGCACTAGTACCATGCTTTGCTGACAATAATCCTGGTCAAGCATCTTCACCAAAGAAGGCCTTTGCCTGTGGTCTTTCTTTTTGATCAGCATTGAAATCTGCTGAATCAGCATGCTCCTCCGCTCTCTGCAAGAGGAACTGACATCATCAGACCTCCAGACGCAGTTGCTCTTAGCAGTGTGCACTCTCCCCAGCAATAACGAGACAGGACTCCTTACCACATATCCCACTGCTCTTGAGAGGGTCACCTCAGCCTTTCCCAAGACCAATCTTCCTCACCCCACAAGACTGCGGACCCCACAAAGGATGGGGACCTTGGCCTGGGAGACACATGAGGCTGACCTCAACCAGCAAAGGCCACAAAGTCTCACGTTCACCCAAGGCCCTCAGCAAACCCCAGGTCTTTTACTTCTGGGAACTGTTCATTTTATCCTTTTATCAGCACTGGAACCTGCCTCCAGGAGGCACCACTGCTCAGCTTGGTCATTCCACACCAACGTCACAGCCTGGTGTCACAACTGCAGAATTCACCCCCTCATATTCCATAGCTGTATGTCTGAAGCTACATCCAACAAATATATACCACCCTCCCTGAAAAAATTCAGGTCCATTGCATTGCATGTTCCTGTGCAATTTCCCTCATCTTCACGTCTCCAGGAATGAACCCCCCTGAACACTTTCTTTCTAGCCTTGTCCAGGTTGGCTGGGTCTGCAGCTCCCAGCCAAACCCATCTTGCCAGTAATTCTGACCATACTAACCTCAGCTCTGGCCAAGAGTACCTAATAAAACTAACTTTGTTCTATCTTCTGTCCCTTGAGTTGACTTCTGTACAGCCTGTAAGATCATCACTTCCCCTCATCCCACCCTTACATTCTTGCTGACTTTATTATATGAAGAACACTCAACAGCTCTGCACACCAATATTAGTTGAAGATGAAACCTGGAAAAGTCCCATAACATGTTGTGAAAGGCCTTGATATCCATGTTAAATAAATACAGCTTTCTGTATGAAACTCTGTCCCCTACTAGTGAATGTCTAGACCACATATACAGATCCATGAGCTTCCTAGAGCCTTGGCTAAGGAGACCTGATACTTTAGCCCAGAGAGGTTCATACTTATAGATTCAGATGTCTGGATATGATCTCTGCTGCCTAACATCCACCCAGACACAGTATAAAATGACCTGAATAAATAAAATCATTTTGCAAAATACACATACGAAACATCAGCTTCAGGTTTACCATAAATACAGATGGCTAGAAAATTTACTTGGCTTGGGTCCTTCAGGGAAAGGGGCAGGAAGTGTAGGAGGTGCAGGAGTCAAGGCAGAGGCTTAAAGATATTGGAGGTTCAGGGCAGATGGCAGGACACAAGGGGTGTGCAGGGGTCAGGGTTGGGAGTGAGGAGGGGCTCAAGATAGGGAGTGGGTAGTACAGAATTCAGGGCAGGGGGTTGGGTGGGGGGAGTCTCATGGCAGAAGTTGGGGTTGCAGGAGCCAGGGCAAAGAATGACATGGCTTAAGGCATGATCTGGGTGTGGGGAAGTCAGGGCAGGGGTTTGGAGCTGAGGGGGACTCAGGGCAAGATGTGAAGTATGAAGGAATCAGGGCACAGGGTAGGGATTATGGAGGAGTTTCTCAGGGTCCAGCTAGTGTGGCAGAGACCATGCTGCCTGGCTGGCTGCTACTCCCCAGGGCTGGCCAAAGCAATGGGGGCTATGGTTATTGTCTGGTGGCTGCTCCCCGGGGCTGGCATGCTTGCTTCCCCTGTCATCATTCTGGAATATGACTGTCTCTGAGATCAGAACCCTCCCTTTCAATTTGATAAGAGCCAATCAGATTCCAGGAAATCGTATTGTTCTGGAACAATTAAAACTGTACCTTGTTTTAAGTAATGGTAAGAGGAAGCAACATATCAAATTTGGTGGTCTAGCTCTTACCATTTAGGAGGAGTTGTTGAGCAAACAAACTCAGACAGATGGACAGACTCACAAACTCTCCACAATATAAAGTAGATTCAGGGAGAGGGGGGTTGTGATACTTATGATAGAATTTCCATTTCCAATTAGCAGTATTAACTAGTTGATAACCTGTTTCAGATAAATATTTTACATTATCATGAAAAGGACATACAACAAATGTATATGGGGCATTACTGACACTGTAAGGTATAGTAGTTTTCAATTAGAGCTGATTCAACTAAATGTTCCATATATAAGGATTAGCTCAAACATTTTAATAAATGTTACTGCTCTCTGTTAAATCAAGTGTAGCATTTTTCAACACAGCATCAATTATTTAAATAGCCCGTGTATATCAGTTTAATATAACCTACTTGTTTCCCTGCTATTCTGCCCATACTTAATGTTTCAGTAAACTTATAATCATGGAAAAATAGATGCATACACATAAATTAAAAATTAAGTGCTGAAATTGACATGGAGTTAACTAGTAAAGGTAAGGAATGAACTCTCATGCAAATGTCTTCTGAAACAAATCATCCTTTCTCCACCCTCAAAATACATATACCAGTTTAATTTTTAACAGAGTAAAAGATGCTTAAACTGCAGCAAGGGAGGTTTAGGTTGGAAATTAGGAAAAAGTTCCTAACTGTCAGAGTGGTCAAACAGTGGAATAAATTGCCAAGAGAGGTTGTGGAATCTCCATCACTGGAGATATTTAAGAACAGGTTAGATAGATGTCTATCAGGGATGGTTTAGACAGTACTTTGTCCTGCCATTGGGGCAGGGGGCTGGACTCAATGGCCTCTCGAGGTCCCTTCCAGTCCTAGTATCCTATGATTCTACTCACAGGGTACAATGTTACACGTGAGTAGTCCACTGCAGGATTGGAGTTACACACTGAACTTCCTTTGAGGAAGGATCTGTATTTTGTCTGGAGATTGTCTACAATACTTTTGGTGATACTGAAATAAAAATCAGAAAAACTAGTATTTTCATTCTAGCAATACAAGCTTTCCTTTTAAGTGTCTATTTGACGCTGGCACACAAAGTTAATCAATTTACAAGATGTTATTCCATTTTCAGCAAAAGCATTATTTTTCTCCAATAGTTCCAAGAGTAGTGTTCAGCTTTATCTTATAACCATTATTTTACTTGCCTGTTTTGCACTCATGGGACCGCAACCAATATGTGATCACATGAGCAGTGCACATCTCTTGTAGATGTGCCTTTAAGCTTAGTAAATGCACAGTGTACATTAAGAGCATAATTGCTAGTGGTTTATTGGGGGAAATCTCAAATATATAGTTTGAAATCATAGCTCTGACATAACGCTGTGTTGCATATGTAAAGCTCTCCTTCGGTTTTCTGATTCATGTGAAAACACATAAATCCTGTTTTTCACCAGCAAGAGTCAGAAGTAACTATGGCTATGTCAGGACTACAGCATTAAATTCGAATCTAAGTCACTTAGCTCATTTATAAATTGTGACTGTTCACACTCCAATTCCATTATTTCAAATTTAGAGGGCACTACAGCTGATATTTTTACTCAGACAACTCTAGGGGGATTCACAGGAAGTTCAAATGTAAGCATTTGGATTAATGGTAGTGTGGAAACAGCTTCCATTTGAACTGGGTTAATTGGCCTCCAGAGGAATCCCACATTTATCCCACAATGCCTCACAGTTGTCCATTCTGGCCTGTTGGATCTCTGGTGCTCTCCAGGTGCACCGGAAATTAGATAACATGTTGCCTATGCATTTGAATTTGAATGGTATCTGGAATGAAAATTCATTTTCTTTCTGACCAGAATGGATAGCACATCTCAGCCATCCATTGCATCCACCCATCCATCCATCACATCCATCCATCCATCAAGTCCACGCCCTGAAGCTAGGATTTTTGGGGGCTGTCTGTCAACAGAGAGATGTCTCCACAGATTATAGCTTGTGATATCCAGCATCCCCGTGAAACCCCTTGGAGTTGATGGGGGGGGCTGGCCTCCACAGTCATGGCCATTCAGGCTTCACCCCCACCAGAACAGACTGCTGAAGGGACCATATTAAGTGTCTCTTCAACCCACTCTCCCACCCACCCCTTGACACCCAACGCAGACTGTCGGGGACGGGGCAGATATCACAAGCTGTAATGTGTTCCTGTAATATTTTCAGGGACAATGTTTCTGGGAATAGTGACTGGAGTGCCAGTTGACATAACACAGCCACCTCAGTTTTCTCAGGGCAGTATGACAGTCCCCTGCCTGGCATGCTACTTGGCTAATAATGTGGCAATTTTGTTGACCTCCATGCCCCGTGTTGTCTGCGTAGTGAAACAGGAAGCCAAAACTCCTTTTCCTTTGCCTGAGGGAGTTGGCTTTAGCTGTTATGCTTTGCACTTTCCTAAACTCTACTATCCTACTCTTTCCTCAAGCAGAAATCTCTTCCTGTAGTATTTTCAGGGATGATGTTTCTGGGAAAAGTGGCTGGCATGCCAGCTGACATAACACAGCCACCGGGGTGATTCCATGGCAGTTTGACAGTTGTGCCTAAAATGAGTTATTTCTATGGGGGAAAAGCATCTGAGCAACCAGTGTACTTGATTCAGTCAACTTGTGAAGCAAGCTTGTTTGGTTTTCTTTCACCTGGGATTTCCTACTTTTCCTTCTTTCTTTGCTTCAGAAAAAATGGCTGTTTGCTTTCCAAGGGGGGGCAATGAGAGCACTGCAATGTAGAAAGATGACATCACATACACACAACCACCTGTGGAGCACTTTTTCCCCATACTGCACCGCTGAAAAAACCCAGAATGCTACAGGGCTGAGGGAACTGTGGGAAAGATTCAACAATGCACTGCTGCAACAGTCCATGTCTGGCGATTCTGTGTAGCAGCACTAAGTTGATTTTGTAGCGATTTTGTGGGGAGGTGAGGATATGCAAATTCGAATTTATAAAACCAGGCATTATAACATCAATTTTAATAAAACAGCCAACAGGTTGTACCTCTTAAAACTGACATTCCCTGGTCCAGCAATAACCCATGTCCAGCAGAACCAGGGATGTTCTGGGACCAAAGATCCAGACAGGAGGGCAAGGTGCAGCCCATGTCCTCAGGCGGCTGTGGGGGGCTGGAGCTCATGTCCCTGGCAGCCTGTGTCCACCAGCAACCCAGTGGAGGGAGGCAGGTGCACAGGGCATGGCACAGGGCATGTCCTCAGGCAGCTCTGCATGGCTGGAGTCAGTGCCAGATTCTCCTAGCAGCACCATGGGACCAAAGAAGCATCTCAGCAGCCCTGTGCAGCTGCAGCTGGAGCCAACTCCGCCCGCACTCACTCCCTGGCAGTTCTGTGGAGTCAGGAGCAGTCACACTGGGACGGAGCCTGTGGTGTTGTTAGCAGCTGCATGGTGCTAGAACCTCATCTCCTGCAACCCTGCTGGCTTGACTAACAGCCAGTGTCCTCTAGCAGCATGAGTGGAAGCCCTAGTAGCAGCCAAGGACAGGGTGCCCACACACCAGCAGATGGGTGAGCAGTCCAGTGGGACTGGGGTGGGGAAGGTTGGTGGGTTGGGAGCCAGAGACAGGAAACTTCCCCTGGTCCAGCAAATTCTATTGTCTGGGACCCGTCAGGACCAGGGAGGTACAGCCTGTAGTGTACCTCTTCTCCAGGTTGCCATACCCCAAGAAGCCTATAGCAGAAAGAAGGTGTTCAAAGGCAGCAGATGTGAGTGACTAGGGGTGTGACAAAGCTTCCATATGAAAACTGACTGAAAAACTAAGATTATGAGGAGTCCTGTGGCACCTTAAAGACTAACAGATTTATTTGGGCATAAGCTTTCAGGGGTAAAAAACAATTCATCACATGCATGGAGTAGAAATACAGAAGTAAGAATATATATATATATATATATATATATATATATATATATATATATATATATATATATATCAGATGACTGATCACACACACACGCTACATCTACACTGCAAAATAAATTTGAATTTATTAAAATCAGTTCTGTAATGCCAGTGTTTCTAAATCCGATTTTGAATATCCTCACTTCCCACAGGATCCCAACAAATTGGACACATTGCTTACACACTGAAATCACCAAACATCAACTGTTGCAGCAGTGCATTGTGGGAACCTTTTCCACAGTTCCCTCTGCCCCACATTCTGATCCAGGAGCAGCAGCTCTATCAGTTTCCTGGGTCCAGCAGTGTGTGGGACCCAGGAAACTGACAGCACAGCAGCCCTGGTCAATTTTCCAGCTCCGCTAGTACAGTAAACCCTCCATTTACTGGACTAATAGTGCTGTCCATTCTTCCCCATAGTCCCTCAAATGTGAGGGTTTACTCCCCCTCCCCACAGGCTCCCCCAACCCCAGTCCTACCCCAATTTTCCCCAAAAAAACAACCTCCTGAAAACAACCCCTACCAAAAAAAACACCCAAAAACATTCCCACCCCCCAAAACAATGCTTTTAAAAATAAATAAATCCCTGCCACTTACCGACTCCAGTGGAACAGCTGCTGGAGCCCACTGGCTGGGGGGCATGGCTGGTCGCAGGTGGCCAAGGGCACCTGTGGGATGATTGCCTGCCCGTGGGCAGCTGGTCCCCTGCACACCTCTGGCTGCCCAGTGGCGGGGTGCCTTGCCCCATGGTGGCTCAAGATGTCCAGAGGCAGGGTATGTGGCCCCACCCTGGGTCAAGCAGCCCAGCCATGGAATGTCTGTCCCCGAGCCACCAGGTGGGGTGCCTGGCCTTGCAAGGCTCAAGCCACCCGGTCCCAGGGTGCCTGGCCCCCGCCACAGGAATACAGCAGCCTGGTCAGTTTCTGAGTTCCCTCTAGTATCAGGGACCTGGGAGGTAGGTGCAGCATGTACAGCTTTGTGGTATAGATAGGGGACACCCGTCGAGGCTAATAAATTTGATTTTAGGACATGGTGCTTCCACATTGGCCTTTAATCGAACTTTTCAATTCAAGCTTCATGCTACACCCATCAGATAAGTGTGATTTTGTAATCTCGAGATTAGTAATCCCTAAATTGAGTTTATGGCACAGTGTAGACAGTCACGTGGTAATATCAAGCTAACTGACTCAAATTCAAATTTATCTCATAGTTATAAAACTGCTGGAGCACTCCCACACGCGCAGCCTGAGGTCAATACTGCACATTTGATGGCAGGACAGAGTTATGAACCTGGAAGTCCTGGACAGAGCAGGAACCATGAGCATTGAAGCCATGATTCTGAAAGCCCAGCTTCACTGGACAGGGCATGTCATACGGATGGAGGAGTCAAGAATCCCTAAGCAACTCCTATACGGTGAACTCTCCCAGGGCAAAACGAATCAAGGTAGGCCTCGCAAGAGATATAAAACTGTGTGAAGGCCAACGTTGCTCATGCTGGTTTAAAACCAGATCAGCTAGAGCAGCATGTAAAAGACTGAAAAGGCTAGCATGCTCTCGTACGACATGAGTATGACAACTTTAAAAAGCAGCAACGCATACACCTCATTGATGCTCGTGAGAGGAAGAAAGCAACAGCAGCAGCTGCACCAACAGAGCCAGGATAATTCCCTTACCCTCACTGTGAACGCCCATGCCGTTCAAAGCTTGGATTCCTCAGCTACATGAGAGTCTACAACCGATGAGCCTGTGCAAGCTCAAAATGTCATTGTCGGACACGACTACCAACTGCCTCATAGTGCAGAGGCAGCCTTGGTAGTATATCAAAGAAGAGGAGTTACTAATCAAGTGCAGGACCAGTGTTAATGAGGCCAATTCAGTCGGGGGGAGGTGGTTCACACACAGCAGTTGATGGGGAGGTGTGAATACCAAGGGAGGGAAAATTTCCTTTGTAATGAGAGAGCCATTCTAAGTGCTTACTCAGTCCTAATTTGATCATGATCTCTTTGGAGATTTTGTCAGTGACTGTGTTTCTCAGTCCTAAGGCTCATGTGGAATTGTGGGGAGGTTGAGCAGCTGTGACCCAGTCTCTCCCCTTAGTTCCAGCCCAGGGATCCTGAAGTAGGTGCCTTCCAAATTTTTGCAGATTCCCTGGGCTCCTCCTTGTGTTCCTTGTACATCAGTACCAGACCACAAAATTTGTTGTTTCTGCTCTGCAGTTTGGCCGTCTTATGTGGTTCTTTTTCAGCCAGCTACTGAGGAGCTTCTTGAAATGTACTCCCAATCTTTCTGGCTATTGGACTGGCTTTCATGGTGTATTTTCTCTCTGTCCTCCTCTTAGGGACTGTATTCTCATCCTCTTATCCTGAAGCTGGGCTGCATCTAGAGCCATTACTCTCTGTCTCCCTCAGACAGAAATTCTTCCAGCTTCCCCACAGTGCAGGTTTCTCACCAGGCCAGCTGTAGTCCCTTAGCCAGTTTTTCCTCCAGCAAGAAAAAAAAAGGACCAGTCATCCTTTCATTTTTGAAGCTTGGAGAATTGAGGCAGTAGAGATTCAAAGGCAGCACAGATGGTAGTCTCCTGCCCCAGCTGGTTGGATGGGAGGAGAGACTTGTCTTACTCCTGCTTCCAGACTCTAAGTCCTGGGCCCTTAAGGGAACAATAACAAGTTTCATCCTTTCAAGCACTAATTAGTCCTTGGAGCACTTCCTTATTATGTATAACTCCCATGTCCCAAGTCCTTGCTTATATCAGACCTCTGCAACTCCTAAAGGGTCACAATTATGAGATAAGAGAAGACTGAATCCTAGATCATGCTATCTTGAAGGAGCAGCCTAACACTCTCACAGCTTTATGATAATATGAATTAAAAATAACCAAAGAATAAATGTCCATACAGCTTTGGAAGGAATGATTCTGGACATGAGCCAACCTCATCAGAAATGTATGGGTAGCTTAGTCTATAACTAACTATCACTGGGCTTCTTTGACCTTCCTCTGAAATAGCTGATACTAGCCCCGGTGAGAGACAAGATAATGGAATAGACAGGGTCCGTGGTGTGAATCAGAATGGCAATTTTTATTTCTCTCCCCCTCCAAAATAATCACCAGAAAACCTCCTAGTAGGGATTCTGTATTTTTATCATTTCCTACAAAGTACATCATGAACATTTCTAATATATTTTGTTGGGAGATGCAGCCAATGTCACAGATAATATGCTCATGAGCCAGTTCCAACTAATATTAAAACATTCAATTCCCAAGTACAATTGACACTTAAAACCAAAAACTTAGAATCTGTTTGTGATTTATATGTTTGTGCCACATGCTTGTAATGTCAATTGTGCTGTCAGAGAAATTCACATACAAAAATATGAAACCTTTGCACAAACAGGAAAGAGTCGATAGTGGCTTAAATCCTATTTGTACATAGGAGCTATTAATATTTTCCTGCAAGTAACCTTCATCCCTCTTCTTTAGTCAGCTGTTCAAATAATTGCTAAAGTGTTAAATAAGTTAACTTGTAATAATAAATTAACAGCTGAAAAAAATCAAAACCATTGTGGCCACATAATTATCTCCAGTTCTCCAAGGCTCAAAAACTAATACAACCCTTCTACTTGGAAAACAGAGCAATATTTAAAATGCTTTTTCCTGACAATTACATTTTATATATTGCCTTTTTAACTTTTTGAAAATCATGCCACAAGGTTATGGACTTTATAGAATGTTTTCTTGAAATAATACTGTGTAGGGTATAAATCATTAACAATACAATTATTGTTTAAATTATGCCAGCCTGATGGTCCCTGCATTTTGAAATGGAAAATTCAGAGTTAACCAAGGACATACCAACTCTATTTAAATAGTCTGATAGATCTGAATAGGGTTGAGATCAATAAGGTTTCATAAAAGTTACTCAAAAGCTCACAGAATTTAATACAGAATAATAACTATACCCTCTCTATTGGTATTTTTTTTTAAAAAGCCATCCTCCAGAATTTTATAGCATGGGTAGAATTGGAATGAAATCTATAGGATCACTCAAAAATTCTACAGAAATTTTATTATGCTATTGTTGTCTCTTTTTTACTCAAATGATTAGTCAAAGTTTGGGGCCCCACTTGGAACAGGTGTTAGTGGTATTATGTATTTCTTCAATGCCATGTTTGTTATTTATAAAGAGTAGACTAAATCCTTTATTTCTTAATGAAAAAGAAAAAAAACAATCAGTAACAACTTCTTTTGTTTCCGTCACAAAGAATTCTCTTTGGCTACGTCTACACGTGCACCCAACTTCGAAATAGCTTATTTCGATGTTGCGACATCGAAATAGGCTATTTCGATGAATAACGTCTACACGTCCTCCAGGGCTGGCAACGTCGATGTTCAACTTCGACGTTGCTCAGCCCAACATCGAAATAGGCACAGCGAGGGAACGTCTACACATCAAAGTAGCACACATCGAAATAAGGGAGCCAGGCACAGCTGCAGACAGGGTCACGGGGCGGACTCAACAGCAAGTCGCTCCCTTAAAGGGCCCCTCCCAGACACACTTTCATTAAACAGTGCAAGATACACAGAGCCAACAACTAGTTGCAGACCCTGTATATGCAGCACGGACCCCCAGCTGCAGCAGCAGCAGCCAGAAGCCCTGGGCTAAGGGCTGCTGCCCACGGTGACCACAGAGCCCCGCAAGGGCTGGAGAGAGAGTATCTCTCAACCCCCCAGCTGATGGCCGCCATGGAGGACCCCGCTATTTCGATGTTGCGGGACGCGGATCGTCTACACGTCCCTACTTCGATGTTGAACGTCGAAGTAGGGCGCTATTCCCATCCCCTCATGGGGTTAGCGACTTCGACGTCTCGCCGCCTAACGTCGATTTCAACTTCGAAATAGCGCCCGACGCGTGTAGACGTGACGGGCGCTATTTCGAAGTTAGTGCCGCTACTTCGAAGTAGCGTGCACGTGTAGACGCAGCTTTTGTCTCACACTCAGGCTATATCTACTCCAGCACTTTTGTTGGCAAAGCTTTTGCTGGTCATGGTAAGAAAAAACACACCTCTGACCAACAGAAGTTACTCTGACAAAAGTGTGTGGACAGTGCTATGTCAGCAGTATACGCTCTCCTGCTGACATCACAGGCACTGCTCACTGAGGCTACGTCTACACGTGTATGCTGCATCGAAATAGGCTACATCGATGTAGCGACATCGAAATAGGCTATTTCGATGAATAATGTCTACACATCCTCCAGGGCTGGTGCCGTCAATGTTTAACGCCGACGTTGTGCAGCACTACATCGAAGTAGGTGCTGCGAGGGAACTTCTACACGCCAAAGTAGCACACATCGAAATAAGGGTGCCAGGAACAGCTGCAGACAGGGTCACAGGGCGGACTAGCGCTTCCGGGGCAACAGCTAGCCGCTCCCTTAAAGGGCCCCTCCCAGACACACTCAGCCTGCACAGCACGCGGTCTGCAGAGCCATAGGCACGCACACCTCGAACGACGCAGTCATGGACCCCCAGCAGCAGCAGCAGCAGCAGCAGCAGCCAGAGGTCCACACAGCCGCCCCTGTAGGAGCAGTGCTCGCCCTGCTGAATGCCATGCAGGAGGCAGCTGATCACATCCTAGCCACAGAGGAGGAGCTGCCCGCAGGGGAGGAGGAAGCAACCCCAAACCCTGCAGCACCCCCTCGCCGCCTCACACGCCGCCAGCTGTGGATCTACCCCACGAGCACTGACTGGTGGGAGCGACTGGTGCTCGGAGAGTGGGACAACGACCGCTGGCTCAGGAACTTTCATATGAGCCGGCAGACATTTCTGGAGCCATGCAAGTGGCTCACCCCCGCACTGAGGCACCAGGACACCTTCATGCGGTGTGCCCTCAGTGTGGAGAAATGGGTCGGCATCGCTGTCTGGAAGCTGGCCACTCCAGACAGCTACCAATCCGTGGGCCAGCAGTTTCGCGTCGGCAAGGCCACTGTCGGGGCTGTCCTCATGGAGGTAAGAGGACCCACGGGGGGAGGGGGAGGCAGCCCTGGCAGGGGATGGGAGGGGGGCCCTGGCAGGGGAGGGCCACACACACCCTGCACACACCTCACTGGTGCTCTCCCATGTGCTTCCCCTGCAGGTCGTCCGCGCCATCAACGCCCTGCTCCTCCACAGGCTCGTGAGGCTAGGGGACCCAGATGCCGTCATCGTGGGCTTTGCCACCCTGGGCTTCCCCAGTTGCTTCGGGGCTCTGGATGGGACCAACATCCCCATCCACGCCCCGGAGCACAGTGGAGGACGCTACCTAAACCGGAAGGGATACCACTCAGTAGTCCTCCAGGCCTTGGTGGACAGCCGGGACCTCTTCCTGGACATTTATGTGGGCTGGCCTGGCAGCACCTACGACGCCCGGGTATTTCGGAACTTGGGCCTGTGCCGCCGGCTGGAGGCAGGGACCTACATCCCCCAGAGGGAGATTCCTGTGGGGGACACCACCATGCCCCTCTGCATCATCACAGACGTGGCATACCCCCTCCAGCCCTGGTTCATGCACCCGTACATGGGCCATCTGTCAGCCAGCCAGGAGCGCTTCAACCTGCGCCTGAACCATGCGCCAGGTGGTGGAGTGCACATTTGGCTGCCTCAAGGGGCGCTGGAGGTGTCTCCTCACCCTCCTTGATGTGAGCCCCACCAACTTCCCCCAGATTGTGGGCACGTGCAGTGCCCTCCACAACCTGGTGGAGAGCAAGGGGGAGGCCTTCTTTCAGGACTGGGATGTGGAGGCCGGCAGGGCCGATGTGCAGCCACTTGCTGCCCCCAGTCGCCAGGTGGACCACGAAGGGACCCAGGTCCAGGAGGCTCTGCGGGCCCAGTTCGACAAGGCCTCAGGGTGAACAGTGGCGGGCCCCCCACTGCACCCCCCCATCCTCGACAACACTCCCTGCCCCTACACCCACACCACAGAGCACCCAAGAGAACACCCCCTACACACTTTTCTTGTAAATAAAAACAGACATGTTTTTCGTCAAACCAGAATATATATGTTGAACTCTTCTTCTTATATTATAACTATGTACAGCCAAAATAAATATTATATATATACGTATTATAAAATGAAAGGAAAAAAAAGGGGAAGACAAGGAAGGGGAGAACTATTTACATGGGGGGGGCAGGTATCATCATAACATAACAGAACAGGGGTCTAATACAAACTATTTACAAAACATAGGTGAGGGGGATATATACAAAGGGGGAGGGGGGCCATGTCCTTGGCCCCACACCCCCTAATGCCCAGCGCTGGGGGTGGGCGGCCGTGACCCGCGCCTTGTCCACAGCCCACGCCGGGGCCGGCTGGGGGCCGGGCGGACTGGGAGATAAGGCCGGCGGGTGTCAGCTGGCCCCAGGTCCCTCTCGGCAGATGGGCCCTCGGTGGTGGACGGCGGTGTGACGGCAGGTTCAGCAGCGGGTGGAGCAGTGGGTGGAGCAGGCAGGGCAGGCAGAGCGGCGGCTAGCGCGGCATGGGGGGCCAGGTAGTCTGCTATGCACTCAAAAGTGCGCATAAAGGCCCCCCATGCCTCCTGGCACCAGACCAGTGCCCGCTCTTGGAGCTAGAGGCGCCGGTCCTCCACCTGCAAACGCTGCTCTGCGACCTCCAGCTGCCGACGAAGGATGGCCAGCAGCTGGGGGTCTGTTGCCGTCTGTGGGTGGTGCTGGCTCTGCCATCTTCCACGTCCTGGGGCCAGTCGGTGCTCCGCCGAGGGGCTGGCCTGGAGTGATGGCCCCGGTGGGCTCTCCGGGACCACTGACACCTCGCCGGCACTCTCCGGTCCTTCCAATGGTGCAGCTGCGGAACACGGGGGGGAAGAAGAGTGGAGACAGCCGTTAGTGTGGCCCCCGAGCCATGGCCCTTGTCCACCCACCCCTCTGCTGCTGGTTCCCCATCCCCGTCCCCGGGAGATGCTGCTGCTGCTGATGATGGGCGTCCAAACCCCTCCCGCAGGGGGACCCTAGGTTCCACTCCCCCCATCCCCAGGGATGGGGCATGGCACTGTCGTGCTAGGGGGGCAGGGGCTGATGCACTCTTCTGAGGGACATGCCACTACTGTCCTTGGGGCCATGGTCATCTGGGCATGGAGAGGGCTCTGGTCATATCTGTTACCCCCCGCCCCTCAACCCCGGGGGTGTGCACAGGGGGGCTACATACCTGATGGTCCACTCCCACGGTTGCGGGACACCCGGTGGTCGGACGCCCTCCTGGAGCTCCGGGACAGGATGTGGATCCGGATCCCAACGTTGCTGGAGGAGGACTCCCCCTCCTCCTCCTCATCCGGTGCCCCAGGGGTGGGCTCCTGGGGGGCGGCCCTGGGCTGCGGGGCTTACCTCCGGGGTGGACTCCGCCTCCGGGGCTTGCTGGGGCTCGTTGGCCGAGGTATCAAGAGTGGCCAGAGGGGAGGAGGTGTGCCGGAGGCCCAGGATGGCCCTGAGCTCCCTGTAAAAGGGGCAAGTGACGGGGGCATCCCCAGATCGGCCGGCCGCATCCCGGGCCCAGGCATAACCCTGCCGCAGCTCCTTCACCTTACTCCTGATGTGGTCCGGAGGGTGGGCAGGGTGACCCCGGGCAGCCAGGCCCTCGGCCAGCCGAGCGAACACATCCGCGTTCCGCCTCTTGCTCCCCATTACCTGGAGCACCTCCTCCTCACTCCAGAGCCCCAGCAGGTCCCGAAGCTCAGCCTCTGTCCAGGAGGGGCCCCGCTGCCGCTTCCCAGCCTGGCTGCCGGGCTGGGAGCCCTGGCTCCCCTTGGGGGGGGTGCCCTGGGGGCGCTTAGGGGCTGGGGAGCAGCCATTGCAGTGGTGGGGGGTTGTTCTGGCTGCAGAGGATCGTGCAGGCTGGCTGTGTGGCTGGGCTGCACGCTCTCTCAGCTTCCTGCACGGGAAGGCAGGGGGCGGGGGCTTTAAGGGACCGCTGCACGTGGCGACCATCAAGCTCAGGGGCTGGAGAGAGCATCTCTCAACCCCTCAGCTGATGGCCTCCATGGCAAACCCCGCTATTTCGATGTTGTGGGACACGCAATGGCTACACGTTCCCTACTTCAATGTTGAACGTCAAAGTAGGGCACTATTCCCATCTCCTGATGGGGGTAGTGACTTCAACGTCTCGCCGCCTTACGTCGATGTCAACTTCGAAATAGCACCCGCCACGTGTAGCCGTGATGGGCGCTATTTCGAAGTTGGCACGGATACTTCGAAGTAGCCGGCATGTGTAGACACAGCTTGAGAGTGACATGCATTAGGCGGATGACGTGTGCGGTTTCTAGGGTTCTACTGTCATGCACATGGATTTCCAGGTTCGTCTAGTGCTCTCTAACTGGGTTTGGTTGGAATAAGAGGTTAATTGAAAAGGGGTTGACTGAAAAAAGGGGGTTAACTAAACGCGGGTTAACTGAGAAGGAAATAACTAAAAAGGGGTCTCAGTAGTGGGTCCGCCTGCAGCCCACCTGTCAGTACTGACATACAGACACACAACACTCTGTCCTGTTCAGCGGGTACACTCCCCAGCCGAGGCAGCTTGCTTTCAGAACTTCCCAGTCATTAGGCAGGACCCCTTTCGGGGGTCCTGGGGCGTCTGTGCCTCAGCCATACACATGGCCCTTACAGGCTCATGAACTAAGACATAAATATACCACTTTAAACCTTTAACCACTGGTCAGGGTGCTGGGTGAAAGAATGGATACGGGTGATGAACAAATAACAAGACGTGGACAAATTTAACACAAGCAATAGTTTTTACTTATGCAATTAAGCAGGTACAAAGATAAAACAATAAACTGTTGCTGGAACTGTACTTACGCAGGTTTCTTTGTGGTACCGTTAGGTATTCATGCACTACTCTATCTATCTCGTGATTTGGTGTAGGGTGATCAATCCTTGGCACAAGTGACACTTGGCTTTTCCAGGGCATTGGGAGTCCCCCCCTTGGTGGTTGCTGTTATGCTCCTTTATAGGATTTTTGATGTCATTACTTCCTGGGGTGATGTGTGCCTATACACCAATCATTTTACAATGCATTTTGCTTTTTCCCTTATATGGGATATATGAGGGGAAGGGTATTTTAACACATTTCACTTGATCTCTTATTTCGAATGTAGAATGGGGAGGGCTCACCAGCCTTAACTTGATTTCTATATTCATTGAGTCATGCGTTACTAACCGCTCCTGCCTCTCCAGGCTCTGTGCTTATTGCATGTGGTTAAAGAGGCCCCCCTACTTCACCTTTTTACTTGTTTCTTTGAGACACTTCCCCATTTTCTTTAGCCAAGGTCAAAAGCTGAGAGCCTGAGCTATGCACCTGAGGTCGGTCATGCTGATGTGGCCTGACTGACATTTGACAGCGGAGAGGGTACCAGTGTAAAACATTGTAAAATCTATGTCCCAGTCTACATGTCCTGAGAGATGCTGCAATGATAGCCGTGGAAGGAGCGAGGATGGTGAGGATGATGATGGGAATGATGACTAACACTTTGTTTTTTTCCAGAAGATATGGATATGCTTTAGGTTTCTCTGGTATGATTATATGAGTTCATTTTATATTGCCTTTACCTTCTTTGCTGGATTGAAGTGGTTTTAATGTGGCTAACTGTGATAGTAAAAATATTACAAGGACAGGATGCCTTTCCTAAAAGTAATTGTCTCTGTGCACAGCAGTGTCCTTGTAGTAATTTTAATGTGTAGCAGAATTCTGCTAAACCAGAGAAGGATAACTGGGAATTAACACACATCAATAGATAAGGCAACACTGGTAAATAAATCCCTTCCCTGTGTACCCAATACAGGCATGCATTCACCATACAATCCATATTTCCCTCTCCCGTCATGTTTGTCTTATGAGTATGATGTAGCAAGTCACTTTGCATCATTTCCACATTTACTTCCTTTTTTTCTGTACTAATAAGAGAATTTGAATATAGAAAACATAGTTAAGTTTCTTAGCTACTTCCTTGGGAATCTTCATCTAATGCAGTTCGGGATGAGATCTGACCTTATTCATTGGAGTTGAAGCATATTTCTCTCTCTCACTTGGAAGGGGGAAACCAATTCTAGCACTACCCATTTAAACAAGTAAACAAGCAGCGTAACTGGAAAACCCTTCTCAGGGACTCAAATATCCAAAACCACACAGCTCATATAGTAACAGAGAGGAAGCCGTGCTAGTCTATACACTATCAAAACAAAAAGCAGTCAAGTAGCAATTTAAAGACTAGCAAAATGGTTTATTAGGTGAGTTTTCGTGGGACAGACCCACTTCTTCAGACCATAGCCAGACCAGAACAGACTCAATATTTAAGACACAGAGAACCAAAAACAGTAAGCAAGGAGGACAAATCAGAAAAAGATAATCAAGGTGAGCAAATCAGAGAGTGGAGGGGTGGGGGGGGGGAGATCAAGAATTAGATTGAGCCAAGTATGCAGAGGAGCCCCTATAGTGACTCAGAAAGTTCCCATCACGATTTAAACCATGTGTTAATGTGCCGAATTTGAATATAAAAGTCAGCTTGTCCACTTCTCTCTCTAAAACGGTGCGATAATGTCTCTTCAGTAACACACATACCTTGAGGTCATTGACAGAATGCCCCATTCCATTAAAATGTTGACTAACTGGTTTGTGGATCTGGAGTGTTTTGATGTCTGTTTTGTGCCCGTTGACCCTTTGTCTAAGGGAGTTAGAAGTCTGTCCAATATACAAAGCATCTGGGCATTGTTGGCACATGATGGCATATATGATGTTAGTAGAGGAGCATGAGAAAGTGCCCGTGATTCTGTGAGTAACATTGGACCTAACCAGGTTACTCACAGAATCACGGGCACTTTTTCATGCTCCTCTACTAACATCATATGTGCCATCATGTGCCAACAATGCCCAGATGCTTTGTATATTGGACAGACTTCTAACTCCCTTAGACAAAGGGTCAACGGGCACAAAACAGACATCAAAACACTCCAGATCCACAAACCAGTTAGTCAACATTTTAATGGAATGGGGCATTCTGTCAATGACCTCAAGGTATGTGTGTTACTGAAGAGACATTATCGCACCGTTTTAGAGAGAGAAGTGGACAAGCTGACTTTTATATTCAAATTCGGCACATTAACACATGGTTTAAATCGTGATGGGAACTTTCTGAGTCACTATGGCTACGTCTACACGTGAAGCCAACATCGAAATAGCTTATTTCGATGTAGCAACATCGAAATAGACTATTTCGATGAATAACGTCTACACGTCCTCCAGGGCTGGCAACGTCGATGTTCAACTTCGACGTTGCGCGGCACCACATCGAAATGGGCGCTGTGAGGGTACGTCTACACGCCAAAGTAGCACACATCGAAATAAGGGTGCCAGGCACAGCTGCAGACAGGGTCACAGGGGGGACTCAACAGCAAGCCGCTCCCTTAAAGGGCCCCTCCCAGACACAGTTGCACTAAACAACACAAAATACACAGAGCCGACAACTGGTTGCAGACCCTGTGCCTGCAGCATGGATCCCCAGCTGCCGCAGTAGCAGCCAGAAGCCCAGGGCTAAGGGCTGCTGCCCACGGTGACCATAGAGCCCCGCAGGGGCTGGAGAGAGAGCATCTCTCAACCCCCCAGCTGATGGCCACCATGGAGGACCCCACAATTTCGACGTTGCGGGACGCGGATCGTCTACATGGTCCCTACTTCGACGTTGAACGTTGAAGTAGGGCGCTATTCCGATCCCCTCATGAGGTTAGCGACTTCGACGTCTCGCCGCCTAACATCGAAGTTAACTTCGAAATAGCGCCCGACGCGTGTAGCCGCGACGGGCGCTATTTCGAAGTTAGTGCCGCTACTTCGAAGTAGCGTGCACATGTAGACACAGCTTATAGGGGCTCATCTGCATACTTGGCTCAATCCAATTCTTGATCTTCCCCCCCCCCACCCCTCCACTCTCTGATTTGCTCACCTTGATTATCTTTTTCTGATTTGTCCTCCTTGCTTACTGTTTTTGGTTCTCTGTGTCTTAAATATTAAGTCTGTTCTGGTCTGGCTATGGTCTGAAGAAGTGGGTCTGTCCCACAAAAGCTCACCTAATAAACTATTTTGCTAGTCTCTAGAGTGCTACTTGACTGCTTTTTTTTTTTACGCAGCTCATAGAGAAAAAAATACAGAAGAAATAAAAAAATTAATGGACCAATTAAATCAACCTAGATTACCTACATAAAAATACATATGCATATGTTATATATATGTTGTTTTGCAGAGAACTATATTCAAAAATATCAGTATGATCCATTCTATATACTCAAGAAATTCTGAAACATTAAAATATGAAAAAATTATCATTCCACATTAACTATTGTCCTTTGCATATTAGTAGAAGCTCTCATATTCCCCTAGGGTCCAGCATAATCATAGATCTCCATTAAAATTACTGTTGTATTGTTAATTTATTTTGTTTTATCTGTGTTGATGGAACTGTTAAACTACATAGTACTACTCTTTCCTACAGTCGGAATATGGCTCCATCACAATAACCATCTGGCCTAAAATGCTTTCCTTTCCTGTTCAAAATCTGTTCCATATTCCACCCAGAAGAATTTCCAAACGCAAAAGGGTTATTCAGGCCAAGCTATTTATCTGACAGAACAGACTTCTATCCAACTGCAGATAGACTCACAGCTGTGATGGCATTCTGCAGAGAGCAATTTCCTAACCACTAGAGAAAATGCTTATTAAAAAGGAAAGCTTATCCTCTGATTGAGAAGAAAAGTTATGATATAAGGCAGAGAGCACACACTAGGTATAATTTCTCTACGTGTTTGTAAATCACTGCCAGGTAACTGCTCTGAAGAGCATTTTAAAGCACCCATCAGGCAGCTTATATAAAACAATGAAATCTTGTTATCATATACAATATTCATAGTACAACATTTGAGGGGATTGATGATGGGGCACAGAACCTTTCCCTTCTAAGTCACTGCTTTGAGGAAAATAAATGTTGTTAGCTCTATATTATAGATGCAGAAACCCAGGCTCCAAGAGCTCTCTCAGCCTTACAGTCAAGATTAGACTCCTCAGCTTCTGATTGCCAGCTCCACCCTTGTCCACTATTCCACTATTCTTCTTCCAGCCCCCGAGTCACAAGTTTCATTTCCCTGCCTGTGACTGAAAGTCAAGTCGGCACAAATGAGAGAGCAGACAGAGGGGTTTGAAATAGTATGGAGAGAGAAGAGACAGCAACTGTTAAAGGTCTTACACTAAAAATATCCAATTTTATTAAAATTCTTCTTTGAAAGCATATAGGGAGTCCCAAATGAAAAAGCAGGAGGAGTCTCCAAGTACCAGGCACACATACCAGATCTAGTTTCTCTTCTCGCCCTTGTATTTTGAAAAGACACTGGTCAGGCAATAGGCACTTCTATCTGAGCAGGGTTATTTTAGCGTTCAGGATTTTTCTCCTAACTAGAAGCCAAATAGCAATATTTGAGCTACGTCTACACTAGAGAGTTTTGTTGACAAAACCCACAGAACATCCACATTCCCAAAGGCAATTTGTAGACAGTAAATCTATAGAATGTGGCACTTCTGTCGCCATCGTTCTGCAGCTCCCCCTGAGGCAGAATACCTCTGTCAACAGATTCTTCCTACAGAAAAGCAGTCTGGACCTTCCGGGAGGCCTTCTGTTGACAGACAGAGCTTCCAGGACACTGGGTAATTCTACTTGCTCTGCTTCCAGTTGGTTGTTTTGTTGAGAGAGCAGCTGGGCAGTCCAGCCACTCTCTGTCGACAGAATAGATGGCTCTTTCAATCCACTTTGCAGTCTGGCCTCAATCTGTTGACAGAAGTTTTGTTGGAAGATATCTTCTGATAGAAACTTCTGTCAACAGATCGCCTTAGCGTAGCCATAGCCTTGTGATAAACACCATTTTAGGGCACATGAGGGGGCATCTGAGATAAGCTGTTTGATTTTTTCACACAGCACAAGCTGGTGCCACGACTGGACCATTGCAGGTTCCTGTTGATACTGTCGTGACTCTGCTGCCACATTACTGTCTGCTTCCCCGTCGGTGAGCTGGAGGGCATAGTGTTACTCAGTTCAACATCCCACTGATTCAGAACTTCATAATCCCGAGGCTCAAGTAAAACCAAGAACATCCTGAGTTCACAGGAAATCAAATTCAGAAGCTGCCAGCAAATAGCAGCCACAGGCATTCTCAGATCTTGCTGTGGAAGAAAGGCTGGGTAGCCGATAACTGAGAGCTTAGCAGCAAAACAGTCTGTTACTGGGAAGGAGTCAGTTATGGGTAAGTACAGCATACTGGCATGTAGGCAGGGGGTAGGCATTAGGGTGAGTGCACGTGTTCAGCATGAGAATGGAGGGGCTCCACCTCAAACAATCAAGACTTTATTACCTTTCTGCTCCTGACCAGGTCTTCCTCTATTGGCTGAGTTTGGAACTGTTGAGTTGGTTTTTTTTTTGTTTGTTTGTTTTTTACTATTTACAAGTCATTGCAACAAGGGACTCTGAGCACCTTAATGTCTGGTAACCCTAGTGAATCTGTGATCTGTCCCACTCAAAATGGCTGAGTATTTACAGTAACCTACCAAATGACCAAGCCTGGTGCATGGATCTCTTGAAGTACTTTTGTACATTAGTGGTCTATGGGGTACATGACACTGCATGTAGAGGGAATCTGAGTACAACAACATGCACAGCAACAAGCTGTGGCTGGGGTGATTACAAGATGAACTGGAAATTCCCCAATAGTCTGTAGTTTAGCTCTTCATATATTCAAGCATGATTTATGTTCCTATCCAGAGTAGGCTAAGACATTCATCCTGCAATGAACTCCAGCAAGGCAGAGCCTCATTCCTCTACAGGCCCCAGAGAAATCAGTGAGGCAGTCCATGAGAGCAGGGGGGTTCCCACTTGAAGTAGCTTTCAGGCTGAGGTTTACCTACATAGAGGGTTGCTGCACAGGAAGCTGGTATACTGCAGTGTAGCATCACACTCTGGCTCAATAACTCTGTGTGTAAATAAGCTCTGGGAGCAAAATGTCTTTTTCTCAGCTGCTGGGAGAGAGCATGAGTTTGGGGATTAACAGAAGAAAAGTACAACACTAGTTTATTTTTTTAAATAATTTCTGGTAGCAAAATAAACTAAAAGGCAAGAATAAAAGGTTTTGTTTTTTTTTCAATTGTCCCCTTTCTGCCAATGTCAGCCCTATTTACCTTTTGCAGAATATGAGTTTCATTCCAGTTTATTTGTTATTTGCCCTTAAAGATGGTTTATGTGATTTATTTGCCAACTGCTTTTTGTAGCACTATAGATCTATTTCTATTTTCCAAACTGTGTGCCGCCAGCGATTCTCCTGGAACCCTCTTGATGCTACAGGGACCAAGATGCCTATATATGTGTTGGAATGGGACTGTTTCACTCCCATGTGTATGCATTTGAATCTTTGGTCTCCTGATTTCCTAAGGGAAATGCTTCAACTCTCTGAAAACACAAAAGTGACCAATCAGTTCTGTCACAACAGCTGTGGAATGTGAGAGCTGGCAAAGCCCTGGAACACAGAGCAAAAGAGAGAATAACAGAGAGAAAGCCGTGCCAGTCTATCTACTATCAAAACAAAAAAGCAGTCCAGTAGCACTTTAAAGACTAACAAAATAATTTATTAGGTGATGAGCTTTCGAGGAACAGACCTACTTCTTCAGACCATAGCCATACTAGAACAGACTCAATATTTAAGGTACAGAGAACCAAAAATAGTAATCAAGGTTGACAAATCAGAAAAATATTATCAAGGTGAGCCAAAGTGTTCTGAAAATTCCTCTGCAGTAAGACGTGAACTTTCAGGTCATTAACAGAATGGCCCACACTTCTGTTAATAACCTGAAAGTTTGCGTCTGACTGAAGAGGAATTTTCAGAACACTTTGGAAAGAGAGGCCGCTGAACTCTCTTTTATATTCAAATTCGACACATTAACACGTGGTTTGAACCGGGATGGGAATTTTCTCAGTCATTATAGGGGCTTTTATGCATACTTGGCTTTATCTAATTCTTGACTCCCTCTCTCTCCCCCTTCTGCCCCTCTGCTCTCTGATTGGCTCACCTTGATAATATTTTTCTGATGTGTCAACCTTGATTACTATTTTTGGTTCTCTGTACCTTAAATATTGAGTCTGTTCTGGTATGGCTGTGGTCTGAAGAAATGGGTCTGTCCCATGAACGCTCATCACCTAATAAATTATTCTGTTAGTCTTTAAAGTGCTACTGGACTGCTTTTTTTGTTTCAAAGGGGAGAGGAATGGGAAAAAGTGAGTGGTACTTCTTTTTTAAAATCACAGAACAGATAAGGCACTTTCTTCTCACCATTGCAAGCTGATTGATTTCATCCTTTCCTCTTCCCACTTCCTTCTGGTGTCAGTTTAATGCCATATAGTGACTTTCTTGCTCCTAACTTTGAGCAGTTACTAGCACAAGTAATCTTACTGGTTTCAGTAGATTACTCCTGCATTTAATTGCCCACCAATAGGAGCCAGAGGTTTGCAATTAGAATCTTAAATTGTAAACTGTTTCAGTGCAAAGCTTAGCATCTTCTGTATATCATATTTGTACTCTGTATTGTCTCTATAATGCATCTTCTCTATATTCTCTTTTAGGTATCATAGAACAGTTTTTGGCATTCAGTTCGAAAAAAAGTTTGGAATTGGATTTGAATGGGGGATTACAGGAGAGCAAGTGCATCTGAGAATAAGTACAAGTGGGTTCAATGCATACTTATACTGGTGAATTTACTTTTATCATCGTATTACTTTCAGCTGCCAGTCTCCTCCCTGAAAAAATATCCAACTAGAGCAATAGGTTGAATTTTTAACTAAGGCCAGGTCAATACTAGGAGAAAAAATTGATTTAAGATATGCACCTCCAGCTACAAGAATTGTGTAGCTGGAGTTGACCTTTCTTAAATCAATTTTAGCTGCTGTCCCCACAGTGGGAGGTTGATGAGACAAACTTTCCCTTTGACTTCCTTTAATCTTCACCAGTGCGAGGAATACCAGGGTTGAAGGTGGCACCCTGGTTGGTCAATTTAGCATTGCCCCACTTGGTGTGCTCTATCAAACCCTGGAAATACAGACATACCCCCCAGTTGTCCAACAGAAGAAGTAAGGGGCAAGAAGGCTCACAAATGTGAGAATGGTCAGTGGGCCAATTTCAGAAATGCAAAAGACAGCAAGTCTATGAAGTGGAATATAGTAGTATCAGTTATATATTCAGAAGGCTGCTGGTGCAGTAAGGAAAGCAGGAGGCAACATATAAGATAAACAAGTTCCTCCAGTAGGAGTAATACCATAATAACATATCCAAAGGCTTGCAGAAACTACAGGGGAAATCAACCTTTTTAACCAATTTATCAATACACAGGCAAGAGGAAATTATAGTTATACTAAGATTTTGGCTGCAAAATGAGTGTTTTACTAAATAAAAAATAACTGAATTTTTTAAATAAACCTAAATAAATGCAGACAAATGTTTGCCTTGAAGTAATTGAGAAGGGCTTCCTATGTCTGCTGATAAGCCATCTTGAAGGACGTCGTCTGAAAGAGTGCATTAATTATTTGTGTTGCCATAGAGCATAGCAGTCCTAGTCATGGCCCCTGCCTTGCGGAGCTCATAATCTAAGTATAAGGCAAGAGAAAGCAGATGAGCATAGCATAAGCAACCTATGTGACAATGTAGGTGATAGGAAGTGGTCTTAGCATATCAACAGCTAACTGCTGTGCAGTTCTGCATACATCTCATGGCCACAAAAAGTTTAGAAGAGGATTTTGAAGGAGAATATTATGGTAGCTATGGGGGTGTTTCATAGAGTTCCTCCCAAGCATGAGGGACAGCCTGGGAGAAATCATGAAGGTCCTGTCTTGAAACCATAACAAGTCCACAGTCTTGTCCTTCGAGCCCAATTGCTGGTCACTGGTGACAGACATGCCAGTTCAGTCTGAAACATGGTAAATAGAGTAGCAACTTCAGGCTTTGATCCTCCAACTGACACAGGCATGTGGCTGGCACGTAGTCCAACAGGGTTTCTTGTGATTCTAGACATCCAAAAGATGTAGAATCAAAGCCTTATACTTCAGATTAAAAGCCATTATTTTTAGGTAGAAGAATAAATGTCTTGTATGTTTATTTTAAAACAGAAACATTTGGTAACTGTACAGGCCATCCAAAACTGGAAGTGTGCCATTTATAACTGCAAATTTCCCACAAGCCTAGCAATGATTTCAATAATACAGCTTTAGGCAAAGCCAGGTCTTTTCTCGCTCTAAACAGATGAACATTTGGAAAATAAATAGAACTCACCAAACTGACAACGTGATTTATAAAGTTAGGGGGCAGGGGAAAAGCACTCAGAAAAACAATATAAAGATTTTTCCAGTGGGTACACAGTTCAAATAGTGTCTGTACCATATGGAACATAGATGATTTATAACTGGGGAACTTGGAGCCTGCTAAATGTGTAACTCTATTCCCAGCATATTTATTAAAAAGAAGAATAGTTCCCCTGTGGAACAGCATTTGCTATGCTAATTTTTCCTAGTTAAAAAGAAAGAAACTGCTTAAGTTAAAGGGCCAGTTTTCCCTCTTTGCTTTAACAAGGAGGCATTGCAGAGCCATTTATCCTTATTTATCTTATACTTGCAGGTCAGCCGGTGAATCTGGAAGACTTCAAGAAGCATTAGAAAATCTAAGGTTATGTGCTGTCCTTGGCTGTTGTGCCATTGAAGTTGGTGCTCTCAGTCAGCTGGCTGAAGAGAAAGATGACTTTCTCAAGTATGAAAAACAATGTATCATGAGCTGAGGACTGCTATTGTAACACTATGGCCATGTCTACACTAGCCCCAAACTTCGAAATGGCCATGCAAATGGCCATTTTGAAGTTTACTAATGAAGCGCTGAAATACATATTCAGCGCCTCATTAGCTTGAGGGCGGCCACGGCACTTCAAAATTGATGCGGCTTGCCACCGTGCAGCTCGTCCAGACGAGGCTCATTTTTGAAAGGACCCCACCTACTTCGAAGTCCCCTTGTTCCCATCTGCTCATAGGAATAAGGGGACTTCGAAGTAGCTGGGGTCCTTTCGAAAAGGAGCCCCGTCTGGACAAGCCGTGCAGCGGTGAGCCGTGTCAATTTCGAAGTGCCGCGGCTGCCCGCGTGCTAATGAGGCGCTGAATATGTATTTCAGCGCTTCATTAGTAAACTTCAAAATGGCCATTTGCATGGCCAGTTCGAAGTTTGGGGCTAGTGTAGACGTAGCCCTGGAACTCATATACAAATGGGAGGACAACTATGTACAGTTGGGGGAACAACTACGTATAGATGGGGGGCCAGAGGATGGCTTGGCTGTCGGCCAATCAATCTGGGGTGGGGGTAGAGGAGCATGAACCCCAGTGGGTTCTGGTTGTGGGCCCTCCCCGCTTGTTCACGGTCCCTGGTGGAGCAGGCTGGGCTGCGTGGTACAGCCAGGATGCCTTCACCGGTCAGTCTTCAGCCCCAGTGGGCTCTAGCCTTGAGGGGCTGGCAGGTGGGGTGGCAGGCAGGATATCGGGTGCAGCATCAGGGAGGGCAGTGAAGGGGCAGTGAGGTATGGGAGCTGGGCCACAGCCTCCTGAAACAAGCTGGATATGTCCCAGAAGACCACCATGAACTCCTGCAACGCCGTCTGGTGCCAGGTGGACTCCTCTCTGTCAAACCGCAGATGCTTCTTGGCCACCTCCACCTGCCACTGGAGAGCCAACAGGAGGTGGGGGTTCACAGGGGCCATCCCCTGGGTCCAGCGGTGGAGCACCCATCCTGGCCTCGGCAATGTCCCTGGGCAATGGTGGTGCCTGACCTCTGGTGGGCTCTCACAGACTACGGAGGGTGTCTGGCTGCCTGGGGCCTCAGGTGGGGTGGCTGTGGAAAGGGGGAGAGAGGGAGGAGAAGGCTGTTTGTACTGTGCCCTGGACAATGGCCCAAGCCCCCCATCCCACTTTGGGTGCTGAGTGTCCATGCGCTGTCTGTGGGTGTGGTGTCCCTGTTGGGTAGCCTCATTGCATGGTCCCCCTGCCCCTGGGGTTAGGGCACAGTGCTGTCCATGGGTGCGGGTGCTGATGGGCACTGATGGCCATGCCGCTGTCCTGGGACTGTGCTGTGGCTGGTGCCTGCATGCTCTCAGTTTTCTGCCACATGAAATCCATGTTTGCTCCCCATCGCGTGGAGCAACTCCTCTTCACCCCACAGCCCCAGCAGGTCTTGGAACTCAGCCTCTGACCAGGAGGGGCCCTGCCACATTTTGGCCCTCTGTTTGGCTGCCGGGGTCCCTAGGTTCCCTAAGGGGGGAGCTCTGAGGGCACTCGGGGAGTTGCCTGGATGCCATAAGTGCGGGATGGGTGGTTTGGGGCCTCTGGAAAGCACGCAGGGTTAGCACGTCTGTGTGCGGCTGCCTGCATGCTCTCAGTTTCCTGCCACATGAAATCCGTGTTTGTGGTGCTTTAAGGGCTGCTGCGCGCAGTGATCATAGAGCCATGCAAGGGCTGGACAGCACGTCTCAACCTCTCAGCGGATTTCCGCCATGGAGGACCCTGCTATTTTGAAGTAGCGGGACACAGATCATCTACACACGCCCTACTTTGACTTTTAACATTGACATAGGACACTATTCCCATCTATGGATAGGAATAGCAATTTCGACGTCTCACTGCCTAATGTCAATTTCAATATTGACGTAGCACACAGCGTGTGTAGATGCAATGCGCACTATTTCAACACTGTGCCGGCTACTTCAAAGTAGCTGGCTAGTGTAGATGCGGCCTTAGTGAATGCAACGGGCTTAAAGATTCAGAGAAAGGTGACACAGAAGTGGAAATGTCTGCAAGGAGACCAATAGCCTTAGTGCCTGAGGAAAAAACTGAAAGGAAAGTTCTTGCTTGAGGTCCTCCATGTCACTATATAGTTTGTAGGACTCAGGAGGTAAATAAGTTAGGTAATAGTGAATTCTATATTGCAACTCAGAATATCTTTCCTTTAGCCTCTTACTATTTATACTAATAGATATACTGACCATAGTAATATACAAAGGAAGAGTCATTTTCTGATGCATCTAGATGTGATTGATGGGAGTGCTACTATCCTTTTTCTAGACATCCCAGTATTCAGTTAACTAAATTGACTTTAAATGTGTCATATTTGCAAATGAATTCCAATTCAGATGTCCCCTTCTGTAAACTTGTGGTAAAATGCTTTCGTAGAAGAAAGGCTTTATTGAATGTCCAGGGATGTTAAGATATTCCCCTCTAGGTTTTTGTGAATTCCAGTTCCTGATGGCAGATTTATGTCCATTCATTCTTTGGCACAGAGACTTTACAGTTTGTCCAATATACATGGCAGAGGGGCGCTGCTGGCTCATAATGGCATAGATCCCATTAGCAGATGTGAAGGTGTATGAGCCTTTTATGGTTGAGATGGTTATATTATGTCAATGAGACAGATGAGCTGTGTCTACACTAGCACACCCCTTTTGAAAGGGGGATGCTAATGAGACACTTCGGGATATGCTAATAAGGTACTGAAATGAATGCACAGCACCTCATTTGCATAATGGCAGCTGCAGCACTTTGACAGTGCCGCTTTCGATCACACTCAGCTTGTCTACATGGGGTCCTTCTCGAAAGGACCCACCACACCTCAAAATCCTCTTATTCCTGTTTGGTTATAAAAATAAAGGGATTTTGAAGTGTGCGGGGTCCTTTCAAAAAGGATACCATATAGACAAATTGTGTGAGATTGAAAGCGGCACTTCCAGAGTACCATGGCCGTCATTATGAAAATGAGTTGCAGCACATTCATTGCAGCACCTCATTACCATATCCCAACAAGTCTCATTAGCATCTCCCTTTCAAAAGTGGGGTGCTAGTGTAGACACAGGCATGGTGTGGCTGATGTGGTTAGGTCCTGTGATGGTGTTACTTTCATAGCTATGCGGATAGAGTTGGCAACAGGGTTTGTTGCAGGGATAGGTTCCTGAGTTAGTGTTTCTGTGGTATGCTGTGTGGCTGCTGGTGAGTATTTTCTTGAGGTTGGGCAGCTGTCTGTAAGAGAGGACTGGCGTGTCACTCAAGTTCTGTGAGACTGAGGGATCATATTCCAGGGTAGCTTGTAGATTCTCCGTGATGCACTGGAGAGTTTTCAGCTGGAGAATGTAGAAGATGACAAGTGGTGTTCTGTTGTTTTCCTTTTTGGACCCATCTTGAATTAGTTGATTTCTGGGTACTCGTCTGGCTCTCTCAATTTGTTTGTTTCCTCACTTCCCCAGTTGGGTAAGTTTTAAGAATGCTTGATAAAGATCTTAGAGATGTTTGTCTCTGTTGGTGGCAGTGAAGCATATACTGTTGTATTTTATGGCCTGGCTGTAGACAATAAATTGTGTGATGTGTCCTGGATGGAAGCTAGAGGTGTGTCAGTAAGAAAGTGAGCATGCAAGATTATGCAAACAAACTGTGAGAGTTGTAAAGCAGTGCTTCATTTGCTTTCTAGATTTCCCACATCTTCATTCTTCCTCTGAAAAGGAAATGCTGTGTAGATGCAGCCTTCACGTTCTTTTGCTGTTCTTCTAGGGTTCTTTTGTCCAATAATAATTAGACTACAAAACTTCCCTTAAGCGGTTGCTAAAATATGGAATTAAAAGATAGTTGCTTATATGCCAATCAAGTATTACTTTTCATTTGAGAGTGTTCTGCGGTGGGGTTTTGACTCACAGCTATCAAAAACATATGTAATGTCTCTTTTAAAAGTTTTTTTTTTTTTTTAGCATTTCAGCAATAACAACATAGTTGTTGTTGCTTTAAGCCACCATCCTGGAAGAAATGTTAATGAGTATTCATCTGCACAGGAGCTTGCAGATTCAAAGCCTAAGAGACAGCTAACAATGGGAAGAACCAGGAATGCCCAGAGTCATCCTTTCTGTAGGATGAGGTGAGGTGGCCACCCCAGGCACCACACTTTTTGGGACCCCACAGCAGCTGCTCTAGTTGTCCTATGGATGGGAGGGGCAGAAGATTACCTGGCGCAGGGTGCAGTGGCAGCAGTAGGTGGCAGCCTCCCTTTGGCCCCTTCCAGACTCACCATGTGGGCGGTGCGAGAGGCAGCCTGCTCCATGCTGCCATGTCACACCCACCTGGCCCACTGAACTCCCTTCTCCACAGAAGCAAGAAACAGGTTTTCTCCCTGCCACCAATGGAGAAGCAGGGCTCAGTGGGCTGAGAGGGCAGCACAGTGGAGCAGGTTGCCACTTGCACTGCCCGTTTGAGTGCGGAAGTGGCCAAGGGGAGGCAACCTCCTGCTCTTTCTGCATTGCACACCCTACCTCACATAATCCCTTGACCAGTTGGTCAAGGATGGGGTAAGGAGGCAGGGTGGGGACAGAGCAGGGCAGGAGTATGGCCTGTGGTGCATGGAGTTTGCCCCAGGTCCCCTGCCTGGGGCACTGGGTAGTTTGCCCCAGGACCTTCCCCCTACCTAGGACAGCCCTAGCAGAAACCTTCACCTAAGGCCATGTCTGCACTAGCACTTATGCCAGAAAAAATTTTGTCACTCAGGAGTGTGAGAACACAAACACACTCCAGAGTGACATAGGTTTCACCAGTGTAAGTGCTGGTTTGTACAGAGCTATGTTAGCGGGAGATGGTCTCCCAGATATAGGTACTGCCACCTGTAGAGCTGGTTTTATTATGTCAATGGGAAAGCCCTCTCCCATCATAACACAACCATGTAAGAGCTGTTTCAGAGCCATAGCTATATCAGTACAGCTGTGCCACTGTAAGCTTGTAAGTGTAGACATGAGCTGGATCTCAAATGTTGCAGGTTTTTTGAGATCCAGTGAACTTTTTTAAAAAATGTGTCTTGTTTTTGCTTGTATTTCTGATTCCAGCTGAGAACAAATGAAAAGCTGAAATACTGGGAGAAAGAGTTCCAAGTTAGTTCATGACCAAGAGCAGGAAGCACCAAAATTTAAGTTTTCCAAACAATTGCAAACACCACAGAGATTCAGATTGTTTGGACCAAGTTCAGGTAAAGATTCAGAGCCAAGTTCTTTGCTGATACAACTCCACAACACTAGTAGCAAATTTGGCCCTCAGACTTTTGTATATTTACCTGAAACAAGTTTTCCTTTGAATTTGACAGTAATGATAACAGTATAAAGCCCCAGGAGACAAGTTCATCCAATGCTTAAAATATCTTTCATAAAACAGCTTATTATGAACAATAAATATTCTGTAATTCACATCTCAATTTTCTCTGCTTTTGTTATCAAAAAGTTGAGAGGAAAAAAGAGACACCTAACCTAAACCTTTGAAACATTAATATTCAATCTGACATTTTAAATGAATGGTTCAGTTGATTCCTGTTCCTGAATGACTGATGTATGTCCGTGAATGTGTTGTTGAATTCCACCTGGTCTATAACTATTTAATTGCTATGTTGTGCCAGCTCACGATAGACTCATCTTGGAGTAAATGACATAATGTCTAAAGGCCTGTTTATAGCTGCATGTAATCTGCTAACATATTATGATCTTCATTGTCATTTTATAAATCCAGAGGTTCTATTTCTGAGGTCTGTCATGTGTTCCTATTTACTATGTAAGGTGCTAATCAGGACGTAATTGGGTGCTACACAAATCTTCCCTTTTTGCATGAGTCAATTTTGTTTTTTAGGCTAGCATAAAAAAAAGTGAAATAGAAATGCAGGTGTTTTTAAAATTACTCTTGCTATTAAAGTGTACTGTAACGCACACAAAGAAATTATTCTAAGAAATGCTGGCTGTAAGAATGCAGAAAAACTGAGGGGATTTTTTCATACATTTCACTCAACACTGCAAACTCATTTCTTACATCATACCGCAGAGTTGTGCAGTAAGTGAATATGCTTATGGCTATAGTTATAATACATTCTTTGAAGACAATCCCTTCTGTAGAAACATCAGTCAATACCCTGCAAAACATAACCTACATTCCACAGCATTAATCTCAGAGCTTGCTTATTTAGTGCTAGATGGTTTCAAGTTTCTCTTTCATAAAGATGTTTATTAAAAAAGTCATTTTATTGTCATTCAAAAGACTGGAGCACAAAGTATCTATCAGGAAATACAGCACTACCATCATTTATGGAAAACCATGCATTTTATGTGTGAGTGTATGAGTGTGTGTGTTTTTAAAGGGAAATTCTGAGATATGTTTTAAAAAAGGTGACAACATTTTTTAAAATCTTGGGTTTAGTACAAATTCCAATTTACGTATGCTTAAATAAATGCAGGGGATGAAAAGGGTATGCTGTTTCAGTAACAGAGAAAAGAAAGTGCAGGAATAACACATTCAAGTAACAGCAAAGCTTGAGGTTGTTCCAAATTGCTTTAAATAGAACTGTCCTCATGGTTAAAAAATTTATTTTCTTAATCCTTGTGTAAAACATTTATTGAAGTAATATTTCTATACAAAGAATATTTCCTGCCTGCTGAACACAAAAACATAGCAATGATATGGCACATTTACTGCTCAACATGCATATAGTTTAATTCAAAGAGAGTGCATCTATTATTTATGTCAATAGAGGCAGTACATTTTGAATGATTCCAGACAGACAATTTTATTTTCTTACAATTATGTAGATTAGATTTTGACTACGATTCATTTTTGTGTGTGTGAAATAGTCCACCCTCTTCCTTAATAAAAATCAGATGATTGTCTGGTAATAGATCAGTAAAGTTCAGGGCTGTTTATTTGTTTGTGTTTTAAATAAGTTTCACAATGCCCCCTGCTCTATTTTCAAAGCAGCAGCTGGGGACTCAGTCACATACCTCTTATTCATGTTAATTGGAATCATGAAACAAAGCCATGGTTCTCACAGCTTTGAAAACGTAGAGGTAAGCCTGTTTCATATAAACATCTGAAGCTTATTAAGGAATAAGTGGCTGCAGATTTATTTACCAAAATAATTACATGAATGAATAAGCATCCTATTCTTCATATGCTTATCATGTGCTTAACCATCTAAGTTAATAAGCTAGAGTGGGGCAGTGAACACACTACGTTTTCCATTTATATTGAAACAGAAAACTGTCTAGGAGATTGAAATTAAAATCCTCAGGTCAGCTGTTTGTTTTCTAATTGTTTCATATAGTACCTGGAATATTTTTTCTTTTATTCCATGATACAGATTCATAGCACTGGCCATCAGTTCATAGATGCAATGTTTATGTTTTCACATTAAAATAGTGCTGCCATACAAGTGCTGTCACTTTAGAACAGGTTTTTATTTTTAAATCTAAATTTTCGGAACAGACATACGTATTCCTAAATATGCCTAGGTGCTAATCTTGAAACAAAAAGCAGTTGAGGAACAGGGTAGAATAGTGCTTTCTCATGCTTTAAAATCAGATCTTTGATCATAATGGAAAATGAGTTCACTGACTCACTTTAGTCTTGATTCTTAAACTCATGGAACATCTCTGGAAAAAAGAAATCTGAGACTACAACAGCAATGGTATTCCTGGCCAAATCTGATGTACATTGGAAAAAAAAAACAGTATCCTCTCTCTATCCTGACTGTGCTTAATGCCAGTCAGTGATGTTAATTGCTTACTTTTAGGAGTTTCATATGAACTCACTGGCTGCGTCTACACTACCTGCCTCTTTCAAAAGAGGAATGCAAATAAGGGAAATTGAGAATGCAAATAGGGAACTGATTTGCAAATCTCACACTTAATTTGCATAATCTCGTGCAATTGCTTTTTCAGCAGAGATTTTTTTTTAAAAAAAATCAGGGTGGATGGGGTTCTTCCAAAAACAAAAAAAAAACAGCCCATCCCTTTTTTGAAGGAACCCTTAACCCTGAAAAAAATTAAGTTTACAGGGTTCTTTTGAAAAAGCATTTTTTGGCAGAACCCCATCTAGACTGTTTTTTTTTTTCCAAAAAACCTCTTCTGAAAAAGAGATTGCATGAGAATAAGCAAAAGAAGTATGAGATTTGTAAATCAGTGCTTCATTTGCATTTTCATTTTCCCTCATTTGCATTCTTCTTTTGAAAGAGTAATGTAGTATGGACATAGCTACTGTGTTTAGGCTAACAGATTTTAGTTAGTTAGTTATTTTTACAGCTAAAACATGATGTTGACCTGATGTGCACTGCTCAAATACCTGAGAACTCAAATGCAAAAGCTCTTTTTTATGTTAACTTTTATTTAGCATTTCTGAGAATTTTAGACCTTCCAGAGGGACATATGACTAATGTCTTCAAACTTTGTTGAATGCTGCAAAGTGAAATTAAAGATGTTTTGTAATTTGCAGGTTTCCCTTTGGGGGCAGATAACAAAGCATGAAACTGAGTACATTTAAATATTTACCACAATTTAGACTTTCTTTTGAGCTTACATCCTTCATGCTATAATTAAGATGAAGGAAATGAAACATATTCCTGGTATTCTCAATTTAGCTGCATGTAAAAAATAAACCTATGAGATGACGTGCAAGAATATTTAAAAACAAGTAGAAGTGTCACTTTTATCATTTGCCCCTTCCAACCTCTCTTGCTAATTAATGTGGTTAATCATGAGGATATTTATACAATTCTTGAAGCATGAGGGATTGGTGACATTAAGGCCACATTTACACTAGCAAGTTCTTTCAAAAGGAACTTCGAAAGAAGGACCCCTTTCAAAATACTCTGCAGTGTCTGCACACAATCCGTGCCATTTTGAAATTATCGTCAGAAGAACAGGGCCAGTCCTTCAAAATCAGTCCTCTGTTCCCATGGTAGGAAGAGCGCCTTCTTTCAAAGACTCTTTCAAAAGTGAGCGCATATAGATGCTCCACTGACAGCTATTTTGAAAGAGGGAGTCCTCCATGGTACGGATCAGCTAACGGGCAGAGACACTGCTAATGGCACAAGTGGAGCTCTGTGGCTTCTGCATCTAGCTGCATTTAAAGATACAGGCTCCCACAAAGCCCGAGGCAGGAAACTAAGAGGATGCTGGTAGCAGGTAACACACACTGACCAGCTGCATGCTCCCTCAGCAACACCTGAGGCAAAACACCCTGTTCCCCAGACCCATGAGCAGCACCCTGGACCCCCCACTCCCCTGAGTGGCCCCACAGAGACAATGAGGAGATGCCCCAGGAGCTGAGCCAGGCCCCCTAAAAAAGCACCCCTTTCTGGATGGAGGCCAAACTCCAGGACTTCCTCTCCTTCTGGGAGGATGAGGTCCTGCACTAGACAGGGGTCTGGAACAGGAATACGGCCACATTTGAATGGCTGTCAAAGGCCCTCACCAGCCGAGGCCACCCTAACTGCACCGTGGACCACGCATGGTCCAAAGTAAAGTAGCTCCAGCAGAGCTACTGTAAGGTCAGGGATGCAGCTGGATGGTCAGGGACAGTGTTCAGCAGTCACCCCTACTTTAAAGAATGGATCACCTCCTTGGCTGTAAGCAGAGGCAAGCCTGCCTGTGGTCCTGGACACAGCCAAGCCAGAGACTGAGCCAGAGCCAGAGATGAACACTGAGGATCGCCCAGGACCTCCAGCCACCACCAAGCCCCAGCAGACTGGTCTGCAGCAGGATACCACCACCAATGATGAGGGCTCCAGCAAGGGGGCCCTCATCATCAACATACCCTCCAGCCAGGCCCCCTCCACTCGGGTCTTGCTAGAGTTCCTGGGGGGACTTTCAGGTAAGTGTTGTGTGTCCCAGTAGCCCTGGCACCCATGGAGGGGGTGCCCAGTCCTACCCAAGGTGGCCACAGGTCACCCGCATGGCTGCTGACTGCGGTCCAGATGCATTCTGGATGTTCATGTTCCCTGGGCCCCAGAGGGGGCTGCATGCAGCACTCAGCACCAGCTATCCTGGACAGCACTATGGGCCGCACGGCCATGGAGGGACTGGGAGGGAGGCGGTTAGATAGAACCCTCACTGAGTCCACCCATGCAGGACCCCCCAGCAATCCAAATGCCACAGGGCCCCCAAGACAGTGAATAGAGGCGTGGGGACACAGTGGCCAATGCATGGGACTAATGGCCCATTCCTCTGTCTCCACACCTACAGCACCCAGGAGCCAGCTGAGCCCCGTCCATGGGCCAGGGAACACTGCTGTGGAGAGCAAGGTGGCACTGCCCATACCCCAACCTGGGACAGAATGGGGCTGCTGCTAGACCATACACTGGTGCCACCAGGGCAGGGAGGAGGACATGGGGGACCCTGCACACACCACAGCCCTGCAGGACATCACCAGCATGCTGTGCGAGTGGCTAGCCCTGGAGTGGCAGGCCTAGGACAGGGTGGTGGCCAATCTGGACATGCTCACCCAGGCTGTGACCATCCACATGGCCCCATCTGCCACACCCCTTGTGAGCCCCTCCTGCACCTGCCCCCCTTCACCCTCCCCTCTGCATCAGTTCTCCCTGCACCCACCCACCTCCACCATCCCCCCCTTCACCAGCCCCCCTACATCCACCTTCCTGCATTCCTCCCCTTGCACCAGACACCCTGCACCAGCCCCACCCACCAACCCCAACCTCTGTGCCCTGATGCTACCTGACCTACCTCGAGCCAGCCTCCTCCAACTGGCCAACCTACTAATGGCCAGAGCCAGCCATGCAGTAGCAGGTCCCTCCTCCCATTCAGACCCTGGCAAGCCCATGGATGCTGCACCCCAGCAAAGCCCCTACCTCCCTGTGCTCCGAGCCCACCCCAGCCTCAACAGGGACCCCAAGTGCAGGGGGGTAGGGGTTCCCGTGGCCAACAGAGATCCCATCCCTCGACCCCAGTCAAGGATTAAGGCCCCCCAAAATTCTCATGTAGGGCCTTTCTTGCTCACACTCCATCTCACTGGGCCTGGCAGCATGGGGCAGTGGCCAGCTGCTCATAGTTGCATCCAGACTCAGCAGCCCACCCCTGCATGAAGGGTTCATGCTTGGCCTCCAGGAGGTTGTGCAGGATGCAGCGTGCCCTGACCACCACTGGCACATTGGGGAGGCCCACCTCCAGCCTCATTAGGAGGCAACGGAAGGGTTGGGTTAGGGTTAGGGTTAGCTGAAGGGTTAGCTGAATGCCCTCTCAACTGTATTATCGGTCCAGTTGAGAAAATCATTAAAACATCCTGGCTAGGCTGAGTGTGTCCCGTGTAGGGCTGCATGAGCCATGGCTGCAGAGGATAGGCAGCATTCATCACAATGCAGGGCGGCATCGTGCTCTCCCCAACAGGGAGTTCCCACTGGGGGATGTAGGTACCATTAACCATCCTGTGGCCGAGCCATGAGTTCTGGAAGACCCAGGCATTGTGGGTGCAGCTGGACCACCCCACACAAATGTCCACGAACCTGCCCTTCATGTCAATGAGCACCTACCGCACCATGCAGTGGTAACCCTTGCAGTTTATGTAGGCTCCACCATTTTGCTCTGGGACCCTGATGGTTATGTGGGTGCCACCTAGCACCCCAAAGCAGCTGGAGAAGCCCAACTCCTCAAGTCCCGCAAGGGAGATGTTGAGGTCCCCAAAGTGGATGAGCTGGTGGAGGAGGACATTGTTGATGGCCCAGATGACCTTCAGGACATGATGGGGGAACACGCTCATGAGTATGGACTGGGAACTCCAGGCCCACCCACCTCCTTCCCTGCCACCCTGTTCCCATCCCTGTACCCTACAGGACATTCCTTCCCAGTACACTTTGCCCCTGCCCCCTGCAGGTGCCCCATCCCCTCCCCTCCACCACCCCTGCCAGGGGCCAACCCCTGCCTGGTTCCCAATTGTGCCCCTTATCAGGAGGTCCCCTTCCTTCTCCCCCCAGCCTGTGGTGGGAGTGTGACCCAAGCATGGCTTACCTCGATAAGGACAGCCCTGACGGTAGGCTTGCCCAACCTGAACTGGTGGCCAATGGATCGGTGGCTGTCTAGGGTGGCCAGTTTCCACAAGGCAATGGTCACCCTTTTTGGCAGGGGGAGCACAGGCCTCATGCAGGTGTCGTGGTGCTGGAGGACTGGGGCGAGCCAGTAGCACAGCTCCAGGAATGTCCCTTTGATCATCCTGAAGTTCTGCAGCCACCGATCATCACCCCAGTCCTCCAGCAACAGCCGGTCCCACTAGTCCGTGCTTGCGGGGTAGCCCTCCAAGCAGCAGATGACCCAGGGGAGTGGGAAAGGATGTTGTGCCCCAAGGACAGCCTCCAGGGTTGTGGCTATCAGGGTGGCCACCCAAAGCCACTGCAGGATGGCAGCCATTACCATGGCCAGTGTGCTTGCCACAGCCTGGATACTAGGGGGGAACTGCTTGGGGTCCATGCTATGCCCAGCCATGACTCCTCTACATGGTCTCCCTGTGCTTGCCCCAGGACAGCTAGGTGGCCCTCAGCATGCACAGGGCAAGGGTATTGGGGTGGGACCCTTTAAAGAAGTGGCCGGCGACTGCCCCAGAAGGCTTTGTCCATCATGTGACCCTGCCGCGGAGTTTCCTGGCCCTTTACTTTCGAAAGGACACATTGGGACGTTTGGGTAGTCCTTTTCAAAAGAGCGTCTGGATCTTTCAAAAGGGCTGGTCATTCGTTAGATCAGAGTTTGCTTGTGTGGACACTCCATTTTGAAAGGCCATCTTTCGAAATGCAATTTCAGAAGTTCACCTTTTGAAGCCGCATGGTAGTGTAGATGTAGCCTAAAAAACAGGATGGAACTTGAAAGACCAATGGTCTGATCTACTCCAGAAAATCTCTGTTTCTTTTCATTCATTTAATTCTATGGGTGTTTCAGTAAATGCAGCAAGAAAGGTGGCTCAGCAGGGAAGGATGGCTAAGGGCAGAAACAGCTCTGCCCTCTCTGTGGGCACCCAGGACATTCTGGGGTACAAAAAGATGGTGCTAAGCCCCTGCACAGCCATCATGGAACAGGCTACAAATTGAATCCCTCACGCACACTCCAAATCTCAGCTGAGTGGCAGCGAGGTTTCCCCATGCCAGTGCTGTATGAGGTATTGGCACATGCAGGGCTCAGATTCTCCTAGCCAGCACCATGAGCTGGAGCTTCCTAGGCTTTCCCAGGAAGAGGCAGTGAGAGAAGGAAGGAGCCTGCCAGCCAGGCTGTTGAGTTTTCCAGCCTGAGACAGGTTCTCCACCCAGCACTGGGCTGCACTCTGCCATGGTGGGTATGGAGGAGCATCATGGCAGGAAGGGATGAAAGGGCAAAGCAGAGTCAGGGTGAGAAGGTTAGAGGTCATTCAGTGGGCAGAAAAGGTGACCTGTTTCCCGCCACTGGCTTGAGCACGACTGCACTCACCAGACACTGCAGCTCACAGTGTACAGCAAGTGCTGGCCAGAAACAGAATGGGGAATGAGACATTTCTGGCTGAGAGCTGGCATACAGCGAGGACTTCTCTGATGGACCAACAGGGGGACAAACCAGCCCCACACACTGCATCTTTGTCTCTCCATGAGCCTTGTACACTCACTCCCTTGGTCAGCCACTGGACCCTCCCATTCACTGCTGGTGGGCAGGAGGCTGGTGAGCAGGTGAGCACCTGATCACAATACAGTTAATACAAATCTCAGCTACTAAACACAGAAGTGGGCTAGTGGAAGAGGTAGATCCATCACGTCAAAAATTAGTGGGAGTACAATCTTTCCTACACAATGAATGAGGGCAGATGAGGACAGAAGACTAGTAAATGGCATTATCTTTTAACATGTTATTTCAACCTGTTCAGTTGTACCCTCTGAGTGATGAAAATGTTTGGTGAGGAAATAGTCTGTTATGTGTGACTGAGCTAAGAGAATAAGATATACAACAGAAAATGTTATTATATACAAAGATATCACCATATTTCTGCAAAGAGTCTAATTTAGATTATACCTGGCCAAATGTAGGTTTTCTGGCTCCTGAGAAATATCCAGTTTTAGAAAATTTGGCTTTGTTCCAAAAAAAATTAATCCATATTTTTCACATTCTCTGTTAATCAGAAACTGAAAAATATTCATTCCAAGATATACAGAATCAAAAAAACATGTAAGACTAGCAAGGCCCTCACGAGGTTATCTTGTTCAGTGCCCTGTGCTAAAAGAACTACAAGATGGGTGCATAACTACCTGGCAAACCATACCCAGAGAGTAGTTTATCAGTGATTCATGGTCATGCTGGAAGGGTATATTGAGTGGAATCCCACAGCAATCAGTCCAGGGACCATTTCTGTTCAATGTCTTTATCAGTGCTTTAGACCCTGACTTAGAGAGCACACATATAAAGTCTGCAAACAATACAAAGTTGGATGGGTTATAAGTTATTTGAAGGATGAGTTCAAACTGAACTGAACAAACTGGAGTAAATAGGATGAAATTCAATACGGACAACACAATGTACTTCAGTTAGGAAGGAACAGTCAGTTGCACAAATGTGTCTTGGAATAGAAATCACATTTTGGTTCTCTCTTTGAATGACACCTAGCACAATGGGGTTGTGGTCCATTCCCAGGACTCTGAAATGTCCCTGCAATACATGTAATCAGAAACCAGTTAAAATGGCAATTAAAATATTTCCCTTTTCAAATCACTATCAACACAGGTCAATAGATATCAACTGGAGTTGATTTACACCAGTGCAACATCACCTAAAAAGCACACCTGACCAATTGGGTTGTACCTTTGAATAGTGTCTACAATTAGCCTCTGAGATTTCACCAGGAATATAAGTGACATGAGAGTTCTGACAGCCCTCATCTTGGTCTTGACGTAAGGATTATGTTGCCCATTTTTGCCACCATGTTGCATTGACAGAACTTGTTGAAATGGGTGTCCAAATCCTGTCAGTCACCACTTTCCAGGATATAGTCCCTCATTTGGTAGGCATGGCATTTTTTCTAAATCTAAGATTCACAGTTAACTGCATTAGAACACATTTTGTGTGAGTGGGCAAGTGATTGAGGTTTATCTCTATGATCGCAGTATTTCCCTCATCATTAAGTATTGCATCAATCTTTATGTCATCCATAATTTTTAATTAGGAGTGATTTTATATTTACTTCCAAATCACTGATAAAAATGTAGAATACCAATACACCTAGTATCAATTCCTTCTGAGCCCCATAAGCCAGCTCTCTGTTGGATGGTGTTTTCCACTCAAAATTACTATTTGAGATCTATCAGACAATTCGTAATCCATGTAACCTGGGCTTCATTGATATTTTATAGTGCTAACTTTTTCATCATAAACACTGTGGCTGGGTCTACATGGAATGGCTTTCCCAGCAGGTCCATGCTAATGAGCAGCCTCGAAATTGTAAATGGTTGCTCATTAGCATGGTCCCATGACTCATTAGTATAACTGCGCGAGAGCTCAGTCTTGGCAGAGGCGGGTGTCGGCAGTAAAGCGGCCATGTAGAAATGCTCCTGCTGAGAAAAAGCTCTTTTGTTGCCATACACTTATGCTCTCATGCACCTATGCTAATGAGCCACGGGACCATAATAATGAGTAGCCATTTGCAATTTCAAGGCTGCTCATTAGCAGGGAACTGCCAGGAAAGCCATGTTGTGTAGAGCTGCCTGTGCTTAACTTATAGTATATGATCTAGGTTAGATATTAGGAAGTCATGATAATCTAGCTAACTGAGGCCTAGAAGGATCTATGCTTACCTTCTTTCCTATCAGCAGTAATGCAAGGGGCCTGCCCAGTAAGTAGGGCATGAGGGGGAAAGCTTGAGCAAATTAACTTTCCATATGTAGGTTTAAGGTCAGGTTAGTACTGGTGTGTCATATCAGTCTGTGCCATCTAAAAATACCTCTCAGATATCAAAATACACCCAAACCTTTCCTCACTTACCGGAAAGAACAGAAGATCATTCAATATATTCAGGTAAAGGGGCTCAGATGGGAATTTCCCCTTGAGCTCTTTTTCGAGAAAAACAGGATGAATAGAATCAGGTCATCATACAAATGGGGGTCTCCACAGGTATTCAAGATTCGATTAGGTCAGACCCTAATTTAGTCAACACGAGGAAAAAGGGTATAAAAATCCTTTAGGAAAAACAGAAAGGGTGCATAGAAGAACGCCTGACGTGACGTGTGTTAAGCTGTGCCAGATGGATCCGCACTGGGGGGGTGCCTCTCACCCCGACTCTCTCTCTCTCTCCCTCCTTTGTTATATTCTACTCTTGTTATTTCTTAGAACTCTCAGCTAACTTTTTCCTTTTCTGAACCACTGCAATAACTCCCTTCTGACAGGTGGAAGAGAGCTGGTCTCCGCTTCTAAAGAGCTCAAAAGGAGTCAGTGAGCATTGCATCCTGTTTGCCAAGCATATGTTAGAACTATAATTGCAGTTAGTAAACAACAGGTATTGCTTAGAGACATTGTTAAATAAGACCTTTTATTGTAATCTAAGTGCTAACCACGATATATCTCTACTGTAGCATCTTGGTTAAGTGCTGCATATGTACTGTTGTGCTACTAAATAAAACATAGGTATTGTTAAAATCATTGTCTGTGTTCTGACTGGGAATCCCAGAAATTCACCTCTGGCCTAAGCCTGAGGCTCTGCCTCAGACTTCACCGTTAACTCGGGGGGAGGTATGAACCCAAAATCTTCAACTTTAAGTTGGATTTGCGAGCTTTCCCAAATTTATATATGTATACATCTTCCTACCTTTCACCCAGGTCAACAGTAGACCCAGCCTGTATTTTATGAAGTCAGATGCCTTACAAAACTCTAACAGGCATGCAAATATTCTGATCAACCAGGCTTGTAACCTCATCAATGACTGAAATCAGGTTTGACCGAAAAGACTTATTTTCCATAAAACTGTGTGGATTGGCATTAATTATATTCCTATCCTTTAATTTTTTTATCAGTTGAATCCCATCTCAGTTTTTTCCATTATTTTGCTCAAAATTGATGGTATGTTAACTGGTCTCTAGATACCCAGGGCATCTGACTTGTCCTGTATGAATATTGGCATAACATTAGCACTGCTCCAGTCTCCTGAAATTTCCCTCAGTACTCCAAGGTAAAAAATATCAGCTGGACAGATTGCTCTTTAGCCAACTCTTCCAGATTCTTGGGTGGCAGTTGTACAGGCTTGCCAGTTTAAACGTGTTTATTACTAGTAGGCATTTTTATTAATTAGTTACGAATAGACTGCAAAGTAATTCATCAGTCATCCAGGTTCCTTGAAATCAAATATAATCAGCTGAATATGCCCATCTCTTCTTGGCACTCATAGGTTCGGTGTATTTGCTACATACTTAGTTTGAGTTTGTACTGAATTTGCCTCATTAACACCATTGTTATGCTTCTGGTGTTCCAGTGGGTCTCCAAATGAGATGATTAGCCCCAGCCCCACCTGTGAGATGCAGGTCCTTCTATTCATATAGACTCCTGTCCATGTGGAAGATGTTTGAATGTTCCACAAGATCATGACTATCAGCTTTACACCAGATGCACAACCACACATTCACCTCAAGTATTTTCTCCCTTCTCTCACTCATAATACCAAAAGGATCTCCAAGACCATCATCTGGACCTTCCTCTTCAGCTCTCTTTCAAGGTCCCTAAATTCTTCTATGATCTGTGTAGTTCTGTATGATGCTGTATTACCTTCTTCCAAATGAAGCCACAGCACAGAGTGTCGTGGAGACACCCACGCTTGAAGCAGTGGCATCAACTAGGTGTGGTCATCACAAGGCGTAATAACCTCAAAAACGTCCTTCTGACACACAGCTATCATAGTGCTGACTGTGATACAGATCACTCGCTAGTTTGCTCCAAGCTCAAGCTGAGACCCAAGAAGCTGTACTGCTCTAAACCTGCTGGAAGCCCCACATTGATGCCAGAAAGACAGCAAACTCAGAGAAAGCTGAAAAGTTCAGAGAGACTCTCCAGGAAAATCTGCACAGCGGCCCTGGGGGCGCCGATGTGACATCCAAAGGGCAACATCTGAGGGATACAGTTTACAACACGGCTTTGTCGGTGTTTGGAAGAAGAGCTAGAAACACGAACAACTATTTCGAAGCTAACTCCGATGAGATGATTCCAGTCATTGAAAAGAAGCGCGCTGCACTCCTGGAGTGCAAATGCTCACCGAGCCAGAATACCAGGAAGCACTTAGAGAGGCCAGAAGAAAAGTACAGGAGACAGCCAGGCACTGTGCCAACAACCATTGGCTCCAGCTATGCAGCAGCATCCAGACCTGTGCCGACTTTGGTAATCTCAGAGGAATGTACGAGGATATGAAGAAGGCATTAGGACCCACCCAGAACAAGATGGCACCTCTGAAATCCAAATCTGGTGAAGTCATTGCTGACAAAGCCAAACAGATGGAGTGCTGGGTTGAGCACTACTCCAAGCTGTACTCACGCGAGAACGTTGTGGTTGACGCAGCCCTTGATGCTGTCGAGCTCCTAACAGTAATGGGCGAACTGGATCAAGAACCGACTGTGGATGAACTGAAGAGAGCCATCAACAGCATTGCAGCAGGAAAGGCCCCTGGTCAGGATGGTATACCACCAGAGGTAATCAAATGTGCCACGGACACACTCCTGGAACCCCTACATGAGCTACTGTGCCTGTGCTGGAAAGAGGGTGAGGTACCACAGGATATGCATGACGCTAACATTGTAACGTTGTATAAGAACAAAGGAGACAGAAGCGACTGCAACAACTACCGTGGAATCTCCCTCCTAAGCATCACTGGTAAACTGTTCGCTCGCGTCATCCTTGGCAGACTCCAGAAGATTGCTGAGAGGGTGTACCCCGAATCGCAGTGTAGATTCCGCGCAGAGAGGTCTACCGTTGACATGGTCTTCTCTCTAAGGCAGCTGCAGGAGAAGTGCAGGGAGCAGAGAAAGCCACTCTACATAGCCTTCATCGACCTGACCAAGGCCTTTGACTTGGTCAGCAGGGATGGTCTGTTCAAACTGCTCCTCAAGATAGGCTGTCCTCCGGTTACTCAAGATGATCCAGTCATTCCACAAAGACATGAGAGGAACCATCCAATATGACGGCACATTATTGGATGCTTTCAGAATCAGGAGCGGTGTCAAACAAGGATGCGCGCTTGCTCCGACATTGTTAGGGATCTTCTTCGCACTCCTCCTGAAGCATGCCTTTGGATCTTCAACAGAAGGCATTTTGCTGCACACAAGATCTGATGGGAAACTGTTTAACCTTGCAAGGCTGAAAGCTAAGTCTAAGGTGCAAAAAGTCCTCATCAGAGACATGCTGTTTGCAGACGATGATGCTGTAGTGTCTCACACAGAAGACCAGCTTCAAAAACTGCTGGATCAGTTCTCCAAAGCTTGCAAGGACTTTGGGCTTACCATCAGCCTAAAGAAGACAAACGTACTCGGTCAGGATGTTGCTGAATCCCCATCAATCAGCATTGACAACTATATGTTAGAGGTCGTCCACTAGTTCGTTTACCTCGGGTCCACCATCACTGACACCCTGTCATTGGACACTGAGCTAAATAGGAGGATCAGAAAAGTAGCCACAACTCTGTCCAGACTCAGCAAGAGAGTGTGGAATAACAACAAGCTGTACACTCACACCAAAATGCAAGTCTACAGAGCCTGCATCCTCAGCACCCTCCTTTATGGCAGCGAGACTTGGACCCTGTATGCCTGCCAGGAAAAGAGGCTGAACGTCTTCCACTTGCGCTGCCTCAGGCACATCCTTGGAATATCATGGAAGGACAGAGTGACCAACACCGCCGTCCTCGAGCAAGCTGGAATCCCAACCATGCACACCCTCCTCAGGCAGCGTCGACTCCACTGGCTTGGCCACATCCACAGAATGAATGATGGAAGGATTCCAAAAGACATCCTGTATGGTGAGCTAGCCTCTGGCAAAAGACCTCCCGGACGTCCCCAGTTGCGCTACAAAGATGTCTGCAAGAGAGACCTTAGAGAGGTAGACATTGAGCTGGACAACTGGGAATAACTAGCAGACAACCGCAGCAGATGGAGGCAGGGGTTACACAAGGGCCTTCAGAAGGGCGAGATGAAGATCAGACAGCTAGCAGAGGAGAAGCGGGTGCACAGAAAGCACAATAAGGACTTGCCAGACACCCACTACATCTGCAAGAGATGCAGCAAGGACTGTCACTCTCGTGTGGGTCTTCATAGTCACAATAGACGCTGTAAATGAAGTCCTCAATTGAAACTTTAAAGGGCGCGATCCATAGTCTATGCAGACTGAAGGATGCCTACTACTACTACTATGTGTACTATCAGTAGTGAAGACCTGCCAGACCTAATCCCATCCAATCTTACAGTTACATCTTGTATTTTTGCTCCAAAGAAACAACACAATGTCCTGTTTGCTTTCTGTCTCTTGCTGAATTCTCTACTCTCAGTCCTACAGGTTCCATCACTGGATACTACTCTACAAGATGTTCGGCATTACCCACTGGACCATGTAGCATGCAAAGGCAAAGATACTGTTCCAGCAGAAGTTTTGTCTGCTTAGCACTACAAAGGCAACGTGTTTGGCCATGACATTGGTTCCAACTTTAGGCTAAGGTCAGATAAGGACAAGATGAGTCTTTCTACAGTGCAGCTCAGGAAGAGAGACTTGAGTTAACTAGGTTCAAGACAGCATGCTAAAAAAAGTTGCAGCTTGAGAGACAACTTCGGCCCTCTATCCCACGAGCTCACCTGTTCCTGAGCTCATAAGGATATCCCAACATTCTGTCAGGGTCAGAATGTCCACACTGCTATTTTATCATGATAGCTCAAGCCCCACTAGTGTAAGTTGGTCTATGTGGACTGGGAGGCTTAACACCAGCTTCAGCAGACATACTGGAAAAGACTCACTAGCTCAAGAAATACTGCTGATCCTGACCATGATGAACACCAGTATTTTTCAAGTTACCAGAGGTCGCTTGCTAGAAAAGTTAGTCACAAAGGCACAAGAGAGAAAATTTGATCCCCTGTCAGAGATTATAAGCGATGTGGGGAGGACAAGACATATCTTTAAAAAGAGCTATAGGGGAAAACCAGAAAAGAAGAAAAAGGACAAAAATGAAACTTACATACCTTAGATCATGGATCTATCACAGAATGAGGCATGTGACACTGAGGTTCTGAAAGGAAAAGAATTGTAGAGACACCCAATGCACGAGAAATATAAACTAAAATTCATTTCTTCTCCAACCCCTACTCTACTCCTGACTAAATCCATAATGACACTCTGTAGCCGCGTCGACACTAGCTGGCTATTTCGAAGTACCCGGGCCAACTTTGAAATAGCGCCCGCCGCATTTATACGTGCCGAGCGCTATTTTGAAGTTGAAATTGACGTAAGGCGGTGAGACATCGAAGTCGCTATCCTCATCAGGAGATGGGAATAGCACCCTACTTCAACATTGAATATCGAAGTAGGGCATGTGTAGACGATCCGCGTCCCGCAACATTGAAATAGTGGGGTCCTCCATGGCAGCATCAGCTGAGGGGTTGAGAGACACTCTGTACAGCCCCTGAGCTCTATGGTCGCCGCGTGCAGCAGCCCCTTAAAGCTCCCCGCCCCCTGAGTTCCTGTGCAGGAAGCTGAGAGCATGTGCAGGGAGCAGCACACACGTGTCCAGCCTGCACATTCTCACGAGCCCCAACCCACCACCCAGCACCCATGGCATCCAGCCAGCCACACAAGCACCCACAGGGCACGCCCCCCAAGGGGACCCAGGGCTCCCAGCCAGCCAACAAGTGGGCGAAGAGGCAGCAGGGCCCCTCCTGGTCAGAGGCTGAGATCCGGGACCCGCTGGGGCTCTGGGAAGAGGGGGAGGTACTCCAGGTAATAGGGAGCAAGCGGCGGAACGCAGATGCTTTCGCTCGGCTAGCTGAGGGCCTGGCTGCCCAGGGTCACCCTGTCCACACTCCTGACCCCATCAGGAGTAAGGTGAAGGAGCTGCGGTAGGGTTACGCCCGGGCCCAGGACACGGCCAGCTGATCTCGGGCCGCTCCCACCACTTGCCCCTTTTACAGGGAGCTCAAGGAAATCCTGGGCCCCCAGTACACCTCCTCCTCCCAGCCACCCTTGACACCTCGGCTGACGAGCCCCAGCAGGCCCTGGAGATGGATTCCAGCCCAGAGGCCAGCCCTGCACCCCAGGAGCCCCCACAGGAGCCCACGCCTGGGGCAGCACAGCAGGAGGAGGAGGAGGCCTCCAGCGATGGAGGGCTGCTCATAGACCTCCCCTCCCACAGCTCCAGCAAGGCGTCCGCCTGAAGTGTGTCCCCCGACTGTGGAAGCGGACCATCAGGTATGTACCACAGTGCACACCCCCAGGGTTAAGGGGTGGGGACAAGGGACATGACCAGGGCCCTGCACACACCCAGATGACCATGGCCCTGAGGACAGCAGTGGCATGTCCCTCAGAAGAGCCCATCAGCCCCTGCCCCCCAGCAGGACAGCACCATGCCCCATCCCTGGGGATGGGGAGAATGGAACCTAGAGTTCCCCCCTGGATGGGGGATAGCACACCCATCAGCAGCAGCAGCATCTCTGGGGGACAGGGATGGGGAACCAGCAGCAGAGGGGTGGGGGGACATGGGCCATGGGTCAGGCCCAGACTAATGGCTGTCTCCACTCTTCCCCCCTCTGTTCTGCAGCTGCACCATCTGAGGGCCCTGAGAGCACAGGCGCTGTGTCTGTTGTGCCGGATAGCCCACCGGGGCCATCGCAGCAGGCCAGCCCAGCAGTGGAGCCCGGACTGGCCCCAGGATGAGCCCGACAGTGCCGGAGCCATCCCCGGGTGTCCGCTGACCCCCAGCTCCTCGCCACCCTCCAGCATCAGCTGGAGGTGTCTGAGCACCACCTGCAGGTGGAGGAACAGCGCCTCCACCTGCAGAAGCGAGCGCTCACCTGGTGCCAGGAGGCTTGGGGGGCTTTCATGAAGAACTTTGAGCTGCTCGTGGAGCACTTGGCCCCCCCATCGCTCCGCCTGCCATCCCTCCAAGCCGCCCTCCACCAGCAGCTGTCCTGGAGCCAGCTGCCGAGGGGGACCGTGGGCCTCAGGACCCAGCCCGGCCATATCTGTCAGTTCTCCTGGCCCCCACCCAGCCTCGACGGGGCCTCCGGCCGAGACGTGGACCGTGCCCCCCCACGCCAGGCACTGGACAATAGGGGTGAAGGGCCAAGGACGTTGCCCCCCATCCTTTGTTCATATTCTCTCCATCTTTGTAAATAGTTTATTTGTTCCACCCCCCTTTAGTAGTTGCCCCCCCATGTACGTAGTTCCCCCCTTCTTTAATGTTGAGTTCATTGTTTTGTTTTAAAAAAAAGGTGTTGGTTTATTTACAAAAGAAGTGTGTGGGTGGTGTGTGCTCTCTGGTGCTCAGTGGTGTGGGTGTGGGGGCAGGTAGTGCTGTGGTGGATGTGGGGGGGCGGTGGGTGGCTCACCAGCAGCTGGCCCTGCCAGTGTTCACCCTGCAACCTATTCAAAATGGGCCCGCAGGGCCTCCTGGACCCGGATCCCCTCAGGGTTGACTAGGCGACCGGGGGCTGCAGGTGGCTGGGCGTCAGCCCTGCTAGCCTCCACAGCCCAGGCCTGGAAGAAGGCCTCTCCCTTGCTCTCCACCAGGTGGTGGAGTGTGCTGCACGCATCCACAACCTGGGGGATGTTGGCGAGCCCTGCATCCAGGCGGGTGAGGAGACACCTCCAGCGCCCTTTGAGGCAGCCAAAAGTGCGCTCGACCACCTGGCGCACATAGTTCAAGTGGGTGTTGAACCGCTCCTGGGTGGCACTGATATGGCCCATGTAGGGGCGCATGAGCCAGGGCCGGAGGGGGTACGCTGCATCTGCGACGACACAGAGGGGCATGGTGGTTTCCCCCACAGGGATCTCCCACTTGGGGATGTAGGTCCCTGCCTCCAGCCAGCGGCACAGGCCCGAATTTCTGAACACCCGGGCGTCATGGGTGCTGCCAGGCCAGCCAACATAAAGGTCCAAAAGGCGGCCCCGGCTGTCCACCAAGGCCTGGAGGACCACGGAATGGAAGCCCTTCCTATTTAGGAAGCATCCTCCGCTGTGCTATGGGGCACGGATGGGGATATGGGTCCCATCTAGAGCCCCAAAGCAATTAGGGAAGCCCAGGCTGGCAAACCCTGTGATGGCAGCATCCAGGTCCCCAAGGCTCATGAGCCTGTGGAGGAGCAAGGCATGGGTCCACCTGCAGGGGAAGGACATGAGAGAGCACCCATGAGGGGTGTACAGGGTGTATCTGGCCCTCTCCCTGGGCTTCCCCTCCCACCAGAGCTCCCTTCCCCGGGCTCCCCGTCTTCCCCGAGCTCCCTCTCCTCCCCGGGCACCTACTCCCCCCCGGGGTCCCCCTTTCCCCTGCATCCTCTTACCTCCATGAGGACAGCCCCGACGGTGGCCTTGCCCACACCAAACTGCTGCCCTATGGATCGGTAGCTGTCTGGAGTGGCCAGCTTCCAGACAGCAATGCCAACCCATTTCTCAACAGTGAGGGCATGTCGCATGGGGGTGTCCTGGTGCCATAAGGCAGGGGTGAGCTACTGGCAGAGCTCGAGGAATGTCTGCCGGCTCATCCAGAAATTCCAGAGCCAGTGGTCGTTGTCCCACTCGCCGAGCACCAGCTGCTTCCACCAGTCTGTGCTAGTGGGGTACCTCCATAGCCGGTGGCGTGTCCGGCGGGGGGATGCTGGGAGGGCAGCAAGGTCTGGGGCTGCTTCTTCATCCCCCGAGGACAGCTCATCTTCCTCAAATAAAAGATGCTGAGCTGCCTTCTCCATGGCACTGAACAGGGTGGCCACTGCCCCAGGGGCGGGTGTGTGGGCTTCTGGCTGCTGCTGCTGCTGCTGCTGCTGGGGGTCCATGATGCTTACACAGGGTGTGAGTGCTTCTGGCTCTGCAGACTGCATGCTGTGCAGGCTGACTGTGTCTGGGAGGGGCCCTTTGAGGTAGCGGTTTGCTGTTGCCCCGGAAGTGCTAGTCCACCCTGTGACCCTGTCCGCAGCTTTTCCTGGCACCCTTATTTCGATTTGGGCCGCTTTTGTGTGTAGACGCTCCCCTGCAGTGCCTATTTCGATGTAGTGCTGTCCTACGTCAACGTTGAATGTTGATGGCACCAGCCCTGGAGGATGTGTAGACGCTACTCGTCGAAATAGCTTATTTCAATTTCAGTACATCGAAATAAGCTATTTCGATGTACCATCCCAGTGTAGACGTAGGATGTAAGTGATTGGAGAACATGGGAAAGTCATTCAGTTGACAAGTCAGTCCCAGGGCAACCCTCTGCCTCTGGAATCTTCACATATCATTTGGAAACAAGAGTGAGAAAATATTAGACAGGAAAGGAGGGCTCAGTGCCACAGTTGTATACACACAAGCAGTCTCTGAAGTCAAGAAAATTTTGAAAGAGTTTTATACTGAGACTAGCAATGGATCAAACAAACAAAAAAAATTACCAGCCAGTGCTGTCATGCAGTTGCTTTGGGACCTTTCCTGGTCTATTCTTCCACTTAAGACCTAGTGAATTAGGAGGTAAGCAGAACAAGACAATCCTCTTGTCTCCATCAGCACTGCCGCCAGTATTTTGCATAATACCAGGCGTGTGACAGCACAAGGACACAAAAGCATCTCCTTTGTCCAAACTATTATTTCCACAGTATCAATCCTGAGGAAGGGCAATTCTTCTGTCATTCTTTTCTAATAGACCTGTCTAGGCATGAGGGGCACACTGTGATAAACCAATACTATGGCCATGGCATGCCATTCTCTGATGACCTTTTTTGGATCATGTTAGGAAATGCAGCAAACCTAAGGCACCCCCGGCCATAGCAAAGCAAAGCGTTGAGGCTTATTTTCAAGAATATGTTTGATTTATTCACCCAGCTCTAGCTCTACTGCACCAATAAATTAAAAGCCATTAAAATTGCTGCTTTCTTTTTATTCTTCTCAAGAGGGCTTGTAATGTCATTTGTGTTGCTTGAGTGTATGCATAATACATGCTTTGCAATAGCTACTTTCTCTCACTAAAATACAAATTACATTATTTGCGTAGTTGCTGGTGGGTTTGCTTTCAAAACTTCTTTTAGGGACAAATTGCAGCTTTTACAATACTGTTTTTCTCCTTTGCAGTAAAATTCCTGAGAACTATTGTATACTTACAGATATCCTGCTGTTCTTCCTCAGTTCACCTGTTTTAAATGTACATTAAAGAGATTAGTAACTATGTCTGATACCTTTGGTTTTTACTCTGTGGCTCATGGTGTCATATTAGTATCAGAGCTCTTTCAGAGTAGTATAAATTTGCAATAGCAATGCCCTTAATGGACTGCATAGGAGTTTGTTTCTTTTCCTTTTGGGGTTATAGAAAGTCTATTTGGGATAGCATTATTTGTAATTTAATTTTTTAATGTTCATTGATTTGTTTGTTTGTTTGGGAATTTTATTTAATTTGCTTATTTACATTTACTGGTTTGGGTGACTGGAAGGGGGTAGGACAGGAATGGTCATTGATGCCGTGTGTCACCCTCATTACAGAGGAATGACTTTCTCAAAGGGGTCTCTACAGTATTTACTAAAGATGTTCCATTTAATCAAGTTAGTACTTCGTAATAATTGATTAATATGGAATCTTTCCATATAAAGAGCTAAACAGGATTCTTAAGTAAGAGGCTGTCGGGGTGTGTGTTGTGTTTGGGGCTTTCTGGCTGTGGCTGTGGTGTTTTTTTGCTCTGTGGTGTGTGGTTGTTGGTTGTTTTTTTTTACCCTCTTTCTCCCCCCCATGGACGGTGGACTGGGACTGGCAGTTGGAATCTGTTGGCTTCTAAATAAGCTTGTTATCTAGAAACCTCTGCTGATTGGCTGAGCCTCAGTAAGGGGAGGGACTTGGAGGCAGTTCAGGGCTTTATAAAGAGGTGTCCAAGTGAACAGGTGAGCTTGTGAACATGGGACTACAAACAGGGAGCTCAGAGTGGGAGTTTGGAAGGGAGTGGAAGGGGCCAGGGACCCTTTCCTTTCTTCTAAATCACTGTTCTAGGATGGCAGGCATGGATAGTGACAGATCTGCTGCTGTTACCTGCTCGGGATGCACCATGTTTGTCTTCCTCCCTGAAGAAAAAAAGGATTTCGTCTGCACTAAGTGCAAGCTGGTCTCCATTTTAGAAGAAAAAATTAGAGGACTGGAGGCTCAAGTGTTGACCCTAAGCTCAATCAGGAAGGATGAAGATTCCCTTGACAGAAGGGAGCATTTAACCTCACAAACACGTCAGGCAGAAGAACTGGAGAGGGCAGTAAAGGATGAAGCAGAGAACTGGCAGCATGTAACTTCTAGAAGAAAAAGAAGGCTGGTACACGAGTCCCCCATTGATACAGAGATAAGTAATCGCTTTCAGGCACTCTCCACTTGCTCTGCGGTGGTGAATGCTTTGGAAGGAGCCTCCCAGGAAGAAAATCGCAAGAGAACTGCTTCTACTGCAGGACAGGGGATGTGTACTCCTGGGGTGGGGGTTCAACTACCACCAACCCGAGAAGAAAAAGATGGGTGGTGGTGGTAGGGGACTCTCTCCTAAAAGGTACTGAACCATCCATCTGTTGAACAGACCTGCAATCTCGTGAGGTGTGCTGTTTACCGGGAGCTCGAATTCAGGATGTGACTGAGAGCCTTACAAAACTGCTCAAGACTTTGAAATACTACCCCTTCCTACTTCTGCATGTGGGAACTAATGATATGGCCAAGAATGACCTTGAGCAAGATACTGCAGATTATGCGGTGCTGGGAAGAAGGGTCAAGAATTTGGAGCGCAAGTGGTGTTCTCATCCATCATTCCTGTCAAATGGAAAGGACTAGGTAGGGACCATCGAATTAAGGAAGTAAATGCATGGTTACACAGGTGGTGTTGGAGAGAGGGCTTTGGATTCTTTGATCACAGGATGCTGTTCCGGGCACAAGGATTATTGGGAAGAGAGGGGGTCCACATAACCAAGAGAGGAAGGAGCATTTTCGCAAGTAGGCTTGCAAACTTAGTGAGGAGAGTTTTAAACTAGGTTCACTGGGGGAAGGTGACCAAAACCCTGTGGGTAGAAAGGAACTTGGAGGCTGGCAAGAAATGCAAAGAGGAATGTACAACAAAAGTGGACCCTTGGTTTGAGTAGTGAGGGCGGGGAGATCGACTGGTTATCTAAGCTGTTTGTAAACCAATGCCAGAAGCCTGGGTAACAAGCACAGGGAATTAGAAGCCCTGGCTCAGTCCAAGACCTATGACTTGATTGGAATAACAGAGACTTGGTGGGATAACTCGCATGACTGGAGAGCTGCCATGAAAGGGTATAAACCGTTCAGGAAGAACAGGCAAGGGAGAAAAGGAGGAGGGGGTTGCACTGTATGTAAGAGAGCACTATGATTGCTTGGAACTCCAGTACCTCGAGGGAGAAAAGCCTGTTGAGAATCTATGGGTCAAGCTTAGTGGTGTAGACAGCACTGGAGGTGTGGTGGTTGGTGTCTGCTACAGGCTGCCAAATCAGGATAATGAGGTAGATGAGGCTTTTTTTAGACAACTGAGAGAAGTTTCCGAATCGTGGGCTCTTGTTATTGTGTGGGACTTCAATTACCCTGACATCTGTTGGGAGACCAATATGGCGGTACACAAGCAGTCCAGGAAACTTCTGGAGAATGTTGGGGATCACTTCTTGGTACAAGTGCTGAAGGACCCGACCAGAGGTCTTGCATGGCTCGACCTGCTGCTTACAAACAGGGAGGAACTAATAGGGAAGGTAGAGGTGGGGGACAACCTAGGAAGCAGTGATCATGAGATGGTAGGCGTCAGGATCCTGACCAAGGAAGGAAAGAGAGCAGCACATTACACACCTTGGACTTCAGAAAAGCAAACTTTGACTCCTTCAGGAACCTGATGGGCAGAATCCCCTGGGATGCTACCATGAGGGGAAAAGGAGTCCACGAAAATTGGCAGTATTTTAAAGAAGCCCTATTGAAGGTGCAGAAGTAAACTGTACTGATGCACAGCAAGAGAAGTAAATATGGTAGGAGACCAGACTGGCTTAATGGGGAAATCCTTGGAAAACTTATGCACAAAAAGGGAGCTTACAAAAGATGGAAAATGGGACAGATGTCTTGGTAGGGGTATAAAAGCATAGGTCAAGAATGTAGGGCAGTTATCAGGAAGGCGAAAGCACAACTGGAATTGCGACTTGCAAGGAATGTGAAGGATAACAAGAAAAGTTTCTACAGGCATGTTACCAAGAAGAAGGTGATCAGAGAGGGCGTGGGGCCCCTACTGGATGAGGGAAATAACCCAGTGACAGATGATGTAGGGAAAGCTGAAGTACTTAATGCTTTCTTTGCCTCTGTCTTCACGGACAAAGACAGCTCCCGGACTAATGCGATAAGTGATGCATTGTGGGATGAAGGTGGACAGGCTTTGGTGGGGAAAGAACAGGTTAGGAGCTATCTAAAAAAGCTAAATGTCCATAAATTCATGGGCCCGGACCTAATTCATCCAAGGCTTCTGAGGGAGTTGGCGTATGTTGTTGACGAGCCTTTGGCTGTTATCTTGAAAAGTCGTGGAGATTGGGAGAGATCCTGAATGATTGGAAAAAGGCAAATGTGGTGCCCATCTTTAAAAAAGGGAAGAAGGATGATCCAGGGAACTATAGGCCAGTCAGTCTTACATCAGTCCCTGGAAAAATCATGGAGCGGCTCCTCAAGGAAGTCATTTTGAGGCACTTGGAGGAGGGGAGAGTGATCAGGAATACTCAGCATGGATTCATGAAGGGCAAGTCATGCCTGATCAATCTAATTAGTTTCTATGATGAGATAATTGGCTCTGTGGATAGGGGAAAATCAATGGATGTGATTTATCTTGACTTTAGCAAAGCTTTTGGTATGGTCTCCCACAATATTCTTGTCGGCAAGTTAAAGGAATGTGGATTGGATAAATGGACGGTAAGATGGATAGAAAGCTGGCTAGAAGGTCAGGCCCAGAGGGTAGTGATCAACGGCTCGATGTTGGGATGGCAGTCAGTTTCTAGTGGACTGCCCCAAGGTTCAGTTTGTGGATGACAAGTTTGTGGATGACACTGAGCTAGGGGGAGAGGTAGATAAGCTGGAGGTTAAGGACAGGGTCCAGACTGACTTAGACAAATTGGAAGACTGGGCTGCAAGAAATCTGATGAGGTTCAATAAGGGCAAGTGCAGAGTCCTGCAGTTGGGCCAGAAGAATCCCAAGCATTGTTACAGGCTGGGGTCCAACTGGCTCAGTAGTAGTTTTGCAGAAACGGACCTGGGAGTTGTAGTGGACGAGAAGATGGACATGAGTCAACAGTGCACCATTGTAGCCAAGAAAGCTAATGGCGTATTAGGTTGCATCAAGAGGAGCATTGCCAGTAGATCCAGAGAAGTGATTATTCCTCTTTATTCGGCTTTGGTGAGGCCGCATGTGGAGTAATGTGTCCAGTTCTGGGGCCCAATTATAGGAAGGATATGGATACACTGGAGAGGGTCCAGTGGAGGGTGACCAAAATTATTAGGGGGCTGGAGCACGTCACTTATGAAGAAAGATTGATGGAATTGGGACTGTTTAGTCTGCAGAAGAGAAGACTGAGGGGGAACTTGATAACAGCCTTCAGCTTACTGAAGGGAGGCTGCAAAGAGAGGCTGTTCACAGTGGTCATGGATGGCAGAACACAGAACAATGGTCTCAAGTTGCGGTTGGAAAGGTCCCAGTTGAACATTAGCAAAAACGTTTTCACTAGGAGGGTGGTGAATCATTGGAATGGTCTACCAAGGGAAGTAGTGGAGTCTCCATCCCTGGAGGTGTTTAAGTCTCGGCTCCACAAAGCCCCAGTGGGGCTGATCTGATTGGTTTGGTCCTGCTTAGAGCAGGGGGCTGGACTCGATGGCTTTTTCGGTCTCTTCCAGCTCTATTGTTCTATGATTCTATGATTCTATGAACTCTTAGGACAGCAGTAAGGGCGTTTAACTCAGGAAATAAGAAAGGACCACTAAAGACTCTAAGGCTACAGCCACACAGGAAAGTTATTTTGAGGTAACAGCTGTTATTCCGAGTAACTTTGCTGTTGTCCACACTACACAACTGCTATTTCAAAATAAGTTCCAAATAACTGGTGTGTTATTTCAAAATTGGTAAACCTCACTGAAGGAGGAATAGTGCCTATCTTGAAATAGAGACTATGTCTACACTAGCCCCCACTTTCGAAATGGGGATGCTAAGGAGACACTTCAGGATCTGAATAAGGGGATTTCAACTGTGCGGGGTCCTTTTCGAAAGAATCCCATGTAGATGAGCCGCACGTGATCGAAAGTGGCACTTTTGAAGTGCTGCAGCCACCATTATGCTAATGATGCACTGCATATTCATTGCAGCACCTCATTAGCATATCCCAAAGTGTCTCATTAGCATCCCTCTTTTGAAAGGCAGGGGCTAATGTAGACAGCCAGGCAGTGTTAAGACTGGGAATAGTGCCTATGTTGAAATAGTTCAAAATAGGCACTATTTCGAAATAAATGCTATGGCCGTATCTACACTTACGAAAAAATTCGAAATGACCATGCTAATGGCCAAATTGAAGAATACTAATGAGCCGCTGAAATGAACTCAGCTCATGAGTGTTCAGCTCCTCATGAGCACTTTGAAAGTGCCATGGTTCTCTCACCCGTGGCTCGTCTACACAGGGGTCCTTTTTGACAGGACCCCACCAATGTCAAAATCCCCTTATTCCTTTCACCTGAGAAGTGAGAAAGTGAATGAGGAGAAATTATTTACTTGTTCCCATAATATCAGAACTAGAGGATACCAAATGAAATTAATGGGCAGCAGGTTTAAAACAAATAAGAGGAAGTTCTTCACACAGCACACAGTCAACCTGTGGAACTCCTTGTCAGAGAAGGCTGTGAAGGTTAGGACTATAACAGAATTTAAAAAAAAGAGCTAGATAAATTCATGGAGATTAGGTCCACTAATGGCTGTTAGCCAGGATGGGTAAGGATTGGCGTCCCTGGCTTCTTGTTTGTCAGAAGATGAAGATGGATGGCAGGAGAGAGACTGCTTGATCGTTGCCTGTTTGGTCCACTCCCTCTGGTGCACCTGGCATTGGCTGCTGTCTGCAGACAGTATATTGGGCTGGATGGGCCTTTGGTCTGACCCAGTATGGTCATTCTTATGTTCTTATGGTCTCATATAACTAAGGCAACTTTAGAAGCTATTTCTAGACAGTACTCTATTGCCCAGAACTAAACCAAAGAGGAGCTGTTTGTCCCTGATGATTCTGCCTTCAGTGCAAAAGGAACTGTGGGGGAAATTAAAACCTAAAATACCTGATATTCACAACATAAGCAACAACCTGACTACCTTTTCCTCATCTCCTCAAATTCTCAGTGAGATTTATCCATAGAAGAAATTATATCAAAACTGGAGTTACTCAAATAAGTGAAAATGATTAAAAACTCAAAACTCTTTTCTATTTGACTGAGTCTTACACGATAAATAAAGTTTCATCTGCTTGTTTCACTGGATGCTCTTGACTGTTCTTTCTATAAGGAATGTAATGGAAGGTCATACATTTGGTTTCTTATTACATCTTCAAAACAGGTAGCTTAATGCCTAAATCCCATTTCAATTACCTCCAAGTGAAATAGCGTATTTAAAACATTCTCGGTATTGGACTCTGAAATGTGATTCAGCTGTAGCTGTTGATCTCTACGAGATTTAGGAGGACAAACATAACTTAATTTGTGTATAAAGAATTAAAAACCACAAAGGGTTTTAGATTGAAGGGCCTTGAAAAAAATGATGAACGAAAAACTTGACTGTAGGATTAGAACATTTGGACCATGACAAAATAGGGAATGGAATGCATCGGCCTGCTGTAGATTGTTTTCATTTAATATATGATTACACACAAAAAGTATATTAAAAGAAAGTTATTAAGAACATCTGAGGACATTATTAACTTCAGCGTCAAGGTTGGAATGACAAAAATGGAGGGGAAAAATCAGAAGAGTGAATGACAGGTAGAACTGTGCCTGGTGTCAGGGCTTAGCATTGGTAGAACATTATTCCCGCACAAAGTAACTTGAAATTCCCCAGATGGATTCACCAGAAAATAGATGAGCTGGTCAATGTCCTTGAGGCCCTGGGCTGACTGCTGTCAGACCACACTGGTACATGGCATTCAGCTACAGAATATACCAAAGCATTTGTTGCAGTTTGTACAATCCATGGACTGGCACCCCGTAACAGTCCAGACCATTTCCTCCTAAGCATGACATAAGATGTAACTTTATACAGTAAACTATTTCATATCCGGCAACTTTGGGACCAGGAGGTGGTCATAGGATTCCTGGCTGGGGCTAGGCGAATGCTGGCAGCTCTGGGGCCAGGGACCCCTCCAGGGTGTGGAATTGCACTGGCAATGGGGGTGCCATGGACTCTGCTGGGGCACAGGGGAGCACCAGCAGTGCCAGGGCTTGGAAGCCAGACAGGGTGCGGGAGAACACAGGCAGCAGCAGGGGGTTGAGGGGAGCAGTCATGCCAGGGAGTTGCTGACAGCGCCAGGGCTGGGAAGCCAGCTGGGGCTGCGGAAGTACCAGCAGTGCCAGGGCCAGGGAGCCATCCAGGGTGTGGGGGGAGCACCAGGAGTGCCACAGGAGTGCTGGCAACTCCAGGGCTGGGGACCCACTGAGGAAACTTTGGCAGTGATGGCCAGTAGTAACTTCCAGTCAGTTGTGCTCTCAGAACAAGCACCGTGTTTGTGCTGGTTATCTGAGCGTTCCAGTTGAAAGAATACTGGATACAAGAGAGTTTACTGTTGTGGGTGTTCACAAAGTGTCATGGCTGATGCAATCACTGCAGAACTTTGCATAGAGTTTAGTATTAGCCATTTTAGTTTTCAGATGGAAAGCTATCACCATAGGTTTCTTTGTGTTTGGCCTATGTTTCCAGTCTTGGAAATAATTAACCATTGTGCTAAGATGTCAAGTTAGAGTGCAGTAAATGGGATGGAGGCTTCCTTGTTGAACAGCTAGAACAATGTCATTTGCATGCAGGAATTTCCTTGACTCTGTCACTGGCATATCTGTGACATAGGCCGTGTCTACACGTGCACGCTACTTCGAAGTAGCGGCGCCAACTTCGAAATAGCGCCCGTCATGGCTACACATGTTGGGCGCTATTTCGAAGTTGAAATCGACATTAGGTGGCGAGACGTCGAAGTTGCTAACCCCATGAGGGGATGGGAATAGCGCCCTACTTCGAAGTTGAACGTCGAAGTAGGGCATGTGTAGACGATCTGTGTCCTGCACCATCGAAATAGCAGGGTCCGCCACGGCGGCCATCAGCTGAGGGGTTGAGAGACACTCTCTCTCCAGCCCCTGCGGGGCTCTATGGTCATCGTGTGCAGCAGCCCTTAGCCCAGGGCTTCTGGCTGCTGCTGCGGCAGCTGGGGATCCATGCTGCATGCACAGGGTCTGCAACCAGTTGTTGGCTCTGTGCATCTTGTGTTGTTTAGTGCAACTGTGTCTGGGAGGGGCCCTTTAAGGGAGCGGCTTGCTGTTGAGTCCGCCCTGTGACCCTGTCCACAGCTGTTCCTGGCACCCTTATTTCGATGTGTGATACTTTGGCGTGTAGACGTTCCCTCGCAGCGCCTATTTCGATGTGGTGCTGCCCAACGTCGAAGTTGAACGTCGACTTTGCCAGCCCTGGAGGACGTGTAGACGTTATTCATCGAAATAGACTATTTCGATGTCGCTACATCGAAATAAGCTATTTCGATGTAGTGTGCACATGTAGACGTAGCCATATAGACTAAAAAGCATCAGGACCAGGACAGAGCCCTGCGAGATGCCCAAGTTCAGAGTTCATAATCTACTGATCTGTCCATTAAGGCATATCTTGAAGTGGTGGTCTCTAATCATCATTTGCTGGCAGTGAAAGAAATGGGAGATCTTGAAGAGGAGGCCCTGTCTTTGTGTCATAAAAGCCGCATATACACGTGCACGCTACTTCGAAGTAGCGGCGCCAACTTCGAAATAGCGCCCGTCACGGCTACACATGTTGGGCACTATTTCGAAGTTAACATCGACGTTAGGCGGCGAGACATCGAAGTCGCTAACCCCATGAAGGGATGGGAATAGCGCCCTACTTCGACGTTCATTGTCGAAGTAGGGAACGTGTAGTCGTTGCGCATCCCGCAACATCGAAATTGTGGGGTCCTCCATGGCAGCCATCAGCTGAGGGGTTGAGAGACTCTTTCTCCAGCCCCTGAGCTTGATGGTGGCCGCGTGGAGCAGCCCCTTAAAGCTCCCCACCCACCCCTTCCTGTGCAGGAAGCTGAGAGAATGTGCAGGCGGCAGCCCAGACACGCGGCCAGCCTGCACGTCCCTCAGCTGCCCCAGGCACCCCCCCCAGCTGCAATGGCCGCACGCCAGCCCCCTAAGCACCCCCAGGGGACCCCCCCCTCAAGGAGAGCCAGGGCTCCCGGCCCAGCGGCCAGGCGGGGAAGCGGCAGCAGGGCACCTCCTGGACGGAGGCCGAGCTTCGGGACCTGCTGGGGCTCTGGAGCGAGGAGGAGGTGCTCCAGGTAATGGGGAGCAAGAGGTGGAACGCGGATGCATTTGCTCGGCTGGCCGAAGGCCTGGCCACCTGGGGTCACCCTGCCCGCACTCCGGATCATGTCCGGAGTAAAGTGAAGGAGCTGCGGCAGGGTTACGCCAGGGCCTGGGCCCGGGATGCGGCCAGCCTATCTGGGGCCACCCCCGTCACTTGCCCCTTTTACAGGGAGGTCAGGGACATCCTGGGCCCCCGGCACACCTCCTCCCCTCCGGCCACTCTTGATACCTCGGCCAAGGAGCCCCAGCAGGCCCCGGAGGCAGAGTCTGCCCCGGAGGCAAGCCCCGCACCCCAGGGGCCCCCCCAGGAGCCCACCCCCGGGGCACCGGAGGAGGAGGAGGAGGAGGGGGAGTCCTCCTCAAGTGACGCCGGCCTGAGGATCGCCATCCCATCGCGGAGCTCCAGCCAGGCTTCTGCCCCCCGGGTGTCCCCCGACCATGGGAGTGGACCGTCAGGTATGTACCCCCCCGGTGCACACCCCCGGGGTTGAGGGGTGGGGGTAATAGATATGACCAGGGCCCTCCACATGCCCAGATGACCATGGCCCCAAGGACATCAGTGGCACGTCCCTCAGAAGAGTGCATCAGCCCCTGCCCACCCCCCAGCATGACAGTGCCATGCCCCATCCCTGGGGCTGGGGGGAGCGGAACCGCTAGGGTCCCCCGGGGGGAGGGGGTGGGACACCCAGCAGCAGCAGCAGCAGCATGTGATGGAGTGGGGGAATGCAAATGCGAGACTCAGGCTAGATATCAGAAACAAGCTGAATAGCTCCCAGTGGCTAAGGATGATCCTGGGGCTACAACTGGCAGGTAACACCTCTGCCCTGAACAAAGAGGAGGGAGGAGCCAAGTTGGGTTTGAATTGGGGGTGGCAGTTAGAGGCTAGGGGAAGGGAGAGCTAGAAGGCAGCCGGCCTGAAGAGGGGGAAAGCTACACCCCAGAGGGGCAACCCTCAGGGTCTTCTCCCCAGGACGGGTTGGAAGGACTGTCTCTGACTGCTGTACTGTCGCTTCTGTGAGAAACTGGGCATCTGTTGCCTAATAAACCTCATGTTGTACCTGCTGAGTGAGAGTCACTCCTGCCAGCGGACGGGGTGCAGTGCAGGGGGACCCCTGAACCCCATCACAGCAGCATCTCCCGGGGACAGGGATGGGGAACCTGCAGCAGAGGGGTGGGGGGACAAGGGCCATGGCTCAGGGCCCACCCTAACACCTGTCTCCACTCTTCTTCCTCCCCTCCTGTGTTCCGCAGCTGCACCATCAGAAGGACCAGAGAGCGCCGGTGAGGCATCAGTGGTCCAGGACAGCCCTCCGGGGCCATCACTCCAGGCCAGCTCCTCGGCGGAGGACCAACCAGCCCCACGGCGGGGAAGACGGTGGACCCAGCACCACCACCTGACGGCGACGGACCCCCAGCTGCTGGCCCTCCACCGTCGGCAGCTGGAGGTTACCGAGCAGCGGCTGTGGGTGGAGGAACGCCGCCTCCAGCTGCAGAAGCGGGCGCTGGCCTGGCGCCAGGAGGCATGGGGGGCCTACATGCGGACCTTCAACCGTATCGTGGACTACCTGGCCCACCATGCCATGCCGGCCGCCGCAGCTCCCGCCCTGCCTGCTCCACCTGCTGCTCCACCCGCTGCACCGTCCACCCTTGCACTGCCACCTGCCACCGAGGGCCCTTCCTCCGAGGGGGACCTGGGGCCAGCTGACACTCGCCGGCCATATCTCCCGGTCTGCCCGGACCACAGCCAGCCCCGCCCAGGGCTGCGGCCGAGGTGGGGATCCTGGCCGCCCACTCCCAGCACTGGACTTCAGGGGTGTGGGGTCCAGGACGTGGCCCCCCCCTCCCCCTTTGTATATATCCCCCCCAGTTTTAAGTTAGTTTGCTGTAAATAGTTTGTATATTTGACCCCTGTTACAATACTGATCCTCACCCCCCCATGTAAATAGTTCTCCCCTTCCTTGTCTTCCCCTTTCATGTTATCCCTATTTATATATATATATATATATATATATATATATATATATATATATATATATAAGTTAGATTTTCCCTGTAAATAGTTAGTCTTGTTGATAATAAGAGTTTTAAAGATATTTGAGTTGACGAACAACTGTCTGCTTTTATTTTCAAGAAAAGTGGGGTGGGGTGCTCTTGGGTGCTCTATGGTGTGGGCGTAGGGGCAGGGAGTGTTGTGGAGGATGGGGGGGGGTAGTGGGGGACCTGCCAGCATTCACCCCACGGCCTCATCGAACTGGGCCCGCAGGGCCTTCCGGACCTGGGTCCCTTCGGGGTCCACCTGGCGACTGGGGGCAGCGGGTGGCTGCACATTGGCCCTGCTGGCCTCCACAGCCCAGCCCTGAAAGAAGGCCTCCCCCTTGCTCTCCACCAGGTTGTGTAGGGTGCTGCACGCACCCACAATCTGGGGGATGTTGGTGGGGCCCACATCAAGGCGGGTGAGGAGACACCTCCAGTTCCCTTTGAGGCACCCAAATGTGCGCTCCACCACCTGGAGCGCGTGGTTCAGGAGCTGGTTGAAGCGCTTCTGGCTGGCAGACAGATGGCCCGTGTACGGGTGCATGAGCCAGGGCCGGAGGGGGTATGCCGCATCTGCGATGACGCAGAGGGGCATGGTGGTGTCCCCCACAGGGATCTCCCGCTGGGGGATGTAGGTCCCCGCCTCCAGCCGGCGGCACAGGCCTGAGTTCCGGAATACCCGGGCGTTGTGGGTGCTGCCAGGCCAGCCCACATAAATGTCCAGAAAACGGCCCCGGCTGTCCACCAAGGCCTGGAGCACCACTGAGTGGTAGCCCTTCCTGTTTAAGTAGTGTCCTCCACTGTGTTCCGGGGTGTGGATGGGGATGTGAGTCCCATCCAGAGCCCCAAAGCAATTGGGGAAGCCCAGGGTGGCAAAGCCTGCGATGGCGGCATCCAGGTCCCCAAGCCTCACGAGCCTGTGGAGGAGCAGGGCGTTGATGGCATGGACGACCTGCAGGGGAAGCACATGGGAGAGCACCAATGAGGGGTGTGCAGGGTATGTGTGGCCCTCCCCTGCCAGGGCCCCCTTCCCCCCCCTTCCCTTGCCAGGGCTGCCTCCCCCACCTCCCCTGCCAGGGCTGCCTCCCCCTCCCCCCCATGGGTCCTCTTACCTCCATGAGGACAGCCCCGGCGGTGGCCTTGCCGACACCAAACTGCTGGCCAATGGATTGGTAGCTGTCTGGAGTGGCCAGCTTCCAGACAGCGATGCCGACCCGTTTCTCGACACTGAGGGCACGCCGCATGAAGGTGTCCTAGTGCCTCAGTGCGGGGGTGAGCCACTGGCATCGCTCCAGAAATGTCTGTCAGCTCATGCGAAAGTTCTGGAGCCAGCGGTCGTCGTCCCACTCTCCGAGCACCAGCCACTCCCACCAGTCAGTGCTGGTGGGGTAGCTCCACAGCCGGTGGCTTGTGCGGCAGGTGGGAGGCGGGGTGCTGCAGGGTTGGGGGTTGCATCCTCCTCCCCTGCGGGCAGCTCCTCCTCTGTGGCAAGGAGGTGCTCAGCTGCCTCCTGCATGGCATCGAGCAGGGCGAGCACTGCTCCTGCAGGGGCGGCTGGGTGGACCTCTGGCTGCTGCTGCTGCTGCTGCTGCTGCTGCTGCTGCTGCTGCTGGGGGTCCATGACTGTGTCGCTCGAAGTGTGCATGCCTATGGCTCTGCAGACCGCGTGCTGTGCAGGCTGCGTGTGTCTGGGAGGGGCCCTTTAAGGGAGCGGCTAGCTGTTGCCCCAGAAGCACTAGTCCACCCTGTGACCCTGTCTGCAGCTGTTCCTGACACCCTTATTTCGATGTGTGCTACTTTGGAGTGCAGACATTCCCTCGCATAGCCTATTTTGATGTGGTGCTGCGCAACATCGACGTTGAACGTTGACGTTGCCAGCCCTGGAGGACGTGTAGACGTTATTCATTGAAATAGCCTATTTCGATGTCGCTACATCGAAATAAGCTACTTTGATGTAGCGTTCACGTGTAGACGTAGCCATACTGAGTACAAACCAACATGGGTGATCCCTGTCCTCAATTTACATTGGATTCCTGACTTAATGAGACCAGTAAATGAAGATACTGCCTCACAGCAATTTCTCTTCAGGCAAAATCTTGTTTGTTTCACTGGCAGGATGAGCTCAATAATGTCAGACAGGTAGCAAATCCAAGCTCATTCCATGAGCTTGCTGATCTTTGAGAGGAGAGTGATGAGGGATAGCTGTCTATATCCTCTGGGGTTTTCCCAGGCTTTAATAGGCAACCTCTGTTACCTGTTGGCAGTTCTCTTGTTCTATGCAAGGGGATAGAAAGTGGTTCCCGCCATTCATGTCCCCAGGTTCTTGAAAAACTCTGGAGGAACGTCTTCAAACCCTGCAGCTTACCAGCTTTAGGTTTATGATCACACATTGTTGATCTCAACAGATCACAGAAAGGAAAATGGAGATTTGTCAAGCTATTAGTAAAGGTTTCTGCAGAGTTCTTGCCTGGACCTTCTGGTGTGTAAGCTTGACTGTTAGCATCTTGCTGTAAAAAGGAAGACCATGGATGTAAGAAAAGAATCTTCTCATCATGCTTCTTTTTAAGTGTTGTTCTTTTTCATACTTTATGCTTTCCAGGAAAGTCCTCAATTTCAACAAGTTTCTGTTGGAAGCCTGTTTGGTTTCCTGCCAGCTCACCCTTCTCTCGGTCTGATGGCCTGCCAAAGAGCTAGACCTGTCAGTGATTTCAGACGCCAGAGCCAGCTGGCTCAGCAGGCTGCCTAACTCACTGAAAGCCATTGAACTGGGAACTGAATTCTTTTTATTCCCCAGGGAAGTGAAATTCTGAGTTTCAGCCACTTCTTATTTTTAAGCCAGCAATAAATAGTTAAATTTAACTATAGCTTAATATTATATTCATCTGACAGTTAATATTATGGTGTAACATCATTGCATATTTAAGATCTTGTTTGCAAGAGATACAGGTATTTTTGGCTTTCTGAACACAATGTGTTTTTAGGAGGCTATGGAATCCCATTAATGTTGGTTTGTAAGCCGAAGGCTACATCTACACGTGCCCCAAACTTCAAAATGGCCACGCAAATGGTCATTTCAAAGTTTACTAATGAAGCGCTGAAAAGCATATTCAGCGCTTCATTAGCACGCGGGCGGCTGCGGCACTTCGAAATTGACGCGCTTCGCCGCCGCGCGTCTCGTCCAGACGGGGCTCCTTTTTGAAAGGATGCCACCTACTTCAAAGTCCCCTTATTCCCATGAGCTGATGGGAATAAGGGGACTTCAAAGTAGGCAGGGTCCTTTCGAAAAGGAGTCCCATCTGGACGAGACGCGCAGTGGCGAGGCGCGTCAATTTCGAAGTGCCGTGGCCGCCCGCATGCTAATGAAGCGCTGAATATGCATTTCAGCACTTCATTAGTAAACTTCAAAATGGCCATTTGCGTGGCCATTTCGAAGTTTGGAGCACGTGTAGACACGGCCCAAGTGAGACAAACAGCTGTCACAGATGCTTTAGGTATGTTCTAGAAATTATTTTGGGACAGTTCTGTTACACAGTTGGTCAGACTAGATTATCACAATTGTTCTTTGAAGGCTGGAAACCACTGGAAATACACATAGATAGATACATAGATAGATAGATAATTCTGCCTCACTGCAGAGGTGTAAACTACATGATCTTTTGAGGTCCTTTCCAGTTCCACATTTCCATGAGCATATGATTTTTGCTCATTCTTTGTGGTACTCCTTGTTGCTCTAATTATTTATTATTTTTGTATCCATTGCTCTCTTGTCACTTGTTCTTTATTTTTTCTCATTAAAATGAAAAATTGCCAAACAACGCTTCCTAATAAACAAGATAACCACAGAAAGCATACAATTTAAATTTTAGATTGCCTGAAACTAAACTGTGTCAGAATTAAGCCATTCACCAAAAGGTTGCACTTTGTCCCATTGATTAGGACTTTTTATTTTATTTTATTTTTTTTTGCATTTTGTTTGCCTAAGTTCAGGAAATAGATGAGTTAATGAAACATTTTAAAATCAAAATGTCTTCAGATCTTACTTATAGGGGAGATCTTGAAAACACTGTGCTATGTAATACTTACCTACTTAACCCTTGTACTCCACATGGAGCATAGGTCATCTCCAAGTCTCTATTTCACTCTGTCTTGGGACAAAACTTCAAGCTGACTCCAGGAGTACCCCCAGTTGTTGTTCCCAATCTCAGTAGACCTTCTTCACATTCTCTGAGGTCTTCCTCTTTTGCATTTCCTTGCAGGTCCATGGGACAATTTGACAGACTATGTTAGATAATAGTTTTCTGACAGTGTGGCCTTGCCATTCCCACTTTCTTCTCTTGATTTCAATGTCAATTGGTTCTTATCCTGCTCTGTTCCAAAGCTCCTCATTTGTGATGAAGTCTTGCAATTTGATGTGAAGGATGTACCTCAGGAATCTGTTTATGAATGTCTGTAGCTTGTGATTTGAAGACTTTTTAGTATGCCATGTCTCACATCCATACAAGAGCACACTCTTCACATGTGTGTCGAAGATCTGCAGTTTCGTCTTTGCAGGCATTATTTGAGAACTCCATATATGATGGAGACTCTTGAATACAGCTTTTGCTTTCCCTTTCCTGGCACTGATATTTCCTCCAGCTGATGCCCATAATACTCCCCTAGTAGGTGAACTGCTCCACATCTTCCAGGTCATCCCCTCCCAGTGTGATGGTATTGTTGTCGCACTGGTTGATCCTCATTGTCTTGGTCTTTCCCTTGTTAATGTTCAGTCCAGCCATTGAGGCAGTTTCATCAAGGGTTGTGACCTTGTCTTTCATGCTTTCATGTTGATGTGAAAGGAGGGTGACATCATCAGCAAAATTAATGTCCTCTACTTTTGAAAAGTATCCACTGAATGCCTCATTGATGGCCATCTGTTGTCCTGTTCATAATCCAGTCCATTGTGATCAAGAACAGGCAAGTTGACAAGAGGCACCCTTGTCGCACTCCTAACAGTATGCTGAAGGATTCTGTCAAGACACCATTATGAATAACTTGGCATGTCAAGGGTTCATAGGTTGAACAAATCAAGTTAATAATTTGGATGTTATGCCATGGTGTTGCAGCAGTTTCCACAAAGTGTCTCTATCCGCTCTGTCAAAGGCTTTTTCAAAGTCCATGAAGGTTATGTACAGGGATCAATCGCACTCAAGCGACTGTTCTATGATCACTCTGAGAGTTGCTATCTGGTCAGTACAGGATCTCTTACTTTGGAAGCTTGCCTGTTCTTCCCTGACCTGTCTATCAATTTCTGTCTTCATTCTCTCCAACAGAATCCTATTGAACACTTTTCCTGGAACAGACAGTAACATGATGACCCTCTAGTTCTTGCATTCCTTCAGGTTGCCTTTCTTTGGAAGCTTGATAAGGTTGCTATGTTTCCAGTCTTGTGAGATTTCTTCAATGTCCCCAGTTTTCCCAAAAAGATTATACATCATGTTGACTGATGTCTCACTGCCTGCTTTGTTTCTGAGGGGATATTGTCTGGACATTGGCTGCTCTTGTTTTGCATTTGTTGACTGTCACTTTTCTGTCTTTTGGTTCCTTCACTTTTCTCAGAGTTTCTGCTGTGATCCACTCTTTGTGACACCCTGTCCTCTTCCCCAATGCTTTATTGCAGCTTTGTGCTATGAAATACTTTAGTTCTAAAAGATAATATATGATCTGCATCCTAGAAGGAGAGCCATCAGTTCTGTCTCTCATTGTTACCAACACATGAATTGTTGGAACTGATGGGCCATTACGGTGAACCGAAGGAAAGCCCTATCTATTGTGGAAATGCATCATACATAAAAGTGACACATACATACAAAAGGGTTATACATCAGAAAACAAATTAGCAACAAAAACAGGAGGCTTCCCTCTTATCTATATCAATCATCACAAGAGCTGTGGAAGGATCAGACAAGCAACATTTGTTTTTGACTCAGCAAAGCTGCAGGTCCTCTGATGGTACACATTAACCAGTCAGCATGCATACACAGTGTGGCCCATCTCCTGAAAACATGGGGGTGAATTCAATGAGATAATGCACATGTCTATAATTAACCACCTGACATCTGGAAGAAGAAGAAAAAAAAATCCTAACTATAGATACATAAAGAGTTAAAAGATCTGGGAGTCTTCCTGGATAATTCTCTGAAAACTTCAGCTCAGCATGCAGCAATGATGACAAAACTAACAGGAAGTTAACAAGAAAGAAGAAAGAAATATCTTAATAGCACTATATATAAATTTACTTTTTGCCCATTTCTTGAATACTGCATCCGAGTCTGCTAGCCCCCATCTCAGCAAGAAAATAATGAAATTGAAAAAGGTTCAGAGAAGGACTACAAAGATGATCAAGAGTACAGAACACTTTTCATATGAGTAGAGACTAAAAAACTCAGACAGGTCTTCTTAGAAAAGAGGCAACCGCAGTCAGTTCCACCACTTCAGTGGAAATATACATAACATGGATATTTTGGTGATATTCATCCCTCTGTTTTTCTCCTAGAATCTGGAAGTCAGCGTTTTGGGTCACCATGAAAATGAGGTTAAATCCCTGCTCAGCTTGGCTTATAGCTATCAATTGACCTATTCTCCATGAGCTTAACTACTCATTTTTTAACCGAGTTATACTCTTGGCCATCATAAGGTCCCCTGGCAATGAGATTCACAGGTTAATTGTATGTTGTATGAAAAAGTATTTCCTCTTTTTTGTATTAAACCTTCTGCTTATTAATGTCATCAGGTCAGACCTGGTGTTTGTATTGTAGGAATGGGTAAAACACATGTCCCCCTATTCATGTTTTTGGCACTGTTCATAATTTAACAGACCACTATCATCTTCTTGCTTAGTCTGGCAGAAACAGCAATGTTGATGATATACAGTGAAAAAGAAAGAGCAATATCTTTTAAAAGTGTCTTCTATGGATGGACTGGACCTTTCAAGATGGAACTGCTCCAGCTCCCTTTTGTCTCCTTAATAGACTAGTGAGGGTCTGACAGAGAAGAGGCATTCCCTATAAAGAAGCACAGGAGAACAGGAAGTCATAGAACAGGAGAACTTTAGCAAGGAGAGGTGCCTGCAGGAGATCCTGATTGTGAGTTGGGTTAGGGCCTACATGCCAGCATCAAAGTGGTGAGCTATAGCTAGGAAGAGTTGGGAATGTGTGTTTTGTACCACTCACCCAGAAGAAGTGCACCACATATGACAAGAGATGCCATAGCTGAATATGAATTTTTGTGCTGTGATGATGGGTTCTTGAAGATTATTTTGATCTATTTCTGTTATTAAATGATCTCCAGGCAAGGATACCGTTTGCCACAGGAAAGAGGGCATGGAGCTCTTTAGAAGCACTGAGAAGGGGAAAATAAATGAAACAGATACTTCAGAGACAGCCCTGGCCATCAGAGGGCACTAAAGAGGTGGCTTCTGTGTTGCTATTTTTGAAAATATGGTTTATTTTGAACATTGCTCCTTGCTGAAATAGTGTCTAAATTTATTATTGATTCAGTAGAACATTCAGGATATTTCTCATATTTTCACACATTTTTTTCCTTTATATGAGGCACAGATACACATGAACAAATACTGGACTAATCTCAAGTACTCTTGAGAGTTTAGACGTTCAGCTTAGACTGTAATGTTATATAGCGTAATGTTCAGCTACTTATGTAATCCAATCCAAATTCTAAAGAATGGGCCCAGCTATTAAGCAATTCTGGAGTTTCATAACACAATCATGCAAAATTCATAGCTTTGCATGGTTCTGACTGATTTCTATCCTGAACCTTTATGTTTCTATTCAAGGAAATCCATTGCCCAGTTCTCCCAGAATCGGTATAACTTTTAATTTCACCCTGCAACACATATTTACTTCCCTTCTTCATTAGGATTCAAGTAACGAGACACTTTGGTCCATAGATGACTAACACACCTAATGCCTTTTTCTCTTATAACCAACCCTTTCCCTTCCCTTCCTTTTTCCCAGGATGAATGTTATTTCAACCAGTGTACATGGAAGCTATTGTGGAGCTCTCAGGAACTACATCCCCACTCAGACTCCACATTAGGCAGGAGCATAGAGAAAGTAGCAATGGAAGATTTCAGCAACATATATATAGACAATCACTCTGCCACAGTTCAAGAACCTTACTGTCGCAAATCCATCTCATATCTCCTGCACAATGCCAGAGTCACAGTTCCGCATAGCAGAAGTCAATTAATGGCTTTGCATACTTGCATGACAATGGCCCCCATGTTGGATTTCTTAACTTCAAATTGATTTCTGACTGACAGATCCCAATATAGTAAAGCTAGTTTCCACAGTGTGATCACTGCTTACTTTCCCAAAACCATTGCAACTTGCATTTTGGTGTCACTGGACTGAAGAACTGTGGTAAATTCAGTGCACAGATACAGGAATGTAACCTTGCACATCAGAAACTTCAGCCACTGCTCATCATTCCAAATCCATATTATGATGCAATCCCAGCAATCAGTGCTTATTTTTCAGGTCCAAAAATGGCACACTGCAGCTGCTCCATGAACAGCACTTACAACCTTGAATTGGATTTCACTTTGTCCCACAGCAATGTGACCTCACAGGAATCACCGTGTTCCTCGCTGATTTGCTTCATCTTGCCGCTCTCCAGAAAATTCTCCCAGATTGTTTGCTCTGTGCTTGCAACACTCAAGACAATAGAATAGAGCTTTGCAGGTTCCATACTTGTATCAGAGATTGCTGACTGAAGAGGGCCATGTGTGTTTGTTATACTTGGGAGGAAAAAAAATATGAAAATTATGTGAAATACAATGAGATGGTGGCTATATCTCCCATGGTCCCAGTCACACCTGCATGACTCATTTCGGCACCATTGTGTATGCCAAAATTTCCCAAAAGACTGTGTGCTTGATGGTGGTGAGCTACATAATAGGGTGATCTACCTATGATGTACCACACTCTGCTTTGATACAAGCACTCCTGGGGAATACAGGCACCATCAGCACAAGGAGCCAAGTATGCATGTGCAAAAAGGTGATGTGCTAACTGTGGTATGCTGATGTAACAAGCAGTGACATAATTTTGTAGCCTAGACATGGTTCAAATCTTCCTTGACTAGATTTTTCTGTTAGTCTCCTGTGTTAGATGCAGCTGTGCTTCTTTTTTCTTTATCTGCAGCTGTCATTCAAAGATTGTGTGCTCACTGAAGCCATCTATTGTTCATTTTAAGATCAAACACTCACAGACATAACATTCAAGCTTGTCATGCTTTATATATATAATCTACTCCTGCTCCCTGAGAAACAGTGGATTTGGTACTGGGAGAAAAAGGGGATTTATAATTTCTGACTTTGGTGATAATTTGCTCCTGCAGAAGTTTTATTTACACATTTTAAGATGTGGTATAAAATGCATGCTGGACAAACCAATCAGCTCTACTAAATAACAGATAAGAAAAATGGGTTTTCTATATGAGAGTAGTTATAATTTTATCTGTGCAAAATAAATTAGCTTTCTTCTTTTAAAGCATCCAGACGTTTAGACATACAAATAAATTAACCATTCACAACTGATTTTTATCCACAATTATAAAAAAAAGATTTTTTGTTTGTTTCTTATGAAACTGCTCGAGCCACTTGATTATTTTATAATTGGAAAATGCCAGAACACAAAATATTGTTTCTTTCATCCAAGAGATGTTGTAATCAATATTTAAATTTTCTGAGCAAAAGTACTATCATCTATATTTCACGTCTCAGTTAGAATCATTGTTTTCTATTTTACTGAACCCTTTTGCATCTCTCTCTTTAAAACTTTCAATGGGTAAAATTTTCTCCTGTAACCTGTACTATAGATTGGTTGAGTGGACCAAGTTGAAAAAAATGTGCCATATTTATTGGAAATTGCCAGTATCTCTGCTTTGTCTCTGGTAAGGACAGAGAAGATTGCACATATTTTTAAACTAAGTGCCTAAAGATACAAGTAAAGCATGAAAAAAGTGAGTGCTAAGATCTTATCGTGATTATTGAAGTTTTTACAAAGCTTGGACACCCTCCACCCCATCACCATCACCGTGTTGCAGACATTGATTTCCAGACACGTGCAACATTTTCTGGCTGGGGTTATTGTGCTAGACAGACCTGTTAGGCTCAGCGCTTTTCCAATCAGACCCCTGAAGCTCTCTCTGCTCTGTATTACAGGTATGTATTGTTAAGTTAATGCTTTAACGGGTTCTAAAACATTTATTGTTTAAATAAAAAGTGGTTCAATGCATCGGAATACATGGTTACAGAAAGTAAGTTGCAGTTTGTTTTCTTTTGTGTTAGACCAGGCCTTGAATACAAACTACTGTACAGGAGCTTACAATTTCAAACCATGTAGCTCACTGTTGTTAGTCTCCCTCTGCCCTGCTTTGTAGTTAATTGTGTTATCTGAGACAATAGAGTCCTGTGCGTTCAAGGGACAGATTCTGAGTTTCAAGGGTGTGACTTTTTGGCAAGCTAGCCCACAAAAATTGTAAGCTTCTGGTCCCTGAAGTTGTAAGAAAGAGCAGATCCACTTATATTAAAATACAATATCATACAGTCTGTAAGTAGTCCGTCGTGTCCGATGATGATGTCTTGAGCTTGCACAGGCTCATTGATTGTAGACTTGCATGTGGTTGAGGAGTCCAAGCTTTGACCGGCCTGGGTGTTAACAGTGGGGGCAAGGGAATTGTCCTGGCTCTGTTGGTGCAGGTGCAGCTGCTGCTGTTGCTTTCTTCCTCTCATGAGCATCAATGAGGCATATGCGTCGCTGCTCTTGAGACAGAAGTGATGAGAATGTGCAAAGAAGCTGTGCGGGAGAATGTTTAAAGTGGAAAAGCCATTGCACAGGGGTACTTCCACTCTCTCGATCTCAAAAGCCAGGTTCCAGTGGTACAAAAAGTCATCACAGCTGGGACTTCCTAGGCTGCAGTGGATGGCCATGCCATCTTTGGTGCCTTGTCATGCCCTTCGCTCTCCACAGAGCATTGCAGAACCACCTTCCTGGTCGTTGGATCTTGCTGTTGATCTCATCCGCCCAGTCCGCGGGGGCCGACTTTGCGTGCTGGAATAGGCAATTCCCTATCTCACCACAGGTTTCAGACCTGCCGGCTACCCTCACCTGGTTTAGCCTGCCTGTCAAAGCCATTTATCGGTGTGTGGCCACTGCATGCTACAGCTTCTTGGAGCCACAGGTGAGAGCTGGGTGTCAGGTGGCGACCAAAGGTGCACGAATTGCCCTAAAGAGACACTACAAGTCCCCACACCAGAGGTGCTACCCCTCCCTGGACACCCCACACACCCCCATACAGTATAATGTAATTATTAGGTAAAGAAAATAAAAGGCTTCAAGATGTAGGTCATCAAAAAAGCAAAGCTATATGATGTATTCCGTAAAGGACCTCCTTCAGTGTGAAGACATAATTCAAACCCCATTCTCAAGTTTAAAAAGAAATGTGGTCAATAATATTATATCTATCTATCTATCTATCTATCAGCATATTGTGGTGTATTGGGAGCTACCTCTTTAAATGTCAAGGTTCACCCCCACCCACCTCCCTCAGTCTTGCCTGGATGTTGGGTGACTCTGTGGGGAAGTATGGAAGCTAGGCCCAGCAGCAGTCAGTTTGCAGACAGATATTCTAAATTAAGGTGGAGGTGACTGCTACATCTCTGCTCTAGACAGCAGCCTGCTTTGTCAGTCCTTGAGTTGGTTTTTTTGTTTGTTGTTGTGAATTCTAAAAAAATAAAGTAATGTTATATAGCCTCTCTCAAGGACCAAAGAGAGAGAGCCCACTTACTCACACCAGCTTTCTTGCCTGAGTTGAAAAATCTGGCCAGAGACCAGGTTAGAGAGAGATGCCACTGAGCATGGAACAGTATCCAATTTTAAATCCAATGTTAAACAAAGATAGCAATTACCCCACGCATTACAAAGACAGTTTTGCCATCTTAGATATTTGTAGTGATCTCAGGCAATTCACTTAACTTAATAGACCCTTGCAGTAATTTTCTTTCCCCTTTTCTACCCTTCGCCCCACCTTCTGCTGTCCTGTGTAGCTGATTCATCAGTTTACAGTCCATTTTTTTCTATCTTTCTGTTAAATTCTTGTCTTGTCAGTTTACTTTTATCAGCTTTCCAGATCTGAAGAAGTGGGTCTGCCCCATGAAAGCTTATCGCCTAATAAATCATTTTGTTAGTCTTCAAAGCGCTACAGGACTGCTTTTTTGTTCTTTGGAGATATAGACTAATATGGCTACCTCTCTGTGACTGTTCACCAGGTTTGTAAATGAGCTCTGGGAGTTGTTCAGTTGAAAGAACAAAGCAGCAGGAGGAATGAGAGGTCAAGCGTGAGGTGAACAGAAATTGTTTTGAGTTTATACTTCCATCTTGGATTATTGCTGTTGTATTCCAGGGGGAAACCCTGACATTTCTGGTCCTGAGAGAAGTTTGAGCCTAAAGAGGATGTGTGGTTAGAAAGCTTTGAAAAGGCCATGATAGGAAAAATGACCACAGAGCCCAGCCTCAGGGCCAAATACCCTCTATAAAGTCTTGGACAATGATTTACTGGATTTTGTTAACACAAAATGTGGGGGGATTAAATTTTGACTTCTAGGAGGGCGGAGTCACAGGAAGATATAGACCATCAAACGACAAAAGTGTTAGTGAGAACTTTGCTAGTTCAGATTATCAAGGCATGTCTCTATTCCTGAAAGTAATGGAGTGGATGGGGCAGATGAGCAATATACCACTATGGCAGAAAACAGCATAGAAATTGATTCCAGTGAAAGAAACAACATTAGTACAAGCTCTGCAGAGTGAACCCTTGCTAAAGAAGCATTTTAAACTGACAGGATAGATGAAGGTTTGAGTAGGAAAGATGGATGAGGGTTTTAGTTTTTTTTCTAATCTGGTCCATCAGATAACATGAGGATTGGCTGTCCGTAATCTCATGTAATGGAGGCAGTGTTTAAAACAGTTGTCCTGGAACAAGTCTTAAGAGCTACTTGGAAGGAAATAGTACCATGACATTAACAAAACTCATGGGAATTTTGAGATCCTACTATTGAAAGACAAATGCATCTGAACAGAATCATCTTTCCAGTCCAGCTCAGGGACCTAAAGAAACACCTCAGGATGTCCTGGTATGTGTCTTGAATTTATAGCAAAGTACTCTTTGCAACACATGAAGCCAATTCCACTCTAAAATATGATACACTCTATGCTAATGGTAACTCCATTCAGTCTCCACTGGTCCACAGAGGGATAACATTAGGATAACATCACAATCTGACATCCAAGGTAGTTCAGTGACAAATGGAGCTTTGTTGCAGAGACTGGATGTTGTTACTGGCTGGGAAAGAAAAAAAGAAAATGACACAGCATAGAAGGAGGGGCAGAGGGAAAAGCAGCAAAACTGGATGCAACAGGACTTTGTTGGTGGTAAATTGTACTCAATAAGAATGAATACAAAGTACTCCACCTAGATGCCCACATACAAAATAAGAAATGACTACCAAAGAAGGACTATTGCCAAAAGGCATATGGTGGTGCGGGGGTGATAGTACATCACAAACTAAATATGAGTTAACAGTGTGACCCTGTTGCAAAAAAAGAGCAACTATCGCTCTGGGATGTATTAGAAGGAGTGTTGTAAGCAAGAAATGCAAAGTAATTCTTCCTCTTTACTAAGAGCTGATTAGGTCTTAACTGGAGTATTATGTCCACTAACCAATGTTACATTTCAGAAAAGATGAGGATAAATTGAAGGAAGTCCAGCGGCCAGCAACAAAAATCATTAAAGGTCTAGAAAACATTACCTATGAGAGAAGGTTGGGAAAAAGGCTTTATATAGACTGGGGAAGACTAGAAATGCAGCATGATTGAAATTTTCAAGTACCTAAAACACTGGAATGATAAAGAGGGAGAAAAATAGTCCTTGTTAACTTCTGTTGATAGACCAAAAGCAATCGGCATAAATTACAGCCATGAAATCTAGAGTTAACATTAGTAATAACTTCCTAACTTTAAGAGTAGTTAAGCACTGGAAAAAATTGCCTAGGGATTCTGAGGAATCTGTTATTGGACATTTTTAACAATAGGTTAGACAAGTACCTGTCAAAGAAGGTCTAATACTTAGTTTTGCTTTAAGTTCAGGGGAATGCACCAGAAAACCTCTCAAGGTCCATTCTATCCTTTGATTCTATGAGACAGAGACTAACAAGTTACCACTACTAGTAAGAAAAAACTAATCTTGACATGGGACAAAACCGATGGAGGAGATTGGAGAACTGGAGACAAAGCTATCAGAAGTGAAATAGCTAAGTGCAGACAGCTGCTATTAAAGAGGTTCTGATTGCACTCCACTATGATGGGAGGATACAACTGCAATTCACCCTTCGAAAAGCTCCTAGGTGATGAGGCCCTTTGGTCTGTAGAGTAAAACAATAAGGCTACATCTACACTAGGACACTACATCAAAGTAGCCTATTTCGAAGTAACAACATCAAAATAGGCTACTTCAACGTGTATCATCCACACATCCTCCGGGGCTGGTGCCGTCGATGTTCAGTGTCAACGTAGTGACAGGGAACATCAAAAGGGGCTGCCCTGGAAGGAAATGCAGAGTGTCCACACACACACAAGCACTCCCCTTCAAAACAAGGGGCCAGGAAATCCTACGGATGGGGTCAGAGGCTGGACTGGCCCTTCCGGGGCAACAGCAAGACGCTCCTTTAAAGGCCCCCTCCCAGACACACCTGGCCTGCACAGCACGAGGTCTGCAGAGCACTAGTTACACTCTCACAGACCGAGGCAGAGCGGCCATGGACCCTCAGCAGCAGCAGCAGCACCTGGAAGCCTTCCAAGTTGTCACCCAGGGAGCAAGCACCCTTCTAGGTGCTGCACAGGAGGCCGCCCAGTAGCTCCTAGCAGGTGAGCCCTCCCCAGGGGCAGATGGGGACATCCCTGACCACCGGACTCCCCTGTTCCTCCCCCACTGAGTGTTCCACCACCTCTGGGGCTACCCCACCAGCTCCAAGTGATGGGAGCAGCTGGTAATGGGGGAGTGGGACAACGACATGTGGCTGCAGAACTTCTGCATGTGCCAGCAGACCTTCCTGGAGCTCTGCCAGAGGCTCACCCCTGCACTGAGGCACCAGGACACCCAGATGCAGTGCGCCCTCCCCATGGAGAAGAGGGTCACAATAGCTGTCCGGAAGCTGGCTACTGCAGAAAGCTACTGCTTCGTGGGACACCAATTTGGAGTGGGAAAGGCCACAGTCGGGGCCATCATCATGGAGGTAAGGAGACCTGGGCATGCACCCACTGGGGGTTGGGGGGCCAGGGAGGGGGGCCTGGGTGTGGGGCTGGGGAGGAAAGGGTGCCGGGGAGGGATGGGCTAGGTGGGGGGTCCTGGGGGGGGCCCAGGAGAGGGGCCCAGGAAGGGGGACTGGGGGGAGGGGCTTGGGGCAACCTGCATACCCTGATAAGTGCTTGTGTCCCTTCCCCACAGGTGCTCCTTGCACTCAAAGCCTTGCTGCTCCAGAGGGTCATCCAAGTTGGAGACCTGGATGCAGCCATCGCGGATTTGTTGTCATGGGGTTCCCAAACTGCTTCAGGGCCCTTGGTGGGACCCACATCCCCATCCATGCCCCAGACCACAGCGAGGGAAGATACATAAACTGGAGGGGCTACCACACCATGGTCCTCTAGGCCATGGTGGACAGCAAGGGCAACTTCCAGCATGTGTATGTGGACTGGCCCAGCTGTACACACGACACCTGCATCTTCTAGAACTCGGGTCTGTGCCGTCGGCTGGAGGCAGGGACCTACAGCCCCCAGGGGGAGATCACTCTGGGAGACACCACCATGTCCACCTGCCACCGGAGAGCCGACAGGAGCTGGGGATCCACAGAGGACGTCCCCTGGGTCTGGCGGTTGTGCAACTGTCCTGGCCTCGGCAATGTCGCTGGGCAATGGTGGTGCCTGACCTCTGGCAGGTTCTCAGGGACTACAGCGGGTGCCTGGCTGCCTGGGGTCTCGGATGGTGCGGCTGCAGAAAAAGGGAGAGAAGGAGGGGAAGGCTGTTAGTACTGTGTTCTGGCCCATGGCCCAGGCCCCTCATTCCCCCCTTGTATGCGGGCCTCCGTCCCCATCCGTGGGTGTGGTGTCCCTGTTGAGTGGCCCCACTGCATGGTCCCCAAGCCCCTGGGGTTTGGACACAGTGCTGTCCATGGGTGTGGCTGCTGATGGGCACTGATGGCCATGCCGCCATCCTGGGGCCATGCTGTGGCTGGGCAGTTGTGGGTCGGGGTCTGCTAGGGGTGTGTGGGGCCCCCTGTTGTGTCTGGTGCCCCCACCCCATGGCCTGGGTGTGTGTGCCCTGTGGGGTATGTACCTGACCGTCCACTGCCGCGATCGGGGGAACGCCAGTGGGTGGATGCCCGACTGGTGCTCTGGGAGGGGATGTCTATGAGGAGCCTCCCCCTTCACTTCTGGACCCTTCCTCCACCATCCCAAGGGCTGGCTCCTTGGGTGGACGCCAGGTTGCAAGGCTGGCCTCCGGGCCAGACTCCAGCTCCGAGGCTTGCTGGGACTCCTCGGCTGTGGTGTCCAGTGTGGCCGGGGCGTGGAGGTGTCCCCGGGGCCCAGGATGGACCTGAGCTCCCTGTAATAGGGGAAAGTGGTAGGGGCAGCCCCAGACTGGCTGTCTGAGTCCCAGGCCCTGGCGAAACACTGCCGCAACTCCTTCACCTTGCTATGAACGTGATCCGGAGTGCAGGCAGGGTGACCCCGGGCGACCAGGCCCTCAGCCAGTCGGGCGAACGCTTCTGCATTCCACCACTTGCCCACCATCATGTGGAGCAACTTGTCTTCACCCCAGAGCTCCAGCAGGTCTTGGAGCTTGGCCTCCGACCAGGAGGGGCCCTGCCACTTTTTGGCCCCCCATTTGGCTGCAGGGGGGCCCTGGGTCCCCTCAGAGGGGGAGCCTTTGGGGCACTCGGGGGGTTGGCTGGATGCCATAGGTGATTCGGGACCTCTGGAAAGCGTGCAGGGTTAGCACGTGCATGTACTGCTGCCTGCATGCTCTCAGCTTTCTGCAACAGGAAATCCGGGTGTGTGGTGCTTTCAGGCTGCTGCACACGGTGATCATATATCCCTGCAGGGGCTGGACAGCATGTCTCAATCTCTCAGCTGATTGCTGCCATGGAGGACCCCAATATTTCAAAGTAGCGGGATGTGGATTGTCTACACATGCCCTACTCTGACTTTTTAACATCAACGTAGGGTGCTATTCCCATCTCCAGATAGGAATAGCAATTTCGACGTCTTGCTGCCAAATGTTGATTTCAATGTTGAAGTAGCGCGCAGCACATGTAGACGCAACACGCACTATTTCGACATTGTGCCAGCTACTTTGAAGTAATCGGCTAGTGTAGACGTGGCCTAAATAACATCGTATTTTACCTGTGTCACAATATGTACAGAAGGAGCAAGAAAAAAAATTTAACCATATTCCTCACTTATTAACCTATTGAATCAAGTTGGTGAATAATGTTACACTGTGACTGAGACAATGTAGTTTAAGATCTGTTCCATACAGGGTCCTGAATTTCTCTCTCTTGTCTTGGCTGGCCTGGCAGCACTCATGACGCCCGGGTGTTCAGAAATTCGGGCCTGTGCTGCCGGCTGGAGGCGGGGACCTACATCCCCCAGTGGGAGATCCCTTTGGGGGACACCACCATGCCCCTCTGCATCGTCGCAGACGTGGCATACCCCCTCTGGCCCTGGCTCATGCACCCCTACATGGGCCATGTCACAGCCAGACAGGAGCAGTTCAACATGCGCTTGAACCATGTGTGCCAGGTGGTCGAGCACACTTTCGGCTGCCTCAAAGGGCGCTGGAGGTGTCTCCTCACCCACCTGGATGCAGGGCTCACCAACATCCCCCAGGTTGTGGGCACGTGCAGCACACTCCACAACCTGGTGGAGAGCAAGGGAGAGGCCTTCTTCCAGGGCTGGGCTGTGGAGGCTGGCAGGGCCAATGTCCAGCCACCCGCTGCCCCTAGTCGCCAGGTCGAACCTGAGGGTATCCGGGTCCAGGAGGCCCTGCAGGCCCATTTTGAGCAGGCTGTGGGGTGAACACTGGCAGGGCCAGCTGCGGGTGAGACACCCACTGCACCCCCCCATCCTCCACAACTTTCCCTGCCCCCACGCCCACACCACAGAGAACCCAAGAGCGCGCACACACACACACACACACTTCTGTGCAATAAGTGGAATTTTTTTTTTAAACAAAACTGTATTAATTATTACGGGGAACGATGTACATGGGGGGGGCAGGTACTAAACAGGGGTAGAACAAAAACTATTTACAAGGATGGGGGGAATATGTCCAAAGGAGGGGGCTTTGGGGGGCAACATCCTCAGCCACGCACCCCCTATTGTCCTGAGCCTGGTGTGGGGGGGCACGACCCACGTCTCGGCCAGAGGCCCTGTCGAGGCTGGGTGGGGGCTGGGAGGTGTCTGGAGGCCCATGGTCCCCCTCGGCAGCAGGGCCCAGGATGGCAGATGGTGGAGGGATGGCAGGCGGAGCGGCGGGCGGAGCGGCGGGGGGTGCCAAGTGCCGCATGATGTCCTCGAAGGTGCGCATGAAGGCCCCCCAAGCCTCCTGGCACCAGGTCAGCACTCACTCCTGGAGATGGAGCCACCACTCCTCCACCTGCAGGTGCCGCTTGGACACCTCCAGCTGACGCCGGAGGGTGGCGAGCAGCTGGGGGTCCGTGGATGCCTGCAGATGGCTCTGCCGCTCTCAAGCTCATCCTGGGGCTGGTCCATGTTCCACCGAGGGGCTGGCCTGCTGGAATGGCCCTGGTAGGCTGTCCGGGACCACAGACGCCACACCGGTGATCTCCAGGCCCTCCGATGGTGCAGCTGCAGAACAGAGGTGGGAAAGAAGTGTGGAGACAGCCATTAGTCTGGGCCCTGACCCATGGCCCTTTGTCCCCCCATCCTTCTGCTGCTGGTTCCCCATCCCTGTCCCCTGGAGATGATGATGATGGGTGCCCAACACCCCCCAGGGGGACCCTAGGTTCTGCTCCCCCCATCCCCAGGGATGGGGCATGGCGCTGTCCTGCTGGGGGGCAGGGGCTGATGGACTCTTCTGAGGGACATGCCACTGCTGTCCTCGGGGCCATGGTCATCTGGTGTGTGGAGGGCCCTGGTCACGTCTCTTGTCCCTGTCCCGTAATCCCGGGGGGGTGCACCGGGGGGTTACGTACCTGACGGTCCGCTCCCACGGTCAGGGGAAACCCATCGGGCAGACGCCCTGCTGGAGCTGCAGGAGGGGAGGGCAATTTGCAGCCCCCCATCACTGGAGGACTCCTCCTCCTCCTCCAGTGTCCCGGGGTGGGCTCCTGGGGGGACCCTGGGGTGCAGGGCTGGCCTCCGGGGCAGACTCCATCTCCGGGGCCTGCTGGGGCTCGTCGCCCGAGGTGTCAAGTGTGGCCGGGGGGAGGAGGTGTACCGGGGTCCCAGGATGGCCCTGAGATCCCTGTAAAAGGGGCAAGCGGCAGGGGTAGCCCCAGATCGGCTGGCTGTGTCCCGGGCCTGGGCATAAGCCTGCTGCAGCTCCTTTATCTTACTTCTGACGTGGTCAGGAGTGTGGGCAGGGTGACCCCAGGCAGCCAGGCCCTCGGCCAGCCGAGCGAACGCATCTGCATTCCAACTCTTGCTCCCCATTACCTGGAGCACCTCCTCCTCGCCCCAGAGCCCCAGCAGCTACCGGATCTCGGCCTCCATCCAGGAGGGGCCCCGCTGCCTCTTCCCCCGCTGGCTGGCTGGCTGGGGGCCCTGGGTCCCCTTGGGGGAGCCTGCCCTGTGGGTGCTTGGGGGGCTGGCTAGATGCCATGGGTGCTGGGTGTTGGGCTGGGGCTGGTGAGGAAGTGCAGGCTGGGCACGTGGCAGTGCTGCTGCCTTCACGCGCTCTCAGCTTCCTGCACAGGAACTCGGGGGCGGGGAGCTTTAAGGGGCTGCTGCACGCGGCGACCATAGAGCTCAGGGGCTAGAGAGAGCATCTCTCAACCCCTCAGCTGACGGCTGCCATGGAGGACCCCGCTATTTCGATGTTGCAGGACGCAGATTGTCTACACGTGCCCTACTTTGACGTTGAACGTCGAAGTATGGCGCTATTCCCATCTCCTGATAAGGATAGTGACTTCGACGTCTCACCACCTTACGTCGATTTCAACTTCGAAATAGCACTCGGCACGTGTAGACGTGGCGGGTGCTATTTCGAAGTTGGCACGGCTATTTTGAAATAGCCGTCTGGTGTAGACGCAGCTATTATATTATCTGGTACATTAAAAAAGTAAGATGAAATCTTGGCAAGAAACACTGGGTGGTACTGAGAAGCAGGTGGGAAAGGAAGCACACCAAAGCACTAAACCATTGTGTTCTGCACTATTTATAAAATATTAATATACTACTCAGTGAACTTTGATGTATTCAGACAAATATATTTCGTTTATGTCCGTTATGGCACACTTACTTCACTTAAGAGTCCTATTTCCTCGGACTTTTCTGCAATAAATTGACTTCACTGAAACATATCTTTTACTCTTTCAAAATAACACATTGAACAAAATGAATTAATGGTGTAGTATTTTAGTCTTTGACATATTTGAAAGTCATGTACTGTAACTTCTTGTAACTTCTACATATAGTGAAGACATACTCTGCTACCTAGCAACCCATAGACTCCTAAATTTAAAGTGAGTCTCAACTGCACTGAGGCCTGCATGCAGCAGAGGTGAGAATGAGAAAAAAGATGGCTTAAAGAAGGAGTGAGCAAACTTTTTACATTGGGCTCCACTTTCCTTCCCTGCAATTAGCAGCCCTCTCCTGCACAGCCCCATCCTTTCTAATGTAATCCAAACTGACGGAAATTTCAGTTATGTTCATATGAAAAAAACAAAAACTTTTGGCATATGTAAGAAAATAAGTATGTATAATGTAAAAATATTATTGATCAGTATATAACTGTAAATAAACATGCATAAAGGCTACGTTTACACTACAGCATTCCTTCAAAAGGTGATCTTCCAGAAGGTAGATCTTTCAAAAGAACATGTCTACAAGCAAAAGGTGGATTGAGCTTTCAATCCACTCTTTCAAAAGACAGGTCCATTCTTCCGAAAGAGAAAATCCACACAGATCCAGGAGCTTTTTCAAGAGAATAGGCCAGGAAACGTTGTGGATGGGTTCACATGGCAGACAAGCCCTTCCACATTCCGCAGCCAGCCGCTCTCTTGAAAGGCCCCCACAAGTACCCTCACCCTGCATATGCTGAGGGCTGCTTTGCCACACACAGTCATGCGGAGCCAGTGCACTGAGTGAAGCCATTGAGGGGAACCTCATGGATCCCCAACAGCTCCCCAGTGGGGCCGTCCCTGATGCCATGGTGCATCTGCTGGCCACGGTGGTTCTTGCATCAAGTACCTCCTCCAGCAGTTCACCCCTCCCAGCACAGTCCTTCAGGCCCTCTCCAAGGGGCACCATCCATGACCCATCCCATGTGCAATCCAGCACCTACCCCACCAGCACCGAGTTGTGAGACCGGCTCATGATGGGCAAGTGGGATGATGACTGCTGGCTCCAGAAATTCCAGATGACAAAGCAGACATTTCTGGAGTCATGTCACTCACTTGCCCCTGCCCTTCAGCATCAGGACACCTGTATGTAGCCCTCACTCCTCCTGGAGAAGCAGGTTTCCATCATGATATGGAAGCCGGGCAGTCCGGACAGCCATCAGTCAGTCGGGCACCAGTTCAGGATAGTCAAGGTGACTGTTGGGGCCATCCTCATGGAAGTAAGGCATGCTCAGGTCACATACCCTCCAGGGAGGAGGGAGGGGGCTCCCATGTAAGAGGGCCCCTCAGGACCAGGGGCAGCGTCCCTGTTGGGGACCAGGGAGGGGGGGCTGGGAGTGAGGGGATGGGGGGCCCTGAAGGGGACTGTGGAGGGGGGCCAGGAGAGAGAGGGACCTGGGGAACAGAGACTGGGGGTGGAGAGCTCCAGGGCACCCCACCATGCACTCACAAGTGCATATGCCCTCCATCCTATGCAGGTTGTCAGGGCAATCAACACCATCCTCCTGTGGAAGATCGTCTGCATCGAGGACCTTGATGCTGCCCTTGTGAGATTCACGGCACTGGGCTTCTTCAACCACTTTGTCGTGCTGGATGGGACCCACATTGTGATCCGGTCCCCGGACCACAGCCCGGAGCACTACATCAATGGAAAAGGGTACTCTGTGGTGCCCCAGGCCCTAATAGACGCCAAGGTATGGGTCATAGACCTCTGTGTAAGCTGGTCCAGCTGAGCCCATGATGCCTGAGTCTTCCAGAAATCTTGGCTCAGGTGCAGGATGGAGGAGGTATCCTACACCCAACCCGCCCCCACCCCCCGGTAGCTCCTGGTCAGGGACATGACCATGCTCCCCTACATCATGGCCGATGCTGCCTACCTGCTGCACCTATGGCTTATGCAGCCCTGCACAGGCCACACAGACCCACCTCTGGACCTTTTTAATGAGCACCTGAACCAGACCTGCAACACTGTGGAGTGGTCATTTGGGCACCATAAAGGGTGCTTTTGGTGCCTTTTCACATGGCTGGAGGTTGGCCTCCATAGTGTGCCAACCTTGGTGGGGATATGCTCTGTTCTCCACAATATTGTGGAGAGAAAGCATGAGCTCTTCATGCAGGGGTGGGCTGCTGAGGCCAGCCCCAGCTATGATCAGCTGGCCCACACCCCTTGTTGCCAGGCGCACCAGGATGGGATGCAGGTCAGGTAGGCCCTCTGGAAGGTCTTTGTAGGGGGCCCCAATAACCCTCCCCCAGGCACCTGCCCCAGCAGGACTCCCCCTGCACATCTAACTCTCACTGCTCTCCCCTCAACCCCCCCACACACCCACCCTTCACTGCTCCCCCCACCATTCACAAGGGACATGTGGATGATGGAAAATAAATTCTTTAACTAAATCTTTGAACTGAATGATTATGAAAAACTGTACAAGAAACTATATACAAGGAGAAAAGGGGGGACTATGTACAATGTGGTGTCCTGGAGTGGGGGGAGCATGAACTTGGAAAGGGGGCCTAGGGTGAGGGTGTGGAACCTTAGTCCTCAGCAGGGGTTGGGGGCCATGAGCCACACCAGATACATGAGCCCCTACTGCCCTGGGTCCGAGGTCCCCATCGGGGCTGCGTCAGGGACAGGACTATGTGGAGATAGGGGTGTGGAGTTGGGTGGTCCAATGGGCTCGGGCTTGGCAAGGACCATGTGGGGAGAGGTGGGTGGCTCACCACGAACCAGGGGCTGTAGTGGGGCAGTGGGGAACTGGAGCAGCCACTTGGCAATGGCCTGGGCGAGGGCACTGAGGGCCATGGTGACCTCACCCCCAGGCCTCCTGCCTCCACATCATGTCAGCCTCCTTCAGTTCCAGCCAGTGCTGGAGCATGGCAGTCTGTGCCTGGATGGCCTTGGTGCAGGCTACTACTTCCTTCTCCTCCCTGTAGTGGTGCTGGCATGGCTTCTGGACATGAGCCTGCCTTGCACCAGAGGTGGGGGTGCCCTGGCCCCCTCGGCACCTGCTGCAGGGATACCCTGGCCCTGGATGGAGCTCACCTACCGCTCAGATGTCAGAGCTCTGGACACAAAAGGGGAGAGAGAGGCAACCCATCAGTCCCACAACCTCGCCCCAAGGCCGTGCACACACACCCTGGCCTGCCCCTCTGCTCCGCAGTCCACTGACCCAGCAGCCCTGGGGGATCCTGGGCACCTGGGAGGTCACCACTTGGGTGGGGTAGTCACTGGGTGCAGTGCACTCCTCCTACTCACTTCCTGGGCATACAGGTTGTGGTGCTGATGATGGGAGTGAGTGTTGAATGACACACACAGCCCACCCTGTGTCCCGGTGGACACAGCTGTTTGGAATGCATCTGGACAGGGGCAGGCAGCCATGTGGCCACCATGCTGGCAGCTGTGGCAGGGGCAGGCACCCGTCACCCTGACCCTGAGATGTCCAAAGCACCAGTTACCTACCTGAGGATCCCTCAAGGAATTTGGGAGAAGTCTGGGTGGATGGTGCCTGGGCAAGGCAATGACCTGGGTCCTCTCCTCATCTGATGAGGGCTCCAGCTCCTAGTCCAGGGTTCAGTCTCAGGGTTCCAACTGTTCTTTCAGTTCTGGCTAAAACTCTGCTGTGGCCACCACAGTGTCAAGCACCGTCTCCAGCTCATCTGTGTCCTTCAGCCCCAGGAATTGGTGAAGGTCCCTGTAGTGAGGGCAGCTGGTGGGTGCTGCTTCCGTATGGCTGGACATATCCTGTGCCCAGCAATGGGCATGCCACAGCTCCTTGACCTTGAAGCAGACCTGGTCGCTAATACAGGGGGGCTGCCCTGGATGCTCAGGCCAGTTGACAGGTGGCCAAATGCAGCAGTGTTCCTGAGCCGGCTGCCAGTCTGGAGGAGGACCTCCTCATCCCCTCACAGCCCAAGGAGGTCCTTCACCTCAGCCTCCATCCATGATGGGGCCTTCTTTGGGCCCTGGCTGGGTTCTTGGGATTCCTCGGATGGCTCAGAGGGGGGATCCTGTGGGTGCAGGCCATGGTGATGGTGGGGTGGATGGTGCTGCTGACACGTTGCTGGGAGGGTGTGCTGCAGGAGGCTGGTGTCCTCCATGCTGCCAGTGTGCTCTCGGCTTCCTGTCATGGAGTTTTTAAGTCTCTGCATCTTTAAATGCAGCCAGACACAGAGACCATAGAACCCCAATGGTGCTGTCAGGGGCATCTCCATGCTGTGGTTGGCTGGCACCACGGAGGACTACTCTTTTGAAAGAGCAGCCCGCAGAGCATCTACACACATTTTCTTTCAAAAGTGTCTTTTGAAAGAAGACGCTTTTCCGGACATGGGAATGGAAGAGCATTTTTTGGAAGGCTGGCAGCATTCTTTTGGAATTGTTTTAGAAAGAATGCATCTTGTGTGCAGATGCTCCATGGGATATTGCAGAAGAGCTATTTCTTCTGAAAAATATTTCAGAAGAACTTGCTAGTGTAGATGCAGCCAAAAACAGTCATACATTTCAACATTTTTAATTAGATGGATGAGCCTAAGACTCAGCAGTCAATTGTGGTGGTCCCCCACTTACAAAATTTCATGCCTCCCAAGGGGGCCTGGCCCCCCAGTTTGCACACCCCTGGTTTAAAGTCAACTTTCTGTTCCCCTTAGTCCTGACCCTTAAGAAGACATCTCTCCCTATATGAATTATCTTACAAAACTGTGGCTTCATTAGACATTACAATCGAGGGAGAATGCATAACAATGCCTGAGGATGGATTTGTCACAGTGTTAGAGGGATAGATTCAAATGTCCTTATATAAACTGGATAGCACCCTTTTCCACAAATATTTCTATTGACTTGCACATTTTATAAGATACTAAAATGACTAAGGGTGGCAGAATCTGAACCTTATTTTCACATTTATGAAAAAGCAGTGTAGCTCTGCTTTGAGATTTCAATATTGATTGGATTTACAGAAAACACCAGGAAATCAGAATGTACTGTCTTAATCATTTTTCATACAAATTCCACAGGAATTCAGACAATAATCAGAAAAAAAGATGCCAGAGCCTCTCGAATTTTCCTTTCTCACATCACCACGTGCTCTCCAGCTTCTCAGTTCTTTGTTTAATTTAATGAAGAAACTTTTCCCAATGGTTTCAAATTTTCCTCTCAGGCTTTTGTGCATGTGTGGTAGGAAAGAGGCAGGGAAGAGTGGAATATGTATATACCTGCACACGTGTGTAAATGGTCACCTATCCCAACATTTACAAAAGATTCAGGGTACTTCCAGTCCCAAGGGATCAGTCACATACCTCAGATCAATTTGTACCATTTATTTTAAATTTCATATAAATATATTTGCAACATATTGCATTCAGTAATCATAGGCACCATACCAAGAATGTGGGGATTATTACTGCTAAATCAAACCTGTGACCCTGAAAAAGTTCTTTTCATATTTGTCCTATTGGAAGAAGGGGGAAAATAAATTTATGTCAATACTATTTCTGTGGGCACATATGATGTTAGGACATTTGGGGAGGATATTTTTTTAATTTTCATATTCATACGGGCTTGCAATCAACTTTAAAAACCTCTTTAGATAAGGCTGTGAAGCAATTTGGAGTGATCAGTGTTATTAAAAAGGTCCTTCCTCTATTCGTGGAAGCAAAATTATCAGTCACACAATCAACTTTTTTCTCTTTCACCTGATGCCAACAAATCAGGTGTTAAATCACCTGGGGAGGTTTTAAAAAGCAAATTATTGTATTGTTGGCAGTCTTACTACCATAATTTTCTGGGGGCTATTCTGAGTAGCTGAGGCTCTGTGAGCTGCCTTGGTTAGTATGTATATGTATGTGCTGGGATGGGGGAAGAAACATGAACTCAAAAGAATTCTATGTGAGTTTAAGCTGCATATTTAATTTTGTAAGGACTCAAAAGTATTACTGGTTTAGCTAAACAAACAGAAGCTAGGGAAACCTCATCCTTCCCAAACAGATGTGCTTCTTCTCACAGCTGTTATCTTTGGGGATTATTGACCTGTAATTTAACTCATTCCTGTGACAATTTGTTTTCTCCTATTCTAACTCACCCACACTAATGCCTTCTAACTTCAACATTTTCCTCATTTATCCCACTTATCAGAGTGGAAAGATCACTTCCAAACACACCACACTCATCCCTAGCACTAGCCATTACCCCTCCTTCTCTCACCTTCATCTGAGATCCCTTGCTCTCACCTCTGTTCCCCCATTATTTACTTAGGCTTTTAGCAGACGTGGACAAGTAGTAAGCATCTGTGTCCTGTGGCTGGGTAGATAGTGAAGTACGCTCATGAATAAAAACAAAAGATGGTACAGTCCCTACCTTTGATATACACATCCAGACCAGTCAGAGGCAGGCTGAATGTGCTACTCCCTGAGGTAATCTCCCTCCCTCAGATCGCAAAGAGAGATAAAGGCATGTGACCTGACCTGGACCTGGAGAGGTCTTCCAGTCCTGGCATGACTGGTCAATAGAAGTTGGAAGATCCTCTGACCTAGACAGTGAATTTGTTATTTGTGAATTTGTCTATTTTTTTCCTAGTCTGTGTGTTGCTAGTCTGCAGCTAGTACTCAACCTAACCCTATGTATGTCATCAAATGGCTGAGCTCAGAGGTGGTATCTGAGAGTGGAAGAAACTATGAGCAAAGGGTAACACCTAGGATAAGAATACATTACAGCATTTCTGACACCTTGTCCTGTCACTATTTCCTGCTGTTCCCTAGTTCTAATGATAGACATCTTCTTGTGAAGCTAGGCCCCTACTATGGGTCTTGGATCCATTGCCCTAGCCAGCCCAGGACTCACAGGCTACGTCTACACGTGCACCCAACTTCGAAATAGCTTATTTCGATGTTGCGACATCGAAATAGGCTATTTCAATGAATAACGTCTACACGTCCTCCAGGGCTGGCAACGTCGATGTTCAACTTCGACGTTGCTCAGCCCAACATCGAAATAGGCACAGCGAGGGAACGTCTACACGCCAAAGTAGCACACATCGAAATAAGGAAGCCAGGCACAGCTGCAGACAGGGTCACGGGGCGGACTCAACAGCAAGTCGCTCCCTTAAAGGGCCCCTCCCAGACACACTTTCATTAAACAGTGCAAGATACACAGAGCCAACAACTAGTTGCAGACCCTGTATATGCAGCACGGATCCCCAGCTGCAGCAGCAGCAGCCAGAAGCCCTGGGCTAAGGGCTGCTGCCCACGGTGACCACAGAGCCCCGCAAGGGCTGGAGAGAGAGTATCTCTCAACCCCCCCGCTGATGGCCGCCATGGAGGACCCCGCTATTTCGATGTTGCGGGACGCGGATCGTCTACACGTCCCTACTTCGATGTTGAACGTTGAAGTAGGGCGCTATTCCCATCCCCTCATGGGGTTAGCGACTTCGACGTCTCGCCGCCTAACGTCGATTTCAACTTCGAAATAGCGCCCGACGCGTGTAGACGTGACGGGCGCTATTTCGAAGTTAGTGCCGCTACTTCGAAGTAGCGTGCACGTGTAGACGCAGCTACAATCTGGGATCCCATAGCTGACTTAATCTAGCCCTGTATATTTTCATTATTGTGAAACGGGTGAAGAAATTTGTCATAATCCTACAAGGATATTTCTAGCTAACACTGCAGCAGCTTGGGAAATCCCTGGAATCTTCATGGGGTCCATGGATGACACAATGTATGCATATTTAATTCCATAAATAATAGGTAAGTAGCACAATTTGAGTGATAGTGAATGTTTCACAGTATAGCTCCTAAAAGTATATATGTATAGTTTTCTATGTACTCTACTTCTCCATTTGCTTTCCAGAGTATATTTGTAGTATGGCAGACAAGGGAATAGGGGTTTCCAGTGAATAATGAAATCATGTACTACATATTTTTAAAACTTGGTTTCTCTACTGTTTCTGGATAAACATTCAGGGGAAATTATGTGAGTGTAAAATGGTATCAGTTAAACCTTCTGAAATTTAGCAATGTTGACTCTCTCACAGTATGAGGAACAAGTTTATCACTTAATTCATACTAACTTTTATAGAACTTCAAAACTAAGCTGTTGCCATGCCTTAGTGGGTCATAGCTGAGAATGCCAAATTCAGGACAGATGACTTAGAAATAGGGAAGATTCAACACAAACTGTTGCTTATTCAATTATTAGATTATACCAACCCAGAAGCAAAAGTGTACTGCTACATAATTGATCCTGCTGTTTAACAAGAAGCCAAAAGTGCAGTCTCTTTCGATACTCCACCAATCAGACACTGGATGGTATTATAAGTGATTCCTGAAATCAATGTAATCAGATACAGAGTTCCTCTAACCCCCAGGGATCAGCCATTTAGCCTGGTCAATATATAACTCAGAATTTACCAAATAATCACACTAATGTCAATCCTTTAGTAAGTAAAAACTAAAGGTTAAGTAATAAAAGTAGAGAGATATAAATGGTTAATAGTTCATATATATACAAGTGAGTGCAAAATATTCTATCAAGTTTGATGCAGTGTTTGAATAAACTGCTACCTGCAAAAATCTCTCTGGAGCTACCCAAACAGATTGCAGGGCACCAGTCCTTATTCAGAGCTTCCTTGTCAGAAATCCAATCCAGAGGAAATTAAGCAGGAAATGAAGACAAAATGGAGATATCTCATGTGCTTTTTAATTTCCTCTGCCATGTGCATGTAACTTTAGTGTCTCAAACAAAGTCAACAGCCCATTTCTGGAAAGGTAATGTCCCAAGATGAAGCCCAAGGTCACACAAGCATATCTCATGTCTTTACATGCTTTGACAACTCACAGAGGTAGACATTACCCATATTTTTTTTCTGAGGCATTCACAGGAAAGACTTACTGAGTAGTATAATTTTCTTCAATAGCACATTATGAGCTGAGAGTTGTTAATGGGCTATCAGCACATCTGTCTGGCCCTAAAATAAATTTTATTGGAGGGGCATTACCTAGGATTACATCTGTAAGATACAAGTATACAGCCAATATTTATAACTTCATAAAGATGATATATTCTCATAAACAGAAAGACCACTCATGGACAATAAGACCATTACAGAGAAACTGCATAAATCCTTTGTTTCATTCTTTATGGCTGATGATGTGATAGAGATTCCCAAACATAAGTCATTCTTTTTAGGCAAGAAATCTGAGGAATTGTCCCAAACTGAGATGTTATTAAATAATGCTTAGGAACAAACTGATAAGCTAACCAGTAACAAGTCTTGAGGACCAGACTGTATTTATCCAAAAGTTCTGAAGAAATTAATGTATGATATTGCAGAACTACTAACAGTGGTATGTAACCTATCATTTAAATCAGATTCTGTACCAGATGACTGGAGGATAGCTAATGTGACACCATCTTTAAAAACCACAGGCAAGTAGGCCTAAATATCAGACAAAAATGGTTAAAACTATAGTCAGAACAAAATTGTTGGACACATAGATGAACAAGATTTGCTGAGGAAGAATCAACACAAATTTGGAAAGACAGATCATTCCTCACTAATATCCTAGGACTGGGTGAGCTAGTGAAGAGACATTTAGTAGGTTGCCACGAGGTAAGAGGGAAGGTCCTCTCAAGGATCAGTGACTGGTTAAAAGCTAGGAAACAAATGGTAGGAATAAATGGTCAGTTCTCAGAATCAAGAGAGGTGAATGGTGTTGCCTAAGGATCTCTACTGGGGGGCATTCCTATTCAATATATTCATAAATAATCTGGAAAAATGGGTGCATGGTGAGACGTCCAAATTTGCAAATGATACAAAACCATTCAAGACAGTTCAGTCCAAAACAGAAGGTTGAGAGCTACAAAAGGATATCACAAGATTGCATGACTGGGCAAAAATGGCAAAAGAAATTTAATGCTGATAAATGCAATGAAATGAACACAGAAAAACATGATCCCAACTATACATATTAAGCAACGGGGTCAAAATGAGCTGTTACAACTCAAAAAAGAGACCCTGGAGTCATTGTGCATAGTTTTCTGAAAAATTCACTCAGTGTGCAGTAGCAGTCACAAATGGAACTAAATGTTGGGAATAATTAAGAAAGGGATAGATAATAAGCAGAAATATATTTCCTTAATATAAATCACTGGTATGCCTATGTCTTGGATAATGTAGGCCGATGTAGTTGCCTCAAAAAAGATGTACTGGAATTGGATATGATCAAAAAAAGACAACAAAAATTATTAGGGGTATGGAACAACTTCCTTATGAGGAGAGATTAGTAAGGCTGAAACTTTTCAGTTTGGAGAATCAAAGAGTAAGGGGAGAACATGACAGAGGTTTGTAAAATCATGCCTGGTGTGGAGACAGTAAATAAGGACACGTTATTTACTCTCTCATAACATAAGAACTAGAGGTCACCACATTAAATTAATAAGAAGTAGGTTTAAAAGAAATGAAAAGACGTTTTCCTTAACAGAATGCACAGTTGACCTGTAGAAATACTTACCAAAGGATCTTGTGAAGGCCAAGGCAATAGCAGGGTGATGGAAAAAAATTGATGAAGTCATGAACGATGGGCAGGGAATGGGTGACAGGGCATAGATTACTTGATGATTACCTTTTGTGTTCATTCCCTCTGAAGCACTTGTCATTGGCCACTTTTGGAAGAAAGAATCTGAGCTAGACAGACCTGTGGTTTGATCCAGTGTGGCCGTTCTTGTGTTATCTTGTAATCATGCTTAGAAAATCATATTTTCCAGACCCCTTATATGATATACTTGATACAAGATTTGTTACAATTATATAACTGTGGTAATGCAACATCACATAAGCATTATTTAATATAAGGGGGTTTAGAGTAATTGTACTGGTGTAACCCTTCTGCAAGGTGGCTTATAGCAAAAAAAGAGCTGTCAAGCTGTTCACTACTCTGACACTCTGAGTGCAGAAGGACTGGACACACAAAAGACCTTAAAATATCTTGCCTCTATAAGCCTCTGACCCTGGGAGCTAGATGCTACCACCTTAATGAGAAAAAAAAATCTTTAAAACACAGGAAATCTTGGGATGTCTCTCTGTAGGTTAACCCCACACCCAACCACTTACAAGAGAGGTTGAAAACAAAAAGGAAGAAATTAAGGTGTACTCTGGCCTTGAAGTCTTAGGCATGCATATACATAGACCCTTCTCTAGGACACAGGAATCAAATTGTTGCCTTAAACAAAAGGTGATTTACTAACAAACCAAAACAAAATATATATGTGATAAAACATACTTGGTTGCTAGGTGTACAGAGCAACTAAAAAAAAAAGGTAGATTAAAGCACAGAGAATTACTGGATTCAGTTTAAAAGTTACACTGTCGGGGGGGGGACATACATCAGCCAGCCTGAGAAGTCCTGCGCAAAATCCAAAATAAAAAACAACTTAATTGTGTCTGGATAAACATTTCCTTTCTACTTACATATCAATATGCCCAGATTTCCTTGAGGATGAACATTTACTGAATTCCTTAAGCCTGCTCAGGCTTAAACATGTCTGTGTCACTCTCTCCAGCCACACAAAAGAAAGAACCCTCAGCAAGTAACTGCTTCAATTAAAACAATCCCTCTCTTCCTGTTGGCTCACCTGGCTGCTTGCCACAAGAGAACCCACTCTCTCTGGGTTTAACCTTCTACAGGCGTTCATTCATGATAGGATCTGTGTTTATTAAAAACCTACTGGTCCCCTTTTAACAAAGAACTATTCCAGCTTTGAACCCCCACTCAGAAACCTCAAAAAAATAAACAAATTGTCCCCCAGTGTTCTGAACAGGCAGAACTTCTCCTTTTCAAGCATTTACATTTTGTGTACGAACAAGGTAATTATTATTCAGGGGAAAGGGAACTCAGACAGACTTGGGAAAACACAGCCACAAAATGCAAATGCAAGTAGAGTAAAATACCCAATGCCTTCAAGTAACTGACAATAACCCATTCAACTCCCTTCCCACTTGCCTGTGAGTGTATCCCAATGGTAACAGTCCCTTGATTGCACCACTCCAGCATCCACCAAACCCCATTTATGGCTTTGATCAGTAACCAACAACTTGCCCTTTGCAGGTCTGTTTTCAGTCACAAAGAAGAGCTTGTCTGGTCCAACCTGAAGGCACCATCGTATAATGCAGCTTAGCGATTCAACATTTTAAAGGCTGTGGGTAAATGAGGCATTGTAGGAGCCCATTCATCCCTGCAACTTCCTTCCATAACAGCTGTCACAGCAAAATCTTCACTATGCATCTTCTGCTGCAGTGGAGTGATCTACACAATCCCTCCAGTAATGTCGGTAGTAAAAAGAAAGCTTGATACATGTGACCTTGTCTAAGAGGCCTCGTATGGGACTTGCATTAAGAAAGTGGTCAAGCCTTGCTGGTATAAAGCAAAGTCAGGCTGTGAGCATAAGTCAGACTCTCTTGCAAAACATCCCGGCTTGAAAGTTCAGAAACCATGGAAAGAACCAGTCTGAAAGCACACACATTGCTAAGTAGAACTAACCACAAGACACTTATGCAACTATGCACCCTTGAAACCAGACCACCTGAATACCAAGGATGGCACAAACACACTCTCAGAAGATAACAAGAACATGCTGACCCCCTGATAAGGTCAGGATGACTGGGTAATGGATACATCTTTCAAATGGAACCAAAAAGTATAAGATAAAGGGTGGTAACTAACCATGTCAGAATGGTAATACATACCTTGTTTGTGCCACTGGAGAAAGAGGGGTCTCTGAGGGAGTGTCATTGTCCAGCCAAGGGGGGAATGGAAAGTCCCACCATTCCTTGAGCTGGTCAATTGTAACAGGCATACATGTGTTAGTGGGCCTGTAGCGACTGGGGCAGTGATGCTCGAACTGTGGGTCAGGACCCCAAACTGGGCTGGAAGCTCATTTTAAGGGAATCATCAGGGCCAGCATTAGACTGCAGTGCAAACCTTGCTGTCTGAGGGCTTCAGCCCTGGCAATGCGGCTTGGGCTCTGTTTCTCCTTCTGTCAGTGTAATGAAGTAATTTTTATTGTCAGAAGAGGGTTGTGGTGCAATGAAGTCTAAGAAGCACTGATCTACAGAGTTCTAGGGCCACGCCTTATTGACAATAAACCTGGAAGGGTGACTTTGCTTATGAAAAAATCTGTAGTTTTTCTGGGCAATTTGATCAAGGTCTGTGCTGATTATCCGCACAGAGATGAGACAGCACGTGTTGAAAATACACACATGCAGCCAACAGCTAACTGCAGGATTTTCAGTGCGCACTGTCCTCGTAGTGAACTCCCCACATAAGAGCATACAGAGCCCTCAAGTAGAGTCCTGTCTGCATGGCCATGAGCTCTTTGCCTTTTCCCCTTTGTAAGCCTCTCTGTAAGACTCAGACACCTAGTATCCCCCATGCACAGTGTGATGGAAAACTTCAGCTACTTTACTTTTCATACTCATCACACAACCATCAAGGAAAAAGATAAGGGCACACTATTAATCCCATCATACAGGCTCTAAGTGGTGCATAGGGTTTTTATGAAGGTCCCTTTCACAGGAATTGTTAGTAGGAATTTTAAAATCTCTTATATCTCATTTAAAACCATGTGGAAAATATATGTACTTGCACGTAAATGCTATATAGCTGATCTGCAAAACCTAATTCTTTGCTTCATTAGTCTGTCTAAAGAGAAGCCGAGAAACTCTGGTCTGCTGCTGCAGCTATCAAACTATACTCATTTGCTCCACATTGATGTGTAGGTGGAGTATGTAAAAGTGGAGTTTGTTTCCATTTGGTGTTAACTTGAGTGGACTGATGTTAACAGAAAAATTCATAAAAGGCAGTTTTACTCATTTCAATTTTCTAATAGAAATTTACAACTGTGAGTGCCAGCTCATGTGTTTGTTAGTACTAACAAGTTATTATGAAAATTAATTTTTCTGAGGTAGTCCAATTGGCATGTATCGTTAATTCTAATGATATAGTCTCTCCTTGTGAGATGTATTCAGTTCATCACACCGTTATTTAATTTATATAATACTAGTAACATTAGTTGTTTTTACCCATGGAAAAATACCCATGTAACTGTATTTATTTTTATACACACACATTACATTATTCCATAATGGGTGTGTAGCGTGGGAAATATAATTGTTCATCGACACAAATGACAATATACAAAAAAGCACTTTTTAAAATTATGAAAGCTTTTCAGGTATTCCTTATATGGTATTTTACTTTAGAATGATGTTTGTAATGCTTTCAGAGCTGTTAGGGATAGAATTCCTGTCTTTGCCATGAGAAAAAAAATCATAACCCCTTATACGTGGAAAGCATTTTCGAGCAAGGCAGTAGAACATGCACAGTTGTTCCTAAGTATATTTCTTTGTTTTATACTAAGAGATGTACAGAACGTTTTAAGTTATACAAATATAGCCACTCTACCTGTGACAATACTGCTCCTGTGTCCTCCACCTGTACCTGTAGTCATACAGATCACATGGATACTTCAACCCAGATCCTGGTGTGGTTTTGCAGAGATTGTGGACCTCATTTCCAATATATAGAAATCCAGGCTGGGATTATCTTCCAATGTGAAAGGTGCTTACTGGTGGAATATCTCAGGAGACAAGTCAAAGAGCTACAGGAGGAGGTGTCTAGGCTGAGGAGCATCTTTGCCCAAGAGAAATTCCTGGACAATATTCATGTGGGGACATCCACCACTGAGGAAGCTACAGAGATACAGAGGACTGCTGGCACACCATTGGGGGGTGTGGAAGAGACGGTGGTGTGTCAGAAAGCACACTAACAGCTGGTTACTTCTTTCGTCAGGCAGTGTTCCACCCCTGTTTCCAATCCACCCAGCGTGGTTCTGGAGAACCATTATGGTGTCCTGGCTAGGAAAAATGTTGACTCACCCCCTAAGGTGGAGGAGGGGAAGCCACATACCCCCGAAGCTGAGATGTCTGCAGCCACCACTCCCAGAAGGAAACATAGGGTAGTGTAGTTGGAGATGTGCTTTCGAAGGGGGAATGGAGGTACCCATCAGTTGCCCTGACATGACATCCCAGGAGGCATGCTGTCTGCCAAGGCCCTATCTCCAAGATGTTATGGAATGATTGTCAATGATTATTTGGCCTTCTGAATACTTCCTCATGCTACTCAACCATGTGGGTACCAATGAGACTCTGAGGTATCACCTTGAACAGATTGGAAGATATTACATGGCTGTGAGAGTAAGGGTCAGCGAGATTGCCACACAAGTGGCATTCACTATGATCTTTCTGATCAAAGGTAGGGGCCCAGGCAGAAACAGATGCATCCTGGAGATGAACGCCTGCCTGGGAAGATGGTGTCACCAGGACTAAGAAGAAAAACAGTTGAAGACACATGGCAGTTTTGCAAAGGGACATTATTAAGGGGAAAAGAGGTAATTATTCCACTCCATATAAAATATAGGAAGCTTGGCAAGAGACCACTCTAGCTAAACTGGGAGATTTTGAATGATCTGAAATCAAAAAGAAGTCTTACAAAAATGGAAACTAGGTGGGTAAGTGTAAGGTAATGCACATTGGAAAAAATAACCCAAATTACACGTACAACATGATGGGGTGAAATTTAGCTACGACAGATCAGGAAAGGTGTCTTGGAGTTATAGTGGATAGTTCTCCGAAGACATCCACTCAGTGTGCAGCGGCAGTTAGTAAAGCAAATAGGATGTTAGGAATTATTAAAAAAGGGATAGATAATAAGACAAAAGATATCATACTTCCCCTATATAAAACTATGGTACGCCCACATCTTGAGTACTGTGTGCAGATGTGGTGTCCTCACCTCAAAAAAGATATATTGGCATTAGAAAAGGTTCAGAAAAGGGCGACTAAGATTATTAGGGGTTTGGAACGGGTCCCATATGGGGAGAGGCTAGAGAGACTGGGACTTTTCAGTCTGGAAAAGAGGCGATTGAGGGGCGATATGATAGAGGTAAATAAAATCACGAATGGTGTGGAGAAAGTGAATATAGAAAAATTATTTACCTTTTCCCATAATACAAGAACTAGGGGACACCAAATGAAATTGATGAGTAGTAGGTTCAAAACTAATAAAAGGAAATTTTTCTTCACACAGCACACAGTCAACCTGTGGAACTCCTTGCCGGAGGAGGCTGTGAAGGCCAGGACTCTATTAGGGTTTAAAAAAGAGCTCGATAAATTTTTGCAGGTTAGGTCCATAAATGGCTATTAGCCAGGGGTAAAGTATGGTGCCCTAGCCTTCAGTACAAGGGCAGGAGATGGATGGCAGGAGATAAATCACTTGATCATTGTCTTCTGTTCTCCTTCTCTGGGGCACCTGGCATTGGCCACTGTTGGCAGATGGGATACTGGGCTGGATGGACCTTTGGTCTGACCCAGTATGGCCATTCTTATGTTCTTATGTTCTAAGGTCAAATCAGAAAGGATAAATATCAAATAATATCACAAGTATGTAGGAGCAAAATTAGAAAGCCAAAGACACAAAATGAGTTCAAACTAGCTAGAGAAATAAAGAGTAACAAGTAATTAAATATTTTAGAACCAAGAGGAAGACCGAGGACAGAGTAAGGATGTTAATGTTTCACCATTTAATTGGTTAATCAATAATCCTTACCCTAAATGGACGAGGCTTACCAGTTATGGTTAACTGGCATGGACTGGAGCAGCCCCCTTCCCACTGCAGGCAAGGGGTTGCTCCAGCTCCGCAGGGCCACCATGGACGGAGGCACTCCAACCGAGCTGTAGTAGACTCATCCATGGTGGCCTTAGGGTGAGGATCTCTTCAGAAGAGGGAAGTGTGGACCGGAAGGCCACTACAATCAACATGGGCTGGAGCAACATGCCTGTCACTGACAGGAGCAGCTCCAGCTGGGCAACTGCAGATGGCGGCTGCTCTAGCCACACTGGCACTCCCCGCCAGTCATGGTGTTGCCGTGAGTAGGGACACTCCAACAGGGCTGGAACAGCCCCAGTGCCTAGCATGCTCTCTGACCCAAGGTACTTGGTGGTACCATGAGTGCTGGACCTGATGACCTCTTGAGGTTCCTTCCTGTTCTAGTAGTCTATGGCTGTGTCTACAGTAGCTCCCTACTTCAAAGGGAGCATGATAAGTAGGATGTTGGGAGATTATTAATGAAGTGCTGCGCTGCATATGCAGCACTTTATGAAGCTAATTCTCCCCTGTGACAACTTCTAAGTGTTAAACTTTGAAGTGCTGGCTCACATGTAGCCACGGTTCACCCTCTGGTACTTCAAAGTACCTGGGCAAATTCGAAGTCCCCTTACTCCTCAAAATTTTGAGGAGTAAAGGGACTTTGAAGTTGCCAGGCACTTCAAAGTATCAGGAGGTTAGCCGCAGATACACGAGAGTTGGCACTTCAAAGTTTAACACTTCGAAGTTGCCGCGGGGGATAAATACCATAAAGAAGTGCTGTGTATGCAGCACAGCACTTCATTAATATCTCCTGACACACAACCATGCTCCCTTCAAGGTAGAGAGCTAGTGTAGACACACCCTATAATTCCATGATTCTTCATCTGTACCTCTGGGGCACTTTGTACTATGCATATATTCTCCTGTATGAACAAAAGGAGTGCATTACCTCATTCTCTGTACTCAGTACCCGAACAGATATTCTCAAGGGAATGAACTGGCTTTCATTAAATAGTTTGGAAAACATCTTTCTTTCCTTACAAAAATTAAACACATTTAAGTTTATAGGATAGGCTAAACATGGTCCTCTTTATGATTACATTAACTCTTACCAGTTCCGTGGAGAAATGCATCTTTAATTAATAATAAACTGACATTTGGCAATTTATAATTAAATAAATAGCAAAATACAATAGGGAAAGTAACATCGCTCAAAACAACCCTAGTAGTATGTGCATTTTGTAGAAACAGGGACTGGATGATTAAAAGTGTGCACTTTTGTCCCCATTGTACTGAGCAGGAATGAGTTCTCTTCTTTCATCTTATTCAGTAGGTATAGTTCCAGGAGACTGGAGATGAAGTCACAACAACTTAGAAAGCAAACTTAGCATGACAAGATGAAGCATCTGTTTCTGTCTATGCTTCAGAGAAAGCCCCTGTGGCAAAGTTTAAAGTCATACCCTAAATCATTCATTGTAGTCTTACTACAGAGGCAAAAAAGGTTCAAAATTGATGAAAGATAATAAACCATGCAGACATAAGCTTGTAGGAAAACATGCTGGTGGGTAAAACAGGAAATGGGTATTTAAGGTGTTGCATAAACAGTTTACTTTCTATATGTTAGAAGCTAAAGGAACCATATCATTCCCAAAGCAGTGAACATCTCTAAATAATTTATTGGTTATTTCTGAACAGCACCTCTTAGGCTGACACATATCAACAACACACTTCACAAATCAGAGTAAACCACATAGGGGCCAATTTAAACAAAAAAAAATGCCACAGACTGATTTAAATTCTGACAAGGACTGTGAGCGTAACTCTTAGTTAAAGAAAATTCTACAGATGGGTCATGTTATGCAGAAAAAACCCAAAACTTTAGAGAAAATAGAGGTTTAAAAAGGCCTGTTAAGTCAACTGACCCATCCCTTTGTCAACCCCTCTATTCTGCAATCAGCCATCCTACTGTGGTTGCTTCTACACATCACCTCCAGTCAGAGGAGGCATGCTACTAAGGCAATGAGAAGCAGACTAATGAGGTGCTAATGTGCATATTCAGTGCATCACTAGCATAATGGCGGCCACACAAATTTCAAAGTGTGAACTTCGAATTGCAGATTAGCATTGTAGATGGGGACAGCTTTGAAATAAGCACCCCACTTTGACATACTCTTACTCCCACAGAACTAGATCAGAGTAAGGGAATGTCAAAGTGGAGTGCTTATTTTGAAGCTGCCCCTATCTGCCCCTGTCAAACTGCAATTCGAAGTCTGCACTTTGAAATTTGCACAGCCGCCATTATGCTAATGAGGCAATGAATAAGCACATTAGCACCTCATTAGCCTGCTTCAAATTCCCTCATTACCATGCCACCTCTGATGGACGATGGCATGTGTAGAAGCAACCAGCGTGTGCTCGACAAGAAACCTTCAGAAGAGAAGCACTCGCACCCAAACTGTGACGAAGTAAAAAAGGTAAAGAACAAAGGCTTTACACAGTAAAGGCTATCTGCTGTTTCACCAACAAACAATGGAGTTCTTGCAATCCGTAACACAGTATTCCATTATTACAAAGAAAAAGTAGTTTAGCATCAGAGCTTTGCTAAATTGTTGTAGTAAGTTTACACAAGTCTAGCATCCTGTTAGGATAGTATAGACCACAACCTGGAGTTTTTGAGCGAGTAGTAAAATAATGTTTTGATTTTGTAGTCTTCCCATCCACAACACCTCACATGGAGAGCATTATTGAACCTCAGCCATTTGGGATTTTGCCACAGCTGAGGAAGCTTCTGGTTGCACAGGCAGTGTGCAGAGGGTGAACACTAAAGATAGCAAACAGTTGGAAAGAACATTACAATTGCGTCCATTAGACAGCAGCTAGAAAGTCCTTAATTTCATTTAGGAAATATCCACAAGCAGTCATTGACAACGATTGACACATTGATTTTACTAATGTGCTCTATATGATTTCAAATGCCACCGGTCAGCTTCTCTCTTTGGGAGATTATGTCTGTGAAATCAATTACACCTAACAGTTTGATGACTTTGAGACAATTCCTTCAAACGTCAAAAGACTAATCACCCAGCAGGTCTTTAGCAATGTTATATGCAACAGCTACTCTTCAGTCTCCATGGGGTAGCCATGTTAGTCTGAAGCTGACTAATAACAAGCAGTCGTATAGCACCATAAAGACTAATAAATTTATTAGGTTATGAGCTTTCATGGGTAAATAGTCTCAGAGGGGTAGCTGTGTGAGTCCATTGTTTCACACACACACACAACCCAAGCATTCCTGTGGCATGGGTAAAAGCTAATAAATAGAACTGTTAGTCTTTAAGGTGCTACAGGATTGCTTGTTTTGTTTTGTTTTGTTTTTTTGTAAGACCTGCTTCTTCAGAATATTGGAGATCAGGTCCAGTAATTCTGAGCAAACATGGGCAGGGATGTGATATGTGGCTTTTGTGGAACAACTGCATCCAACATATATGTACTTGAGAAAGAGTAGTAGGCAAAATAATCACAACTGGGCGTGCAATGTGGTAGAGAAAATAAATCAAAACGGCAGCGTATGATGCAAATGTGAATGGAATGTGACAATAAGGGATTTAAAATAAAAATAGCATAAAAACAAAGTAAAGAGGCGTAAGCAGGAACCTAGCTGTGCACGCAGCATTGGAGGTCTGAGCAGCATCTTTATTCATCTGTACAGGCTACCCACATTATCAGCCCCTTGCATAGCAGAGGGGAAATTGTCATCAGGCAATAACATCCTTCCCCATGCAGGTGTGTGGGAAGTGGATAGAACTTTGGTTCTGATCCAGTGTAGCAGTCAACACTACTGAGCCAACTGGGAGGGAGCAGTAATCTGCACCCGGAAAAGAGGTGACTTATCTTACTTTTCTCAGGGAACAATCAGGCAGTAAAGACAGAACTGTAATGATGAATCAGAGTGTGATCCTTATTGTGCTCCTGGTATAGCAGGACATTGACCCGTACTTCAGCAACAAAAGTGCCAAACCAGCTTTAATGTAAACATTAATCAGATGGTGTTGTTGGTACAGAAATGATACTTGATGATAACTGATAAGGAGAACTGAGATTGTGAAATTGAGATAAATAAAGTAACAGATTGCAACTTCCAGCACTTCAGGGCAGTGCAGCTTTTATTGAGAATGTTTGCATGAAGAAAGGGCAAATCCATATTCTCCCAACTCACTCAGTGACAAAACACATTAAGAAACAAAAATGATCTGATTGCCTAATGAGCTTCTATTCAATCAAGAAAGTCATATCAGAATTCTTCAGTGTCTCTTGATGTAGCCCATTAGTTTTCAGAAATAATGTCTTGAGGATGTACGACACTGAAACTCTCCCCTCTCAGAAAAACTTCCAACTTTCTGTGAGAGAAAGACACTTCAGAAATGTGTCTTTCTATGAGAAAGCATAATATTTAAGGCGATGAAGATATACCCTAGGGTCACTGTGTGGATGAGTTTATTTTTATAAATTCTACATTTCTTCTACTGTTACATCTTATGACACAATTCATAAAATGAGTTTTTAATGTGTATTTAAAGATTGATCTTAAAAACTTTACATGTACACAAGGCTATCAAGCAATTACATTTATGAAATATATATTGATATATGAGCAAGACTGGGAGTATATGTCTCAAAAATACTGGGTCTAACATCACAGAAATACTCCTTTGCAGCAAAATTTTTAACTCTTTCAAACAACACGTACACTAGGATTATTATTTCTAATTAATCTCTAACAGAAAAATCTCTAAGAAAAATAATATACAGTTAATTAATTCATATAGCATTTCAGTATTATATTTTATATACAAAGGAAAAGAATATAATAATCTAATCTGTAGGTTTTCACATTGTATTTTAAGTTAGGAATGAATATTAAACATTTTAGACTGTGATTTTTAGTGGTTTTAGCCAAGAGATTAAGGTGCTATTAAGAGCTGTGATTTAAAACAAAATCTCTACTACGTGAAAGGTCAAATATTAATTGGAAGTGAGTTCTCATATATATGACAGCAGAGACAGTAGAAACAACAAGAATTCTACTTAGCTTCTGCAGAGTAGGGCTTTCAGGCTTATTCCAGAAATGGGGCAAATGGGGCAAAGCCACAAAATTCAAATTTCTGTAAGTGACTACACCAGTACTAAGTTATGGAGGATTACACTGCTACCCTGCAAGACATGACCACTGTCATGCAGGAGTGGCTGGCAATGGAGTGGGTGGCCTGGGATTAGGTGGTAGCCAGACTGGACACCCTCACCCAGGCTGTGATCACCACCCTGACCTAGGCTCTCATTTTCTTGCCAGCCACTCCTGCAGCCCCCCACGGCCCCCCTGAAGCTCCCACAGCTCCCCTGCACCCTCCCCTGCAGCTCCCCCACACAGTCCAAGGCCTTGCAGCCCTGCTCCTGCCCGATCTTACCCCAGCCTCCCAACTGGCACTGGCCCAGTGGCTCACAGCCCACGATGCCCAGGGCAAGCCATCCTTCCCTTCTCTCCCCAACAATCCCTCCCTCCCTTTCTGTTCATCCCCACAAGCCTGAGCCCAAGCCTGTAGGACCCATCCCATGCCCCTATGTCCCTGTGCTCCCAGCCCCATCCCAATCCTGATGGGGATCCCAGACCTAGGGCTGTAGGGGTTCCTCCCAGCTGGCATGGGTCCCAGCCTTTGACCCCAGTAGAGTAGTAAGGCACCTCAGCCCCCAGCCCACCTCCAAGTTCTGTTGCTCCAACCACTGCCCCAAGACACCATTGTGTATAGTTCCTCCCATTCCCTCTTGTAAATGGTTAAAAAAACTACCTTTCTCAGTTTGTAATTGTTTGACAACATTTTAGTAAATAGTTTATTTGTCACCACTCCTGTGTCTGTGGTGTATGGTGAGGGGGTGGTGGGGTATTGGTAGGCAGGTGGGGAGTTCATGGTGGGGGAGTGGTGAGGGACGGATGTGTGGGAGGAGGGTTGTCATTGCAGGTGCATGGGGGTGTGTCATAGGGGCTCCCGGGAGAAGGCCTCCTAAAAGGCCTCTCTGACCCACACTCAGTCCTGCTGCAACTGGTGGCAAGTGGCAACAACTAGCTGCTTGAAGCCCTGGCCAGCTTCGGCAGCCCACCCCTGCATGAAGGGCTCGTGCTTCACCTCCACAATATTGTGGAGGGTGCAGCAAGCCCCCACCACCGCTGGCACATTGGGGAGTCCAACCTCCAGCCTCATGAGGAGGCAACAAAAGGGCCCCTTGAGACAGGCTGGAAAAGTTTAACAAGTGGGGTTCTGCAGGGCTCTGTTTTAGGACTAGATCTAGGGGTTATAGTGGACCACAATCTAAATATGAATCAACAGTGTGATGCTGTTGCAAAAAAATCAAACATGTTTCTGGCATGCATTAACAGGTGTGTTTGTGAGCAAGACACAAGAAGTCATTCTTCCACTCTACTCTGCACTAGTTAGCCCTCAGTTGGAGATTTGTGTCCAGTTCTGGGTGCCGCATTTCAAGAAAGCTGTGGAGAAATTGGAAAAGGTCCAGAAAAGAGCAACAAGAAAGATCAAAGGTCTAGAGAGCATAACCTATGAAGAAAGGCTGAAAGAATTGGGCTTGTTTAGTTTGGAAAAAAGAAAACTGAGGAGAAACATGATAGCGGTTTTCAGGTATCTAAAAGGGTGTCATAAGGGGGAAACAGCAATGAAGGGTCCTGTGGCACCTTATAGACTAACAGAAAAGTTTTGAGCATGAGCTTTCGTGAGCACAGACTCACTTCATCAGAAGTCTGTGCTCACGAAAGCTCATGCTCAAAACTTTTCTGTTAGTCTATAAGGTGCCACAGGACCCTTCGTTGCTGTTACAGATCCAGACTAACGTGGCTACACCTCCGATACATAAGGAGGAAAGAGAAAACTTGTTCTTCTTGGCCTCTGAGGATAGAACAAGAAACAATGGTCTTAAATTGCAGCAAGGGAGGTTTAGGATGGACATTAGGAAAAAGTTCCTAACAGTCAGGGTGGTCAAATACTGGAATAAATTGCCTAGGGAGGTTGTGGAATCTCCATCACTGGAGATATTTAAGAACAGGTTAGATAAGTGTCTATCAGGGATGGTCTAGGCAGTACTTAGTCCTGCCATGAGGGCAGGGGGCCAGACTCAATGACCTTTCAAGGTCCCTTCTAGTCCTAGCATTCTACGATTTTGTGATTCTATGACACATTTCCAGAAATGTCCCTTTGCTCATTTGGAAGTTTCGGAGCCACTGGTCATCAGCACAATCCTTCAGCACCAGCCAGTCCCACCACTCGCTGCTTGTGGGGTCCAGGGTCTGTAGTGCTCTGGGTGACAAGCCATCCCTCGGCTTGTGCAGGCCTACAGGAGAGCTGGGAGGGGCCCTTTTTGTCTGCTGTGCAACCCCATCCACAGTATTTCCAGGCCCCCTCTTTCCAAACAGTGCCCTGGGCCGTGTGGAAGCTCCCTCTCCAGTCTTCTGAAAGAGTAGATCCAGATCACAATGCGCTTTTTGTGTGTGGAGGCACGCTTTTGAAATGCACTCTTTTGCAAAGTGGTTTCAACTGTCAGCATTTCAAAAATGCACTGTAGTGTAGCTGCAGGTAAAGAGAATAAAAGCTGGAAGGGCTATCTCCAGTTCTCATAGGGTGCCACATTCCCAGCTGCAAGGGCTTATCCTCTCTCTGGTTTACTGAATTGGATTAGAAGAATAGCCTGGAGTAATCATTGAAACTAGCACAATAGTAAATACTCAGGCCTTCATTTTCTACTTGGCCACAGCTCAGACAGAATGGACAGGAAAGGCTGACATAGGGCTGCCCAGCTCCATTGCAAGTTGTGGGTGAATAGAAGCTGCCCCAAAGTATATCATTTCTGTAAAGGAGCTTACATTATTGGAGAATCAACTAAAGCAGATTTTCTCTCAGCCAGACCATGCCTTTGTCCCTACCTATTCTTTCCAGGCTCTGCTCCTTAAAAGGCCCCCTCCTTTTTAATCTTATGCCGGGGCAGTATAGGGCATCTGGAACAAGAGGTAGTAAAGCTGATTCTACCAACTTAGTATTAGCAAAGAGCTCCCCTGCTGGGAACTCACCATGGGTAAAAATTCTCCATTGGTTTCTCCCACTACTTTAAGTTAGTGTAAAGTGACCTTAGAGGTGTGATGTAAATGTTTATCCCTCTTGGCATTTCCATTACCAGTCTTCATTTTCTGGAGTGCTTTCGACAGATATTAAGGATTTTCAGATTGTTATGGAAAGTGGCAGATTTTCTGGCTTCTATACTTTTTTCTCTCCTATAGATGAATATGGAACCTGATGCCAGAGTGCTCCATTTTATGGAACATTATCCTAGTCAAAATGGCTCCTTAATAATTTAGCCAGGACAGAGAGCTATAATCAGAACCAACAATTATCCTTCTGTCAGACAGCAGGAGAATGGCCTCACATCTGAACAAAAAGAGGGAGAAATTGTTTCTTTTTTATCATGTCTCCAAAAATGAGCATGAATGATTAGCACAACAGACTATTAGAGAGAGGCAGCTTGTCATCTGATAAGGTTGGATAAAACATTTTTCTTCCCCTTCAAAAATAAGAGTATATTAAGTGAAACCTTGTTAACCTGAGAGATATTGTCTGATGAACAGTCTAGCACACTATGGCACAAGTTGTCTACATCCTTTTTTTTTTCCCCCAGGGGAACAGTCCTCAATACTTCTGCTAAGAAAAGGCAGTTTGGTTGAAGTTTTTCAACAGTTCAATAAAGTGCATAAGCTCTTTCTCCTGTGTTCAGACTTTGTATAAATGCAGTGTTTCTGTGGACAAACTCTTCTCATGTGTAATATCCGAACACCACATGTGGTCCCTTTCCTTTACCTTCTGAAGGCATATAACTGAGCACTATTTCTTTTGAAGTAAAATAATATTTGGCTTCTCATCTTGATGTCCTAGAGGCATAAAACTGAGCAGCATGGCATAATTGAAGGGGTGAAATGGCAGATATTGTTGGTCACAGCAAGACAACCTCAAACCTAAATTTCCTTAACTGAATCAGATGGACACACCCCATACATGAGCTTACAGCCTCTGGGTTCCAAATAAGTTGTAAAACCCTAGGATCCCTCTTTCTTGCAATAGGTTGAGATTTTAAGCTTACTTAAACTATCCCACTATGCAAGGCATTGCACTTTAGGAATCAGTTGCAAAAAAAGACCCCAAAAAACAAAAAAACAAAACAAAAAAACCCACACCAATAAATTTTCAATCAGATTTGTTCCAGAACAAATCCTGTGTCTATAGCCAGAGAAGTTCCAGTTTGGCCCCACTGTATCAATGAGGATGACAGTGGCGTGGTGGGGCGGGGGAACTGGGGCATGTATCTTTTTGCAAGACATAGGATACTACTCTGCAAGGATTCCCTATATTAGGGTTGCACAAAGTGGGGGGCATGAAATTTCATGAGAGGGGCACAGCACAGTCGGCTGCTGGGTCTCAGGCTCATCCATGTCATTTAAACTGTTGAAATATGGTATTGTGTTTATGTCTGTGTATTCACTTTTATATACCAGTTAATTAAGTTTTTACATTCTACATACTTATTTTCTTACACATGCCAAAAGGGGCTTTTTTATATCAATATAATGAAAATATTTGTTGGTTTGGATTGTATTAGGCAGTTTGAGGGGGCCCTGCTAATTGCAGGGACAAAAAGTGGGCCCCAACATAAAACGTTTGCTCTCCTCTGCCCTACTTGACCAACTTGTCTGAGATTACAAGATAAATAGCTTCTCCCATAACAGTGTAAAGTGTTATACATGTATAATTGCCACCCAATGAGAGGCAGACATTAAAAAAACTATAGAAACTTAATTTTTAAGCATCTCATGCATCAAGATTTTGAGTTCATGCCTAACATTAAGCCCCAGTGCCTGAGTTTTCATGTACTTAATATGAGCTATTATTTTAAGATTAGAGATTTATCACCAGATTTTCAAAGGTATTTAGATGCATGCTAGGATTTTTGAAAGTGTCTAAGCAGCTTAGAAATCTACCTCTCATTGTTTGCCCCTTTAGGTGTCTCAGTAGCTTTGAAAAGTTGGCCTTTGGTCATTAAAAAAAGGTTCTCTTCTATTAAAACTTGAATTGCATTTTTTTCTTCCTTTTCCTATGTTGAGCTGTCATTACATTAAACTGATGACTTCCCTCCGCCCCATGCACACACACAATGTTTCTTGCCCCATGCCGTATGTTCATTAAAACTTCAAGGACAGTGGTACTCATCAACTAAGAATAACCATCCACCACATCCATTGTTTTGTTCAATTTAGTGAGCAAGATGTCCTAAAGTTTCTCTTCAAATATTGTTTAATATCTAGCCTTTATATTAAGAGTGTCATTGATAGCTACAGAAAGAAGTACCTTTTAAAAGTAAAAGTTGTAGAATCAGCCAGCCTTAAACAATACTTCTGAAACATAACTAGATGAAAGTAGCTATATCTCATGTTACCTCATCTTTTTTTCCTTTAATTAGAATCACTCTAAAAATCCTCCGGGGGAACACTATAGAAAGCATGCAATGATTTTCCTTTGGTTATCCAGGGCATGTCTCCTCAATTAATTAAAGACATACTGAGGAAAACTAGGACTGCTGAAGCAATTAGCATACTGCTTTGGACAAAGAAAACAAAGAAGCTGGCCACAATGCATAGACTGACTGACCTGAGAGGAAGTAAATTATTCTCAGGCACTGCTCTGTGGATACATTTAACAAGGCAAGATGGAATGGCTCTGATTAGCAACTCCAGAAATCTACTGTAATGCTTCACGCAATTTTCAATAAGTAGGTGGCTTTTAGTGCCTTTAAAAATCTTCAAAATATATAACAAATGTAATTTTGCCGCAATAGAAGTTGGAAACGAAAGCTTCCCACTGCTTCAGATAACAAATATTCAACTGTTTTTCAGACATTTGTAAAAGATGCAGGTTCCCATTAAGCACCAAAATTTGTAGCTAAAACATACTAAGCCCTTCTGAAAATCTGGTTTAGAGAACCCCTGCAGTAGTTTACAGATTGTTTTCTTCTTCTCTACTAGCTCCTCCTACTTTCCTAATTACTTTCACTCAGTTACCTTTTGTACTTTGCAAAATATTGCAATCAATCACATTTATATCCCCATCCTCTTAAGCAAATGACTCAACCTTAATGTTCTTCAGATTTCATAAACTCAAACATAAACTATAATGAGAAATATTATTTGCATAATGGAGCTGGAACATGAGTCAGAAGTTACGTTAATGGATGGTCCATGATTTAGCTTTTTTACGATATTTACCACAAATATCATAAAAAAAGAAACGCCTTCAGTTTGCTTTGTACATGTCATCACCATCACAAATTGACATTTTGAAAGACACTTCGGATACTCTAAACTATATTTTGTTCCCTTGGTTTGGGTTATTCTATTTGTTTTCCTGTATATTTTTATAAATTGGTCTGCTCCAGAAAGATAACTGACTGAAGATAAAATTAGGAACTAAATTGTTTGTTAGCCCTTCCACAAGAGAAAACATTACTGGAGTGATTCTGTGAATTGGCAAATCATAGAATCATTGAAATGTAGGGAAGGAAAGGACCTTGAGAGGTCATTTAATCTAACTCTTCCAGTGTGGAGACAGAACCAAGCACCTCAACCAACCCCAGCATATGATTGTTAGCTCCTGGACACATATGCAGGCTAACTTCCATCTCACTTAGAAAATCAAAACCAGTGTAGCTGCTGAATGACCTGCAGCAGCAGCATGAGTTAGCTGCTTTGAGCACAAACCCACTATTATTGACTGGATCAGAGAAATTCCATGGGATTGTACCCTAGCGTGCTGATCACGTCAGTGATGCCCGCCTTTCTGCCCTTTGTGGCTCCTCCCCACCCTGTTCTGCTGGACCAAAAGCTCTGATCTCCTCCCCCTCCCCAAGCCAAGGCATGGAGATGGGGTTACTGACCTCTTACAGAGCACCACAAACACTGAGGCAGCTTAGCTCTGGGAGGCCTCAGCTAAAACAGCTCAGATCCAAGGAAACCAACCCCCCAAAAGGACCATACCCCAAACAGATTTACCTTACTCTGTGTAAAAGTTTTATACAGCGAAAACTTACACGGATGTCAGCCCTCTTTGTCAATAAAAGAGATTTATACACAGTGATTGCTCCCCCTGCCAGGTAACACAATAAACTTGATAATAAACACAAGTGTTGTAGAAAACATAAAAACTAAGATTTAAGTAGTTGTAAATGAAAACAGTCAGATCAAAGTAAGTTACTGAGCTAAAATAAAAAATGCCAGCTAATTTCTATTCCACTACGAAACAAGTTACATGCAAATTCTTACTCTAGCCAGTTGTATACAGCTCTTTCATAAGTTAAGTAGCCTTCTAGCATGGGCCCAATCCTTCTCCCATTCAATGTTAGATGTTGCCAGAAGGCTTCCTATGTGGTAAGTTGTGGGTGGGTGGGAAAGGCCTCCCAGTATCTTGCATATGCCTATTTCTTGGTTCCCACCCTCACCCCCTTAATTCCCTTTTGCCCAATACAGGAATATTTTTCTTCTCAGTTCAAACTTTTGTCAAAGTTTAAGGTCTAAAGTCAGTTTCATCACCAACCTGGCCACATGTCCTGTCCTGACCTACTGCAATCCATGACTACAGGAAAAACAGAGCAATTCACAGATAATTTACTTCATCATCAAACCATTAAGCTTTTGGATTGTCAGTAATGGCCCTCATTAGTATATTTAACATTGTAAACAGATCTATAGTTCATATTTCTAGCTTCACATGCAAGTATGATACATGCACAAAAATAGGGTATATGTAACCCACAGAGCTAGGGGTGTGGTTTAGTGTCCCATGTAGTGGTACCTAAGCCACTTACAGTGAAAGAATGAGCTTCCTCCAAAAGCCTCAGCTTAGCAGCAGTTGGTTTTTAGCTCAAACTATAGAGGCTCATGCACTAAGTTCTAGAGCTCCCAGGTTTGAGTCCCACTGTGAGCAATTACATATGTACATTCAGCTGATTGTAGCTTTGCAGTTAACAGTACCTGCGGTGTTTTGTCTAATGAATATTTGCATTAGGCATATTCATTTTCACAAGCTAATTTTATAAAGCACGGGGGAACTCATGACACTCACTAAACCATATGGAGACATAGTGGGGGTTGCTAGCCCCTGCTGCCTGTGCCTCTGTCTGGACTACCACAACTACACCACTGTGGTTAGTGTTCTTGTTCGAATAAGAGCTAGTGTGAATATGAAAGCTGAGAAGCACATCCCTAGCTTTTACTGTAGATATAGCTTCTAACATGGTCTTTAAAAAACCTGCAGTTGGAAGTCTATTCCAGTGCTTACGTATCCCTACAATTGCCTTTCTAATTATAGCTTATATACAACACTCCTGTTTACACACTCCAAAATTATATTTGCCTTTATTGCAACTGCTACATTGTTGGCTCATATTCATTTTGTGATCCACTATGGAGCTCATTCTAAAAATCATATCCAAACTAATCCTTACAGGAGAGGGACATATACAGCACTGCTTGCAATCAAAATAAGTATTTGCCATTCCAATACACACCCAGACTATGTCAACAAGGTATCCCTAAATAGCTGCCCATTCGTATGCAACGCATCCGTTGTCTTGAAACAGTTTTCGAGATAACAGGCACACTATTCCAGCATCCCTCTAAACCCATCACATGAGGGGTACAGGGATGCCTCAAAATATTGCTTTAATTTGGAATGTGGCACCATTTAGACAGTGCCACGTGCCGAAGTAGCCTATTTCAAAATCTATTTGAAATAAGCTATGCAATTTGCATAACACAATTGGCCCAGATTTGGACTACCTGGCATTGGTCCAGCATTGAAGAAGAAATTAGGATAATATCCTTTTGAGAACAGAAAAAAGCCACAAAAATATTTCTCTGTTAAATAGCATCTGGATGTAAACTGGACAGACGTTTCAGATTTAAAAACAGCACCAGCAGGCATGGATTCCTGGGCTGAATAGATGTAAAGCAGGCAGGACTCAATTTAGTACATGATTCTGCCACATCAAAACTGTAATCTCTTAAAAGAAGAAGGACTGACAGGAAAATGTACAGAGTCAGATAAATATTTTGGAGGAGTAAAGTGAAATTAATAAAATTTTTGCTAAAAAAATGAAAAGGAGACTGATAAAAGAGACAGCTAGAACACATGGACTATCTTGGAATAACTTATAGAAATGATTAAAAATCATTGACTTCTTTTCTAAACTTTGCACTACAATAGCATAAGGAATAGGATCCTTAAAATATATATCATTTATTCACATCAAAATGCACAGATAGAGCCAATTTTAAACCAATCCCATCTGTCAACATTCTCCATTTATTATTTGCAATTTCATCAAACTGCTTTGCCTCTTTAGTACTATTGTGCCATATAAAAACTAAACAGACAGTATGCTTCAGATAATGATGCACCAAAATTTGTGACTTTCTTATCTCATCTTAGAAAATTAAGCTGGCATCTCAGAAGCTGAGTCAGTGGGGAAAAACATTTTAAAGTTAAAGTGCTCTTTTAATGTTTGCCTATGGCTTGAAAGACATGTTTCTATGGAATATGAATCTGGAAAGGGCTTGCAACAAAGAGTGCCCAATACCAACATCAAGTTGCTAAGCATTTTTAAAATATAAATCTCTAGCTCAGACTTTTTATATTACCATTTTGGAAGCCATCAAGTCAATCACCAGTCTCACGTTTATCAATCATACAGACATTGTCTGCTACACTATTGTCACTTATAATTTGTCTTTTCTCATTGAGGAAAGAAAATGTCCCCAGCTGTGGTTAACAACAAGTCTATGGTACATTTGAACAAGGCTTTGTTTTGCTTTTTCTTGCTGTTATCTCTTGATCATTGTAAGAACGAAGCAGATACATAACAAGCAAATAGGCATTCAGAAAAACCACAGGGAGCCAACTGATTCAAAAAATTGTTCATCTACTTTTTGTCATTTAAATCTCTCTAAACATCAATGGGATGAAGCGATGTGTGTGAAACGGTAACGACAGATGCTACTGATGAATAGGTACAAACTCAAGTCAATATTTAAAAGTATACCATGGTATCTACATAAATTAGTTTGAGTGTGCTTTATGTTTCTCTCTGCAGTCATATAAATAGATTAATTGCTTCAATAAGACATCTTTTTTGGATTTCACAGTACTGCAAGCAGTATATTTCAGAAGGAGAAAAACATAAATCTTGCAATGAAGTCAAAAGTGTAAATCCTAGAATACTTATGACCCACTGGGCTGCAAAGCACTTAGCTAGTACTTATTCAGTTGTAAACTAACATACAGTTTATGTCACAGCCCAGATTCTTCCCTACGTTAAGTTCACTTTGTGCCACACAGCCAATTCAAAGTGGCCCCAAAATTTGGGGAGGCCTTCCTGGAAGGATCACCCCCAGTGTACATGGATATTGAGCCATTGTAACTAATCTTAGGCCACTTCTCCTCCACAAGTCTTGTGGGCTTCACAGCTGTAAATATAAACAGCAATTCTGAGGGTGAAAAGGATGTAAATCTGGGTGCCATATGATACATGGGCCCAAACTGTAGTGATCCTAAAGCACTTATATACTCTATCAGTGCAAGCATTCTATATAGCAGCAGCATTATTTGCTATGCTTCTCATTTGCTTCAAAATGAGGACATGATCCAACATGACTCTTTTCTTGGATATAAGAACCCATCTCTGCCTTAGATGAGCATAATCTAAAACCTCAGATAGAGATTGTTTCAAACAGCAATCTCTAATCATCCAAATCTGGATTTTGAACACTCGAGCTCCCATCCCCATTTGGAGTATTTGGCTCTACATTTGCTCACGGATCCAGAGCTCAGCTGTGTATTTGCTTTTAGCCTGTTCTAGCTTTGAACAAATAAAAGTTAGAACACTGGAGGATAAACAACAATTCCGTCTGTCTGCTCAACCATAACTTCACAGCAGCACTATTCCAGCCAAGACATGGAGTAGACTTTCGTGTCTCTAAGTGGGGAAATTGAAGGCCCCAAGAATTAGAGGCAACAGGCTCTGTAACACGCAGTGCAGGAGCAGGTCTTTCTTTCCTTAGCTTTCTTTGAACTCATCCATTTGCCACAAAGTCTGTTTCTGTAGCAGGCTTTCAAAACAAAAAACCAGTCATGTAGCACTTTCCAGACTGTAACCTAATACATTATTTTGTTAGTCTTTAAAGTGCTACATAACTGCGTTTTTTGGTTTTGGTAGAATAGAGGCTAACATAGCTATCTTTCTGTAGTAGGCTTGTTCAAGTTGGAAGGCAAACAGTATTTTCTAAAACTGGAATCTAAATCTAGAGTCTACATCCTAAATCTTAACTTATATATGCTGTATCATTTAAATATTATGGACAATTTCTTGAACATTTGTATTATTTCAGTGTGAGAGTTAAATAAAACCACTTCTTCTTTTAAGCATACCTGGGCTGTTTCCAAGATCTAATGTATTACTTTGGCCGGAAATCATGTTCAAATCTGACATTTTCTGCAGCAAGTCCTGCCTTTTCAGCAGAGTTTTACTTCAAATTTTCAGGAGAGGGTTTCAAGCCCAAATTTAAGTCCGTTTGTATACAGTGACAATAAAAACAAATCACAGTTAGAGAAAAATAAGATGTAAAAATATTAGAAATATAGTTTGCAATAAGATTGAGATCTAACAGAGCCTAGCATTTAGCATGAAGCCTGAATAGTTAGCCTAGATATATGACCTAGGGATATAAGATTAAGCACACAAACTGAAAAACTTTGGCCATTTCTACACATGCCACTTTTTCCAAAAGTGGCTTGCTAATCAACGGCCTGAAATATGCTAATAAGGCGTGGATATAAATTCCTGGCACCTCATTAGCATAGGGTCACATGATTTGGACTCCAGAAGAAGCTCTTCCGGACTCCAAAACAGAGTGTAGAAGTGTGGCCCCTGGGGGATCTTCCAGAAGGAACTCCTCCTTCTGGAGGCCCCTTCTTCCTGAAAATTTTCAGGAAGAGCTTCTTCCACACTGCAAATCATGTGACCCTATGCTAATGAGGTACCGGGAATTTACATCCTTGCCTCTTTAGCATATTTTGGGCCATTTATTAGAAATGGCCGTTGGATTTACATTAGATATTAGGGACTTTCTCGGAGCAACCACAGTTACATCTTGAAACCATTGGGAAACATAGTTAAACAAGTAGCTTAAGCTAGCAGTTGGAACCATAACCATGGGCCTCTAGAATAAATATAGAAAAGAACTAAGACCTAAGCAAATAGGGCTCCATATGTGTGGGTGTGTAAGAAAAGGGTTAAAGATTATCAGATCACCTATTTGGGACATCAAAAAGACAGGATGGTGGATACCAGAGTATCAATCCCACTTGTTTCGACCTTCACATCTGATGGTATCCATAAAGTTGGGAGTTTGTGCAATCCAGGAGGTCATTCTGCTGTAATTACTTTATCTTTCTGTAGTTGCAATTATACTTTCTTTGAATTTGGGTGCTAATTGAAGTCTTTCCATCTCTATTTATAACTCATAACAATCTAACTCCTTATAATTACAATTCCTTTCAAGTAACCATCTGTGTAAAAGAACCCATTGTTAATTATTTGTGCATTTTCATCGTACGTTAATCAAAGATATATCACCATATTTTACATCGCCTATAAAACATACAAATAAAGCTCTGTAAGTTCTCCATATTTTGGAGGTCCATTACCATCTATAATACAAAACTATACCTATCTTCCCATTTATTATAACTGTTGCAATCCAGACTCCAAATATTTGTCTTTTTAAAGGCACAAATTAATAGAGATACAACTATAGTAGCCACTATCTTCTGAAGGCTTTTTCTACTGCAAAAGAAAAAGTACAACACAATGCTCTGGATTCCCCTGCTGTGGTTAAAAGTTGCTTAGAGATTTAAAGCATGTGAAACGTGCTCAGGAGATCAGTAGAAAAAAATCAGAATAGGGAATATGAATTCTGACATTTTCCCAAGCTTTCATTAATATGATGATTGGCAAGGAAGATGATGTTTTTTGGGTCAAAGAAGAAAGCAGCAGCAGGCTGGCCCATCTTGCAGAATGCATATAAAGTCATTAGTGCACATTCTCTGGATTCCATTATGTATTAATGATCCTTTTCCACTGAACACAGTGCTGGGCAAGAACGTACTTATTTTGATCCCTATCATAATGCATTTTTCCAGAAATTAAACAAAATACTTAAATAAAAGGCCCTCAAATGACTTGGAAAGCACAAATATGTTTAAGTGAGAACTTAAAGGTCATTGGTGAAATGAATATTTTGTAGAAGAGCCACTTCCCAGAGGGTGTGAGAACACAAGCCCAGACATCTACACTGTAGTTAAAGATCCATACATCTTTTTGTTCTCCATGAATCCAAGTCAGATGGCACAGGCCATGCATGTTCTTCTAATTGTACTCTAGACATACTCCAAAAAGCTAGTTTGATTGCCAAACTCCCTCTTTCTATTAAGGTGTTATCTCTCCTCATTCACTGTGGGCCTTATCTCATGGCAAAGCCACTGAGTTTGATGGACTCTGAATCTGGCTCCAGACACATTTAGAATATTGGTTTGTACTTCTTGCAACTTTTGTGGGAGCTTGCTGTAACCCAACACTCTTTTGAATGCATATGGCCAGATTTTCTGCTCTGAAATTGAGTGACAAACAGAATTTGGCCCTCAGTGTTCTGCCTTCAATACAGAAAGTAAGATATGTGGGTAATAGTTGCCATCAGACACATCAGATACTAGCAACAATAAGGCTCTGATAGCAGCATAATACATATTTTTAAGTGATGAGTTTCATTGTGTACATCATGTTGTAGAGTAAATACTGCTTCTCTGAAATAATTCTTCAGTCAGGAGGAAAAGATTCCTGTTTCAATAGTAAAACATTCAATCATTTAATCAGTACTATGTTTTTATAACAGTTTCTGTCTAAATCTACAAATCTATCTCAATGTGTGTGTGTGTGTAGATAGAAAAAATAAATATGTTTTTGTATAGACTGACCTGCTTTAAAGCTTGCGTAATTCTTTGGTGCAAAGCGATATGGCCATTAGGGCAGTAGCTACAGATTCAGGCTATTGAACTCAGTAGGCAGTAAGTAATATGTTTTCTGACATAAAATTACAGACAGTACTAGGAGGCACACTACAGTGAAGATACAAATTTACGGATGTCATTTCAGTCAAAGTCATGTTAAACTGTTTGGCTCCTGGATGCTTCTAGTGATATTGGTTGTCCTTTAAGTGGTTTCTTCTAAAACCTTTGTTCTGGATGGGAAATGGGAAGGTGTGTCAGCGGGGAGGGAGGGAAGGATATGTGTTCTTTCTCCTCTTGCAACTACAGAATCCAGCTCAATATCTAGGAGTGTTAGTATAGACATAAGTTAGAGTCACAATGGCCGTGTCTACACGTGCCCCAAACTTCGAAATGGACGTGCAAATGGCCATTTCGAAGTTTACTAATGAAGCGCTGAAATGCATATTCAGCGCTTCGTTAGCATGCGGGTGGCTGCGGCACTTCGAAATTGACGCGCCTCGCCGCCACACAGCTCGTCCAGATGGGGCTTCTTTTCGAAAGGACCCCGCCTACTTCGAAGTCCCCTTATTCCCATGAGCTGATGGGAATAAGGGGACTTCGAAGTAGGCGGCGTCCTTTCGAAAAGGAGCTCCGTCTGGACGAGCCGCGTGGTGGCGAGGCGCGTCAATTTCGAAGTGCTGCGGCCGCCCACATGCTAACGAAGCGCTGAATATGCATTTCAGCGCTTCATTAGTAAACTTTGAAATGGTCATTTGCATGGCCATTTCGAAGTTTGGGGCACGTGTAGATGTAGCCAATGTATGAAAAAGTCAATCTGTTTTTCATTCAACATCAAACAGATTTGCTTTCTTTACTTCCTAAACTAGACTAATTTATGAAAATAATCTCTTTAGTACCTAGCTACTCCTTGTGGTCACCACTTAAAAGCTTTATAAATGATTATGCATGACTTGGAGTGTAGGACTGCTTGGCTGAGTCTACACTATCTCACTGCTTCAAAGGGAAGATGGTAAGTAGGGTGTTGGGAGTTTATTAATTAAGTGCTAGATATATAGATAGATAGATAGGTAGTACATGTTTCAATGACCTTCCTCTTCCCCAAGCCAGGCTCCCCCAAAGGTTCCCCCTGCTCTAACCCAATTCCCTCAGTCAGGTAGCCCGCAGTCCTGCCTGTTCTAACTCATTACCCTCCCCCTCCCTCACCCCCTCCCCCAGAGGCAGGCACTCCTAGTCTCCTGTTCAAATCCAGTGCCAGCAACTCACCGGAGCTGCTGCTACCACTGCTGTTACTGCCATGTGCTTCTCCCACCAGGCACGAGGGCCCATGTTCAGAGTGGCAGACAGCACTCCCGGCATACAGGGCTGAGCAGGGGTTGCATTTAATTGCTCAAAGATTTGCATGAAGCTTAAGAGCTGCAGGCTGGCCACCCCTGTTGTATTCTTTTATGTAATATATTCCCATATGTCACATCGGCTGCATCTACACTACCTCTCTGCTTCAAAGGGAGGATGGTAAGTAGGGTTGCCGCGGGGGTGAATTTGCTTAATGAAGTGCTGTATATGTACCCCAGCACTTCATTAATAAACTCCCAACACCCTACTTACCCTCCTCCCTTCAAAACAGGGAGGTAGTATAGATTCAGCCAAGCAGTCCTACAATCCAAGTAGATAGATAGATAGATAGATAGATGACCTTCCTTTTCCCCAAGCCAGGCTCCCCCAGCAGCTCCCCCTGCACTAATCCAATTCCCTTCACCTCAGTCAGATAGATAGATAGATGGCTCTTTGTACTCTGTCCATGGCTCTTAGTCCCTAACTTATTGGTCTTCCCTGGACTACAATATCACAAATGTACACATAACCTGAAAGAAGAGAATCTCTTCTATTTGCGACTTCAAAAAAACAAAGCAGAATTTCAGATTGCAAGCAGAATTGAAAGTTTTGTGCATGGTATCTAGGCACCCATTTGAAGAATGCCATACTATCTAGGAATAAACTGTGTAAGCTGTGTTAGTACTGTCTCCGTAACTCTAAGTACACATTTGTTATACATATATAAACTTTAGCTGTACTGCCTGCCCCCCACTATAATGGGACCCTAGAACTTTTTCTGTGATTAACTTACTTTGTGAAGAAGTTTATTTTGCTTTCTTCACAACCACAGAGCATTCTTAAAAGTGCTCCTTGCACTGTTGTCAATCAACTTTAGCATCTTATATGGTGAAGTAAAAGAACCATGATCTCTGCTTGAAGAAGACAGTGTCTCAGACAAGATTGATGCCTGGTTCCTTTGGCTGCAACATCCTCCTTCAAGCAGGATTCAGTATGTAACTCCAAAGATATTCAGGAAAGGGGGAATATGACAGAATGATATAAAATCATGCCTGGTGTTGAGAAAGTAAATAAGGAAAAGTCATTTACTTGTTCCTATAACACAAGAACTAGGGGCCACCATATCAAATGAATAGGTAGAAGGTTTAAAACCAACAAAAGGAAGTATTTCTTCACACAATGAACAGTCTATCTGTGGAACTGCTTACCAGAGGATGTTGTAAAGATCAGGATTTTAAAAATAACTATATAAATAAATAGAGGATAGGTCCATGAACAGCATTAGCCAGAATGGAAAGGAACGGTGTCCCTAGCCTCCACTTGTTAGAAGATGGGAAAGGGCAACAGAGGATGGGTTGCTTGGTTCTGTTCATTCCCTCTGAGGCACCTGAGCTACGTCTACACTTGAACGCTACATTGAAGTAGCTTATTTCGATGTAGTGACATCGAAATAGGCTATTGCAATGAATAACGTCTACACGTCCTCCAGGGCTGGAAACGTCGATCTTGGGCAGCACCACATCGAAATAGGCACTGCGAGGGAACGTCTACATGCCACAGTAGCACCCATGGAAATAAGGGTGCCAGGAACAGCTGCAGACAGGGTCACAGGGCGGACTAGCGCTTCCGGGGCAACAGCTAGCCGCTCCCTTAAAGGGCCCCTCCCAGACACATGCAGCCTGCACAGCACGCGGTCTGCAGAGCCATAGGCACGCACACCTCGAACAATGTAGTCATGGACCCCCAGCAGCAGCAGCAGCAGCAGCAGCAGCCAGAGGTCCACGCAGCCACCCCTGCAGGAGCAGTGCGCGCCCTGCTCGATGCCATGCAGGAGGCAGCTGAGCACCTCCTTGCCACAGAGGAGGAGCTGCCCGCAGGGGAGGAGGACTCAACCCCCAACCCTGCAGCACCCCACTGCCACCCCCCGCTGCACACGCCGCCAGCTGTGGAGCTACCCCACCAGCACCGACTGGTGGGAGTGCCTGGTGGTCGGAGAGTGGGACAAAGACCGCTGGCTCCAGAACTTTCGGATGAGCCAGCAGACATTTCTGGAGCTATGCCAGTGGCTCACCCCCGCACTCAGGCACCAGGACACCTTTATGCGGCATGCCCTCAGCATCGAGAAATGGGTCGGCATCTCTGTTTGGAAGCTGGCCACTCCAGACAGCTACCAATCCGTTGGCCAGAAGTTTGGCGTCGGCAAGACTACCGTCAGGGCTGTCCTCATGGAGGTAAGAGGACCCACGGGGGGAGGGGGAGGCAGCCCTGCCAGGAAAGGGGAGGGCCACACACACCCTGAACACCCCTCATTGGTGCTCTCCCATGTGCTTCCCCTGCAGGTCGTCCGCGCCATCAACGCCCTGCTCCTCCACAGGCTCGTGAGGCTTGGGGACCCGGATGCCGCCATCGCGGGCTTTGCCACCCTGGGCTTCCCCAGTTGCTTCGGGGCTCTGGATGGGACTCACATCCCCATCCGCGCCCCGGAACACAGTGGAGGACGCTACATAAACAGGAAGGGCTACCACTCAGTGGTCCTCCAGGCCTTGGTGGACAGCCGGGGCCGTTTTCTGGACATTTATGTGGGCTGGCCTGGCAGCACCCACGACACCTGGGTATTCCGGAACTCGGGCCTGTGCCGCCGGCTGGAGGCGGAGATCTACATCCCCCAGTGGGAGATCCCTGTGGGGGACACCACCATGCCCCTCTGCATCATCGCAGATGCGGCATACCCCCTCCGGCCCTGGCTCATGCACCCGTACACAGGCCATCTGTCTGCCAGCCAGGAGCGCTTCAACCAGCGCCTGAACCATGTGCGCCAGGTGGTGGAGCCCAAATTTGGGTGCCTCAAAGGGCGCTGGAGGTGTCTCCTCACCCGCCTTGATGCGGGCCCCACCAACATCCCCCAGATTGTGGGTGCGTGCAGCGCCCTACACAACCTGGTGGAGAGCAAGGGGGAGGCCTTCTTTCAGGGCTGGGCTGTGGAGGCCGGCAGGGCCGATGTGTAGCCACCCACTGCCCCCAGTCACCAGGTGGATCCCGAAGGGACCCGGGTCCAGGAGGCCCTGCGGGCCCAGTTCGATGAGGCCGTGGGGTGAACGCTGGCAGGCCCCCCACTGCACCCCCCCCATCCTCCACAACACTCCCTGCCCCTACGCCCACACCACACACCCAAGAGCACACACCCCCACACACTTTTCTTGTAAAAATAAAAGCAGACAGTTGTTTGTCAACTCAAACATCTTTACTGGAACTATTATTATTATTATTATTGTTATTATTATTATTATTATGAACAAGACAAACTATGTACGGGGAAATCTAACTGATAAATATATATACATTATAAAAATTGGGATAACATGAAAGGGGAAGACAAGGAAGGGGAGAACTATTTACATGGGGCGGGGGTAAGGATCAGCATAGTAATGGGTCACAAATACAAACTATTTACAACAAAATAACAATAAACTGGGGGGAATATATACAAAGGGGGTGGGCCACGTCCTGGGCCCCACGCCCCTACAGTCCAGCACTGGGGGTGGGTGGTCAGGATCCCCGCCTCGGCCACAGCCCTGGCCGGGGCTGGCTGGGGGCCGGGCGGACCGGGAGATATGGCCGGCGAGTGTCAGCTGGCCCCAGGACCCCTCGGCGGAATGGCCCTCGGTGGCGGGTGGCGGTGCGACAGCGGACAGCGCAGCGGATGGAGCAGCGGGTGGAGCAGCTGGTGGAGCAGGCAGGGCGGGCGCTGCGGCGGCCGGCGCGGCCTGGGGGGCAAGGGAGTCCGCGATGCAGTTGAGGGTCCGCATGTAGGCCCCCCATGCCTCCTGGAGCCAGGCCAGCACCCGCTCCTGCAGGTGGAGGCGGCATTCCTCCACCCACAGCCACTGCTCAGCGACCCCCAGCTACCGACGGTGGAGGGCCAGCAGCTGGGGGTCCATCGCCATCGGCTGGTGGTACTGCGTCCGCCGTCTTCCTCACCGTGGGGCCGGTCGGTGCTCCGCTGAGGGGCTGGCCTGGAGTGATGGCCCCGGAGGGCTGTCCGGGACCGCTGACGCCTCGCCGGCACTCTCCAGTCCTTCCAATGGTGCAGCTGCGGAAAACAGGAGGCGGGGAAGAAGAGTGGAGACAGCTGTTAGTGTGGGCCCCAAGCTGTGGCCCTTGTCCCCCCACCCCTCTGCTGCAGGTTCCCCATCCCCATCCCCGGGAGATGCTGCTGTGATGGGGTTCTGGGGTCCCCCTGCACTGCACCCCGTCCGCTGGCAGGAGTGACTGTCACTCGGCAGGTACAACAGGAGGTTTATTAGGCAACAGATGCCCAGTTTCTCACAGAAGCGACAGTACAGCAGTCAAGAGACAGTCCTTCCAACCCGTCCTGGGGAGAAGACCCCGAGGGGTGCCCCTCTGGGGTGTAGCTTTCCCCCTCCTCAGGCCGGCTGCCTTCTAGCTCTCCCTTCCCCTAGCCTCTAACTGCCACCCCCCATTCAAACCCAGCTTGGCTCCTCCCTCCTCTTTGTTCAGGACAGAGGTGTAACCTGCCAGTTGTAGCCCCAGGATCGTCCTTAGCCACTGGGAGCTATTCAGCTTGTCTCTCATATCTAGCCTGAGTCTCGTATTTGCACTCCCCCCACTCCATCACATGCTGCTGCTGCTGCTGCTGGGTGTCCGACCCCCTCCCCCCGGGGGACCCTAGAGGTTCCGCTCCTCCCAGCCCCAGGGATGGGGCATGGCACTGTCGTGCTGGGCGGGGGGGGGCAGGGGCTGATGCAGTCTTCTGAGGGACATGTCACTGTTGTCCTTGGGGCCATAGTCATCTGGGCATGTGGAGGGCCCTGGCCATATCTATTACCCCCACCCCTCAACCCTGGGGGTGTGCACCAGGGGGGTACATAGCTGACGGTCCACTCCCACGGTCGGGGGACACCCGGGGGGCGGATGCCCGGCTGGAGCTCCTGGATGGGAGGATGATGTGGAGGCCAGCATCACTGGAGGAGGAGTCCCTCTCCTCCTCCTCCTCCTCCTCCTCCGGTGCCCCGGGGGTGGGCTCCTGGGGGGGCCCCTGGGGTGTGGGGCTTGCCTCCAGGGCAGACTCCACCTCCGGGGCCTGCTGGGGCTGCTCGGCTCAGGTATTAAGAGTGGCCAGAGGGGAGGAGGTGTGCCGGGGGCCCAGGATGTCCTTGAGCTCCCTGTAAAAGGGGCAAGTGACGGGGGTGGCCCCAGATCGTCCGGCCACATCCCGGCCCGGGGTGTAACCCTGCAGCAGCTCCTTCACTTTACTCCGGACATGATCCGGAGTGCGGGCAGGGTGACCCCGGGCGGCCAGGCCCTCGGCCAGCTGAGCGAACGCATTCGCGTTCCGCCTCTTACTCCCCATTACCTGGAGCACCTCCTCCTTGCTCCAGAGCCCCAGCAGGTCCCGAAGCTTGGCCTCCATCCAGGAGAGGCCCCGCTGCCGCTTCCCCACCAGGCTGCTGGGCTGGGAGCCCTGGATCCCCTTGCGGGGGGGTCCCCTGGGGGCGCTGGGGGAGCTGGCAGGCGGCCATCACGGTGGGTGGGGGTGTGTGTGGCTGCGGAGGAGCATTCAGGCTAGCCGCGTGTTACTGCTGCTGCCTGCACGCTCTCTCAGCTTCCTGCACAGGAAGGCAGGGGGCGGGGAGCTTTAAGGGGCTGTTCCACGCTGCCACCATTGAGCTCAGGGGCTGGAGACAGCGTCTCTCAACCCCTCAGCTGATGGCCACCATGGAGGACTCCGCAATTTTGGTGTTGCGGGACGCGCAATGACTACACGTTCCCTACTTCAACGTTGAACATCGAAGTAGGGCGCTATTCCCATCCCCTCATGGGGTTAGCGACTTCGACGTCTCGCCACCTAACATCAATGTTAACTTCGAAATAGCGCCCAACACGTGTAGCCGTGACGGGCGCTATTTCGAAGTTGGTGCCGCTACTTCAAAGTAGCGTGCACGTGTAGACACGGCTCTGGTGTTGGCCACTGGTGGAAGACAGGACAATGGGCTAGATGGACCTTTGGTCTGACCCAGTATGGCCATTCTTGTGTTCCTCCATAAAAAAAATTGAAGAATTCCATGTTCCTGAATGTTCTTGGGATGTTTTCAAATTTAATTCTTGTTGTCTATGTCAATTGTATTACTTTATTGGGTAAATAATCTAGCGGAAGCTTAGCTCTCATTAGACAGAGTGCTTCCTATAGGGAAGATGCAGAGGTAAATTCCAATCAATTCTCCCTATAATTAAAAATTAACAGCTCGATGTATAGTGCAGAGTTAAGCGTTACAGCTTTCCAAATGAATTTCTAATTCTGCCTGTACAGCTGTGTTGCAAAAGCAGCTTAACTATGAATAGACTCGACACTTTTGCAGATTTTGTTTAATGTTGCAGTGTTGTTTTTAACTCTTCTGTCTAAGAATGTGACCACGAAAACTTGTACCCTGGAGTGCTGTTATTCCCCTCAAATTCCCAACCCATATGAAACACTGATTATAGAGAAGCAACCTTGAAATATAGCTGTCTTCTCAACGGGCTGAAAAAGTAGAAGTATTTTTGGTACCCTCAAAAATGTGGATAATTTTTATAGAACTGATCTAATTGATCCTAAGGTAACACGTATCAGTATAAACTTCTTGATACTTTTTTTTTTAATTTTAATCTTAAATGTGCTCAGCTTAGTTAATGTTTTCTGTAATCGTTCTTTGTAAAAATGTTACTTGGACTTGCACACTGTATGGGATACATTATAAAAGTGAGATAGATGTCCTACAACCTTACTCTTATCTCCAAATACACTAATTCTGTGATCCACCACTTCATTGTTCTTCAATATCCATACCGGTTGTCACAATCTGATTCAATTTCAAAATACCTTTCAAATGCCTCCCTGATGGGCTATCTAAAGGGTTGACTGACCTAGACGCAAAAGTCACTTAATTGCTCGATTTATGAAAGTTACAACAAAGTATAAAAGTGCATGAAGGGGATCTAGAGTTGCCTTAAAACATGATAGTAGTGATAAGAAATAATAGTTATATGTTTAAGTCTTCTTTTATTAGAAATTATTTAATGATTTAATTATAGCATCTGGTCAAAACCTATTCAAAAAGAGGATAGCATAAAAACATATTTTAATGTTTCTCTGAATAATTATATTTTACAAGATTAAGCAGTTTTGCAGCAAGTAAAATGACTAACCATACAGTCCAGAATTACTCTAAAGCTACTATATTTATTACAAAGCTCTCCCTGCCAGCTCTTAGCACTATCGAAATAAACATCCTCTTTACATAACCCACGATGATATCCAAATTCCTTGACTCAAGGAACATCCTTCTAAAAAAGAGTTGTGTCAGTATTAATCTCATCTGAATAGGATGGCAGATAACAGTGTGAAGATTTTATGTGTTCTCTGCATTCAGGTTTGGGGATCAGAGAAAACAGATGCAAGTCATTAATCACATCAATGTGGGTTGGGTTTTTTTTTATTGTTTCCATGAAGAAACATCAAACTGCATGGCTGGTGAGCTTGCCCTTTTCATCAGTTAGGAAATGATAAAAGTGTTTCTTAAAATAACCATAGTCTAATACTCTAACTTTAGCAGACAATACAAAATCACATAGTCTTTACCAAACTTCAAAGGAAATGATTAGCAATGAATGCATGCTTTCTCTCTCTTCTCTCTTTAAAATGGTAAATCTACTCAGGACGGATATTCCTTAGCTGGATTTTTCTGACTTTGCAGCATTTAGTCAAAGGCAGAAATCGTTTGCCTAAACTGAAAAATAATTCAAGTAATGAGAAATGCAAAACACGCACATGCATGCAGGCACACAGGCACATACACACACACACACACACACACACACACACACACACTTCATTCCTAAAAGATTCATTTTTTGAATTGGCAAAAAAAATAATAATAAAGAATCTATATCTGCAGTGATAAAGCTAGACTTCTCACTCCACAGTATCTCCATCTTCAGTTAGATTGCTTGCAGATCTGCTGAAATTAGATGTCACTGTAAATTATAGTGTAGACCGAGTTACTAGCCAAGGCTATGAAGGGTAGACACATAAAAACAAGGTGCTATTGAAGGTAATTACTTCTGATCTTAACGTTCTAAGTGACAAAATTGGTGCTGATGTGCTATTTACATCAGAAGCTCCCTTTTAGTTGACACTGACTAGATCTAGACCATTTCTCCCCCGCATGGTTTTGGTTTTGATTGATAATACTTAAAATCCACCTTGCAGAAAACAGCAGACGGCAAAACATCATTCATCCTAGCATAAAAAAAATGACTGCCATATCTTCAAGAGTGGGAAGAGATATGATTTCCCCTCAAGACGCACACATACAACCCCCAAAGTTAAATTCATAATAAAGCCAGTTTTGGACAAAACCTTTTAGACCAGGAAGAACTCACCAATAAGAGACACAGTCCTCTTTAATGACAGAACATAAACTAAAATGCAAGACCTGGTGGCCTGCTTAGGGATGAAAATGTGTGATACTTGATCATTTAAATAGGTAATAAAGTGACAGAAAAAAAATCCTATTCAGAGGCCCATAACATATGTCAGTGAGCTACAGAAATAAATCACAATTTTTAAAGTATTTACATATCTAAGACTTTCTGAAAATCCCACGTAGTACCTATCTGCATCTTTAGGTACCTAAATACCTTTGAAAATCTGGCCCACAATACATGGATCAATAGTAACCATGGTTACAATTCCATGTTCTTCAGGTTTATAAGTAAATCAGTTAATATCAGGACCTGCCTCATCAGTATATGTTCCCCAACAAACTAGGATGACCAGGTGACTGGTTTTTGACTGTCAAAAAGAGATCCTGGTGGCTCCAGTCACGACTGCTGATCAGATTGTTGACTATGCGGCTGACAACGCCACACAGCAGGGCTAAGGCAGGGTACCTGCTAGCTTCTTCATTGCACCGTTCCTGGGAAGCAGCTGGCATGTCCCTCCTCCAAGTCCTATGTGTAGGGGCAGCCAGGGGGCTCTGCACACTGTGTCCACCCAAACACCACCAAGGGACCAAGGTTAATGGGAGCAGCAGGAGTGGTGCCTGTATGGAGTGGTGTCAGTGGTTGGTTTGTGGAGCCACCTGGCCACATCCCTGCATGTAGAGCTGGGAGGAAGATATGTCAGATGCTTCTGGGACATACTTGAGGTAAACAATGCCTGGAGACTGCACCCCTGACCTCTTCCAGGCCCCCACCCCCTGCGCCAGCCCTAATCCCCCATTTCACCCTCCAAAACCCTCAATCCCAGTCCAGAGCTCCCTACTTCACCCCAGATCACTCATCCTCATCTCCACTTCAAAGCTTGTGTCCCCAACTGGAGCCCTTACCCACTTCTAACACCCAGCTCTCTGCTCCAGCCTTGATCCTCTTCCCACCCTCCAAACCCATCAGTTGCAGCTCAAAGCAAACCCCTAAACCCCAAATGCCTCATTTCCAGCCCCACCTCAGAGGCTGCACCTGCCGCTGAAGTGCTCACTAACCCCCCAACACCCAGCGCCATGCCACTCAGTCACAGTCCAGGGGTCATTCCTACTCCCAAAACTTCTTATCCTAGGCCCCACCCCAGATCCCACACCCCAGCCAGAGCCCTCGCCTTGACATCCCAGCCCACTCCCTCAGCCTCTATCCCCTCCTGTGCTACAGATCCCCCACTCCAGATCCTCCCCCCCCCACCTTAGTGCTCTCACTCCCTTCCACAGCACAACCTCCTGAGCCTGTCTGGTTACAAATGACTGAGTGAGGATGGAAAGAACATGTAATGTTCAGCGGGATATGGAGTGACTGGAGTCGGGGCCTCAGAGAAGAGGCATCATGGGAAGTGGGGCAAAGGTGTCTGGTGTTAAAGTTGGCAACCCTACAGGAAATACTGTATATGCAAACACTGTCATTAGGTAACCTGTTGTCAAGGGCTATGATGATGTGCTCCATGGGCCTGTAAGTACCAAGCAGTTTTTGCTGAACACCAAAACCAGGCAAAATTAACTCCAAATTCACATGAAGTGGCTCTTCAGGCCAGCTTCATGCCAGGGTTTCCCCCTCACCCTTGAGGGCTGAACCAAGCCCCTGCTCACCAGAGCCGTGTCTACACTAACTGGCTATTTCGAAGTATCCACGCCAACTTCGAAATAGCGCCCACCACGTCTATACGCGGCAAGCGCTATTTCAAAGTTGAAATCGATGTAAGGCGGCAAGACGTTGAAGTCGCTATCCTCATGAGGAGATGGGAATAGCGCCCTACTTCGACGTTGAACGTCAAAGTAGGGTACATGTAGATGATCCGCGTCCAGCAACATCGAAATAGCAGGGTCCTCCATGGCGGCCATCAGCTGAGGGGTTGAGAGACGCTCTCTCCAGCCCCTGAGCTCTATGGTCGCCACGTGCAGCAGCCCCATAAAGCTCCCCACCCCCTTATTTCCTGTGCAGGAAGCTGACAGCTCGTGCAGCCAGCAGCACTGCCATGTGCCCAGCCTGCACGTCCCTCCGCAGCCTCAAGCCAGCACCCTGCACCCCATGGCAGCCAGCCAGCCCCCCAAGCGCCCACAGGGCACCCCGCCCAAGGGGACCCAGGGCTCCCAGCCTGCCAGCCAGAGGGGGAAGAGGCAGCAGGGCCCCTCCTGGATGGAGGCTGAGATCTGGGACCTGCTGGGCCTCTGGGGCAAGGAGGAGGTGCTCCAGGTAACGGGGAGCAAGAGGCGGAACGCGGATGCTGCAGCAGGGTTATGTCCGGGCCCAGGACACGGCCAGCCAATCTGGGGCCACCTCCGCTGCTTGCCCCTTTTACAGGGAGCTCAGGAAAATCCTGGGACCCCGGTACACTTCCTCCCCGCTGGCCACCCTTGACACATCGGCCGATGAGCCCCAGCAGGCCCTGGAGACAGAGTCCGCCCCAGAGGCCAGCCCTGCACCACAGGGGCTCCCCCAGGAGCCCACCCCTGGGACACCGGAGGAGGAGGAGGAGGGGGCCTCCAGCGACGGGGGGCTCCAGATCGCCTTCCTCTCCCACAGCTCCAGCAGGGAGTCCACCTGATGGCTGTCCTCCGACCGTGGAAGCGGAGCGTCAGGTATGTACCCCCCGGTGCACACCCCCCGGGTTAAGGGGCAGGGACAAAAGACATGACCAGGGCCCTCCACACACCCAGATGACCATGGCCCCGAAGACAGCAATGGCATGTCCCTCAGAAGAGTCCATCAGCCTCTTCCCCCCAGCAGGACAGCGCTATGCCCCATCCCTGGGGATGGGGGGAGTGGAACCTAGGGTCCCCTGCGGGGGGATTGGACACCCATCATCACCAGCAGCAGCATCTGCGGGGGACGGGGATGGGGAACCAGCAGCAGAGGAGTCGGGGGACAAGGGCCATGGGTCAGGGCCCAGACTAACGGCTGTCTCCACTCTTCTCCCCCACCTCTGTTCCGCAGCTGCACCATCGGAGAGCCCGGAGAACACCGGCACGCCGTCTGTGGTCCCAGAAAGCCCACCGGGGCCATCCCACCAGGCCAGCCCCATGGCGGAGCACGGACCAGCCCCAGGACGAGCCCAACAGAGGCGGGGCCATCTGCGGGCGTCCACGGACCCCCAGCTGCTCGCCACCCTCCGGCGTCAGCTGGAGGTGTCCGAGTGGCGCCTGCAGGTGGAGGAGTGGCAGCTCCATCTCCAGGAGCGAGCGCTGGCCTGGCGCCAGGAGGCTTGGGGGACCTTCATGCGCACCTTCGATACCATCGTGCGGCACTTCGCCCCCCCGCCGCTCCACCTGCCGCTCCACCCGCTGCTCTGCCTGCCATTCCTCCACCATCGGCCGTCCTGGGGCCTGCCACCAAGGGGGACCACGGGCCTCCGGACACCGCCCGGCCTTATCTGCCAGTTCTCCTGGCCCCCACACAGCCTCGACCGGGCCTTCAGCCAAGACGTGGATCGCGCCCCGCAACACCAGGCGCAGGACAATAGGGGTGTATGGCCAAGGATGTTGCCCCCCAAGGCCCCCTCCTTTGGACTCATTCCCCCCATGTTTGTGTAAATAGTTTTTGTTCTACCCCTGTTTTGTACCTGTCCCCCCATGTACATAGTTCCCCCCTTCTTATCCTGTTTTCATATTAATAATACAAAGGGTGGCAGGGTTTTGTTTAAAAAAAAAGTCCATTTTTTTATTGTACAGAGGCGTGGGGGGGTGTGCTCTCGGGTTCTCTCTGGAGTGGGCGTGGGGGCGGGGAGTGTTGTGGAGGATGGGGGGTGCAGTGGGTGGCTCACCTGCAGCTGGCCCTGCCAGCGTTCACCCCGCAGCCTGGTCAAAATGGGCCCACAGGGCCTCCCGGACCCAGGTCCCCTCAGGGTTGACCTGGCAACTGGGGCAGCAGGTGGCTGGACGTCGGCCCTGCCAGCCTCAACAGCCCAGCCCTGGAAGAAGGCCTCTCCCTTGCTCTCCACCAGGTTGTGGCGTGCGCTGCACGCACCCACAACCTGGGGGATGTTGGTGAGGCCTGCATCCAGGCAGGTGAGGAGACACCTCCAGCACCCTTTGAGGCGGCCGAAAGTGCGCTCGACCACCTGGCGCGCATGGTTCAAGCGCGTGTTGAACCGCTCCTGGCTGGCTGTGACATGGCCCATGTAAAGGTGCATGAGCCAGGGCCGGAGGGGGTACGCTGCGTCTGCGACGATGCAGAGGGGCATGGTGGTGTCCCCCACAGGGATCTCCCACTGGGGGATGTAGGTCCCCACCTCCAGCCGGCGGCACAGGCCCGAATTTCTGAACACCTGGGTGTCGTGGGTGCTGCCAGGCCAGCCAACATAAATGTCCAAGAGGAGGCCCCAGCTGTCCCCCAAGGCCTGGAGGACCACTGAATGGTATCCCTTCCTATTGAGGAAGCGTCCTCCGCTGTGCTCTGGGGCACGGATGGGGATATGGGTCCCATCCAGAGCCCCAAAGCAATTTGGCAAGCCCAGGCTGGCCAACCCCACGATGGCAGCATCTGGGTCCCCAAGCCGCACGAGCCTGTGGAGGAGCAGGGCATTGATTGCACGGACGACCTGCAGGGGAAGGACATGAGAGAGCACTGGTGAGGGGTGTGCAGGGTGTGTCTGGCCCTCCACCCCAGGGCTCCACCCCCCAGGCTCCCCCTCCCGTGGGTCCTCTTACCTCCATAAGGACAGCCCCAACGGTGGCCTTGCCCACACCAAACTGCTGCCCTACGGATCGGTAGCTGTCTGGAGTGGCCAGCTTCCAGACAGCGATGCCGATCCATTTCTCTACAGTGAGGGCACGTTGCATGGGGGTGTCCTGGTGCTGTAAGGCAGGGGTGAGCCACTGGCAGAGCTCCAGGAATGTCTGCCAGCTCATTCAGAAGTTCCAGAGCCAGGGGTCATTGTCCCACTCACCGAGCACCAGCTGCTGCCAGCAGTCCTTGCTCGTGAGGTATCTCCACAGGCGGCGGCGTGTGCGGCGGAGGTGGGGGGGCTGGGAGGGCAGCAAGGTCTGGGGCTGCTTCCTCATCCCCTGGGGGCAGCTCATCTTCCTGAAATAAAAGATGGTCGGCTGCCTCCTGCATGGCACTGAGCAGGGCAACCACTGCTCCTGCAGGGGCAGTTGTGTGGGACTCTGGCTGCTGCTGCTGCTGCTGCTGCTGCTGCTGGGGATTCATGCTGCTTACACGGGATGTGTGTGCCTGTGGCTCTGCAGACCGCGTGCTGTGCAGGCTGAGTGTGTCTGGGAGGGGCCTTTTAAGGGAGCGGCTAGCTGTTGCCCCAGAAGTGCTAGTCCGCCCTGTGACCCTGTCTGCAGCTGTTCCTGGCACCCTTATTTCAATTTGGGCTGCTTTGGTGTGTAGACGCTCCCCTGCAGCGCCTACTTCGATGTAGTGCTGTCCAACGTCGACGGCACCGGCCCTGGTGGATGTGTAGACGCTCTTCATCAACATAGCTTATTTCGATTTCGCTACATTGAAATAAGCTATTTCGATGTAGCATCCCAGTGTAGACGTACCTCAGGAGTGGGTGAGTTGCATGATCATAGGCCAGAGGACTTCTAAACAGAGAGAGGGACTTTCAGCTAGTGGCTGGACAGAAGTAGCAGTTGCACCTTCAAAGCACTCCTTCTCTCCATCCTGGACACACAAATACCTCTTGCTTCTCTGGCTGGCACTAGCACTGCTAACCAATACCTGTGCCTCTTGCCTGCTCCCCCAAGCTAAGGCCGGAAGTGATCTTTTGTTTATACATGTGTATGTGCATGTGTAACTCACACACCTATGTGTGGTTAACTGTCCCATGCGGTATCAGAGAGGTAGCTGTGTTAGTCTGTAGCTTTGAGAACAACAATAAGTTTTGTGGAACCTTATAGGCTAACAGGTATTTCGGAGCATAAGCTTTCGTGGGCAAAGACCCGCTTCATCAGATGATGCATCTGATGAAGTGGGTCTTTGTCCACAAAAGCTTATGCTCCAAAATATCTGTTAGTCTACAAGGTGCCACAAGACTTCTTCTTGTCCTATGTAGTGATACCTGGACCACTTCACCAAGAAAGAGTAGCTGCATTCTATAGCCTAAGTTCAGAACCAGCTGGCCTTCAGCTCAAGCTGAAATAGCATCAGCAGTAAGCTCCAGAAGTCCTAGGTTCAAGTCCTCCTAGGGGTAGTTGCACGTCTCTAAGTTGGATGTTTGTAACTTGAGGAATGCCTGTACTATGGAGTTAGACAGGTACCTTTGAATACGTACCATGTTTGTATTTCCATAGGTCTGTGAAGCAAATGAGCTTCAGAACAGCATATGTAGTCACTTAAACTGAGAGGCAGGTGACTGCCTTTACTATTTCTACTGTTTGATCAAAAAAGGTAAGTGTTGTCTTTAGCTGTCTTTGCACCTCTTTTGTCATGATCACTTTTCATGAATATTCTGACCAGATAGTTGCTTTCATAAATTTCAGTGAAATAGTAGAATTAATGTGATTATTGGAGAAAAAAAATCACAGAAACTGAATTTTGAAATGTTCATGCTACATTCCTCCAGTGGGGTAACAGGATGTTTACCATGTGACCTCTGTATCCTGTCGATAAACAACCCACACATTTAAAACTATGAATATTTAATATTCACAAACTATTTGGAATGACTTCACATAATGATTTTTTTTAAATTGCTCACGCAAAACAAATTCATCACATACATTATTTGCTCTGAATTATTTGCTTACATGTGGTTGAACTGGTCAGAGACTGGGATGGGACAGGCTCTCTTAATAGTTTCAGCTGAAGTCATGTACCATGGCTCAGAGCCAAAGTCAGAAACTGGATCCCTGGTCAGGGCCAGGTTACCTGGGGCAGGAATGGCACTAGGAAGAAGCAGAAACAGAAGCAATCCCAAAACTAGGCAAGTGCTTTAAGCAGGTATTATGCAGCTAGTGTTGAGAGTGGGTGTGCTGGTCTCCTCAACCAATCAGTTAGCTCAAATGGGGTTCACTAGACTGCTTAAGGTTTAGGCTAGAGGGTAAGCAGGCCTGCTGCTGGCTTTTATGCCAGACAAAACTGAAATATTGTATGCAGCTAATTTTGCCAAATTTGCTCTTTTTCATCTGCAGCCACTCATATCTTCAGTCTTTCAACTTGTCTTCTTCAGCACTTTGTTAAGAAAAAAGATAACATGTGCACATTTACACTTTAAAAACTGAAAAGAAAACAATACAGGAAATGACTCATGGATTATTATAAAGCCTATGACAACAGCTGAAACTGCTGATTAGTCTACCCAACACACTAGCTTCTGTGATAATTTGTCCTCCATCCTTCCCCTGCATTAATTTCTTTCTTCCTGTTGCGTCTTGACATGTGCCAACTTTGAAAGCTTTTTAGAGCAGGGATTGCTCTATTATGGATGTGTGCAGTGGCTAGAACAAATGGGTGGTGAACCATACAAGGCTAACGTCTTGCAAATACTAAAGAATAAAAGAGAGAGCAACTTTGTAACAATGAAAAGTAGAATGTTTCTTGGGTCATTTCTTCCATATGACTCAAATGAAGTTTTATTTTCTAAACAGAATTTATATACCAACTGCTAAACTACTTGAGTTCTGAAAACAAAGCCAACACTTATTAAAGGTGACAGATTCACTAGCAGGTAAGCCAACAGACAAACGAAGAAAATTAGTATTTCCCAAATGCATCTTCTACGAAAGCTTCCTATTTATTTTATTTTTGTTTGTTTCTTCTAAGTCATTCTATTGTGCTGCCAAATGACATAGAAAAACAGGCACCAGACTTTCATTTGTTGCCTTTTTCAATTCATATTTAAATAACGTATTTCATTTTAATACCCTACATATGATAGATGCATGTCCTCATAAAACTATTAGGAAAGAAAATACAAAAAAGCTGCAAAGTAACCTTCAAAGACACCAAAAATATGACAATGGAGGAATGAGGATTTAAAGCATCAAAGTATTTTAATTGTTGAGGCCAAAGATGCAATGGGAGGCAGGCAAGGGATTGCATTTCACGTTATTTTTTTCTGCAATTTAAAAATCTTCACACTTCAACAGTAACCCATGAATAAAGTAATTGTATTTCAAAATACCCCAGAAGTGAAATGGGAGGTGTCATTTTTATCTCTTTCTGTTCATTAGCCATTCTTTCTCTTTCCATAACATTCAAGGCACACTCAAAGCCATAAACACTTGTGTATACCTCCATTTTTGTTTAACAATTACGCTTAGCCTCTACATTTCCTGTTTAACATAAGCATACAATTTAACTTATAAAGTCAATACCAAACTGACCACTCAGTAATATTTGGAAACTCCTTGAACACTGCAGCTCTTTTCAGTTTTTGCTCATATGAAACATTAATTATCTTTGCAGCATGTTTGACCTGATACTAAACGTAAGCATACAGTCAAATCACTAACTTGTACATGAGCAAAAAATCTTCCTTTAGTGAATTGTAGCATATAATAAAAAATGTAAAACTGGGGAAACAAACCTCCCCGCCAATAAATAAATAAACAAATAAATAAATAAAACCTTCAGCATAATGTCACCATGCTGTGATGGATAATGCAGTTCCTTCCAACTGATAATTCTCACATGAGGCATTCCTATTAGAACCTTAATCTTCTTCAGGAATTTTCCCCAGATAAAATCATACAATTTCTACATTCTAGTGTACCTGATTGTCAAATATGGATTTATTAGACTTAACTGCTTGTAAAATGGAGGGCACTTTCTTACCCTGCTTTTTTGTATCTTGCTTTAATGATTAGAACAGTTTCCATCATCTGCTTCCACTTTCTTTGTCATTTATCTAAAAAACAAGATTCTCACAAGGAAACACAGTTTGAGCTGAACTATAGTAACCTTTGGGAACTCTCCCTCCAAAACAAGATTTTTTTCCCCTTGCCCTCAGCATTTCAGTAACATTAATCCCTCATTAAAGCGTGTGTTAAAGCATCCTTGTAATTTCTATTAAGGTACCTGCCTGATGTCACCAGAAAAATACACATGCTTACAAGATACCTCCCATGGGCCTCAAACACTGAAAAAACATCACCAATCTAAAAAAAAAATGCTCTAATTTGACTCAAAGCTTGGTGACAACACTGGATGAGCAAAACATATATGTATCAAGTCATACTCCTTACCATCTTTCCTCCTCCTCTCACTGGGACTTTCCCAGATTTGCCAATCTCAAATACTCAGAATTCATGGCTCTGGTTACAAAAGGAAAAAAAGAGACCGAGAGAGAGAGAGAGAGTTTGGCTTAGAAGTCATAAGATATTTAAAACATAATCTGTTTTGAGTTATTTTTGTTTGTCTACTTATTTTTGAGTTTATTATCCAGATGTACTTTGGATCTCTTCTGAAACTTTTCTCCACCAGCAGGACCCACCCAGAACAAGATGGCACCTCTGAAATCCAAATCTGGTGAAGTCATCACTGACAAAGCCAAACAGATGGAGTGCTGGATTGAGCACTACTCCGAGCTGTACTCACGCGAGAACATTGTGGTTGACGCAGCCCTCGATGCCGTCGAGCTCCTACCAGTAATGGATGAACTGGATCAAGAACCGACTGTGGATGAACTGAAGAGAGCCATTGACAGCATTGCAGCAGGAAAGGCCCCTGGTCAGGATGGTGTACCACCAGAGGTAATCAAATGTGCCGCGGACACACTCCTGGAACCCCTACATGAGCTACTGTGCCTGTTCTGGAAAGAAGGTGAGGTTCCACAGAATATGCACGACGTTAATATTGTAACGTTGTATAAGAACAAAGGAGACAGAAGCGACTGCAACAACTACCATGGAATCTCCCTCCTAAGCCACTGGTAAACTGTTCGCTCGCGTCATCCTTGGCAGACTCCAGAAGATTGCTGAGAGGGTGTACCCCGAACCGCAGTGCAGATTCCACGCAGAGAGGTCTACCATTGACATGGTCTTCTCTCTAAGGCAGCTGCAGGAGAAGTGCAGGGAGCAGAGGAAGCCACTCTACATAGCCTTCATCGACCTGACCAAGGCTTTTGACATGGTCAGCAGGGATAGTCTGTTCAAACTGCTCCACAAGATAGGCTGTCCTCCACGGTTACTCAAGATGATCCAGTCTTTCCACGAAGACATGAGAGGAACCATCCAATACGACGGCGCATTATCGGATGCTTTCAGAATCAGGAGCGGCGTCAAACAAGGATGCGTGCTTGCTCCGACATTGTTCGGGATCTTCTTCACACTCCTCCTGAAGCATGCCTTTGGATCTTCAACAGAGGGCATCTTGCTGTACACAAGACCTGATGGGAAACTGTTTAACCTTGCAAGGCTGAAAGCTAAGTCTAAGGTGCGAGAAGTCCTCATCAGAGACATGCTGTTCGCAGACGATGCTGCTGTAGTGTCTCACACAAAAGACCAGCTTCAAAAACTACTGGATCAGTTCTCCAAAGCGTGCAAGGACTTTGGGCTTGCCATCAGCCTAAAGAAGACAAATGTACTCGGTCAGGATGTTGCTGAATCCCCATCAATCAGCATTGACAACTATACGTTAGAGGTCGTCCACGAGTTCGTTTACCTCGGGTCCACCATCACTGACACCCTGTCATTGGACACTGAGCTAAATAGGAGGATCGGAAAAGCGGCCACAACTCTGTCCAGACTCCGCAAGAGAGTGTAGAATAACAACAAGCTGTACACTCGCACCAAAATGCAAGTCTACAGAGCCTGCATCCTCAGCACCCTCCTTTATGGCAGCGAGACTTGGACCCTGTATGCCCGCCAGGAAAAGAGGCTGAACGTCTTCCACTTGTGCTGCCTCAGGCGCATCCTTGGAATATCATGGAAGGACAGAGTGACCAACACCGCCGTCCTCGAGCAAGCTGGAGTCCCAACCATGCACACCCTCCTCAGGCATCATTGACTCCGCTGGCTTGGCCACGTCCACAGGATGAATGATGGAAGGATTCCAAAAGACATCCTGTATGGTGAGCTAGCCTCTGGCAAAAGACCTCCTGGATGCCCCCACCTGCGTTACAAAGATGTCTGCAAGAGAGACCTCAGAGAGGTAGACGTTGAGCTGGATGGTTGGGAAGAACTAGCAGACAACCGCAGCAGATGGAGGCAGGGGTTACACAAGGGCCTTCAGAAGGGCGAGATGAAGATCAGACAGCTAGCAGAGGAGAAGCGAGCGCACAGAAAGCACAATAAGGACTTGCCAGACACCCACTACATCTGCAAGAGATGCAGCAAGGACTGTCACTCTCGTGTGGGTCTTTATAGTCACAATAGACACTGTAAATGAAGTCCTCAATTGAAACTTTAAAGGGAGCGATCCATAGTCTGTGCAGACTGAAGGATGCCTACTAGTAACAGAGAGTAAGCCGTGCTAGTCTATACACTATCAAAACAAAAAGCAGTCAAGTAGCACTTTAAAGACTAGCAAAATAGTTTATTAGGTGAGCTTTCGTGGGACAGACCCACTTCTTCAGACCATATCCAGACCAGAACAGACTCAATATTTAAGACACAGAGAACCAAAAACAGTATGTCCTCCTTGCTTACTGTTTTTGGTTCTCTGTGTCTTAAATATTGAGTCTGTTCTGGTCTGGATATGGTCTGAAGAAGTGGGTCTGTCCCACGAAAGCTCACCTAATAAACTATTTTGCTAGTCTTTAATGTGCTACTTGACTGCTTTTTGTTTTGATAATAATATCCTGCAGCATCCTGAATGAACTTTACAGAATCTAATTAAACTTTATTGAGTTTAGTTTAATACTTTGGGGCCTATTGCGTTAAAAATGCAACTGTGTATGTATTACTATAAATGTGTTACTGTGACTGACTAGTGCAATCTCTGGAAGGAGCAATACATGTGAAAAGGATTTTCTAGGAGGTATATGGGGACATGGGACTGCAAATGACCCCTTTCAAATCCACTCTTCTGAGGCTATACCCTGGCAGAGGAGATCCCATCGCCTTCTAATTCCCTTTCCTGGAAACTCCAGATCAAAGAGCTCTATATACAGTATAGACTTTGTTATGAGAATGCACATTCTGAGTTGATTCTGTCATGAAATTGTGATTACAGAACAGAATTGTTTTGTGGAGTTTTGGAGGATCCCACTTGGAAAGCCCATGTTAGAGTCGGGATAATTTTTTGTAAAATCAGTGAGATGTGTGTATTATTTTAATGAGTTTATTTTCTTTAGAGCTTTTACATAAGAATTAAATAAGCATACATAAAAAGAGCTGTGTGGTTTCTATAACCTTGGGCAGTCACACTGTTAACTGTCTCTAGGGAGAAAGCAAGCAAGTTGTTTGGGCAGCCTGCCTCTGTTGGGAATAACACAGCAAAGACTGGGGACTGTATAAGAAAGTGGAAATAGCCCTTTCAGAAGGAAGTGAAACGCAGGTGTCTACTAAAAAAAGGCAGTGGCTGGGGAGCTGGTATCTGCAGAGTGAGTGCCCTTGCTGTACCCCTGAGAGTGAATACAAGTACAGCAGCTCCAAATTGTGAAAGACAATCAGCCCTAGATGCTGGGGGGTTTAAGTGAAAACAGGCAGAAAAGTGAGAAAGCTGCGAGCCAACAGTGAATGATGCCTTATTGAGTTTCTGCCTCTTTCAAAGAGCAGACTGAAGCAACCCAGAGGCTGATCTTGTTCGCGCTCAGAACTTAACTAAAAATTTCACCTGTGGTCAGGGACAAAGATGAGAAAATTCATCTCAAAAGGTAAATGATTGAGAATATTGTGAGTAGCTGAGCAGGGGTAATTAGAATGCAACTGGAGGCTCAGTGAGGAGGCTTCCATTACAAATAGCTGCTGTAATATGAAAACATGGTGAATAACTCTTCCATATCACAATAGCTACATATAGTTGTATTGCATAATACCCTGTGCAGCTACATATTGTGAGTAAATATAATCACAACTTTTCAAATTTATCTAAATGGCTTTGCTGAAGCCTCATCATGGTTTCCATTTCCTAGTTACAGACAGACACACACACAAACACACATCCCTACACTAGGGAATACATAATGAATAGTAAAGTGTAGTGGTATGGTATGAATCTTAGGAGCGATTCAGATGCACAGCAAGGCATGCAACCAAAGGTGTTTATTTCCAGTGCCTGAGAAGTCAGATATGTGGCAGAGATTGGTGGACAGTACTATTCATTTGTTCATTCATTTGTTTATTTATGCAACTTTTTTCAAAAATTATGCAGACACATTTGTATTGCAATTAGTTTAATTATAGAGGCCAGGTTCTGCAAACATGTACTATACTCATACAATTAGCCCTATTGCAGTCTATGAACAATGCAACATAAGAAAAATTAAACATTTGCTTAAATGTTTGCAGGATCATGGCTTGCAAGCTGGATTCAGCACTAAGTATTTGACTCAAAGTTCACTGAAGTCAATGGGAGTCTTTAGCTGCCCTGGGCTTTGATCAATCCATATCTCTCTTGGGCTATTTAATATGACATTTAATTTACTTTAGACATCTTAAGGCAATAAGAATCCAAAACAGATCAGATGTAGCAATTTCCGACTTTAGAGTGGTGGCTTTTGTTTAATTCAGAAAAGGGTTTTATTATTTTTGTTTTTTTAAATATAGGAAGACAGCATTTTATACCATTTAGAAAATGCTCTTAAAATGTAAATTTAAACTCATTTAAAATGAATGAGAAAAAAAATGCTGGAAAGCCCTAGAAATGTGAGGGTCATAAAAACCTTCATTGATTTACTTGGAATTTAGCAGTACTGAAGCTGTTCACTGCCTGAAGAGTATCTTTGAAGTTGACATAGTGCTAATAGGTGAAACATTGTTTTGATTAAAAAACCTGCTTTTATTTTATTAAGGAGAAAGTATAAGCTATACTTCTTAGCTGAGAATTAAAACTGGATTTCAGACAGGATAGTTCTACAAAACAGATGTGGAAAGGATTTGAATTGAAATTGATGGTTTTCCTGAGAGTTAGTGACCATATACACTTTCACAGTCCTCCACACCGATGTATTAAACTTGAGATTATTTCATTTTACTTAAATTCTTGATGTTCAAAAGCATGAGTGATATGTGAAAAGTTTTAGGGTAGAAGTTACTATACAAACACTGTAACAGCAACAAAGGGTCCTGTGGCACCTTATAGACTAACAGAAAAGTTTTGAGCATGAGCTTTCGTGAGCACAGACTCACTTCATCAGATGCTGGTCTTGGAAATCTGCAGGGCCAGGTATAAATAAGCCAGAGCAAGGGTGGGGATAACAAGGTTAGCTCAGTCAGCAAGGGTGAGGCTTACTACCAGCAGTTGATCTGGAGGTGTGAACACCAAGGGAGTGGAAGCTGCTTTTGTATTTAGCCAGCCATTCACAGTCTTTGTTTAAGCCTGAGTGGAGGGCATCGAATTTGCAGATGAATTGTAGCTCAGAAATTTCTCTTTGGAGTCTGGTCCTGAAATCTCTTTGCTGTAGGATAGCTACTTTTAAGTCTGCTACTGTGTGGCCTGGGAGATTGAAGTGTTCTCCTACGGGTTTTTGTATATTGCCATTTCTGATATCTGATTTGTGTGCGTTTATTCTTTTACATAGAGACTGTTCAGTTTGTCCGATGTATATAGCAGAGGGGCATTGCTGGCACATGATGGCATAAATTACATTGGTAGATGTGCAGCTGAATGAACCCACGATGATGTGGCTGATCTGGTTAGGTCCTGTAATGGTGTTGCTGGTGTAGATATGTGGGCAGAGCTGGCAAAGAGGTTTGTTGCATGGATGGGTCCCTGAGTTGGAGTGAATGTGGTGCAGTGTATAGTTGCTGGTTAGGATTTCCTTCAAGTTGGCAGGTTGTCTGTGGGCAAGGACTGGTCTGCCTCCCAAGGCCTGTGAAAGTGGGGGATCATTGTCCAGGATGGGTTGTAAATGTCTGATGATGCGCTGTAGAGGTTTTAGCTGAGGACTGTAGGTGATGGCTAGTGGTGTTCTGCTGGTTTCTCTCTTGGGCTTGTCCTGTAGCAAGAGGCTTTGTGGCACACGTCTGGCTCTGTTGATCTGTGTTTTCACTTCCTCAGGTGGGTATTGCAGTTTCAAGAATGCTTGGTAGACATCCTGTAGGTGTTTGTCTCTGTAGGAGGGGTTGGAGCAAATGCGGTTATATCTTAGTGCTTGGCTGTAGACACTGTGTCTTGGGCATTAGACACAATTCCAGGTAAAATTTCAGCTGCTGCCTTTCTGATACCCCAGCTCATGTGTTGATGTACCAGCTAAAGATTTTAAAGGTTTCTTAAGCTGAAACTAAATACAGCAGGCTTTCATAGGTTGTTTTGCTCTCTGTGTTACAGGAAAATCTATTGCCCATGGTGTAGTGAGTTGGATTAGCCACCCACAGACCTGGACGGAAAGGGGTCCTTTACTGAATCCTGGTGGGTGGAGCTATCTCATACTCAACCCTGCCTCTGGATGTCACTAGGGGGTGGGGGACAGGAAGAAAAAAAAGGAGGCTGGAGGACTGAGTTGGAGCCTTTCCAGCGGAGCAGCCAGATGCCTCTCACAAGCTCTCAAGCTGGGAGATAGCTGCAGACCCTGAGGAAGCTGAGGAGTGGCCAGGAACAGTTACAGATCCCAATACAAAGGAGCTGCAAGCCCTGAAAAAGGCCCTTTTCCAGGATGACCCTCTAGAAGGCCAGGTATGCTCTGGTGAGAATTTAGGAAGTGGGCCAAGGGCCAAGGGTAGCTGATGAAATTCATAGTTAAGGTGGTGAACTTTGAGGTTGCAAAGAGTTATTTCAGAATTAGTCCATCAATTACAGTTCTACGTCCATCTTCAGGGTGAGTCCAGTTTCAGACTGGAGAGCTCAATCTTTCCACTTAACCTTCCCCTGATGAAGCTTAAACAGATCTAAGATTAAAAGGGATCAGGACCCAAGGGGTTTTTATATAGTTTCATTCTTTCTCTTGATGGGTCAGAGTGCTTACGTAAACAACAGGCAGCCATGAAGTCTCCCATATCGGTCTGTTTCCAAGGAATCACTGTTAATTAGCTCTACAGATTAATATAAGGCAACTAACCATTTTTCATCATGTGCAGATGATTTGTTATACACGTCAAGAAGAAATTAATACATTATAGACAGAAACCATTTGGTTATATTGTTAACCTCTAACAATACATGTGTGTAAACCCTAAAACACAAACACTATCTACTAGTATGCCTCTAAAGGTTGAATTTAGGCCATTTAATCTGCAAGATGCTTAACTCTTTCTGGCTACGTGTCACGCCTACCTATCCTCCCTTACCAGAGTAGAACAGCAATGCCCCTTGGTGAGCCCATCATTCCTATCTCAGGGCTGGGTTCTCTCTGCCTCCAGTGAAATCAGCACAGTACATTTGGGGTACTACATCTAGGCCTTTGGCTGCTCCTTTGGGCCTTTTTCCAGGCTCTTCCAAAGCCCTTCCTAGGCCCTCTGACTTGAAAGATCCAGCAGCAGGCCCTATTCGCTTCAGATCTTTCACCACACTGAGTGCCAAGGAGCTCTTGTATGTCACTTCTCTCCAAAGCCTTCTCTCCTTGAGGCCTACTGCCATGATATGTTACAGGAATGTGCTAGAAAATAGAGATGTCCTATATATGTAAATAGTTAACAAATAAGGCACCAGTAAATGGTATTCACACAATTGCAGCTTTAATCCAGGGTTTTGTAGGACAAATAGAACATTTTTCTATTGGTTTTATACACTGCAAATGGCTTCTAACATGAAGCACTTTTCACATAGCTCTTAACATCATCAGTCCTGGGAAGCACAAGCCTCATAATATCTTGTTTCTGGGCAACACCAAGAATGGGGTTGTGTTAGAGAAAGGACTAATATAAATTGTTACAGCCTCCAAACAACCCCTCTGATACTTGAACAACATTCAAGTGTATCAGTGCAGTTTAGGTTATATTCTGGCACAAACCTCTTGACTTTCTAAAAAATATTAAGACAGGAACACTCTGCAAAGTCGGTAATATTATTCACATTTTACCAAAGTCCACAGAGTTTTCATGATCTACCCAAGGTCAGAAGCCATTGATAGAGCTGAGGGAAGGACATGATCTCTCAAAGCCTAGGCCCTTTTTCCTATACCGTAAAAATAAGCATATTCAGCCTTGATGAAGTACTTTGTACCAGAAAGAGAAGAATTTTTCTAATCTTTCAATGTGATGCCCTTCACATACAAACCCAAGAGCATAAGGATGCATATCTTTTGAAAGTAATAAAAACCAGTCACTAAGAAAATGTAGTAATATCCATCAAAAGTAGACCTACCCAAGATCTGTGAAGCTCACCATGAGTTTACGCTCACAATAAAGAAAAACTTGCCATGTAGAACTCATGAACCATGTAATCTTCCACATGAAAGCTGAAAGTACTGGCTTTCTCTACAAAGTGACATTTCACAAGACAACTTTAAGTTTAAGTTAGTACTTACAGAAGAAGCGGGAGGAGGGATCACAGAAATGAACAGTATTGATCAGACTAGGAAACTGAAAGGACAAAAGGGTAATACAAATTAATTAATTGATTTATTTCAGCTATTTGGTGCTATTTAATGGGAATGGTGGTATGCAGTATTGCAGTCCTGAACAGAATTAATATAGGAAAACAAGGAAACAAAAATCACACTGATGACTTATAGTTGGGTTTTGCAAATTGAACCTTTCTAGTCCAGCACCCTTGGGACCCAACCAATGGTATATCAAAGTATTTGTCAAACCACAGGAGGTCAATATGCTTAATAACAGCACAGAACACTGAGAGCCAGGACTGGTGGCTTTATGGGGCCACTGGAAACTTGACCACACCCATGACAAATGAGCATCTGGCTAACTAAAATCATAATGGACCACAGGTATTGCTGAACCAGAGAGTGCTGGACTAGAGAGTTTCAGCATGCATTAGCTTTGGTTCCTCTATGATACCATTTTATTTCTTTTAGACAAACAGTTGTTATTGCACTTCCAGGTTGCATTTTTCCATGCAGTTAAAAGCTTGACGTTACAGAAAACAAGAAATGTACAATTTCATAACAATTTAACCAAGTTTATTCTTAAATATTGTTAGCTGATGTCCAGGTAATGAGTGGTCTGTGAGCCTTATTACATCCGAGTCTTTAACTGCTAGGACCGACAGTCCCTTCGCAGCAGGCAACCAGGGTGGCTGAGGGATGCCCCAAAGGTTGGTGCAGAGAGCTTATTTCACCCGAGTCTTTAACTGCTAGGACAGTCTGTCCCTTCGCAGCGGGCAGCCAGGCAGCCAGTCTGTCCCGTGGAGGTGACATGACTCAGCGCTCACCTTTTACTGCACCTTACCCCTGACCATGCTAATAGCCAAACTGGCTAAGGCTGTTTGTGTCTGTCCAAGATACAGTAACTGGAAGGAGTCAGGCTGAAGCTTAAATGGTTACTATTTATTAAAAGGCAGAAATAAGAATCTTAACAGTTACAAGGTTACTGCTGTATCTTCTTAACTACTAGTAGGATGATATATATGGTATACCAATTAGATTACAAGTTACATGTATAAGGACAAAACGCCTTAGCTTACGGAGCTCTTACTATTAAATGTGCACAAAAGTACATTGAAGGTATAATTCTCACCCATGTCCTCTGACTCCGGCATAGCCAGTGTTGTTCACTCAATCCCTCAGGAAGAAGAGTATGAGGAGGGCGTCCCCTGGGTCCTTGGGAGGCAATGACCTTACCCAACTGGCAGGTTTAGGTGATTCGAGCACCGTTAGAGTGGGCTGCTGGACACTTCTTTATACCCCGTGGGTCACATACACTCTTCTTTATCTAAAGATGCCAATTGTACTGGTTCGCCTTTCTGATGCCACTTCTTACAAGGGAGTTGCAACTTAATTTACACTTGTAAGACAGAGATAACTAAATCGTTAAGACAAAACATTCTTTTTGTATGGGTGCGAGATTCCTCTCCTGGGACGATGTGTAGGCGTATCCATTGTCAGTACCAGCCAAGGGCAGTGTGAGGCCCTGTGGTCATCGGCTGGCCTCTTAGCCCTCTTCTCTGTGTTCTTCCGTTGTCCAGGGTCATGATGAGGCACCACATCTGTGCTCTGAGGCATCAAAGACTGTGCTTGAGATTAGCACATCTGTGCTCCCAGGCATCAAAGACTGTGCTGTTCCCTTTTGTCCTTTGTGCTCTGAGGCACCTAGGAGGGGCAAGATGAAGTAGAGCAGGGGGATTCTGTCTGTCTACAAATATCAGTGAAAGAGAAGAAATGCCCGGAGGCTCTGGGATGTTGACCTGCAAAATGGTCTGAATAATATATGGAGCTCTGTTGACATGGTCCATTGAGTCCCAGGAGATCCTGGGAAGCCATCAAGGAAAAGGTATCAGTGTGGAGGCCTGTATCTCTGTATTAGTCTCCTGAAACAAGTCTAACAGCACAAGGTCCTACAGAAGATATGCTCATTTTGGTTGAATATCTCTCACAGCTGCAAATTAACAGGTTTGAAGAGGTTTCAAGCATCATTAACTCCTAACCAGGTTTCTAACTGGAAAACCTGAAGGGTCAGCAAGAGGCAATGGACTACCACAACTCTGACCCTCCATCCTTCTGCCCTAAAACAAGTTCACATGAGCTGTGTCTACACGTGCACACTACTTCGAAGTAGCGGCACTAACTTCGAAATAGCGCCCGTTGCGGCTACACGCGTCGAGCGCTATTTCGAAGTTAACTTCGACGTTAGGCGGCAAGACGTCGAAGTCGCTAATCTCATGAGGGGATCGGAATAGCGCCCTACTTCGACGTTCATCGTCGAAGTAGGGACCGTGTAGACGATCCGCGTCCCGCAACGTCGAAATTGGCAGGTCCTCCATGGCGGCCATCAGCTGGGGGGTTGAGAGATGCTCTCTCTCCAGCCCCTGCGGGGCTCTATGGTCACCGTGGGCAGCAGCCCTTAGTCCAGGGCTTCTGGCTGCTGCTGCGGCAGCTGGGGATCCATACTGCAGGCACAGGGTCTGCAACCAGTTGTCGGCTCTGTGTATCTTGTGTTGTTTAGTGCAACTGAGTCTGGAAGGGGCCCTTTAAGGGAGCGGCTTGCTGTTGAGTCCACCCTGTGACCTTGTCTGCAGCTGTGCCTGGCACCCTTATTTCGATGTGTGCTACTTTGGCGTGTAGACGTACCCTCGCAGCGCCTATTTCAATGTGGTGCCGCACAACGTCGAAGTTGAACATCGACGTTGCCAGCCCTGGAGGACGTGTAGACGTGTTGCTACATCGAAATAAGCTATTTCGATGTTGGCTTCACATGTAGACGTAGCCATGGTGACTCAATCTCACACAACCACAACTGAGGGCTTCTGCAGGTCTTCAGAAGAGCAGACTCTATGTCACAAAAGGTGTATTGATCACTTCTGTACCCCAGTGTCAGGATCCTCTGGATATATTTACTCTGTATCTACAGACCGAGAAGGAGCAATTCAGCCTCATGTAAGTACATGCAAATTGTATGAGCCTACAGAAGATGCTCATTCAAATTTCACTTACAGGTAATATCTCAAATTAATATTCCTGTTATTTGTGATGTGACTTAAAAGAGCAACATAATGACATAATTAGCATGTGCATATGGAGTAACAGCCACATTTGCACTGTGTGACAACCCTGCACCCTGGCCTTGGACTGAGAAGTGTTTTAATCTCCCCAGAGTCCTTGTACTCCACACACACGGAGGGCAGATAGTCTGGATTTATACAGTTGGCCATGAGTAAACTTGTAAAATACACACCTCAAGTTAGCCTCTTACTTCCAATGGGCTCCCAGGGCACAGGACTTGTTGCCAATACTACTGACAACAAATGACTCTTTTATTCTCCCTACAGTCCCAGGCTGATCTGGGACAGACTTTCCATGCTATCCAAGCTATTGCGGCGGATGAAGAAAGATTGGGGACAGAGGGAAGGGAGATAAGGCACTAGTTTCAGACGGCTCGTGCATTCCCCAATACTGGGGATGCTGGTCATAGGCCTCAGTACAAACTAGAGTAGCCTGAAGGCTGATCTATTTTGCACCACTTCCAAGTGGCCCCAGAGTGAGAGCAATGCTCTAAAGGTCAGAGAGATACCTGAAGCACCAGTAAATGGCCAGGTACTATATTCCCTCTATATCATATACTTACTGATAAAAGCAACACAGCATTCTTAATGCTTTTCCTTTCACTTGTATCCTATTATGCTATTTCTCACCCTCTCCCTGCCTCCTAAGGGAAAGAAGGAAATATAAGCAAAGAGAAGGAGAGGGAGGGAAACAAATGCAAGACATCTAGTTTGTTGAGGAGAAGGAGGAAGAAAAACTGGAAGACAACAGAAAGAACTTATAGGTCTAGTACTAAAGAGGTCATTGAACATAAAAGTCCATTAACAGAAGAGTAATTACTGAGTAAGATAACATTTTGTTTTATTATTGATGATTATTTATTATGTCCATTCCATCCCAAGCACCTGGCATTGGGCCATTGTCTAAAGACAGGATGTGGGAGATGGACTGTTAATCTGAACCACTATGGCTGTTCTTACGCTATTATTGTACATGTCCAAACTATTTCAAAAATAAGACAGGAGACAATGGGCTATTGCATTCTTATGTACTTAATTACATTCTTTTCTTACTAATTCACATGAAATATAATCCAAACGTATTGTGAACCTGCAATAAAATGATTCAAAATTCAAAATTATAGGCATTCCTATCTAATCCTGATTTATAGTCTCAGAAGTGCAGCCATGTAGCTTAGTCTGCAGCCTTACAAGAAACAAGTAGTCCTGTAGCCCCTTAAAGACTAACAACTTTATTAATTGGGTAGTGAGCTTTTGTGGGTGAGACATGCTTGGACAAATTTTGGACAAATTTTGGTCTGTGATTAGAGTGACCAGATGCCCTGATTTTAAAGGGAAACTCTGGTATTCAGGCCTCTTTCTTATATAGGCTCATATTCTCCCCCATCCTCATGCTGATTTTTCACATTCACTATCTGTTCACCCCATTTGTGATTTCCTTGAGTTTCCTTCTTATCCAAAAACCTGAATGCTGGGTGGACTTTTGCCACTGTTAGCTATCTGCTTGGCGAAAGCAGTTCCAAATCCATGGCTCGCTCAATGGCTATCCACTTTTCTTCTGTGTTGTTTCTGCTTCATTCATGCTCACTACATCTTGCTGCCACAGAGACAGTGCCAAAACAGTTTATAAATCTGAAAGAGCATCACAACTGGCTGGTGAATATTCTCCTATGGAGTTGAAGAGATGTAAACCATAGCTTTTAATATGGCTACTTTGCATTCTGGCCCCTTAATTTTATCCTCTAGCACAAATATATGCATTTTTCTCTTCCAATAATGAATTTTATAGCAGCACTATGGTAGCTCCAGGTGGTGTGGTTACCATGAGATAATCGCACCCCTAGAGGATGCCTCTTAACACCCTAGAGGTGGTGATAACCAGACCTCCTGTCATGCTTTATTGCTTATATGTATGCTGATAGCAGGACCGACAAAGAATTATCAAACATGAACAGTATGTGGCCTGCAAAATTAACCTGCACCACCAATCTGTTAATTATAGAAGCTAAGAATACTGCCAGTGAGCACCCTCTATATTTTTACACTGTCATCATAATTAAAAACTTCTAGTAGATGGTTTGGTGTTACTACAGCATCGATCAAAGTCCATTTCCTGACATGTGCAGCAGAAGCAATATGTTCTGCACAGATTATTTCTTGAATTGTATTACTTACCGTCATAGAGCTCTGTCATATTACCTCTGTTGCACCAAATGTACCTGCCATGACTGCCTCGGCCTATTCGATTTCCAGTCTCAAGCCCTGTCAAGCATGCACAAAATGGAGTTATTGCAAAGAAACTGAATTTTTATAATATTCTGCAGAAAGACATACTTTTTTTCTCTTTTTCTCCAAACTCCAGGGTTTGTTTTGGGTACCCAACTCCACCCCATCACTGTGGCCCTTAGAAGACTGTAAATATCCTGCCGGTGGTTGGTGTAAATTTCCTGTAGCTAAAGAGCAGCCTAGGGCCAATATGAGGGGTCTTGTGCTACCCTCCCCCACCTTTCCCCACCAAAAAGAAGACCTGTGTGTATGAGTACTCTGGGGCTGTGGCAGGCAGCAGAGAGCATAGCTTGGGCATTGTTTGTTTTTATAGCGGTAGGCATTTGGGGGGATTCTAGACCACAAAGCAACACACAAAGAGACCATGGTAGATTAGATCAGCCCTAAAGTTTCTTAGCCTGTGCTCCAGGCCACACTATCCCCTGGTACAGGAAGTCTGTGTAATGCAGTGGTGTGGTAAAGGTGCTTTCCCCTCTAAACTTAGCTATCTGAGCTGTATATATCAGGAGACACAGCACAGAATCTATCTATCAGTGTATGCCTTCCGTTACAGAAGAGTTTCATTTCTTAAATTCAAGCTTCCAAAGAGCTATCTATCGATGGAGCATATCAGACAAGGAAGAAATTCTTTCTCTTATAAAGGAACCCAGGCAGAATTTGTGAAGTTATTGTGGTAAAAAATACACTTTGGTTGAGATTTTCTTTAAAAACCATACTGATTTCACCTCAATGTCCATTTTCTTTGCTAAATGGAAAGATGTGTATCAGGTGTCTATTTCCTATGTTTTAGTGTCTAGCACAAGGAGATTTTTGGAAGCTGATTGTTTATAGTAAAATAGAGGAAAAGCTGAAAAACAGCTTTTTAACAGTTTTAACATCCTTGCCTTTCCTTCCCTATTCAGGTTACGTATTTAAATATTGAGTCTGGTCTGGTCTGGCTATGGTCTGAAGAAGTGGGTCTGTCCCACGAAAGCTCACCTAATAAACCATTTTGCTAGTCTTTAAAGTGCTACTTGACTGCTTTTTGTTTCAATAGTGTATAGACTAGCACGTCTTCCTCTTTGTAATTGATCCAGAAATAGCAAAGAGATACAGGTCGAATGTGGGAACTAGCAAAAAACAAAAATAAATGAACAAAACTCTTAATTTAGAGAGGTGACAGAAAAAATATTTTCTCCCATAACAATGCTATGTCTGCACTGCAGATGGGTAATAACTAGGAACACTGGTGTCTGGTGTTCAGTGGAGAAAATGTCCCATTACATTCACAAAATTTAATTTTTTCCAAGAATTTTAGCAACTGCAAAGAATTTGACATACTCCATTGTGTACAGAGGAAATCAGTCACAATTACTGACAGGTGCCCAAGTTTCTATTGCAAAAGTTTTTGAATTTTGGCCAGATTCAAAACATAGACATGAACCTCCTTCTTGACTTGTTTATGCCACAGGATGCCCTGTCAGAAGTTACCCTCTGATTCCAAATTTCCCATACTTGGGTGGTTGTGGGGTTTGCAGGTACTGGCTTTTAATTCTGCAATTATGATTTTAAGAAGTGAGGAGTATTGATGGAGAAACTGGGATTAATAGAGAAACTATGGATACAGTATAAACATATTTCTCAATTTCTGTGTTGTTAGGGTAAAAAAAATGTACTTGTTAGTCCTTACCAGAGAAGATCCAGAAGAACATAGTATTTTCATAACAAAAATGTTATTTTAAAGATTACACTCAAAACAACCAACAGAGGAGTAGCCAAGTTAGTTTGTATCTGCAAAAGCAACGAGAAGTCCTGTGGCACCTTAAGCTGGGTCTACACTACAAAGTTCTGTCTACAGAAGTCCCTGTCAACAGAGTTTTGCCAACAGAACCTCTGTCTACAGAACACATTCACACCTCATACTGACTCCCACTGTCAATACCGCTGTTGACAGAAAGCGGCCAGACTGCCCAGCCCTCTGTCAACAGAACAGGCAATTGAAAGCTCTGCAAACAGGGTAGCCCTGTGAACTGGAAGCGCTTTCTAGTGACAGAGGGGCCCTTGGACTGTCTACACTATGTTTCTGTCCATAGTATCTGTCTCCAGAGGTGCTATATTTCCAACTTGCAAGGCGTAACTCTACTGGGAATAAGATTGTGTTCTGTTAACAGATTCTAGACAGAATGCATTTGTAATATGAACGTTCCCTAGTTTTGTTCACAGAAAGCCTCTTCTGTAGATGGAACTTTATAGACTAACAGATATATTGGAATATAAGCATTCATGGGCAAAGACCCACTTCATCAGATGCATAAGCCTATTCTGTAGGTAATTGAGATGCTCAATTTGGGACATCTGTTAACATTACATATGTTAACATTTTAAACACTGGGCCAGATTCTTACATTTTTACCTCATTTTACAGCTAGGCAAGAAAAATTTAAATGACTTTATTACAACACAAGGAGGGTGAGGGAATGTCTTTTATTAGACTAAAGTCTGTTTCTGAGGCAGGTAGGCTTTTGTCATTCTCTTGGTGCCTCCATTACTCAATTAGGTGAAAGGATTCATGATATCTATCCTTAGTTGTGGGCGTCTGTCTATTTTCACATTCCACCCGTGATCAGAATCATTTTTCTGACAAAAAAGGTGAGTGGCATGAAACATACTGAGGAATACGCTGCCTCTCAAGCAAGGCACAACTTCTGCATGTCTCGGTGTCACCACTTTAAACTCAGGATACACATATACAAGGTGCTCCAAAGACTAATTGGTTTGGGCTTGATAATGTTTTGTTTCCATGTTCAGTGGATGGTGTGGCACAGGTCCTTCCCTCTCTTCTTATCCTACCCTAATAACAGTCCTTTCAATCAGAGGAGCACTGAGGGAGCTGCAAGAGACCAAACCCCCATGATCTCTCCCTCTCCACACCAAGGTCATGAACCAAAGACTACTGAAGTCAATGAGAGCTCCTCCATGGTCTCCAGTGAGTTTTGGATCAAACCTTCACAAGGTTTTCGAAACATTCTGAAGTTGAAAGTTATTCTGATGATCTGTCTAGGAAGACAGATTAGTTTGAGGCTCATAATACTGCCACTTACAGTATATGAATTATGTTCCCAATAGCTCTATTCCAGTAGCACCCAGTTCTAAAAAATATCATATGGGTCCTAGCCATATTCCTGACATAACAGGTGGAATTATTCAATTGTTTGGCTCTGAGCTAGTGAATGGTAAGGCAAGGTAATAGATTATTATATATGTTAGACATATTCCAACAATTATATCTAAATATGCTTGCTTAAAATGGAACATTTGAAACACCCAGATATATTCTGGGTAGCAAATAGAGTGGACACATTCATCTTAAAAGAAGTGTTAAGATCCATAGAATATAATACTCTATACTACAATATAGATGCATTCCTTCAATTTGTAACATTTTTTCTATCAGCCAAAGAGACAGAGAAGCAGATTAGCCCTTTAAAATCTAGGACATGGTTGATTTTGTTTTTGAAATCACTGTAGACATCTGCAAATACAAAAGACTCAAGTAACATATAAATATACAACAGGCTGTTTGCAATAATGCAGTATGTGGAAATCTGGAAGAGTGTTTCAAACATAAATATTTGTAGTGCCTAAATACTAATATATAAATACTACAAATAAAGTAAAATTGTACATCATTTATGTAGAGCATAAAAATAAAAGTAATGGCTTGTACTGCTCTGTTTCATGCTAAAGCTAATCTCTCTTCAGTGTAGCTATTTGAAAATATAATTAAAAAGCTCTCTGACTTCCATTTTTATATGTGATTAAGTCCTTAGTGTGCATTATTTCCATGTGTCAACAGAAGTTACAGTAGAAGGAAAAGGATGGTAGATTCCTACCCCATGTTCCTTTTGTACCAGCCCCATCTGGTTGGATAAGTGGGTCAAAATTCTTAGCTTAAGAATGATATTTAAAAAAAATAATTTCAAAACACACCAGTTAGCCAGAACAATTAGTTTTTCTTGCTGTCATACTATTGCAGTACAAAGAACTTCCTATATAATCTTTGCATAATGAGCAGAGTGACCACCTTCCAAGTCTGATGAGCTACATTGGAATAGCTTATTTTGAAATAAAGCTGCTGTGTGCACATACCCTAACTCATTTCTTTCATGCTAAAGTAACCTCCCCCAGGTGAACTTAAAATCATCTTAGTGTACGAGCCTCTACAGTTTGAGCTAAAAGCCAGCTGGTTAAAGTGAAATGGAATTACCTTGTAGTCTGGCAAGTATCAGACAGGTAGCTGAGTCAGTCTGTATCTTCAAAAACAAGAAGTCCTGAAGCACCTTATAAACTAACAAATATTTTGGAGCAGAAGCTTTCATGGTGAAGTGGGATAGCTCAGTGGTTTGAGCATAGCCCTGCTAAACCCAGAGTTGTGAGCTCACTCCTTACAAAGGATGACTATAGGCAAACAACACAAGAATGCAGGGGTAAGATTGCAAAGGCACAAAAATGAGCTCAAATTAGCCATGGGCATTAAGGGAAACAAGATGACTTCCTATAAATACATTGAAGACCAAGGATAGGGTAGGTCCATTGCTCAGTGAGGAGGGAGAAACAGTGATGGGAAACTTGGAAATGGCAGAGTTGCTTAACAACTTCTTTATTTCAGTCTTCACTGAGAAGCCTGAAGAAGGAATACCCAACATAGTGAATGCTGGTGGGAAAGGGGTAGGCTTAGAAGATCAAATAAAAAAGAACAAGTTAAAAATCACTTTGGAAAGTTAGATGTCTGCAAGTCACCAGGTCCTGATGAAATGCATCCTAGAATACTCAAGGAGCTGACGGAGAAGGTATCAGAACCATTAGCTATCATCTTTGGAAAATCATGGGAGACAGGAGAGATTCCAGAAGACTGGAAAAAGGCAAATATGGTGCTCATCTATAAAAAGGGGAATAAGAACAACCCAGGAAACTACAGGCAAGCCAGTTTAACTTCTGTGCCAGGAAAGGTAATGGAATAAGTAATTAAGGAAATCATCTGCAAACACTTGGAAGGTGGTGAACTGACAGGGAACAGCCAGCACGGATTTGCAAAGAAGAAATCATGTCAAACCAATTTGATTACTTTCTTTGATAAGATAACAAGCCTTGTGGATAAGGGAGAAGCAGTGTATATGGTATACCTAGATTTTAGTAAGGTATTTGATATGGTCTTGCATGATATTCTTATCAATAAACTACGCAAATACAACTTAGATGGGGCTACTTATAAGGTGGATGCAAAACTGGCTGGATAACCCTGCTCAGAGAGTAGTTATTAATGGTTCTCAATCCTGCTGGAAAAGCATAACAATTGGGGTTCTGCAGGGGTCTGTATTGGGACCAGTTCTGTTCAATATCTTCATCAGTGATTTAGCTATTGGCATGGAAAGTACGCTTATTAAGTTTGCAGATGATACCAAGCTAGGAGGGCTTTCAATGCTTTGGAGGATAGGGTCAGAATTCAAAATGATCTGGACAAATTGGAGAAATGGTCTGAAGTAAACAGGATGAAGTTTAATAAAGACAAATGCAAAGTGCTCCACTTAGGAAGGAACATTCAGTTTCACACATACAGAATGGGAAGTGACTGTCTAGGAAGGAGTATAGCAGAAAGAGATTTAGGAGTTATAGTGGACCACAAGCTAAATATGAGTCAACAGTGTGATGCTATTCCAAAAAAAGCAAACATGATTCTGAGATGCATTAACAGGTGTATTGTGAACAAGACACAAGAAGTCATTCTTCCGCTGTACTCTGTGCTGGTTAGGCCTCATTTGGAGTATTGTGTGCAGTTCTGGGCACCGCATTTCAAGAAGGCTGTGGAGAAATTGGAAAGGGTCCAGAAAAGAGCAACAAGAATGATCAGAGATTTAGAGAACATGACCTGTGAAGAAAGGCTGAAAGAACTGGGCTTGTTTAGTTTGCAAAAAGAAGATTAAGAGGGGGGCATGATAGTGGTTTTCAGGTATCTAAAAGGGTGTCATAAGGAGGAGGGAGAAAACTTGTTCTTCTTGGCCTCTGAGGATAGAACAAGAAGCAATGGGCTCAAACAGCAGCAAGGGAGGTCTAGGTTGATCATTAGGAAAAAGTTCCTAACTTTCAGGGTGGTCAAACACTGGAATAAATTGCCTAGGGAGGTTGTGGAATCTCCATCTCTGGAGATATTTAAGAACATGTTAGATAAATGTCTATCAGGGATGGTCTAGACAGTTCTTGGTCCTGCCATGAGGGCAGAGGGCTGGACTCAATGACCTCTCAAGGTCCCTTCCAGTCCTACCATTCTATGATTCTATGATCTGTTAGTCTATAAGGTGCCACAGGACTTCTTGTTCTTGTAGTCTGAGACTGTCAGTGCAAAAAAAAAAAATCAGCCCAGCATGGGACTTGACCCCATGATTCTTAGGCTAAGAGTCTCATACGCTACCAACTAACATAGGCAGGCTGTCCAAAATTCAGTTTAAAGTTCATAAAATGCTGGAAACTGTCTAATGGGTTTTTTTTCTGTAATTTGCCAGCCCTGGTGGGTTGAGGTGCAGCTGTGGGTGCCTGGGTCTGGTACTATGCGGAAGGAATGCCTTGGCTGAAGCCTGCTGCAGGAGAGCAAAAAGGGCTTGAAAAAGGGACCCTGAGGCTGAGGGTGGTAAGGGCTGAGCCTCGTGGCAAGGCCTCATGCACCCACTTCTGGGAGAGAAGAGAGAGGCAGTGGAAAGGGGAGGTGTGGGGCACTGGGGTTCACCAGTTTGGTAGCTGTGGTTGAGGGGGTTGGTGGAGACTGGCTGCTGGCACTCACCTGTGCTAGGAGTGGGCTGCCTGGGCTGGTCCCACTGCCAGGAAAGGGAAGGGTCTCTCCCTCCCAGGCTAGTGATATATTAGTCTGTGTCAAATCAACCTTGAAAGGTTCAGAGGTTGAAACTGGATTTGCGCTCATAAATTCAGATGCCTTTTTGAACCATCCTTATATGTGCAAGTTTAGTCTGGCAATCTCAGTAATAGACAGTTTTGTGATAGCTCCAGAACATCCTGCTTCTGGTCAGTACCACTTTTTTGGGGCAGGCTGGTCCCTCAAAAAGTGAATGGGGCAATTCAGGAACTCTTTTGAAACCTCAAAAAAGGATTTGCTTTGAGTTCAACCCCGATGTCCACCTATTTTATCTTTTGCTTAGACATTTATATACAAGTGAACTCTAGTATATTCATATAACACTAATGGGTCTTTTGAGCTTCCAAATCATGCTTATGGAAGGCTTCTCAACAAATCATAAGGAGTGAAGTGCCCAAGCAGAATAGAAGAACTAACAGCATTTCTTAAATATAAGGCCCAATCTAATGCCCACTCTTATCAATATAACTACTCTTATTGACTTCATGGGGTTTTCAATAAGAACTAAAAAGAATCTAATTGTCAATAAGAACATTCATCTCAGATGTGCAAGAACCTAGGGTCAGCAGACAATCTTAAAATATATGACTATGATACTCCTATGAGGTGAGATAGAAAGAGGGATAGCCATTGCTTTAATCTGTGCAAAGCAATTATATGAAACAGTAGCAATAAATATTTTTCAATTTTGTCTGAAGATCCAGTACCTCAGAGAAGGCAGATACAGAGGGAAAAGTCAAACACTGCACATCTTCTGAAAAGATAATGAGTGAAAAGAGCTGCTGACCCTCAAGTACCTGTACCTGTTTAGGTATTTACACTGTATTCATTACCAACACAAATAAAAAGTCTAATCTGAAGACAACCTTTTGGGACACCAGCAATTATAAACACTTAGTCCCCTCATCTCTGCCCATAGTGGACTAAAACAATTTCATTACAGCAAAGGATTATACTTCTAGAATACATGGAGACTCAGTAATAATTTACCAAAATGAAAATGGGATACTTCAGTAAAATGCTGATGGCTATTAAGATATCAAGTGTAGAAATTTAAGATTGTCATAGACCAGAATAAAGAAAATGAACTGTGATGTAGATAATGGTGAACTGTGAAATGGAAGTCATTCTTTACCTTACTGAGATCCTAAAACACCTGGTGATATAAAGGAGCATTAGTTTTGTTGCTAAATGCTATTTTCCAAGAAAAGATTATGGACACTTTTATAAGATGTTGTGCAGGGAAATTATTTTATTTTAGGCATGGACTACTGGCCTTGTGGTATCTTGGACCACTTCATGCAAATTATGTAGAGAACAATATGCTTCATTTCACTATTTAAATTTTGATGTCCTTATGTATGGATATGTTACAGGAGAAAATTACAGGAAATGTGCATCTGACAAAGCGGGTCTTTGCCCACGAAAGCTTATGCTCCAATACATCTGTTAGTCTATAAGGTGCCACAGGACTTCTTATTGGTTTTTAGAAGAAAATTAAGGCTGGTGGGGTTATGCAGGATTTTTCTAATAATATGTTTCCATAGTTTTGCATTCTCAAAGAACTGCAAGGATTTTTATGTAACTTTCACTTGGACTTCCATAGTTTTTAATGTTTGAGATTTGTTATTGAGCCTTTCAATGACACTTATTCTATGGAATTGCACTAAACCACCATGTCTATTATATATGCAAGCATTGTGAAATTAAATGTATAAGGAGCTTTTTGTCCTACACTTACAGTTGCCAGCTTATATCAGACCACAAGTCACGTGCACACTGGCACAAAATCATTTTTCCTTTTTTTTTCCCTCTTCCTTTCAAAAGATGCTACGAAAGGATAGCAGGCAGAGAACAGAGTAAATCGTTTGTGGATTCGTGAGGGGTAGTTTGTGTTGCATTTTGTACAATATTCTGTCAAGGTGATTTCCATGGTAACCCCAATTTGCATTCTTTCAAATGGTAGTAAATTCTGACACATTCCATTAAATATTGATAGCAGTGTTTCATCTACTGTGAACCCATATGGGAATATTTAATTTTATCTACTGTCTGAGACTATTCTCTTGTGGTATCAAAGTGGCAAGCTTTTTACAGTTAAAATGTTAATTAGATTTTTATAACCATTTTTTATTGTTTTGTACTTCATTTAGCTTGCCACAAATATGTTTATTTACAATTCCAAAATGCTTCCATTAATATTCTATTGAAACTGCCTTTCTACTCAGAGGTTAACTTAATGACAAGCCTCAAATACCTTCTTACAGATGCACATAGAACACCTATAGAATCACAATGGTTCAAAATTGTATTGCCACAAATGGGCTAATAAGCAAGTGATTCTTAAGATCAGTGTTTTTCGGAAAGACAAGCCTGTAAGACGAAGTGTCATTTGCATAATTATTTACAGCACATCATTGGTTTTGGAGACACAGAACTGTATGGAAATTTGTTCAGCTAAATGATTTTCATGGCAGGGGAGAGGAGTTAAGAGAGTTTTAGGCTTGTGAATGTTTCTTGGTGTAATGCTAACTTCCATGGCTCGAGCACATATACCAACCTCAGGGAAGGCTCTTAAGAAGCAGAACACAAAACCCAAATTAGCTATCAGTTCTATATATAAGTTTCACTAACCATTTATCAAGACTAAGTTCCTCAGGCACTCTAACAGCCTACCCATGGAGTCACAGACAGTCTTTTTGGCATTTAAGTTAGCATACCTTTGTGATGGGTACCTTACAATGCAAACCATCGCAATCTTCAAATTATGTCCCTTTGCAAGGGACCAGTCCCTTGTCCCATGTCAGTTGCACTTTAGATCTTACACCAAAGACAACACTTTCAACCAATCCTATTATAAGCTATATGAAGATTTATTGAAAAGGAAACCAAGTAATTATTCACGAAGTTAAAGTAGGTAACTGTACATATCCCAATGAATTACAAACAAGTTACAAAAGTTAATAGAAGCTTCTGTAATCTTTAAGCTCTATATGTCCTTGAGGTCTAACCCAGTTTACCAGCTAGGAGTTTCTTACTTATGCATAGAAAAATATTGCCATCCTTTTCCTGCTCCCCCATCCCTCATCCCCCATAAAGTCCAAGCTGCATAGATATACCTCTTTCCTTTTCCTTGGTGCTCTTTCCTAGTCAGTTACTCAGTTATAGACTCAGCTGATGGAAGGACTTGCTTGCATGGTTTATCTTCGTGGGTCAGAGGGGCAGAACAACAAGTGTCTTTTGTCCTCTTTAACATCCGACACTAGTCTGTCTGGTACAAGTAGCCTTTCCTGCTACATAGGATGTAGCATCTTCTGTTGAAGATTAAAAATCAGCCCTTCAGACTAATTTATGTCTCTCTCCTGTCTGATGACTTGTACAGTCACAGGAATTCACAATACAACTGCTCAAACATTACCTTACAACACGGGCTACAGATATTATAACAGAGATTAATGCATGAAGCAATTCACAAGCATTTGATAAAATCTAATTTCTAAACAAATTCTTATCATTTAGATGTCTGTTTTAACAACGTTAATACACACGAGCCAAACAGATTCCATCTACGCATTTGGGTTTAGTTGAGGCACAGGGACTTTGGTTTGAGCTAGAACCTGGTCTGGTAGGGTCACACTAGAGTTTAGGAAAACAAGGAACAAAGCATACTTAGAGCATTTGAAATGTTAAGATCTGACACAACACTAGGACAATATATACCAATTTTGCACAGAGCACTGATCAGTTTCAGTGCTTTTTACTGGAGATTGCCAACAAACCAAGCAGTTATTATGACTGAATTCATGACAGAGGCCAAGTGTCTAAATCTCTGCTAATTTGTATTTTGTGTAGTATTCACCATCCACAATGTGAGCATAAATTGGACATAAAAAGACAAGAGGATATCATTTTACACCTACTATACACCCTTTGCTTTGTAACTGCACAATTCATATGCTGTCTATGCTACCTCCCTACTTCGAAGGGAGGATGGTAAGTAGGGTGTTGGGAGCTTATTATTGAAGTTCTGTGGTGCATATGCAGCATTTCATTAAGCAAATCCCTCTCCCGCCCCATGGCAACTCCGAAGTGTTAAACTTCAAAGTGCTGGCTTGCATCTAGCCGCGGTTCACCTGCCGGTACTTCGAAGTGCCTGGGCAACTTCAAAGTCCCTTTACCCCTCAAAAGTTTGAGGAGTAAAGGGACTTTGAAGTACCCTGGGCACGTCGAAGTACCAGCGGGTGAGCCATGGCTAGATGCAAGCCAGCACTTTGAAGTTTAACACTTCGGAGTTGCCGCAGGGGGTGCGGGGGAAGGATTTGCTTAATGAAATGCTGCATATGCACCACAGCACTTCATTAGTAAACTCCCAAAACCCTACTTACCATCCTCCCTTCAAAGTAGGGAAGTAGTGTAGACACAGCCATAGAGTAATAGCTTTCAAGGCCAGAAGGGACCATTATCTAGTCTGACCTCCTAACACAGACACACTGTGCCAGGTTTTAAACAGAGTGGAGTAAGGACAAGCTTAAGTCATTACTGACCTTTTTGCATTTGAGCTGGTGTTCTAGAAGTAGATATCTCTGCACACCAAGAAAAAAAATCCTCTTAAATATTCTGTCCCCCTGTGTTGGGATTTCTCAGTGTCATAGTGTACCTTTTAACATTTTTGGAAATGCAGGAACTAATAATGATAGTTCCTGGAGTTCCACAGGCTATCTCTACACTAGTACTTGTTTCAATAAAACTTTTGTTGGGGGTGTGAAAAAAACCCATATTTTCACCAACTGAAGCCTCAGTGTGGACAAGTGATATGTCGGCAGGAGGGCATCACTCGCTGACATAGCTTCTACTGCTTCTCATAGTCTGGCTATACAGAGACTTTCCAGTGGAGTAGGTACAGTGGTACAACTGTGCTGCTGTAAGATATGTAGCATAGGCATAGCCTGAGACTGACCAATGGAAAATTCAATCTTGTTGAAGGAGACATGAAAGGAGTGCAGTTTCAAAGTCAAGGATTACAAATAAATTGCTCATTTCTTGCACTCTACAACTGCAGATTCTCAGACAATTCACAACACTCAACCACAGCTGAAAGCCAATTGAAGTTAATTTATTTCTAGATCAGTTATACCTTACTCACTTGCACAGCGCTGAGAGCAGACATGCTGATGTGCTTTTGTCTGCCCTATTATTGCCATGAGATGTGAATCCTGTGGAAGTCTCTAGGCCAAACTAAGCAAAGTTGTGCATCAGGGATACATCATGTTATCGACTTTTGAGATGAAATCACCAGAGAAATCAATAAGGAATTCTACTTAAAACCACCAATAAGATATGGCCCCAGGTGTAACACTGCTGCATAAATCATGCAAGTGGGAAAATACCTGTGGTCTGTTGGGGTTTGAATCTGCTTGCAACCCTACTGCTAACTGATTTAATTCTATGGAAAGCAGTGAAGGCACACCAGCATATAAGCAATGTAGGCTTGATAGACTCAGGTCTGGTGACATGCAAACTGAGTACCAGAAATAAGCATTAAGTGATAAAAGGGGATTGGGGATAGTGAGAAAGAAAAATCTGACAAGAGAATGTAGCATAAAACAGATCTTAACTCAAAGAATGATCTTAACTCACAGAATGCCCCAAAAGTGCTAATTTCATTCTTGGCAGTCACTTAATAACGAGTAGAACATCTTCATGTCACCCTCCTATTTGTGAGTCCACTGGTGGCTCATCAGCCCAATTCTGGAGCTGCAGATCTTATCACAGAAGAGGCAGGTGTTGATAGTTATGGAGGGCGCAGGGCCATTTTGCTGCTCTTTTCATCTTCTCCACTTCTCCTCATCTGATCTCGGCAGGACTTCTCAAATTGTGTCACCCCCTCACAGATAACTGCTCTCCTCTGGGGATGGTCCTGGGTCAGGTTCTCCCAAGTGTTGACACGGATGCTGCACTTTTTCATATTTGCGTTCAGCACATCCTTCCTCTGGCCCCCAATGCTTGTCCATCCTTCCTTCAACTCCAGACACCGAATCTCCTTCGGGAGGCACTGATCAGACAGCTGAACCACGTGACTAGTCCAGCCAAGTTGTTGGTGAATGATAATGGCTTCAGGGCTGGTCATGTTCAACCTCCAGTGCGCTAGTGTTCATGCACCTGTCCTCTCACGAGATATTTAGGATTCTTCTGAGGTAGCATTGGTGATATTGCTCAAGGGCTTTCAGGTGATGCTTGTATGTTGTTCAGGTTTCATATGCATACAGTAGTGCTGAAATAACCACTGTGCGGTATACAAGTCTTGGCACAGATGTCCTGGTTTTTGAAGACCTTTTGTCTCAGGTAGGCAAAAGTAAATTGCACATCTCAGACAATGCTGGATTTGTGTCAACGACAATTTTAGTGGAAAGGTGACTTCCAAGATATGGGAAGTGCTCCACATTTTAGAGCAGTTCTCCATTGACTTCAATAGAAAGTACATGAGATTGTCCCGTCAGCAAGGCTTGGTTGAGCACCTTGATCTTTTTGATGTTCAGTGTGAGGCCAAGATTCTTGTATGCTTTTGTGAAGGTGGTTAAGAAGGTCTGAATGGCTCCAGGAGAAAGAACAGCAACCATGTTGTCATCTGCATACTGGAGCTCCATGATCAAGGTCATGGAGGTCTTTCTTTTAGCTTTCAGTCTCCTGAGATTGAAAAGCTTCCCATTCATTCTATAGACAATCTTTACACCATCTGGAAGCTTGCCATCACTGAGGTGAAGGGTCATGGCAATGAAGATGCAAAACAGTGATTGGACAATGATGCAACGTTGTTTGACTCCGGTTTTGACCTCAAAGGGGTTGCTTTGGGATACACTGCTACTCAACACTGTGGCAGTCATTCTGTCATTAAGCAGCATCAAGTTACTAATACATTTTTTCAGGCAGCCGATATTTGAGAGGATGATCCACACGGTGCTATGACTGAGTAAGTCAAACTCTTTGGTTAGGTCTATGAAATTCATGTATAAGGCTTAGTTTTGTTCATGACATTTTTCTTGCAGTTGCTGGGTGGTAAAGATCATGTCCACTGTTCCTCAGATTGGTCAGAAGCCACACTGGGATTCTGGGAGAATTTCTTCTGAGAGTGGCAGGAGTCATTTTGCAAGGACCTCAGCTAAGATTTTCCCTGCTGTTGCCAGAAAGGAGATTCCACAATAGTTTCTACAGTCATACTTGTTGCCCTTCTTGAAACGACTGACGATCAGTGCATTTCTAAACTCTTGAGGCATCTTCTCCCTATCCCTGATCTTGAGAATCAGTAGGTGGAGTTGTTTGTGGAGCTCTGACCAGACTTCTTTGAAGACTTTGGTGGGGATTCCATCTAGTCCAGTTGCTTTGTTGCACTTCATCTCTCCAACAGCAGTTTGGACCTCACTCAGGGTAGGAAGTGTTGCAAGATCATCCCTCAGCACTTGCTGAGGTATTTGGTCAAGGGATTCTAGGACCATCATGAAGGGATGGTTCAAAAGGTCATTTTAGTGCTCCCTCCATTGGGGAGCAATGACTTCATTGTCATTCAAGAGCTGGGTACCACCCTTTGATCTCAGGGGATTGATTCCATGGTGGGTTACTCCCATTTCTAAATTATGGACTAGTGACATGAACCATGCAGATGTTTAAGTTGCTGCTAAATTTGGCCCATTGTATTCTTCTAAAATCAATTTCTGGTCTCATTGAAGGCAATAGCAAAAGTTCTATTAATTTTAATAAAATCAGAATTCAGCTCCAGAACTTTTCAAAATAATGGAAATCTTTATGTGTTATACTTCTGGATTGTCACAGAGCTTTAGCACATTTTGATGAATGATTGTTATGTCTTTTTTTCCCCAAAGAGTTTGTTAGTGAATAATTTTTATTTTATTACTTTTCTGTGCCACAGCATAGAGATGAAGTTAAATCCTATTCTACTAACTGGCAGACACCCAACACTTTGGAGTCAAGGCTTTGGTGTATAAGTAATTGGATATTCCAAGAGAGTGAAGCAGACAGAGCAAAATGTTTAGTGTTCCAAACCAGGTGTTGGCCACATGATTCCCAGTCTTAGCTATTTTGTGGCTGGTTCTCCATGCATAGTCTGATGCCAAACATTCTAGTGAAATCGCAGTGAAAACCTATGACATTTAATATATCAAGCAGCCTAGATGGTGTATTTTTCCAACATGCAATTTCTAGACATATTTAATCTATCGGCAATAACTCAATATTGCAGAGATACAAATTTCAGCTAGTCCAGTGTATCTTACATCTAAACTGTATTGTCAATGGCATGTAGAACACAAGCTCCTTGTGCTAGGAACCTATTCTCTTCTATAAACTGCGTACAATGATTCTTCTAGTACATAATCAAGCTCATAGCAGCTGCAAACCCTGGCTGTTTTCTGGTCTGTCACTCAACCCAGAGCTCACACTGTAACCCTATTGTGTCCCTGAAGCAGTAGCGGCATCTGCCCTGCCCAACACACCATGCAGACCTCATCTAGCATCATCCCCTTCTCCAGTCAGAAGAGAGCAGGCAGCATGGAGTTCAGTGCCACTCCCTGTCAGCGGTGTAGCCAGACATGGTTTTAGAGAGGTGAGGGTTGGCCTTTCCACCTTGTTGATAGGTTATGCCAGGAGCCCCACACGTTGCTCATAAGCTGAATTTCTTTCTCGGTGACTCTTTACTTGTCTTTGTCATTTTAGATTGCATGGTCTGTAGGGTAAGCACTATATCTTCTTCTTTATTTGAAAAGCACCATGCTCACCGCACTTGTTACTGTACACTAAACAATAAATATCAAACAAACAGGTGTCATGCCTAAAGGTGTTCACATGATGCAAGGGATGTGAAGCTGGAAGTTTGGAGATACGCTGTCCTTTCTTCAAATAATCATGATCATCCACTTCCCAGAACGTTCATATTTTATGATGTACAGACAAAATTGTTCACCTCCATTTATTTAGAAGTGCATCTTACAGGAAATGGTAAAACAAAAGTATTTTCAATCTTCATAAAACTACCTGAACATTTTTACTACCAGAACATTGTTATTTCAAGCACATTGTTAAATGCATTTTTTGTAAAATAGCACTTGTTATTTGCATGGAGTCTATCCTGATAATAAAGTTTCTTGTATCTGTGCTGAAAGAAAGATTTCTTTTAAGGCTCATTTACCCTTGGACTGATAGAGCAGCTTCACAGAATTCTTGACTTAAAACAGCTTTGGAATATAAATGTAAACCCTGGGAGAATTGGGGGAGAAAAGCAAAAGCAGGTCTGAACTGCACCTTCACTGGAGCAGGAGCAAACAAGTGAATTAATTTCTTGCTGCTAAGAGGGGACATAATCTAAGATAATCAAGGGAGGGTGAAGAGGTTGGGTTTGAAGTTGAACCTTAAATTCAGATTTAATCCAAACACTACAATGCCAAGGGAAAATTGAACTCTTGGAATTAAACATAGTGTACTGCGTGCATGAGTTGTGAAATCTAGTTTGAATCATTTGAAATCATCTTCTAGAGCAGCAGGGGAGAGGATAAAGGAAGGAGGGAAAGAAAGAGAGATACTCATTTGCTGAGATTATGAAGCTGGATAATGATCATGTGATGACCCAGCTAATTAACCATGTCTTAAATCTGGTCAGTATCGTGGAACTCTGTGTTACCTTTTTAAAGGGTGCAAAATTAATGTCAGGTTTAGTTACAGATCTCTGACTGTGCATGTAGGGAATTACATTTCTGTAATTTTGGAGGAAGGACAGTGCTTTTGGTCATGTGCAGAATCACATGCCATTCTGCTTTGCCATCTGAGTAGCTTCTGCTTTATCATCGCCACAGACTGAGCACACAGAATACAGCTATATAAAATTAATCTTAAATCCAATCTGTGTGGCAGGAGGCATTCATGTCTGACTAAGAGTGTACAGAGATAGACACCTGCCCCGTTGCTGTTATCTTGGTTGTGTGACTGAATTCTGGATCACAGAACTATAAACACAACACTTTTGCCAAAGAAACGAACAGCTGATATCATGACTGAGGACATGATTATTGATTACCTCAGATCTTAAAATGCACTTAAAAAAAGGTGCTCGAGGATAACAGAAATAATGGAAGTAGCTTATTAATCAATACATTAGTTTCCCGTTGATGACCTATGGCATCAGCCTCTACTGTTTCTATGTTTTTCACAATCTTTGCCATAATTCTGCCTTCACTAAGAAGATCTGGCATGCCAGTGGTGTATGAAAAAGTATCGTGTACGTATGAAAAGAAAGCTCCTTGCCTATAATAAGAAGGCTTTGTACTGCTTTGGAAAGTTACCAAGGTTTGGCAGGGTTTAGGGAACCTCCAGCATAGAGGATTGCCACAGGTGCCTCAGAACTATTAGAACTATAATGCCCTTCCTCCCACACCTTGGCAGAGATGGTACAGTAACAGAATGCATGCAAGGCCATGGAGTTTATATAATCTAGCTGGATCAGTCCTTTTGTAGGTCATAAAAAGATGCTCTGATTAGGACAACCATATCTCCCTGTCCCAAATACAGGACAGGGAAATTTTGGGGGGACAGGTGGCTTCTCCCAGCTCCACTAAGCCCTGGGGAGCCAGGAAGGAGGTGGCAGCCGCTGGTCCTCCCTGAGCTCCAGGGAAATGGCAGCCCTCAGTGCTCTCCGGGGAAGCGGCAGCCTCCCGTACTCCCCAGTTTCCAGGGAAGCGGCAACCTCCCACGCCCCTGCCCCCCTCCCACTTCCCTGAGGCTTGGGGAAGTAACCTAGTGCTCTCTGGCCAGCAGCTGCAGGCAGAAAAGGTCAGCAGAGGAGGGCCCAGATATGGAACAATTAATCCCTTTTAAAAAACGTGGGACTGTCCTGCCAAATACAGGACAAGTGGTCACCTTACCTCTAATTTATGATGGGTATGGGCTAGTCTTCAACTGGCACCACAACTGGGGAAACAAGAAGGTGAAATACACCTAAAAGTTGAACCTCTCTAATCCAGAACTTTTTCGTCCAGCAACAGCCATAATTCGGCATGATTTCAGGTAGCTGGGTGACCATTTATCATGGGTGTGGCTAAATTTCCCATGGTCCCATGAAGTTTGTTTACAGCCACCAGTCCTGGCTCTCGGTGTTCTGTGCTGTTATTTAGCTCTAAAGACTAGAGAGGTTCAACCTGTATGTTTTCTCACCTTCTTCTCCCCACCCCACCTCCATTCTGACAGAAAGAAGAGAACTTGGTTGTGACCAAGACAGGGGCCCATATAGTTAATTGTTGATCCAATAACAATGTCTGGATTGTATTCTCGTTTGTAGAATATCCACATCTCTTACATTTCTGACTAAAATTATTAATTTATTAGGCTTAGCAGGAAATGTTCATCACTCCCCTATTTGACATATTATGCTTCTCTACAGGAAAATCTTATTGTACATTAAAGGTGAGGGAAATTTAGTTTTTGGTTTCTGTTTTTCCACAATCAATTCAATATATTGCCATTCTTTTAAAAAATGTGTTTTTATCATATAGGGGAAGCTAGATAGGATGCTATATGAGGGCAGGATTTTGACCTGCCTTCATGAATACATCATGGGCATGGGGTCTGCAAACTGCAGCGCTGGAGCTGTATGTGGTTCTTGAAAGCCTTCTTTGTGGTTCCCGATGCTATGAGTGCAAAGTAAAAAGAACACCTCCTGAATAAGTTTGAGAAACAGTGAACATCTTAAAAGTCCAAAAAAGAACAACTCATATCTAAATAGCAAACAATATGTTATCTCAAAATGTTGGATAACTCTCCCTAGCATCTTCCAGAGAGAGAGAAGGTTTGGGAGTGAAAGTCAGAAGGACAGTGGTACAAACCCACATGTAAGGAACAGAATATGTAAAAAGTTTGTGACCATCCTGCCGTAGACATGTATCACAATCATTGTGTGTTTGCTGTTCTTAAAATTGGGGTTACAAAAAGTATGGTTTAATGTTATTTATTAAGCACCGTCTCATATTCACATGCATTGAGGCTCTTGAATTATTGAATTTTTTTACTGAATTGTAAAAAATGACTCTTCTTGCTATTTTGTTTGCTGACCCTTGATCATCAATCACAGTGTTGGGGTGAAAAGGTCTGCAAAAGGCCTACTAGTTCCCATTCCACATAGGTGGGAGGGAAAAGTTGAAGTCTTGGATCCGCATTTACAATACACCGGCCAGCAGTGTTGGATATAATCTGTTATTGGCCAAGACCACTAGCTCCCCTTGGAACAAGGAGAAGCAGGAAATAATTAACTATGGTTGTTAAAGTCACAGGTCATTCTCTGGTTTGCTTCTGTGGTGAGGAGGATGCACATGGCTGTTGCATAATCAATGGAAAAAGAGAAGGAGGTTCAGGTTTTAGGTTTTGTGTAACACTAAGGGGTCAGGACAGCAAGCGGTAGCTAGGCTACAATCTCACAAGCCCTAGAGCCTCATTATGCAACTCTGGTCTCTCAACATACATAGGAAAGAAGTCATTCCTATAACTTTGCCTGCTTGCTGTATCCCTTATTGCCTATGAATCAAGGGCAGATTTGAATGTTACGATCTACTCCATGTTGGGTTTTGTTTGTTGTTTGCTTTCTCCGGGGAGGACAGGAAGAGGCTGTAATGCTTAAAACCAACAAGTTCTAAGGCATGGTTCAGTACTGATGCAAATATAAGTTATACGGACAATTCCAGGGAAACCTACAATCAGAGGGTTTAACTCAGACGTGACTGGAGTGATGATTCAAATATAAATAGTGCATGTCACAAAGTAATCTAAAACAGACTTTTTGTGATAGTAGTTTATTTGATATTAAAATATTAATACTTTCTATTACAATTTTATGGGTGTAATTGTAGTTAATTATTAGCTTCCATGACAACCAATAATTTCTGGCAATTGAGCCGATAAATAATAATTCAAGTTCTGATATCTGTCCCTCTTCCAAATTCCCAGGATCACTGATTTGCTCACTAGAATTGCTTTTGAAGTATATTGGAAACTATTGTAAAACTTATTTTAGCTCGAAGTTGAAGTCAGAATTCACAAAAATATTTAAACACCCAAATAAACAGCGCACATCATGCCAGTAAAGAGTAGGCTTCCATTTTGTTAAGTAAAGCTTTTCTGTCAAGCTAAAATTAATGGACAAAATCCATTTAAAGAATCCAATTGGAGAGAGTCTGTAAGATAGTATGTGTTTACTAGTAGTTCTTAAAATACAAACTACTTCACTACTTCACATATAAAATTATGATCAAAGAAATAAATGAAATGTTCTCAAGGTATTTTATTTACTTATTTTTCAAGCTAATCAAGTAGGTTTTAAATGGTTTCTTCCTGCAGATACAGTCTACACAAACATTTCTCTTTATAAATACATCTTGAAAAAAGGAGAGTGGTTTGTTCTTCCTGGTTAAAAAAAGAAAACAAAAAGAAAACAAAAAAGAAACATGAAGGCTTACAGCGTTGGTCAGAAGAAAAAAGACACTTTAAGAATTAAAATATTTGTGAAAGTGTCTCTTTTATTCTCCAGTAACTTCTAAATTTGTATTTGCTTCAGCTCTCTTTCATATGGTGTAAGGTGACCTGTCATAGTAACACCCAGAAGTTTCAGCAGGCAAAACTGTAGAAGGAGGTGGCAAAAGAGAGGACTCAAGAAGAATCCCATCCCTGTGTGGCTATCGCTAAGGAGGTTGTGTTTCCTTGAACACAGATTTTGGAATTTCCATTAAAAACAAAGCTGAAGGAAAAAATGATAGCTAATTGTAGTGCCAATGAGCTTCACAGCCATGAACCTGTCTAACCCTCACTCATGTCTGGACCTTTGTCCATCCAGTCCCTCCCCAGCTCCCTGCCTGCATCTTACCTTTGTACTGAGCACTTTCCTGACTACTGGGGAAAGGGGCCAGTCCTATAGAGGCAATCATATGCAATGTAAGAATATCTGCATATGGAGGGTCTTCTTTCAATATGAGCATTCACTGGAGATGCAAATGAAATACAACTTACGCATGGAGAAAGTGAAAGGGTGTGCACAGAGAGAAGCCACTAACAGCAGAGTATAATTTTAGGTAGTGATGATGGCTGCTATGTGTTGTCCATAAGTCCTGGTACACCACCTATTCCACCGTCTCAGCACTAAAACACAGTTTTGTCCATTCCCTTGAATACCAATCAACTTATACATCACAGCACATCAATTACCGTGCCCTGTATGTCATCACTGCCTTTGATCAGCCATATTAATGAAACATGGCTCAAAATCAAATCTAGTCTCTGCTGTTAAAGCCTAGTGAACTACTTGTCACATACGCAGGAAAGAATAGTTGTTCAGAAGTCAGAGTAACTAAAGGTTGAGTAAGATTGGCCCCATCAGCTCTCTGCATCAGAGGGTACAGTAATGAAAACCATCGCTTATGGCTCACTCTATACTTCTGGGAACACAATACCCATAAATATGTCATCCTGTTTATTTCAGATACACTGACTAGAACCATCATTTTAGAAAACACCTTCAGTTCTTTTGCTTCCAATCATTAGCAGTTGTTCATTTTTCCAAGAATATAATAGGGAAGTATCACACACTGCGATACTTGAATGAGAATGAGGGAAAAAACATTTTTGAGCATGCCTGAAAAGAAGAAGAAGACAGGGTAAGATAACAATACCTCCATTCTTTTAGAAATGTCCTGTAAACATGTATAAACATATACACAACCAGACGCCCACTACACGAAACCTTAAATAAGCAAAAATTCATAGCATTCATTTAGAAGAAAAGATCTGCATGGAACTAGAAAACAGGACTCCAAACTACAGCAACATGGAAAATATATCTATTGAATTCAGTCTGTTTCTACCAACAGTCTGTCAGACAGCAGATCAAGATTTGGTTTGCTTTGTTATTCAATAAAGATTTTTATTTATTGTGGTTTTTTAAAAAAAGAAATCTATGGATTGATTGCAAACAATTCTTTGAGCTTATTTTGAAATCTGAGCTATGTTGGGCAGTTGTAACTGGTCAGATAAACTTAGACAGTATTATTTCTTTCCTTTGGTTGGAGAATTATATAAACACTTCCAGGTTGTGATCAGAAAATCCTATTAAAGTCCAACTTTCTATTGACGTCAGTAAACTTCAGATGCTACCCCTAGAGTGAGTATTCATATGTGAAGATTTAGCACATGGGACTGACATTCATTTTCCATGAACTTTTTGCATTGTGATTATTTGGAATGGAATTCTCTAAATAAAGTATTTATAATTCATTCCATAAAATGAATCATACTCTGAACATTGATGTATATTTGTTTCTATCAATAATGAAAGTGTGAGTTTAGGGAAGCTAAGTTTCCCTTCCACACAGGAAAGGGATTTTTCTTCTGACTGGCAGACTAACCAAACTCACTGGAAATGCAATGCCAGCAATGTAAATAAACAGGGTTATAAATCAGTCCTGTGTTGCATTGGCTTCTAATATCAAATCACAGGCCCATCAGGCTCTTGGGCTAGGAAATCTGCAGTAGTATAAGTGGTAAGAAATGAGCACCCCCCTGCCTCTACTCCACTACCACTAGGGAATCTCTTCAGTGTTACTGCCGTCAAAAAAAGAAGGATGAAGCTAGCTCTAGAGTCCAATAAAATGAAATAAGTTTTGTTTGTTCTACGTCATTACAGGGGAACCTTCCACCAGAAATCACTGTGTCACTAGGAATTGCTGTGTGGGTGAAATCTAATAAATGTACTACATTTTCATCAGTATTTGTGTAACCCTTCTTCCAGTTGCAGTTGGCAGCAACATGCTCCTGAGTTCAATATCTTAAGAGTTCCTTTTCAACAAGACCACAAAGAACCATCTAAGGCTCCCACCTCTAAAAGACAACACTTCTCCTCACAAATAGAGTCTGCATGTAGAAAATAAACTATTAATAAAAGGGGGCAAGTAGCCTGACATTAACTTGGGAAAACACCTCATGCAGGACACATGAGCATAAAACCATGACAAAGCCTGCACCCTGAAGGACATTGAGCCTCAGGGTTCTTAAGTGCCAACTGTCAAAAATTCCTTTAACATGCCCTTCTCTTCCCTTCTTCACCACACCCCACTCTCAATGTCCTCGGCCAGTGAAGATCCAGAGTTTGGGTGCATCTGCATGGGCTCATCTCTCACCCTGGTGAGGGAGAGAAGGAAGGCACTTTGATCCTTCCATTGTCCAGAGCCTTAATTGCTCTGTTGAGGCATCAGCCCCCTCAGCTGGTTACTTGGTCACCAATTTGCTCCAGTCTGCACCCTCTAGAACCTCTTCTGGTCTCACCGTTCTCACTGACTTCAGTTCATACAGATCTAGTGCAAAATAGACAGCCTGTGGCATCCAAGATACGATCTCAAAGTAGGATTTAGGCTTAAATTTAATTATTAGTGATTTGTGCTCTACTGGTCTGCAACAAAAGACTGACTTTTAATGGAGTTTTAATTAGCTTTTTTATTACATAATGCGGGGGGGAGATCAAATTGCTTCTAGGACTCTTGGGCAGAGTTCACAGAACTAGAAACAAGCACCTATCCCCACCATCTTTCAAGGTTCCTGGACTTTGACATCCCTGAGCTTGCCTAGCAAATACAGTTTAGTTGATGGTGAACCCTTTAATCAGGCCATATCAAGCACAGGTTCTGCACTCCATGATTCATACAGCAGGTATAGTAATACATTATTTCCTCTGCCCCAAGTAAAAAAGTGACTTGTGATCCAACTCCCAGCCAAAATAAAGCATCAAACATTTGGACAGGTCTTGATATCATCCTGATTTTGAAAATTATAAGCTGGTGTAACAAATCACATGGCGATCTTACAACTAATCAAACTGTAGAAATATTTAGGTTTAAATACAAATTCCACATGGCTTTTTAAAGAGAACACTAAATTGTTACATCTGTTGTTTTGGCCACCAAATACTTACATTGTGTAAAGTTAGGATAGTCAATAAGTGGAACTTTAATTCTGGAATCTGTCACAGAGGGGTCATGCTGCTTCATGTTCATACCTACATGGAACCACCAGGGACATTGAATATATAGTTCTTACCAGTGAGTATGAAATGCAGATTAGAATTGTTTCCATTTTACTCCAAAAAGATCAAGTCTCAGTTGGAGTATTTTGTCTATTTCTGTGCACCGCATATGTAGAAAGATGGGGATGAATTGGAGAGAGTCCACAGAAGAGCAACAAAAATGACCAAAGATCTAGAAACCATCATCTGTGAAGGAAGATTGAAAAAACTGAATTTGTTTAATCTAGAAATAAGACTGAAGGAGGACGTGATCATTGTTTTCAAGTACATAAAACATGATTACAAAAAAGAGGAGAAAAATTGTTATCCTTAGCCTCTGAGGTGATGCAATGGGCTTAAATTACAACAAGCATGGTTTAAGTTGGTCATTGGAGAAAAACTTCCTAACTACTGAGGTGGTTAAGCACTGGAATAAATTGCCTCAGGAGGTTGTGGAATCTCCATCATTGGAGACTTTTTTATAGAACGTTAGTCAAATACCTGTCACAAGGATGGCCGAGATAATATTTAGTCCTGCCTTGAATGAAGGAGGCTGGATTAGAAAATCTTTCGAAGTCCCTTCCAGTCCTATGATTCTATGAAATTCAGCCAGCTTTGTCCTGGGGGTCTCCAAACAGTTAGATCCCTCAGTAGATGCTAATATTGTCCAACTTTTGAAAGTTTATTTGTAAAGTAAAATCAGCTATATTGCCTAACTTCACCCCATCAGTCTCAGCCTCTGTAGAAAGAGCTAAGATTATTAATGTGTATTACATTTTGTAAATGCAACCTTCCAGGAATGGAATTAGAATTCAAATTCGTGGTTCAAAAATCTTCTGGGTTTAGTGTAGCAAGACTGGTCAGTGATTAAACAAAGCAGTACAGTGGTAACTATCAAGAAGTCCTGAAGAAACAAATGGGAAGTGGTGTAATCAATCTGATGAGGATCTGGGAAAAGAAATGAAGAGAAATGGAATGGAATACAGAATATGCATAAAGACACCATATAACGTCTAAAACACAAAGCAGAGAGGTTCCAACATTGTTTAAATCCCCCTTTAAGAAAAGTGCAACTGGTTTTGTACAAAATATACCACACCTTGATGTTTTGTCCAAGAGCACTAGGAAACTTTAATAATTTATTAAAAATTGGTACTGAAGTAAAGAACATGCACACAACAGAATCATTAGGGTAGAAATCTGCACAGGATGGGTAACCCATGTAAAATAATCACTAAGGCCAAGTCCATGCTAGCAAGTTCTTTGGGAAAATTAGGCCCTTTTTCAAAAGAACGTAGAGCATCTGTGCATACAAAACGTGCTCTTTCAATCTGAAATGAAAAGAACTTGGCTTTTCTTCCAGATTCCATCTTCTGCTTTGACCAGAAAGAGAGCCTCCTTTTGAAAGCTTCTTTTAAAAAAAAAAGTGTGTGCAGATGCTCTGTGGGCCTTTTTTTGAAAGAACAGTCCTCATGGCACCAGATTTTTAGATCCCTGGCCCATCCTTTTGAAAAAGTGGGGTCTGTGTGGATACTCTCTATCGAAAGAGTGGATCAGTCTTTCAATCCGTTTTTTGTGTGTGGACATGCTCTTTTGAAAGAAGATTTTTCAAAAGAGATTTTCAGGAAAAACGCCTTTCAAAAGATCGCTGTAGTGTAGAAGTAGCCTAATAAAATATTTCTCTGAAAACTAGGACCAAATCCAAATTGTACTTTATGAGCTTCAAAAACTTTGAACATTTTTAGCCATTATTTTTCACCTGCGTTTATCCTAATTATAGCCTGGACTGGTAATGGAAGTGATGAAACACATCGAGCTCTCGTCTACACTAGCAAGCCCTTTCGAAATGGAAATTGAAAAGAGGGCTCCTTTTGAAAGAAGCTGTGAAGCATCCACACACACAAAGCGCTCTTTCTAAATTAATTTTGGAAGATCGCAGTGCAGCTTTTAAAATCACTCTTCTCTTCCCTGGGAGGGCCAGTGTAGATGCTCCAGAGGCCACCTGTTCAAAAGAGCAGTCCTCCATGGCACCAGCCAGCTAGCATGCAGAGATGCTCCTGCCAACACATAAGGGGCTCTATGGCTGGCATGTCCGATCATATATAAAGATGCAGTGGCCCAGAAACCCCATGCAGGAAACTGAGAGAGTGCTGGCTACAGGCACCACATGAGCCTGCAGCAGCATGCCCTCCTGGTGATAACAGAGGCCAGCAAGGCACCTCACCAGCCTCATGGCTACCCCCCCAAGACCTCCGTAGCTCCCAGAAGCCCCCTCCAACTCACCTGAGGGGTCCCCAGGGCGCAGTCAGGTGCCACAAATGCAAGCGGGAGATCAAGGACCTATTGGGGCTGTGGGGGGAGGAAGAGGTACACACACACCACTGGCTGGTGCAGGAATGTTGCAGCCTTTATCCAGCTGTTGGCAGGACTTAAGACCTGGGGCCACCTTCCCATACTCGGAGGACCAAGTGAGGTCCAAAGTAAAGGAGCCGTGCCAGGTGTACACCTAGGCCCAGGATGCAGCTGGCTGCTTGGTGCCAGCACGCATCAGCGGCCCCCACTACAGAGCCTTTAACTGGCTGCTGGGCCTGAGGGATGCCACCAAGCTGGGAGCCATTGTGCACACAGCGGAACCAGGAGCAAAAGCCCAGCTCATTCCACGTGAGTAGGCTAATAAGAACTGGTGAAGCCCTTAACAGCAGTGTACAAGGAGAATAACAAATGTCTATTCTTAAAGGGTTTAGAAACATCATTTGGTAGGGAGCTGTGTTACTCAAGTCTGAAATGCTGCTTACCATTGTGGGAAGAGAGAGAGGAAGGGAGTGTTATACATTACAAGAACAATAGGAAGTATTTGGCATCATCCCTGAGGAGGGATAATTGATTCAGCTGTGTGGGACGTGCAGGACAGATTGCTTTATGCTGAGAAATGTGTGTCACCATTTTCTTCAGTGAAAGTGTACAGATGCTCATTGAAGATGGTATTTCTTGATTGTTTTTGTTTTCTTCTTGGCTGTATTTCATATGGCAGCTGTTTCTGATACACTGGTCTGGTAGTGCTGCAATGTGTGGTATATAAACAGTACAGAAATTTATTTACTATACATTTCCATTATCTGGTACAAAACATTCAGAGATTTCAGATTAATCATGGGTAAGAAACTTTTCCAGTGAGAGTTTTGAGTTCTGAGTTTTGTGCTACCTAGGCTTTAATTCTGGGTAACCTTAGAAATTAAATATACATACATACATATGCACATCAACTATTTCTCTGTGTTCATTAAGGTATCTTGTGGCTCTGACATGACAGAATGAAAACCAACACTCCACACATGGACATGAGGGGAAAACATAAAGACTGAAAAAAAAATAGTTCAGGTTTGTACCTCAAGCAGTTTTCCTGATATTCTGTATGTTCAGAAAACATGTACCTTTGTCCATTTCTTTGTCTTCTCGCGTATGCTGTATGAAGTTGATTCCAATTATAATTATTATTTTGGCAGGAGTCGCTAGGTGGTTTTTAACTAGTTCTAATAATCATATCATCGTGTTGTTAAATAGCACTTTTGATCCAAAATGATCCCAGAGTCCTTTAGAAAATCATACTCAGTTCATCCATCACTGAAATCAGGGGTGAAGTATCCCAGCTGTACAAGCATTAAGAAAAAATACCATGTGAAAATGTGGATCTGGGGGGGCGGGAATTTTGGTAACTAGAACGTAGGTCAGTCTACAATATAATTTACCTAGGACATGGACATTCACCGTTCTACTGTTGCAAACAGGCCTATATGTGAAATATGACACCACTTCAATACCAGGCTGAGACAGAAATTCTCTTCAGGCCCAGAGGAAGTCAGGCACCTCCGGAATCACCAATGAGGGTCTCCTAGGATGTTTCTTGGCTGTTTATGTGTCAGCTCAGACTAACCCTGAGTAGCTAATGATAGAAAAAAACCACAGCATGAGGGAGCGTGAATAAAATGTATAGAGGTCTGAAATGCCTATACAGGAGAGTTTCTAATGCATTTGGAAAAGCAATGATTGTTGTTTTAGTCCCCTGGGGAGAACTGTATGAATTTGTCTTCAGACAGCAATACAGCATGAGTACAATAATGGCCACTGACAGAAGCCATTGCTGATTTCCTATTTCCTGGGGCATCAGCTCAGAACTGATGGAGGAGGGATCTTTTATGGAAAGCTCATAAACACCATCCCTGACCCATCCAATCAGAATGAAACTAGATGAGTCCATGCTCTTCTCAGGCATTCAGAATCCTTTCTGAGTGGAAGGGTGAATAGTAAGCACCACATCAGTTTTGATTGTCATCTGAATGAGATCTGGGCTGCGGCCACACGACCCGACTCCTTTCAGAGAGGCTATGGTAATATGGCACTCCAGATTATGTTAATGAGGCACTCCATGAATATTCCATGCCTCATTAGCATACTGACAGCCACGCGTGCTTCAAAAGTGCTGGTTTTGAAACTCACAACGCCTGTGTAGCTGGGGGCCTTTTGAAACAGCCCCTGATTTCAAAAACCCTTTCTTCCCAAAACCAAAACCGAATGGGAAGAAGGGGCTTTCGAAATCAGGGGACTGTTTCAAAAGGCCCCCAGCTACAACGGTGGCGTGCGTTTCGAAACCAGCAGTTTCAAAGCATGTGTGGCCATCACTATGGTAATTAGGTGTTGCATATTCATGACAGTGCTCCATTTGCATATTCTGAAGTGCCACTTTACCATAGCCCCTCTGAAAGAAGGGGCTAGTATGGCCCAGCCCTGGTGTTTCCTCTAAATGCAAAGATTAAGATTAAAAGATGCTTTAGAAAAGACAACAAATAACAGCTTTAAAAAAAAAAAACTGGAGATGATTCCTTGCACCACAGCCTGACCACAGTACTCTGTGACAAGGAAACTGTCCTGATCCTAATAAAAACCTCATAGTACAAACTTCTAGAAAATAAATTGCAGGATATTTTGCCAAGGTAGAAAATACTTTGATTTTATAAAAAAAAAATACATTAGAGTGTGTCACAATCATATAGGCTACATCTCAAACGGGTGCGGCTGCCATAAGTGTCATACAAATGAGAGCACTCAACAATGCAAATGGCTGCTCATTTGCATAGCCGTGTGCTTCATTTGCATACTTGCATGAGATCACTGTCCGAGCAGAGGCTTCTGTCAGCACAAAACAAGCCATGTAAATGGGGTTCTGTTGGTGAAAACAGCCCTTGTCGGAAGAAGGAGCTGCTGATGAAGGGGATTTCACTAATTGATGACAATTGAAACTGATGTGGTGCTTACTGTTATGAAAAGCAGTACTCCATCTAGACATAGCCATAGAAGTGTCAGCAGTATGGTAGTATTTAAGTGCTGTATTTAAAAGGCAAATGGTTCACATTTGATTACTTGTGTTAGATAGGACAAACCTCAAGCTCTTCTGTAATTTTTCCATTTTCAGTGTTAACTATAAGTAACTAAGAGTGCAAGTAATAGAAAAAAAGATACTTCACAATTGAGACAACACACTCATGCAGGAAGTAAGAACCTTTCCCCTATCCCAGGTTGGAGCGACTTAAGACAACAGAGAGCTGCTCAACTGTGTATTGAAGTAAGAAGAGGTAGCGATTGGGTGAAGCTTCTTCGCTTGTCTCCATTGGCTGGCTAGTGCAGATTTACAGCTTGTAATTTACCACTGGTGAAGTATTTTCTGATGTGGGGAAGGAAATGTGATTTAGAGGTTTGTTTCTGAGGCAGGACCTCTTGGGGCTTCTGCTGACATGCCTCAACTTATGTACCTCCCCCTGATTTGGGCTCTGCTTAAAATCAATATCTAGCCCTATAGCAGGAGTAGTAGAAACTGGCAGCTGCTCTTAAGGTTCCAATATGATCTCTCCCCACCCCCGTGTCCCAATGCTCATAACTTCACAAAGCTGAAATTTTCAGTGTGTTCTCTGCCTCGAGGCCAGTGTATTTTAGACTTTGAGCACAAACAGTTCAGTCATTTCTGAAACAGACAGGAGCAAAAGAGACATGCTTTTGCCAGTCCAAAGAGAAGATTCTTGTGAACGTTTTCGAAAAGGGCTAGAGGCTATCTCTGATGCAGCCTTAATTGATCACTTTTTGGTCCATTTTGTGTCAATGTTGCTGTTAGAAGGAAACTTTTGACTCTGAGCACGTCCTTTTTGCAAAGTGGTGGGTTTTTTTTTTCCACCTTCCATAGGTAGTCTGTTGTGTCCGACGATGACATCTTGAGCTTGCACAGGTTCATCGGTTGTGGATTTGCATGTGGCTGAGGAATCCAAGCTTTGAACGGTATGGGTGTTCACAGTGGGGGCAAGAGAATTGTCCTGTCTGTGTTGGTGCGGCTGCTGCCGTTGCTTTCTTCCTCTCAAGAGCATCAATGTGGCATACGCGTCGCGGCTCTTCAAGGTTGTCATACGGGTGTTGTATGAGAGCACACCAGCCTGTTCGGTCTTTTGCATGCTGCTCTAGCTGATCTGGTTTTAAACCAGCATGAGCAATGTTGGCCTTCATGCAGTCTTTATATCTCTTGTGAGGCCGACCTTGATTCCTTTTGCCCTGGGAGAGTTCAATGAGTTCCACCTAAAACAGAAAATAAACAAACAAAAAAGGCAAATCTCAAATGAATGGCACCTCTCCCCTTGCTCATTTTTCTGATGTGATCATGGAGTGGTATCTTTTCTGCTAGAATTTGTATTTTATATCAGAGTAGCTTAAGGTTGCACCTTTCTTTGCAAATTCATGTCCCAGTGACATCAAAAGCATGTTCATGCAAACTTCAGCATCATGAGTTAGTGCAGGGCATGGGACTAAGCATTGGCATATTAGAGTTCTATTCTGGACTCTACCAATGGGACTGTAACCTCACAAGTCACTTCACTTTTCTGGACCTCATTTTCCCCATCTATAAAATGTAAATGAGTCTTACCCTCCTTAGTAAATTGCTTTAGGATCAGCTGATGAAAAGACCTATGTAAGAGCTAAGTATTGTCCTTATTCATACCAGAAATGACCACTAACACTAATGGAGTGACAAGTTGATCTCTTCTAGCTTCACATTTTCCCCTTTTATAATATAATTTAAAATTATTCAAAAGCTTTCAAATAATGCTGAAGTCTAATTGATAAACAGGCATAGTTTATTACCAAAACAAAGCAGAATTTTTTTCAAAAAGAAGGATGCTTTCGACAGCAGGGCTTCCTTTTGAAGAAAGCCCATCTGCACAACTGCTTTGGCTTTCAAAAACAGCACTTCTGAAAGAGCAAGTGGTCCTTGTTATGCAAATGAGGTGTGGCATATGAAAATGAGGTGTGGCAAATGCAAATCCACACTTTATTTGCATTTTGATGTTCTGTTTTTGCGTGCCCCTTTTGAAAGGGAGAGTCAGTGTAAATGTAGCCTAAGTGTTTCCATTTGTAACATCAATGGACCCAGGTTAGCAGCAGTAGAGATTGAACCTGTGACTATAGGGGCTAAAGCCGTGTGCTTTACCACATGAGCTAAAGGTCACCTGTAAACCAAAGCTGTAGAGTATAATCTTCACTCTCCCTAGTAAGTAGTCCCAGTACTTCTGGGATTACATATTGTTTAAGGAAAGAAAGACACTGCCTCTTAATGTGAGCAGGCTCAACTGGTGATGGTGAAGAATTAATTGGTGTTTAAGTGACCAAATTACTGTGTCTTAGTTGTTGGTTCCCAGCACTCTGTCACCAGCTCAAAGAGAATCTTTGATGTTGTGTTATAAATCTGCTGCATAGATTTAACTGGGTGAGTTTCCTTTCAGCCAAGTACTTCCTGCCCTACCTTAGTTCAGTTCTTAGGGTATGTCTATACTTACTGGGAGATTGACCAGTTCACAGTCAATCTCTGGAGTTCGATTTTTGCACGTCTGGTAAAGACATGCAAAATCGATCTCTCTGGGATCCACAGTCGACATCCCTGTACCCCTGCTCTTGTGAGGAGTAAGGGAGGTCAATGGGAGAAATGCTCCCATCAATCTCCGTCAGAGAGGACAGACCTTAAAGTTGGCTGCCGATATGTCAATTCTAGCTAATCAATTGCCATAGCTAGAATTGCATATCTGCAGTGGCTGTAAGGTCTAGTGTAGACCAGTCCTTAGACAGTCAAAGACATTATGAGTAGAGATGAAAAATGAGAGAAGTAAATTGCAGGCTATTTGCCTTATTATTATGCCATCCTCCCCTTCTTAAAATTACTTCCCATCTGCTGCACAGGCAGCAAGTAGTGTTTTGTTGAGGTGATGCCTGAGCCATCCCTGTGATGGAATGTTTCTGAAGAACGGCTGCTTAAGTAGGTGTTCTTGAACACCAAGTTAGCATGTGCATGTGTCTTTGTCTCTGAAAAAAAGTGTTTGGGATGGCGTTTCTTAACCTTGGAACATGTTATAACAATTCTGGACAGCAGACTCTTATAATTTCACATACTATTCAGATATTCATAACAGGACACTCAGTACATTATGAGTTTTCAAATGCTACCTCACCAGGCATATTATGTACATTTATCATAGTCTTAGTTTAGGCATAAAAGTGACTAGTAGACCACCACACTAGAGGAAAAGGTTTAGGAGGTCAGTGAAAAATCAATTTTATTGACACAAAAGGAAAACCCATTTATATGCCTACAATTGAACAGGATTCCAATGTAAACAATACTCATAGGGAAAATTTAAAGTTCCCAAGGAACTAAATTCTCACCAGCTGATGTCAGGAAGGAATCATCCCATCTACACTCCCTCAATAAAAACAGAGAGGAAGCTGTGCTCGTCTATACACTATCAAAACAAAAAGCAGTCAAGTAGCACTTTAAAGACTAGCAAAATGGTTTATTAGGTGAGCTTTCGTGGGACAGACCCACCTCTTCAGACCATGGTCTGGAGAAGTGGGTCTGTCCCACGAAAGCTCACCTAATAAACTATTTTGCTAGTCTTCAAAGTGTTCCCTCAATAAAGTGCTATGCAATTGTCTGAGTGGATTCTGTATGGCAAAGATTAGATGGACAGAGATTGCCTTCCACTGGATTAAAAAAAAAGGTGTAAGCAGGATCTGAAGGAATGTGTCGCTTATAGGAAACTGAAAGTGGGGAGACCCTCTGGGGATGCCTATGAAAATAAAGATTGCTCCTGCTTTGCTTAGGTTTGTTAAATATTCATCTGATCCGGTGGCATTTCGCTCATTTTAATCAACTTGGCTGGTGTTGAGTCACAAATTGTGTTAATAGTAATTACAATCTCTGTAATTATTGAAGGAATACAAAAATGACTGTTTAACGTGGCTCAAAAGAGGGAGACATGCTGAGTTCAAAATATGAGACTCTGGGTGTGTGCATGTAAATACAGTTCACTCATGTTTCCTTAGATTTGCTAAATACCCAACTGATAAAGCTGTGTTTTGCTCATTGTAATCAATTTGGTTGTTATGGGGTCACAAATTATGTTAATATTAAAAGCATGAATTGTAAAATATGATCAGCAGTGCTTGCATTTATTGTGGGAATGCAGAAGAGACGGACTGTGTTTAACCCATTTCAACAGAAAAGAAACACTGTCAGATGAAAGGACATTGGATAGAGAAAGACTCTACTGCCAGACTTCTGTGAGGGTAAGTAGGAACAGCAGTGCTCTCATTCAGCAGGCCATATGACTTCCAGGTGTTGGTTATATAAGGCTGGTTCAACCTGTTTCTCCCCACTGTGTCAATGATAGAGCTAAAACAGGCTCCATGATGAATCTCTTTTATTATTTTAAATTTAGTCCAGTGGAAATTTCTTGTGGCCGGACTGAGCTTCAGTCCGGCAGCTGAAATCCCTGGGTCTTGTTGAGAACCAAATCCACTCCAAGACAGCTGGAGGAGCTAGAGGTTGGCAGGGGCAGAGTGGCAGTTGCACAATGAGTGGCCAGCAGGGCAGTGGCAGAGAGGTGTAATGAGTGGATGGCAGGGTGACAGCAAAAACCAGTGATCAGGCTGGTAGCAAGCAAGCATCAAAGAGAGTAAGAGACCTCTTTCCCTCCCATGCAGGATGGGAGGTGAACTCTGCATATGCACCTCTGAATTCTGGATCTCATCTGACCAAGCACTACAATTATGAGTGGGGTGAAGAGAAGGATCGAGCAGGTGAAGGAGACATTTAGATTGCTAGGCTTAAGAATGTGAGAGGAAAAGGACACTGTCCAACTTACTCATGGGTTCCGTTTATGAATCCCATTTGTGATGTTTTCCCAAATTAATGCCAACTTACTTCCCCCTCCCACTGCCTTTTTGTGCTCAACTCTGTGCTTGTGAGCAGGGAAGAATTGCCCCTCCAAGGCACCCTGGGGTGGTGGGTGAATTTCCCAGATTACTGGGTGGGAGCTTGAGCCAGTCCTGTGTCGGATGGATGGAGAGGAACCCCTACACATTGAACCAGGCCCTAGCTGCTGCTAGCTCCACCTGGCAGAAGGGTTACAAAGGTAATCATCAGAAGTAGAACAGTGGAAGAAAGATTTCTTACTCTTAGTTTGACTGCTCCACATCTGGAGGCGTAACCTTTTGACTGAAGTATTTGTAAAAATTAGTGGTAGAGATGTCCTCCGACAAAAATAGCAATTGATAAAAGTGTCCAAGCAGCAGAAAGAGCCCTAACCACCCAAGAACCTGTTAGGGAAGAAAGTCCTGGTGCAAGAATTGAGAAAGATAGCTGCATGCTATCCTCAGAGGACCATCTCATAAGCCTTGGCATAGAGGGCTATATTGGGAGCAGGATCAGAGTTCTGTGAGTGGTGGGGCTGCAGCAAATAGAACTGAGGAGATTCCAGGCAACACTTCTGTCTACAGGCTTGTAAGGACAGGCTGCTGTAACATACACAACCTTTGGGGAATGACTAAATTACTTCTGGAGCCTCTGTGACTCCTGGAGTAGCCCAGACTCAGGACCCTAAAAAGGCAATTTAAAGCCACCATCGCTGTCATATTTGGAAGCAGCAGAGAAGGAGAGTGAGGCACAGACACAGAGAGGCTCATTTAAGCACAGATAGCTACCATGGAAACCTTTATTATTTTGGCCATAACTGAAACCAATGCAAAACTGGAAATAAAATTGGAAGAAGGGTTCTTTTGAAAATGAGTTTGTTTTCTAAGGAACCCCATCTAAACAGCTGGTTTTGCTTCCAGAAAAGCCCCTTCCAGAAGTGAGATCACATAAGAATATGCAAATAAAACATGAGATATTTAAATCCACAGCTCATTTGCCTTTTCGATCTTACTCATTTGCTTCCCACTTCCAAAAGTGGAATGCAGTAGAGACGTAGCCCTTGTGATTGCAGAGGAAAGCTTCAAACCATGACCTGGGTGCACTCTAAAGGCTCAAAAAACAGAAGACAAAAATGAATACCAAAACACTTTATAAATCATCCCATGTTTTGCTGAGGCTGGACTCAAGATTTTTGAATGCTTAGAACAGGCAATACTGCTTAGCTTTACAGAGCTATGAATTAGCTCAGGCCCTAACTTCCAGACCTCAGGTTAATGCTTGAATATTCATAATATACAAACAATATTATGGGTATAAAATATACTATTGTAAAAATTAATGCCATGTAGCTGGGATAGTTAGGATCAGATTTTTCCACACCTCCAAATACTTGGGACTTATATGGGTAGAGTAACATTCATCTATCATTGGCTGGGCCTACATGGAGCCACTCTCCCGGCAGTTCCATGCTAATGAGCAGCCTCACAATTGCAAATGGCTGCTCATTAGCATGGTCCTGTAGCTCATTAGCACAGCCTTGCAAGAGCTCATTTTCTGCAGAGGGGGTGCTGGGTGTAAAGAGGTCATGTGGACGTGCCCCTGCCAGCAAAAAAAATTCAGTCATAAGGGGCTGGCGACGAAGGGGCTTTTTGCCGGCAGAGGCATGTCCACATGACCTCTTGACTGCTGGCACCCTCTGTGCCAAGAGCGAACTCTCACATGGCTTTGCTAATGAGCCACTGGACCATGCTAATGAGCAGCCATTTGCAATTGTGAGGCTGCTCAATAGCATGGAGTTGCTGGGAGAGTGTCTCCATGTAGACCCAGCCATGAAGTTTACTTAATGAAGTCTGATTTTGGTTAAAGCTAATTCTGTGCAAAGATATTTCCAAGAAAATCATTAATTCTGTAATAACTGAGGGGAAATATTTAATCCTATTTTTAACAGCAAAACTTTATGAATTCCACTGCTAAGAAACAGTTCAACAACGTCTACTGTTATGGCATTTGTTGTATGGCAATTGTTGTCCCCATGTATCTAAAGATAATATGCAAAATTATACACAGTTATCAAACACCATCAACCCACATCAATTTCATGCACTCAAAAATAACTTGTTATTGACGCACGTATTTCTGAAAAAAAAACTGTGAACAATGTAATAGCAACACATAAATGAATACATAGTCATTATTTAAATAAAGTGATTGAATTTTCATTAACAAAATTGTAAAGATGAATGGAAAAATCTTTTGTCAGAAAAATCTATATCAGCAGATCAGAAAAATTACTCAAGTACTAATTATAAAGTAACACCAATATAGTAATAATTACAGGAAAATAAATAACAAGCATATTAACTATGGGGCTGATGTAAAGCAGCCTTGCAAGGAATGACTGATAGTATGTCGTTATTGTGAAAAACTAATTCCCTGAAATAACTGATGGCACCTTATTAGCAGTTAGTTCACAGTCTTAATCTTAATCACATCATTCTTTGCTAAGGACAATAAGAGGGATAAAATCTTATTTGCCAAATATTTAATGTTATACCATAAAATCTGTATTATCCAGTATCCCTGCAGGTCACATGACACCTCAGCAGAGGCCCTGGAAGGTCAGCTGGCCTGCAGCATGCCAGTTAACACAATGTGCTGGTTATCTGGAGGCCAGATAATCATGCTTTTACTATAATTTTATGCATGCTGTACTAATGGCCATCAGAGTCAAAAGATGTGAATGGAGAAAAAATGTGAATGAAAACAAAAGAACCTTTGAACATTATTTTTATTATAGTGTAGGACACATAACGGAGAAATACAGGGACTAGGGAAGTCACTGTGATCATTTTATTTTTTAAACTCTAGAAGGAATTTATAATGTTTATAAATATGAGAAATATGTTTATAAATTTGAGAAGCCAACAATGCCAATATAAAATGGGCATAAGATCAACAGGCACTGTTCTAAATGGTGAGTTGAGTATTTCTAGCCATAATGGTTTGCATTTTCATATTATATGGTGATTAAAAGAGACAAAGTTTGCGCCTATCAATGGTGTAAAATTATCCTTCACTTCCAAATTGACAGAATATGAACTTTTCCTTTCCTTTTTATCCATCCCAAGGAGTTACCAATGCCAAACCAAAGGCAGAGATTTTTAAAGAATCATGAAAAAGTCTCATTTGTTGCTTATATTTAAAGGTGACTAGCGAAGAGAGTTTACATGTTTAAAGGTTAAATTAGGCAAATTAATTGAGCACACCAGAGGCAGGAATCGGTTCAACTGAGACGATAATAAAAATTCTTGAACATCCTGTTTTACATTTCAGTTTTCCTGGATAACTTAGATTGCTGGATTACTTGTAGAACATGTGCCTTCCCCTACAGAAGTCAGTGAAATAGTCACACTGACATTCATAGGCTTTGGTTCAAGCCCTTTGGCTCCAACCCTGAACTGAGACTCACATCAGTGGACTCCTGTACCAATATGCCACCTGATGACTTTTAATGTGCAAGGTCTGCTGCACAGAACACATGGCAGGGATAGAGCCATTCTGTACACTCCTTAGACAATGAAAACTTCAGTGATTTCTATTTTGAAGTTGTAGAACTGAACCCCACCTTCTCTAGTAAAACATTAAACAAGGGGTGGAGGAAATCCTGTCAATGAGCAGGTGCATTTTTGGATATCATTGAAGTCACCAAAAAAAAAACTGAAAGCCAATTGCTTCTTGGAGAAAATTGAAAGACTCCTTAAACATAGACAAGATGACTCAGCCCCTAATTAGTACATTTTCTGCCTTATCCAGTATTGCATTTCACTTAAAATGAATAAGTTCAAAACACATCTATGGTTATTCCAATTCCATTTTTCAAGCACTATTATTCACTTTGTTGAGAACATTCACACTCTGGTGTCTTTATTATTATACAACTTTGATTTAATATAACACAAGAGCTAGACCCAGCTCTACAGTCATATGCTCTGCGTGCCACTTCACGGTAACCCAGATTTTGCAGTAATATATTTATTGGTTCTGTTTGTTGCAATGGGGAGGCAAATTATATACAAGGAGACAAAAGTGCTCCTCCTCTGACACTGCAAATAGTCACTAGAGAGGCAACACCTCTTGTCTTTGGAGGTGATTCTATGCACCATGCTGCCAAGCAACCAGGAGCTCTGGACTGCCTTCCATTCTGATGTGGGAGGGGATTATTCTCACAGACCTTTTCCACAGGGAAAAAAATTGTTTTGCAGCCTGTTTTAGTAAATATTCGATAGACAATGGAGATGGAACCAACCAATCTCTCTCTGGTAATGGATTGCTTGGCCAGTTTTACATGCTCAGGGTTTGGCTACATAACAGCGTAAGCCCAGAGCCAAACTCACACATAAGTTCTACCATCCTTCCATCTATGCAGAAATCACACTATCCCAGAGCTCAGACCCAGGGAATAAGGATGTAAGTCTGAGTCAACCAGATACCAGGACTCGGCATTCAAGCCCCATTGCTTTGTAGTGTAAATATAGCCCCACAGGAGTTGTGCTCTAGAAATCTACTAAAAGTATCCCTCAGGCCAATCATCTTTGCCCTCTAGAACAGTGTTTCTTAAACTTCTGGAGACCATGGAAAACCAAACAATATTTTTTTTAATCTGTAACACCTATGGAAATTTTCTTTAGAAAATTGTTGTCAGACCAAAAAATAAGTAGCAAAACAAAATGAAGTAATTTAATCAGGTATCCAAGCAATGAAGACATAACATTGTACCTGGCTTTGATAACAGAAAATATATAGCATCACTGTCTGATATAAAAAAATATCAGATGCTCGTGACACATCTGTAAGTTGTTCATGGAACACCAGTGTTCTGTGGAACATAGTCTAAGAAACACTGCTCTTGAGAGTTAAGTTTGGTGCACAGTCATAGATCACTTCCCAACCACCTCAACAGTGTCACCACAGTTCTTCTCTTCATTATCATACCACCTAGACAAGCTATGTAGTTTTTGTGTTGCACAGTGGAACACTTCCTGATGAAGGTTACTTTTATTTAGTACTTTGTCCCCTAGGATAAGTTTTCCTCTCTGCTTTTACAGATGTGTATAAACAAATGGCCTTCTCTCCTTGTTCCTCAAAAAGGTAATGATCCAATCTAGTCCCATTCCTGTTGTTTCCTTCCATATTCATAAATAATTAATCATGAATGCAGTGGTTTCTCTGGTTGTATCCTCCCTGAATGTTTTGTGTAGTGCTTGTGTACTCTGCCGTAGGCTACATTTACACTGTGGGGGGGGGGGGTTCAAAACAATTTAAGCAATTTAGACTGCCTGAGCACAGAGTGCTCCAGTCATGCCACCTCTGTAACCGGACGTTGGGGAGGGTAACACAGACCCAACTATACTGCCTCTATGAGTGTTCACGAGTCCCTCATGCTGGAGAAATCTCCAGATGCCCATTCAGCTCACCTTTTTGATTTTCCAGTGCCAATTTGGCAATACATAGGCACTAGAGTGTAGGCCAGGAGCTAGTCAGATAATTCTGTAATACATGTCTGTCTATTATATTGCATGTCATCATATAATTACAACTAAAGTTATTCTCAATATAAATAAAGCGCACATTTTCATGCAGTACAGGTTAAATATCTTTCATCCAGCACTTCTGGGACCTGACCAGTGCCTACGAGAAAGTCGACCACATTACCAACATTTCCATGGCTTAATGGGCTCTTACAAGACATTTTGAAGTTACAGATAAATAACAGCACAGAACACTGAGAACCAGGACTGATGGCTGTAAACCAACTTTATGGGACCACGGGAAACTTGGTCACACTCATGACAGGTGGTCCTCCAGCTAACTAAAATCAGGGTGGATTATGGCTGTTGCTGGAAGAGAGAGTGCTGAAGTAGAGTGGTGTAGCCAGACAAAGTCTCCCCCTTACAAGCCAGCTTGCTCGCTGCCCCCCCACCGAGGAGCACACAGGGCACGGAAATGGCTGCTGACAGCACAGTCTTTGATGCCCTCATTGAGGCCCAGATATGCTGGCTTATCGTGACCCTGAGAAGCAGAAAGTACAGATGGAAGGCTAACAGGCCAGACTGTCAACAAGAGGCGGGGGGACCCTCAAGAAATCACCCCAGCTGGCATTGATTGATATGATGCACACACACACAACCATCCCAGAAGGGGGCGTGCCCCGCCCACACAAAAGAATGTCCTGTACTCTCAAATTGCTTATCTTCTGTCTTACAAGTGCAAATTAAGTAAGAAATGCCCTTGTAACAAACTGCCATCACAAAGACAGACCAGTATGATCTGGCACCATAGATAAGAAAGAGAATACGTAACCCAAAGGGGTATAAAAGATGGGTCCAGCAGAACTCTAACTTTGAGTGCATTCCACCAACTACCTGCTGGTCAGGTCAGGTGATTGCCTCCCGAGGTCCACTACTGGGGACGCCCAAACTCGTATTCGTCTTTCCGCGGAATTGAGTGACCGATCCGGCTTGGCTACGCTGGTATCGAGAGACGCAGAGAGGGTAAGATACACCCATGCTAGGTCTCCGACTTTTTTGTGCACAGCTAAAGAATTAAAGCTCTGTAACTAGTGCCAAGATATCATTGTGTTAGATGGTAACAGATATCTTTGTATTGGATTGTAACGTAACTTGTTAACACCTGTACTTTGCTAGCACATAAGAAGTAAACAATAGCCTTTTGTAACCGCACGCTTATAACTGTAGCTTAATAAACTTGTAACTAGTTAAGATCCAAGCCTAACCATTTTGTTAACCCTTTTGTCACTGCAACACAGCCGGCACAACAAAAAGAACTTTAACTGTTTGGTTACTACAGCCTGGCCGTGGGTGAGAGTGCTAGTTGCTGCCTGCTCTAACAGTAAAAAACTGGGTTGCTTAGGACCCAGGGGAGTACCTCACCACACATTACCTGGCCACCGGCTAACAAGTGGTTCAACCTGTATCTTGTTTTTGTATTTGAAAAAAAGTCTTTTGTTCACATGAATGCTAATTCACAAAATTCAGTGATATACCCCGGCTCTCGCTGGTATAGGTACGAACTGATAATTCCTTTTGGAGATGAAAAAGCACAGGTATAATTTAGACAGCATAAAAATATCTTTTAAATGTCCTTGAACCAGCCAGTAGGCTGCCACACTCTGTAATGAAACTCAATGGTCAGCCACTAAATTACCTCACCCTAGGTACGAAATGAGAAACTCTGAGAGCTATTGAACAGTACATTTTCACAGCAGATCAGCACAGACATGGTTAGCACAGGGGTTTCTGTCACTGTCATGAATAGGGAATGTCAACAGTGTTCAATGGCTCTCTGCATCATGCAGCTATGGTTTGTGCTGCTTCTTTTTTTCCTTTGCTTTATATATTCTGCATATTATTATAAAAATAACCCTACTGTAGCCCTATGAGAGATCATTCTAGAGGACTTGGCCCAACACTGTTCTGCAGATCTCACATTATTACAGCCTGATGCCTAAGTAACCACATATAAGCAGGTTTCCCTTTAAAAAAAAACTACTCCAATAAAAACAAACATCAAAATATATATTTTTCCACAGTCAAAATCAAACACTGGTTTTTAATTTCCTTTCCCAGAATATATATGTTTCCGCTGAACACAATGTTCTATTGATATACAGTAGAACCCCTTTTATATAAGTCTCCACTACCCATCTTGTATTAATTGACAACCTGGGTCTGACCACTCAAGCTCTCACTCCACCCTGAGCAACCACCTTAAAATAAGGGATAGAATGATTGCTGCCAGTTCTCCTCATTATCCCCATTTTTGATGATCTGATCTAGCCCCAGTCCCAAGAAGACAAAGGGGTGCCATTTTATATTTAAATGTATACCTATTCAAATTCAGTCACAAAAGCTGGAGGTTGTGCACACTGAATAAGCGGCATTGTTACTATCAGTAAAATTTAGTTGATAGTTAATATATATTTTTCCTTTTTTCACAAAATGTAACAACTAAAGAGTCTCTGTAAAACTTCAAATTCCATGCTTTTCTAGGACCAACAGATTTCTAGGCTCTCTGCTTATAAAACATAATAATGAAAATGTTGACTTTGATAGATGATCCTCCATAGACCAATGTGCCTAGCTAATGTTGGTTAAAGGTCCTGACTTACATTTTCAGCCATTTTCCTCCTGCTGACACAAAACTCAACATGAGACTCAAAACAACAAAACATTAGTATATCAAATATTTCATAAACAATTGTTCACTTTTAAGAAACAATAGCTATACACTGCATAGCATTAAAAGGTCATCATTAACCAAGAGTTATCACACAAGTGTACAGAAAATATAGCACTTATTTCTCATTTTATAAAAGAAAAAAACCATGGTCGCTTACGTTCACTTGTGACGGCTATTGGCAAATTGACTTTGCAATGATAACTTTGAGAACCATAACCATCAGTTAATAATAGTGATAACAATGACAGCCATCAGTTCTTTCTCAGAGTTGCATAAGAGTTTATTTAGGATTCATTCCCAGCAATTACAAATAATGGAAAGATCACTACAATATACAGGTTGAACCTCTCTCCTCTGGCATCCTCAGGACCTGACCGGTGCTGGACAAAAGAATTTCTGGGCCATGGGAGATCAATGTTGTCTAGCACATTACCAACACTTCCACTGCTTACTGGGCACCTAGAAGACACCTAGGGGTGAATTACAGCTAAATAACAGCACAGAACACTGAGAACCAGAACTGTTGGCTGTAAACAAGCTTTATGGGACCACAGGAAACTTGGCCACACCGATGATAAGTGGTGTCTGGCTAACTAATGTTGCCTGATGAGAGAGTTAGAGGTTCAACCTGTACTAAATATATTAGCTTTGAATCTAGGAGTCTTTCACATTGTATTCACATCTTTATATAACAGCAGATATCACTGCTGCAAACATACCTCTGCTTAATTTTACTCGTGAGTAGTTCCTTTGGCTTGAGTGAGACTTCTTTCATGTGTAAAGTTACGTGTGTGTATTTGTGTTTGCAGGATTTGGGCCTAAAATTATTCAAAAAATGTTATTTCCCCCCATAACACACCCACAATATGAAAAAATAATTTTGCTCTCACAAAATATTGCTGTTCATGACAGTGAAAAATCTCTTCTAAAAACACTAATTATATGTTCTCATGTTTCCATGGAAAAATTATAGTATTTTCACAATTCCGTTCAAATTCTGGTACCTCCTTTTGTTAATATAAAATCATTAGATATGTAATTTCTAAAGAAAGAGCCAAGTGAAATATCTAACTTTCAAAATAATTGATAAGGAAAATATGATATTAAGTTCACAAATCATCCGTGATCAATTCAAAAGAGCAAATGTAATATATTTTCCTGCAAACATCATAAATGCCCTGCATATGCAAACATGCACATGCTCAACTTTACTGAGTTATGAGCAGACTTCAGTGGGATTTATGTGAATTAAATTTAGCACAAGTATGAGCATTTACAAGGATCCAGATCTTTTTTTCCTTTTTTCAGAATTAGATACTGTATGCCATGATGCCTGCAGTTACGTTTTAGTACTGAGTGTCCTTGTCCAATGACACGAGTCTGTTGTCGATGATTTTGGAGACGTACATGGTAACACACTGCTGAGCTCACTGAGGGTTTGTCTACACTAGAGAGTTTTGTCAACAAAACTGCCCTTTTGTTGACAAAACTTGTGGCATGTACACATTAAAAAGGCATTCTGTCAACAGTCTGGTGCCAGAACTCGGCACATTTGTCGACAGCCTTCTGCCTCACCCTCATAAGGCAGAATGCGTTTCTCGACAGAATGTGTACACAAAAAAGCTGTGTGGATGCTCCAGAAGGCCCTCTGTCAATAGACAGGGCTTCTGGGTCACTGAGCAACATTGTCTGCTGTGCGTTCAGTTGGCCATTCTGTCAAGAGAGGGGCTGGGAAGTCCAGCTGCTCGCTGTAAACACAGCAGATCAACAGAGCAATCTGCTTTCATGTGTGGCTGCAATCTGCCAACAGACATTTTCTCAGAAGACATTGTCAGGCAGTAGCTTCTGTCACTGGATCACTGTAGTGCAGACATAGTCTGAGAGAAGAGTCAGAGTCATTTGTACCAATCTGCTGTATTTGGTGCTGTCCTCAGCTGATAGTAGTAGGGTCTTTGTGGGTCTTAGGTTTATTGTCATACCCCCCCGTACTGAACAGCCCTTTCCTCTCTGTGATGCAAAGACTTGGAAGTCATTGATCTGGCTGAAAATTCTTTGAAGAGGAACTCAAATTCTTGTTCTGTGAGGATTTGGAGAACCCAAGGAGATCTACTTCCTCAAAGGAGAATGTTGCACTCAGGTGGAAGGGGAACTAGAAACTCCCAGACACTGATGTCTAGGGAGATCTTGACCTGGCTCCAAAGCAGCTGAGAGAGAATGTTCCATCATGAGTCATCAACATTTGACTTCTCAGTTCTTCTGAATCTGGTATTTCCACTAGATCAGGCGTGAGCAACCTTTCCAAGGCAGAGTGCCAAAAATTGACCTTTAGACTGCTATGTATGGTCCAAGTTCTGGTGACACTTTTTAAAGTTACTAAAGCCGTGTCTACACGTGCACGCTACTTCGAAGTAGCGGCACTAACTTCAAAATAGCGCCCATCACGGCTACACGTGTTGGGCGCTATTTCGATGTTAACATCGACGTTAAGCGGCGAGACGTCGAAGCTGCTAACCCCATAGGGGGATAGGAATAGCGCCCTACTTCGATGTTCGACGTCAAAGTAGGGACCGTGTAGTCATTGTGCGTCCCGCAACATCGAAATTGCGGGGTCTGCCATGGCGGCCATCAGCTGAGGGGTTGAGAGACGCTCTCTCTCCAGCCCCTGCGGGGCTCTATGGTCACCGTGGGCAGCAGCCCTTAGCCCAGGGCTTCTGGCTGCTGCTGCGGCAGCTGGGGATCCATGCTGCATGCACAGGGTCTGCAACCAGTTGTCAGCTCTGTGGATCTTGTGTTGTTTAGTGCAACTGTGTCTGGGAGGGGCCCTTTAAGGGAGCGGCTTGCTGTTGAGTCCGCCCTGTGACCCTGTCTGCAGCTGTGCCTGGCACCCTTATTTCGATGTGTGCTACTGTGGCGTGTAGACGTTCCCTCGCAGCGCCTATTTCGATGTGGTGCTGTGCAACATCAATGTTGAACGTCGACGTTGCCAGCCCTGGAGGACATGTAGACGTTATTCATCGAATTCGATGTCACTACATCGAAATAAGCTATTTCGATGTAGCGTTCATAAGAACATAAGAACATAAGAATGGCCATACTGGGTCAGACCCAAAGGTCCATCAAGCCCAGCATCCCATCTGCCGACGGTGGCCAATGCCAGGTGCCCCAGAGAAGGAGAACAGAAGACAAGTGATTTATCTCCTGCCATCCATCTCCTGCCCTTGTTATGAAGGCTAGGGCACCATACTTTATCCCTGGCTAATAGCCATTTATGGACCTGACCTGCAAAAATTTATCAAGCTCTTTTTTAAACCCTAATAGAGTCCTGGCCTTCACAGCCTCCTCGGGCAAGGAGTTCCACAGGTTGACTGTGCGCTGTGTGAAGAAAAATTTCCTTTTATTAGTTTTGAACCTACTACCCATCATTTTCATTTGGTGTCCCCTGGTTCTTGTATTATGGGAAAAGGTAAATAATTTTTCTATATTCACTTTCTCCACACCATTCATGATTTTATATACCTCTATCATATCGCCCCTCAATCGCCTTTTTTCCAAACTGAAAAGTCCCAGTCTCTCTAGCCTCTCCCCATATGGGACCCTTTCCAAGCCCTTAATCATCTTAGTCGCCCTTTTCTGAACCTTTTCTAATGCCAATATATCTTTTTTGAGGTGAGGAGACCACATCTGCACGCAGTACTCGAGATGTGGGCGTACCATCGTTTTATATAGGGGAAGTATGATATCTTTTGTCTTATTATCGATCCCTTTTTTAATAATTCCTAACATCCTATTTGCCTTACTAACTGCCGCTGCACACTGCGTGGATGTCTTCAGAGAACTATCCACTATAACTCCAAGATCCCTTTCCTGATCTGTCGTAGCTAAATTTGACCCCATCATGTAGTACGTGTAATTTGGGTTATTTTTTCCAACATGCATTACCTTACACTTACCCACATTAAATTTCATTTGCCATTTTGCTGCCCAATCACTCAGTTTGCTGAGATCTTTTTGTAGTTCTTCACAATCCCTTTTGCTTTTGACTGTCCTGAACAACTTGGTGTCATCTGCAAACTTTGCCACCTCACTGCTTACCTCATTTTCTAGATCATTGATGAACAAGTTGAACAGGATCGGTCCCAGGACTGAGCCCTGGGGAACACCACTAGTTACCCCCCTCCATTGTGAAAATTTACCATTTATTCCAACCCTTTGTTTTCTGTCTTTTAACCAATTCCCGATCCATGAAAGGACCTTTCCTCCTATCCCATGACCACCTAATTTACATAAAAGCCTTTGGTGTGGGACCGTGTCAAAGGCTTTCTGGAAATCTAGGTATATTATGTCCACTGGGTGCCCCTTGTCCGCATGTTTATTAACCCCTTCAAAGAATTCTAATAGATTAGACAGACACGACTTCCCTCTGCAGAAACCATGCTGACTTTTGCCCAACAATTCGTGCTCTTCTATGTGCCTTGCAATTTTACTCTTTACTAGTGTTTCTACTAATTTACCTGGTACTGATGTTAAACTTATCGGTCTATAATTGCCAGGATCTCCTCTAGAGCCTTTTTTAAATATTGGTGTTATATTGGCCGTCTTCCAGTCATTTGGTACCAAAGTGGATTTAAAGGATAGGTTACAAACCACTGTTAATAACTCCGCAATTTCACATTTGAGTTCTTTCAGAACCCTTGGGTGAATGCCATCTGGTCCTGGAGACTTGTTACTATTCAGCTTATCAATTAATTCCAAAACCTCCTCTAATGTCACTTCAATCTGAGTGAGTTCCTCAGATTTGTCGCCTAAAAAGGCTGGCTCAGATTTAGGAACCTCTGTAACATCTTCAGCCGTGAAGACTGAAGCAAAGAAATCATTTAATCGCTCCGCAATGGCACTGTCTTCCCTGATCGCTCCTTTTATATCTTTATCATCCAAGGGCCCCACTGCTTTTTTAGCAGGCTTCCTGCTTCTAATGTATTTAAAAAACATTTTACTATTGTTTTTTGAATTTTTGGCTAGCTGTTCCTCAAACTCTTTTTTGGCTTTTCTTACTACATTATGACAGTTAATTTGGGAGTGTTTATGTTCCTTTCTATTTTCCTCACTAGGATTTGACTTCCACTTTTTAAAAGCTGCCCTTTTCTCTCTCACTGCCTTTTTAACATGGCTGTTTAGCCATGGTGGTTCTTTGTTAGGTCTCTTACTGTGTTTTTTTATTTGGGGTTCACGTGTAGACGTAGCCTAATAGTCCAGCTAACAACACCTTCTTTAATAAATAAATTAAGATGCAGAGCTTTGCCATTTAGGTTGTGGTTGGTAGCATTATTGTAGTAGTAGTAGTATTAGGTGGTCTTTTATTAATCCACAGGTGGCATGGCTTTGAACAAGCTCCCAGATGAAAGGGGGAGGAGAAGTGGGGCTGAACTCCTGCTTTGCGTGCCAGTGAAAATCAGTTTGTGTGCCACTCTTAGGATCTCTATTGGGGATTGCTGATTCCTGAGATAGATAGAAATTGCACTTGTGCAGCACATGCAACTTGTCCAAGCAGCAAATACACTTGGAGTGTCCATCACTGACAAGAGACAGTATTTAAACTCCAGTGAATCACACCTGCCTCTCACAGTGAGAATTTCCCCTGGAGGCAATATAAAGTCTCTATAACCAAAATGTTTTTTGTTTGTTTGTTTTCTTAAAATAACACTGAACTAAGAAACTGGCTAACTAATGTCAATGGAGGCTATGTAATTACCAGGATAGGCAAGAAATGAACAATCTAGCTCTGTCTTGAGCTGATAAAAAATTGAGGGGATAATTCACCTGTGCAACTGATATAGCTGGGGTGAAAGGCACAAGGATACAGATGAGTGGACTGAATGTCACTGATAATGAAAATCTCTGATCAACACTGCAGGGCCCATATGCGTACCAGGAGTGAAGCACTTCACTACTTGAAGATCTTTTTTCTTATGGAAATTTCATTACAAACTAAACTCCAGGCAAAAACTTCAAATTTTGAGGTTTGCAAATTGTGTTGCTTTATTTCACACAGTCCCAGTGAAAACAATGGGATTACTAGGTGAAAAATATGAAGAAGTCACAGCAAATTAAGAGCCACTAAAAATGCCTTCCACCTAGTCCCCACTCTTTGGGAGTATCATAAAAATAGAAAATAAAACTCTTCAATGGAATACTTCACTAAAATACAGTGATGGACCTACCTAAGTCTTATGCATGCTAAAAATTCATTTCTTTCACTTTGGTGAAAGTATCCCTGTAGTTACTACTTGCCTGGACCCAAAAAAAAATTGCTAACTAAAGCAAATTATTTGATCTGAAGGATAATAGCTGTCTAATGCTGTGGCTTATGATTTCATGCTCTGACAACTATACCACAAGTTTTTTCTCCCCCCGCCCCGGGGTGTCATACCTATGACACCTAAAGCTGGCTAGGGACCTGGCTCACTGATTTAGAGCAAGAGGATAACATGAGAAGGCAGCCCAGAGGGAGGAGACATGATTTATTCTGTCTCAGTGGACTAGCATCACAAAGTAATTTTTTTTCTATCATAGAGAGGTTTGTAACAACGTCAACAAAATATAGGGCAGAGCGTTTGTGCCAGCCATGCTCATAAATGTGTGTTTAGGACAGCAGATATAATAACATGCACATCATCACATGAGAACAAATTCCTGTCATAGTCTTGAGGTAGGGGAAAAAACGTTCTCTAAAATGACTCACATGAAAATTCAATGCTGCCATTACTGGAGAGTGCAGCTCTCACAGGACAAATAAGACCGCAGTCTGAAAACTATTTTAATAAATCAAAACTAAATACATGACTGTCTAGATTCTCTTTAAGGGTTTATTTTGACTTTGGCGTGGTGTTTTGTAGAGCACATTTGCAGTGTACAAAACCTTTTATTATTTGTGTGTGCGCTAATAAACACAACAGGCAGAAAACAAGTAGCACTTAATCAGACCTGTCTCTGATCCCAACAGAATGCTCAAAAGTTTCTTCTCATACTTTGTCTTGTGAATAAAAAAAATATGGGCAGAATAAGTGAGGTACACACTCCTCCTTTCAAATAAGAAATGGGCACCATAAGCTACAGAGTTGGGACAGGCCAGGGCAGCCTGAGCCATGGCCCAACCACTCTTAACAGAAATATGGGAAATATGGTTGCCCCTTGACTGGTTTCTGACAAGCCTGGCCATTTTTCCTTCTTTTTGGCGAGTTGCCAGTCAAGAGATGTAATTTGCCAGATCCTCTGGCTATTACACACAGATGGCTGTGTGCCTCAGAGCTGGAAGCATGCCACATCTGGCACCTAGATCCCATGTCATGTGCTCAGGAGGTCATCTCCTAGGCCCTCACTTGCATGCTGCCAAAACTGAAGTGGCTCCTCTCAGAGTCACAGAGCCAGCTGGGAAGCTTGGCTGACCAGTCACCCAAGGCCGAGGCCCCCAACAGGGGGATAGGTAAGGTCAGAAGGCAGGGGCAAGGTCTTCTGGGAGGGGACAATAGTGAGAGGGACTCTCAAGAGCAGAGGCTCCTGGGATGCTTGGGTGTAGAGACTCTCAGACAAAACCAGGACAAGCTGTTAGTGGGAGGGAGTACACTTATGAGAAGAACAGAAGAAGCTGTAAATCTATGCCACCACACACTAAGTGGAACTCCACAAGCCCTGTGAGTACAGTACAGGTGTTGTAACGGGGCACCAGACTGGAATTTAAGATACTTGGGTTCTTCTCCTCGTTCTGCATTGATCAGCTCTGCAAATTGGCAAAATTCATTTTGACTTTATGTGCCTCAGTTTCTCTCCTGGTCTTTTGTCTGGCTTGTCAATTTAGTCCATAACCTCTTCAAAAAAGAGTCTCTGTCACTATAGGTATGTCCTTTGCCTAGCACAATGGAGCCCTGATCTTAGCTGGGGTCTCTATTAGAATACAAATAATAAATGTATCTCTGCTTAGTTATTCTCTAATGTGTTTGTACTTGTCCACTGTGTACACAACTTATTAATATTTAAAAATAAATTGATACAGGGCCAGATTGTGAAACACTTACCAACTTTGCATGGCCATTCCTCTTCTGTTCTATTGAGCCTATTCATAGGAGTAAATGCATACTAAGGGAAGGATCTGGAATCTTGCTGGCTCTGCGTTTCTGATGCTATTATTAAATTTAGCACATAAAATGATGCTATGATACGTATGTATTTGTCTTTCTGGAAATACATATATCTTATTTCATGTTGGAGCCAAATAGGGAACTGTGTACGATTCTGGTGTGCGGGGTCTTTTTTGTTTGTTTGCTTGATTGTTTTGCTTCTACCATAGTTACTACATAAATTAAACTTCTATTCATTCTTGTAGATCTGATTTCTTCACTCCAGACCGTTTTCTTTTTGCATCCAGGGAGTCAGAGCTACTAGCTTCACAAGTCAGTTCAGATGGTTATCTGCAATTTCTCTTTGTAGTGCTCTTTTAGGTCAAATCCATTACAGCGTGCACTCAGACTGACTTTGCACACTTAACTCCACTGGGCCTACTGTGACATACTCAGCAGTTCACCTGTGAACCTGTTATCCATAGATACAGGAGATGTTAAAATTGATACATTAAAAAAATATCTGTTTCATGCCTTCTCTGCACCCTTGTGACTGAATAACCTACTGCACCTTAAAATGATCTAATAAACAGCATATCATTTTTATGACCACAGTAAATGTGATTTTAGCAATTAGGTAGTGCCGTTACATCCAGAGAATATAGGATTATGCGTTATAAAGGCCATGAAGTTTATCCACTATGTCCCGTACTATAAGCTATGACTATATGACCTTCTGCTGCCATATCACGCTGGCTGGGAAAGTAACATACATCCACAGATAAAGATGCATAAACACGTGCATCAGACTTCTAAATTGAAAACAAAGAGCTATAGTAACTGTTTTTCATCCTCTCTTGCACATGAAACTGGATAAACTGATGAATTCAACAGGAATTTGTTTTTCTCTAATGCTTGAGAGATTTAAAATATATCATTGACATTTTGGTGGACAATTAGACTCAGATACCTGTAATTCAGCTCCTAGTGGCATAATAGAGTAATTCACTAGCTTTTTACCTTCAGAAATCATTTCGCACATTCAATTTAGACTGAGGTGATCCTGGTGATTTGGAAGAAAAAGCCAATAAGAGAAGATGGAGAGGCATTAAAATGACCCAAAGTAGTGTTTGGTCTGTCAGTTCCCAGTTTAGATAATAAAAGCATACAACCATGATTCATTTGCCATATTTTTTTCAAGTGTGGACTTTGCTCCTAATATCAAAAACTTTATTGCCTGTGATTAAACAAATGTTTCATGCTGTACATGGGGGCTATACCTTAAAATATGCATAGAAGCTGAAGATCAGAAAGCTGCTGCATTCTGCACTTGTGATATCTCTTGGCATGAATAACATACTTGTAATAAAGACTCAGCACTGGCTACCTATGAGTTTCCAAGAGGTGCTGTTAAAACTGAGTTGGTGTTAAACTATATTCCCAAAATGGCCAGAGGTCTGTCTAGCTGACAGGCAGTCTCAGGGTATGTCAGAGCCCATGGCTGGCCTGGGCCAGCTGCCTTAGCCTCCAGGGCTCTTGTTATGATGTTGTTTAATTGTCGTACAATGTTCAGGGTCTGGCTGGAGCTGGGCTCTAGCATCTTGGCTGTGTCTACACAAACACAAATCTTCAAAATGGCCATTTCAAAGATTACTAATGAGGCGCTGAAATGCATATTCAGCTCCTCATTAGCATGCCGGTGGCCACGGCTCTTCAAAATTGCCATGTTTCACTGCCACGTGGCTCATCCAAACAGCAGTCCTTTTCAAAAACACCCCACGAACTGTGAAATCCCCTTATTCCTATCAGCAGATAGTGTAGACGTAGCCCATATGAGATGGGAGAGGCCCAGAGCTCAAGCTGCAGACCGAGCTTGAACATCTACACCAAGTTCCAGAAGTCCAAATCAGCTGGAATGGGCAAGTCATGGGTTTTAAGTGAATTCTAAGCATACCTTCTCTCTGCCCAGGCATACTGCTGCGACTACTATTAGCAGAGATGCTGCAGTTGGAGTTTGCTTGGTTTTTGTGCAATGGAGATTTTGAAGAAATGATGATGTATGAGCACATAATGACTGTATGGTTCTGTGACAAGGGACAGAGTTAAGGGTATACAGGCACCCTTGGTTTTGTCATTTGCTGATTTGACTTGGCAACGTGGAAGTGGTTTGGAATGCTTAGTGTGGGCATGCCACCCAGCTTCAATACTAGCATCACCCCAGAGGCACTGAAACCACTAACAAGGCCGAGTGAAGTCTGCTCTATAGCCTTGGTAGAGCACAGGGCTTTACCCTTTAACTCTGCAGGATCATCCCCTCCTGCTGCTGACCTAGGTGTGTCGGCCTTACCGTAGTTTCATGGCTGACTCACTGAGCACCCCCAGGCATGAATATAGATAATTTTACGTGAGAAGACTGATGATTAAAAAAGACGTTGGTTTTAGATGTTATAAAAACAACAGGGAAATCATGTCCCTACCATACCTACTGTAATGCACCTTCTATAAATAATCTATAAAGTGCCTTTGATTTTCAATCAAAAGTGCTTTGTATCTCAGAGGCACAGTACAGTAGCTTGATTATCATCGTGTCATGTCCTTTTTGCTATAATAATCACTTTCTTTGTGAATGACTGAGTCAATAAACCCCTAAAATTCTCATATAGCTTCAGCATCTGTGTTATTGCTGCCCTTTGCCTGAAGTAATTATGCACTTTTCCTTTCAAAAATCTTACCCAGTGTTTTCTATTTCCTTATTACTGGTGCTCTGAGTTACATTTAATTACTCAAGCCCTCGTTGGTGTGGAGAGCTGCTGCCTATTGTTTGATTCTCTGTACTGGGAAAAGAAGATTCACAGACTAGATGGTACACTTTGTAAATTGATAGGCCAAAAAAAAAAAAACAGTTGTTTTGTGGGACTTGCACAAGATTGTTATGTGAAAATATGTTTAACCCAATTTAGTATTGAATATTCAAGATGCCATATAAATTCTATTACAGGGCATAAAATATTGCCTGCCCCGCAAAACACACAGGCTTACATTTTATCTTCCCTTTCCCCTGCTCACATGAGCTGTGTCTACACATACATTCCCCCTTTAAAAGAGAAATGCTAATGAGGAAAATTGGAAATGCAAATAAGCCACTGATTTACATATCTCATGCTTCATTTGCATAATCTCTTTTCTAAAGAGATTATTTTGAAAGTAAAAAAGCAGTGTAGATGTGGCTTTTTTGAAAATAAACCCCATTTTAGAAGGAACTCTTATTCCTAATTTTTTTAGGAATAAGCATTCTTTCGAAGATGGGGTTTATTTTCAAAATAGCCCCATCAACACTCCTTTTTTCTTTTGAAAGAATTTTGAAAGAATGAAGCTTAAGGTATGTAAATCAGTGCCTTCTTTGCATTTTTGAGTTCCCTCATTTGCATTCCTCTTTCGAAGGAGGAATGCCTGTGTAGACACAGCTGTGTTCAGAGAAAGGCTTCTGGACAGATGGAAGGATGAGAATATCTATGGAAAAGAAGATCCTATGGTTAAGGCTCAGGACCCAGGAGAAGAGAAGTGGAGCTATTCTAATAACATTTTTTCAGTGAGTTGGCAATTATGAAAACAATTGCTCTAGATCAACATGAAAGTGGATTTTTTTTTAAATTGAAGAGCAAAAATTCATACTTGGTCAAAGGATTTCATTTTGACTGAGCAATTTTGACTTTATTTTTCTGACAAGATTGAAGAAAATTTTGAAATGAAAAGTAATTTCAAATCAAAAACAATTCAGGATAGAAAGCCCTACTTAGGCCCTGATTCAACAAAGTACTCATACATGTGCCACTGAAGGCCAGGGGTCACTTTAAAATAGGGCACAGGCTTGCTGAACTGGGGGCTGGATTGTTCCCCCACCTGAGGCAGTTTTTGCTTTTCTCTTGTTCTCATACAGTCTAACTTATAAGAATGCTTGTTGCTGTTTTTTGTTTCTGCTCAGTAATCCCTCCAGGTTACAGAGGTTTCTCAATAGCTAATTAAAACTTCTTCATTGGACCGCTCAGTGGACTTTCATTTACAGTGGCATTTTGTAACATGTAGTATGGCTGAGGCTAGTAGCAATTTGAATGTTGTTGCCATTTTAGCATTGCTTAGTGCTCTTGTTGAAGTTTTCAGGGATTAGGTATCAGTCTTCCAGGAAGCCCCATCAAAATTAGGATCCACAACAACAGCTTCATCCGATCAGAGAAACTAAATGGAAACAGAATCTGAACTCTGTCCCTGATGGCTTTAAGGAGAGGTGTTCAGAGAAAACACAAGCAAGGCTGCATGGGAAGACTGCATTCCTGCTACCCATACTGTACATATTGGCTGGAACATCAGCCTCCACTGGTTTCATTCTGACATCTTTCAAGAGCACTAAAATCTTATGGAAGTAGCATTCATTCATCCACTTTAAAGGAGTGCCAAAGAGGCACAGTACAGAGTTGAGAAGCACAGTATCTTTTTCCAAATTCAAGGTCCTTTCATCTGGGAGCAGCACCAATGCTAACAGCTTTCTGAGCTCGTAAGTTCACAAAACAGCCCAGCACGAAGAATGTGTTTCTACCTTCAGAAGCAATGGAAATTTTCTGGTCAGCTTAGAATGAACTTCAGCTGATTTGCTTTGTGAGATACCCGTCAAGAGGTTTGACTAATATTACCTTTCAGAGCACACTTATATTGACTTTTCTGATGACCTTTACCTACCAAATCGTGCATGAAAACCACCGAGCAGTTGTTAAACCTCTTTTTTTTTGCTAGAAATTCTATCTCATTTCTTCTATCTTACATGTTGCAATATATTACATATTCACTGCAAATGTTTATAGCTCCACATCAGGCTTAATAATCGGGATAAATCTTCAAGCCCAAGTTAAAGAAGTTTTCTGTGTGGGTTCTCAGTGAAGGGGGACTGAATCCTCTCCCTGGCTGTGCAGCTTCTGCTGCAGGATATTTTCTGTTCCCATTCTGTGGGTGGAGGGGGAGGTGATGACACACTGTGGAGAGGCTAGCCCAGGCTACCTTGTAGCTATTTTTACTTATTGTTTGTACAAAAGTATTGCCTAAAAACCTGAAATGAGATTGTAGCTCATTGTGTTAGATACTGTCCACACAAAATAGTACCAGACAGTACCTGCATAGATGAGCGTACAATTTAAAAATGCGAGGCAGACAAAGGGTGACCAAAGGTACTGTTGTTATTAAGGTTGCCAGCAATCCCTTATCAGAAGGGACATCCATTTTTTTTTCATCTCTGTACAACAAATTCAAGAGCTGTTGAGTGCTGCAAGAAAGTGTCAAGAAATACCCATGCTGAATATTGGGGAGTGTGGCTTACTATTACATAAATAAGTAAATCTGGCCATAGAGATGAAGCAGGGATGCTAAGAAAACTGTCCCTCATTTCTGAAATGCAATGTAAACAATCCTTGTTATCTCCATTTTACAGGGGACAAAGAAAGAGAGGAAAACCCAGACCCTCAAGGTTGTAGAAGCACCTAACTCTCACGGAAATAAATGATTTCAGTTAAATCACTGGTTTCAATGTGAGTCAAGCACCTCACCAGCTGAGAGGATCTGGGCCCTCAGTGATTTGCCCAAGCTCACACATGACGTGAAGTCTGTAGCAGATTCAGCATCTGACTCCAGATCTTTTTGTCCAGGTCAGTACCACATGACCACCATTTCATTCTACTTGTTGTGAGTCCACTGCCTACCACTCACCAACCCTGCCCACCCCCTATCACTGTGTTGTGCCATGAGCCTCCATGGTGGTCGGAGGAGTACAGCTTTTATCTATTTGTCCTCTGAACTCAGTGAAGGCCACGCAAGCAGAATCACAATGGTTCTGCCCATAGCCCTCCACCTCTACAGAAGAGAATGATAGGACCTCTTAGTTCACACAGAAAACACAAGACATGAAGCAGAATAAACAATGTTTCGTAAACCAGGAGCTCACTCATACAATATTAATCCCTGTCACCCACGGACCAGTTGTTGACAACAGAGTTAATTTTAAATACAGCAAAAAATTAATTAGTGACTGCAATGTTAGTCACTAGTAATTATTACAATAATTAATTATGAAAAATTTCAAGTCATTGTTCTTTTTAAAGCTGCTACAGATAGTCACCTTGTGGCTGAACTGTGCTGGAGTCTCCCTGAGCAGTACCCAGTCTGATTGAATGCTTTGTTGGCTCCTATTCAGAAAGCCATTTGGCCTGCAAACTTGCTGGATTATCTGCAAATGCAGTGAAAGAAGACAGTTATTGCATGAATCCTAGGCAGCACACCTGCATGCTAATGAGTTAAATGTCATGACAGAAACACAAAACCAGTATTCTGTGCTACCTTTTAGAGGGAAACCAATTTACTTTTGTTACACTTCAAACGAAAAATTATCATGTAATTTCCTATGTCAATACATAATTTATTTAGTAATAAATAACTAAATACATATTTATTAGGCTTTTTATATCCAGCTGTTGTGCTGTTGTCAATTCTCCCTGCCCTAAACATACTATTCAGACTCATCATCATGCTGTCTGTCTAAGGCTGCTATACCTTTTAATCTCTGTAATGACTGAGGAATGTATTATAGGATTAAACAAGCTACGATTTTCTTTAGAGAATCCTGAATTACTTACATTAAGATATATGAATTACTTTAAATTAAGCTCAGAATGGATTTATATTAACAAAGAAGAATAAATAGAAAGAAACACAATGTCATAGTCTTCAACACTTAGGCATTTTAAAAAACATCTACATTATTGTTGAGCAGAAGATAAACGAAAGCCAGCAAAATCAGCATTAAGGCTGTCTCTCCAACTTTGACCTGCTCACCATGCTTAAAACTTTTAGCAACACGTGCGACTTGGAGCATCATAAACTGAGCTGAGGCTTATAGAATACATATTTCTTAATCTTACCTGACAATACCAACTCATCCAGCACCCTGTAACATGAATGTTTTTGAGAGAACATTGAACACGCATTTTTTGACAGGCACAGAGAACGTGTGAAAAGTTCGTATCTGGCTGTTTGCTTCGCTAATGTTAACTGTGTTTTTCCAATCTAGCCCCAAGCAAATGTTCAAGAGTCTAACAGTACCTGCTTAATATTCTGTTTGTGTTCCCAGAATAATCAAAGGATACTTTGTGGTCCTCTAGCACCATCCATTCAATGGTTTCAAAATGCTTTAATAAAACCACACTGAAACCCCATATAAATATTATTAATCTCATTTTTACGTAGAAGGAATGAAAAGAACAGGTGATTTGCAAAAGTCACATAGTGCCCAGTGGGTGGCAGAACAATGAATGGAACAGAACTTTTGGTCTTGTATTTAAAATACTAAACCAAGCTACTCTGCAATTCAAAAAAAGTGTGAAGCATTACCATGGATGGCCCTGGTGAATTTGCACCACTGAGGCACATCACAGAGCTCATCACTGAAAGCCACCTTTGTGATTAAGGTAACCACCCTGTCAGCAAGTATCCTTCATATTGCTTTAGTGTCCAGCACAATGCATCACTGACCCCACTGGTTGGCTTTTAGAAGTAGAAATTCCACATCTCGGAGACATGTGCAGTATTTCAGAGTAATTTTCAAAAAGCTGGGCACCTTATTTTGGCATCTCTCTTCACCTCATTGCAGGAGGAGTAAGGGATGACTCAAAATAGCCCAGTACTTTGAAATGTTGCACTTTATAGACAGGAACAAGTCCCAAAATAGCCTGTTTCAAAATTGACTCAAAATAGGATACACAATTTCAGTAGTGCAAATTGTGTATCTTATACTGAGTTAGGGGCACAGTATAAACATAGCCTAATATCATGGAAACCCTCATCGGTACAGTCACATCATGCAGACAGTACTTCCATACAGATGGACCAGCGTAGGCCATTTCCTCACACAGCAGCTCCCTTTACAACAGCACAAAAAAGGCAGCACTGAAACCTAAATAAAAACATTTTGATAAAGAATTTCTGATTGATTGAAACTTGAATTCCCTCTTGAAATCCCCATGCAACCCATACTTTCCCACTGTGCCAATTTCTTTCCTCTAAGAATGAGAAAGGAAGTGAAAGGAGAAAAGATCCTTTCATCAAATTTTATGAGGCAAGAGAAGAACACGAGGCAGAACAGCAGACTTTTTGAACTGTTACATTCATGTTCTCAGGAAAATCTTGCTCTCCATACAAGCCTGACCATTCCCCCATGGCTTGAGTACAGCTAAGCTCCAATTTGGCTTCCATTTCTGACAACAGGGAACGCTGTCAGTAGGAGAACTAAATTCCTACTCTTACACATAACAGAAATACGTGTTGGTCTCCAGTGCATGAGTAATATACATTTACAGGCCTTTACAAAGCAGCTTCTGGAATGTAAATAAACAAGGAAGGCCTCTTAAGAGTGAATGCTGCTGCTCCATGACAACTCAAATCTGTTATTGTGAATCTGTTGTGCGATGGGACTTTTCAGACTCCTTCAGCAGACACGGGCAGAGTGCCTCAAAAAGAAGGATGAGATGATCATTTGTGATTTTTCTATTTACAGGATTCCCCAAAGGCGGAACTATATATATAAACAGTGTCAATGATATGCATATTATCTGTGTAAAGCATAAAGCTGTTACTGAATTACAGAAAATAGGAAGTAGTTCTCCATATCTCAGTACAGGAAAAGACAAAAAGACTGTTTTTACAACTGAAAGCTGAACCCCCTCCATAGAGGGGTTGGCATTGCCACTGAAAAGAGCAGCATTGCTTTGGATACACAATATGAGTTCAGTGACATTACTCTCCTACATGTTTTATATTGTTGCCACCAGAAACAATTACATTACCCAGGCAAAATGTGTCATAAGGAGAAAGAGAAGTTCAACAATGTGCTTTCTCCCACATTCAGAGAGCCTCAATAGTGACGAGGACGTTTTTGCTTTTAAGAGGAGAAAAATACCAGATGTCCAAATTGATGCCTGAGAACCAGTTCTGCGGGCTTCTCTTTTCAATGATGTCAAAAAGAGAAGCCTAATTAGTTGGCTTTAATGAATCTCTTCCAACATGCTTTTGTTGATGCATCAGCTAATAAGAGAGAGGAGATGCACGTATACAAAATGGCAATACCAGGAATAGTCTGGGTGCTTTGTGTGGTTATGCCACAGCTCATAAAGAGGTACTACAGTTGACATGATTATTAGCTGTCTACACAGTATAATGTCATGTGCTTGTGTAGGGGTGCATGGGTGTGTTTTAATCTTGATCTATTGTACATTTCTGTGACAGATAAACAATTGAGACATTATTGTAAAAACAGGCATAGATTTTTTTTCCATCAAAATGGACAACAGTACGCAAAATAAAGCATTTTTATTTTGTTTTTATAAATTATTTTTAAAGATGTTTATGTGGAATATTTGAATAAGTTTGTGGCCATTGCCTACAAGATGTCAAAGTCAAGGTATGGAAAAGTTGAGTGAAAATGAGATAAAGAATGCTCACTTCAAAACATTTCCCTTTGAGCATCAATGGTGAAATATATAATGTACAAATACAGGAGTAAAATCAGCAGCAAAAATGTTGCTCACTGAAGCCCAGGAGAACTAAAAGAAAAGTACATACAGTTTTTAAACACATGGGAAGCCCAGTTTGTAGTACTAATGAACTTGGTGTTCATGTCTTATTTAATCAAAACAATACTAATTTTCAAAACCAAACCAAAAAAGCCCCAGTTTGTCCTTATCTTTGATCTTATAATTATCCGTTCACTCCAATGAACTGAGTAAAAACAAATTAAATGGAAAAATCTTAATGTAGAGTTAAGTTTGCATGGTGATAGTTCATGCCTTTCTGAAAATCAGAAATATAGAGTTAAGTTAAATACCCACACAACCTTAATCCTGCCCCCTTGCAGCTGGCAATGCCTTCCGGGAATGTTCTACGTGCCCTCCATTAGATACAACTGTGTTGAATTGTGGCAGACTAAATCAGAGATACTTGGGAGATCTGTGATTGTAATTTCAGGAGACCTTGGGATTAGTCTGAGGAGTGTACCGAGCAATACCATAGAATCTCTATGGATAGTAATTCTATGCTTTAATAATAAGACTATAGCAGTAGGGATATATTACTCATGACCTGACCAGAACAATGACAGTTACTGTGAAATACACAAGGGCTGTGGCCACATTAGCCACATTAGCCCCCTTCTTTCAAAGAGACTATGGTAATGAGGCACTTCAGAAGATGCTAATGAGTCACTGTCATGAGTATTCACTACCTCATCAGCATAATGGCAGCCATGCGCGCTTTGAAAGTGCTGCTTTCAAAATGCAAAATTTTGAAAGCCCCTTCTTCCTATTTGGTTTTGGGAAGAAGGGGCTTTTGAAATCAGGGAGTCATTTCAAAAGGCCCCCAGCTATACGGGCACTATGCATTTTGACAATGGCAATTTCGAAGCACGTGCAACTGCCATCATGCTAATGAGGAGCTGCATATTCATGGCAGCACCTCATTAGCATCTGCCGAAGTGCCTCATTGCCATGCCCTGCCACAGCCAAGGAGATTAGAGAAAAGTTGTTTACAAGTTCAGTAAAATGAGGGATTGCAAATATTCCCCTTTTTAACTGGATACATGTCACCTCAGGACAGGATGCAGAGGTAAAATTTGTGAATAAGTTGAATAACCATTTCTTGCATCAACTGGTCTTGGAACCCTCAAGAGAAGAGGCGATTCCCTATTTAGTCGTAAGTGGCACATAGGATCTAGTCCAAGAGGTGAATATAGCGGGACCACTTGGTAATAGTGTCCATCATAGAATTAAATTTAACATCCCTGTGGCAGGAAAAACACCACAGCAGCCCAACACTATAGCATTTAATTTCAGAAATATGGGGACTACACAAAAGTGAGGAAGTTATTAAACAGAAACTAAAAAGCTCTATGTCCAAAGTGAAATCCCTGCAAGTTACATGGAAACTTTTTAAAGACACTGTAACTGAGCTCAACTTAAATGTATACCCCAAATTAAAAAAAAAAAAAAAACTAAGAAAACCAGAAAAGTGCCACCATGCTAAACAACAAAGTAACAGAAGCAATGAGAGGCAAAAAGTCATGGGTGAGAGAGTGGAAGTTAAATCCTAGTGAGGAAAAGAGAAAGGAGATAAACTTCAGGGAATGAAGTATAAAAATATAACTAGAAAGGTCAAAAAAGAATTTGAAGAAGAGTGCAAAAAGTAATAACAAAAAAAAAATTAAGTAACAGGAAGCCTGCTAAATGAACAGTGGGCCTCTGATCAATCAAGCTGCTAAAGGAGCACACAAAGATGATAAGGCCACTGAGGAGAAATGAAATGAATTCTTTGCATTGGTCTTCACTGCTAAAAATGTCAGGGAGATTCCCAGACCCAAGCCATTCTTTTTAGGTAACAAATCTGAGCAACTAGCCTAGATTGAGGTATCATTAGAGAATGGGTGTATCCCCAGCCCAGCCTGCTGCCCCACACTCTATCCCAGTTCCCATGTGTTCCCCATTGCCACCATTGGCAGTGCAGTGGGGCTAGAGCAGTTTGTTTCCACTTACTCCCAAAGGCTGCCAGCACATCCCTGCAACTAGTGTTTGTATGTGTGCCCCAGCTAAGTTCAGGACCCTGCCTCCATTGCACCCTCTAATACATACCACTCACTCCACAGTATACATCCTGCACCCCCTCCAGCCCCTAAACTCCCTCCTAGAACCTGCACACAGACTCCATACTGGAGCCTGAACCCTCACCCCTTCGTGCACCCACATTTCCTCCCAGCTGTTGCACCCTTCACCTCTTCTGAACCCCAGACCCTCTTCTGTACCCCCTAATCTCCTCCCCTACCCCACAGCCAGCACCCAGAACCCAGTCTCCCTCAAAGAGCCTTGGCAGGTAAGGGGAGGGAGTTTGATTTTGCTATGGGTGCAGGCTTAGGGTATTCTGCGCACTACCAACATTTCTGCAGACCTTCCACCCCATATACGGACCAGTACTGTTCAACATAGTCACATATGATCTGGAAAAAGATGCAAATAGTGAAGTGGCAACATTTGCAGATACTAGAAAACTACCAAAGATAGTTAAGTTCCAAGTGAACTGTGAGGAGATACAAAAGGCTCTCATAACTGGATGACTGGGCAACAAAATTGCAGATGAAAGGTAATGTTGATAAATGCAAAGTAATGCACATTGGAACACACAGATCTAACTATAAATAGAAAATGATGTGATCTAAAACAGCTGTTACATGCAATAAACAGAACTTGACGTCATTGTGGATAATTCTCTGAAAACATCCACTCCATGTTGAGTAGCAGACAAAAAAGCAAACAAACTGTTGGGAATCATTAAGAAATGGATAAATAATAAGATGGAATATATCATATTGGCTACGTCTACACGTGCAGCCAACATCGAAATAGCTTATTTCGATGTTGCGACATCGAAATAGTCTATTTCGATGAATAACGTCTACACGTCCTCCAGGGCCGGCAACGTCGATGTTCAACTTCGACGTTGCTCAGCCCAACATCGAAATAGGCGCAGCGAGGGAACGTCTACACGTCAAAGTAGCACACATCAAAACAGGGATGCCAGGCACAGCTGCAGACAGGGTCACAGGGCAGACTCAACAGCAAGCCGCTCCCTTAAAGGGCCCCTCCCAGACACAGTTGCACTAAACAACACAAGATACACAGAGCCGACAACTGGTTGCAGACCCTGTGCCTGCAGCATAGATCCCCAGCTGCCGCAGAAGCCGCCAGAAGCCCTGGGCTAAGGGCTGCTGCCCACGGTGACCATAGAGCCCCGCAGGGGCTGGAGAGAGAGCATCTCTCAACCCCCCAGCTGATGGCCGCCATGGAGGACCCAGCAATTTCGACGTTGCGGGACGCGGATCGTCTACACGGTCCCTACTTCGACGTTGAACGTCGAAGTAGGGCGCTATTCCTATCTCCTCATGAGGTTAGCGACTTCGACGTCTCGCCGCCTAACGTCGAAGTTAACTTCGAAATAGCGCCCGACGCGTGTAGACGCGACGGGCGCTATTTCAAAGTTGGTGCCGCTACTTCGAAGTAGCGTGCACGTGTAGACGCAGCTATTGCCTCAAAAAAATCCATGGTACTCCCACATCTTGAAAACTGCATGCAGATGTGGTTGCCACACCTCAGAAAAGATATATTGGAATTGGAGAAGGTTCAGAAAAGGCAACAAAAATTATTGGGCATATGGAATGGTTTCCATCTGAGGAGAGGTAAATATGGCTATGACTTTTCAGCCTTAAAAAGAGATGACTAAGAGGGGATATGACTGAGGTATATAAAATCAAGTCCATTGTAGAGAAAGTAGACATGGAAATGCTATTTAATCCTTCTCACAAGACAAGAAATAGAGGTCACCAAATGAAATTAATATACAACAGGTTTAAAACAAACAAAAAGAAATATTTCCTCACACAATGCACAGTCAACCTGTAGAACTCCTTGCCAGAGCAAGTTGTGAAAGCCAAGACTATAACAGGATTCAAAAAAGAGCTAGATAAATTCATGGAGAATAGTTCCAGCAATGGGTATTAGCGCTGATGGTGTCCCTAGCCTCTGTTTCCCAGAATCTGGGAATGAATGACAGGAAATGGATTACTTGGTGATTACCTGTTCTGTCCATTCCCTCTGGGGCACCTGGGATTGGCCACTGTCAGAAGACAGGGAACTGTGCTAGATGGACCTTTGGTCTGAGCCACTATGGCCATTCCATTGGAAAAAGAGGAGGAGTTGTGCTCTATGTGAGGGAGCAGTATGATTGCTCAGAGCTCCAGTATGAAGAAGGAGAAAATCCAGTTGAGTGCCTTTGGGTTAAGCTTAGAGGTAGAAGTAACAGAGGTGATGTTGTAGTTGGTGTCTGTGATAGACCGCCAGATCAGGGAGATGAGATAGATGAGGCTTTCTTCAGGAAGCTAACTGAAGCTTCCAAATCACAGGCCCTGGTTCTCATGGGAGACTTTAATCATCCGGACATTTGTTGGGAGACCAATACATCAGCACACAGACAATCCAGGAAGTTATTGGAGAATGTTGTGGATAAGTTCTTGGTACAAGTGCTGAAGGAACCGACCAGGGGCCGTGCGCAACTTGACCTGCTGTTCACAAACAGGGAAGAACAGTAGAAGAAATAGAAGTGGGAGGGAACCTGGGCTGCAGCAACCATGAGACCGTAGATTTCATGATCCGGACAAAAGTAAGAAAGGTGAGCAGTACCATACAGACCCTTGATTTCAGAAGAGCAGACTTTGCCTCCCTGAGAGAATGGATGAGCAGGATCCCTTGGGAAACACAGATGAAGGGGAAAAGAGTTGAAGAGAACTGGAATTATTTTAAAGAAGTCTTACTGAAGGCACAGGAACAAACAATCCCACTGCATAGTAAGAAATGCAAACATGGTAGGCTACCAGCTTGGCTTAACAGGGAAATCCTTAGTCAGCTTAAATTCAAAAAGGATGCATACAAGAAATGGAAATGTGGACAGTTGACTAAGGAGGAGCATAAACATACGGCTGGAGAATGTTGGGCAGTAATCAGGAAAGCGAAAGCACAGTTGGAACTGCAGCTGGCAAGGGATGTGAAGAGTAACAAGAAGGGTTTCTACAGGCATGTGAACAATAAACAGGTTATCAGAGAAGGTGTGGGGCCATTACTGGATGAGGGGGGTAACCTAGTGACAGATGATGCAGGAAAAGCTGAAGTAGTCCATGCTTTTTCTGCCTCAGTCTTCACGGACAAAGTCAACTTCCACATGACGGTCCTAGACAATGCAGTATGGGAAGGTGGAGGGCAGCCATCTGTGTGGAAGGAACAAGTTCTGAGCTATCTAGAAAAATTAGATGTGCACAAGTCCATGGGTCTGGATTTAATGCACCCAAGGGTACTGAGGGAATTGGCAGAGGTCGTTGCTGAACCTTTGGCCATTGTCCTTGAAGACTCTTGGAGATCAGGGGGAATACCGGATGACTGGAAGAAGGCAAACATAGTGCCCCTCTTTAAAAAAGGAAAGAAGGACAATCCAAGGAACTATAGACCCGTCAGCCTTACCTCAATCCCTGGGAAAATAATGGAGGGAATCCTCAAGGAATCCATTTTGGAGCACTTGGAAGAGGGGAAAGTGATCCAAAGTAGCCAACAGGGATTCACCAGGGGCAAGTCCTGCCTGACAATCTGATTAGTTTCTATGATGAGGTAACAAGCTCTGTGGACATGAGGAAGTCAGTGGATGTGATATACCTTGACTTCAGCAAGGCTTTTGATACAGTCTCCCACAACATTCTTGTCCATATGTTAAGGAAATATGGATTGGATCCTTGTACTATAAGATGGATAGAAAGCTGGCTTGATGGTCGGGCCCAACGGGTTGTGGTCAATGGCTCAATATCTGGATGGCAGTCTGTTTCAAGCGGAGTGCCGCAAGGCTCGGTTCTGGGGCCGGTATTATTCTGCATCTTTATTAATGACCTGGATAAGGGACTGGATTGCACCCTTAGCAAATTTGCAGATGACACAAAACTAGGGGGAGAGATAGAGTCATTGGAGGGTAGAGAGAGAATCCAGAGGGACCTGGATAAATTGGAGGACTAGGCCAAAAGAAATCTAATGCGGTTCAATAAGGAGAAGTGTAGACTCCTGCACCTGGGGCGGAAGAATCTCAAACATTTTTACAGGCTAGGGACCTACTGGCTCAGCAGCAGTACGATGGAAAGAGACCTAGGGGTTATGGTGGATGAAAGGCTGGATATGAGTAAACAGCGTGTCCTTGTAGCCAAGAAAGCTAACAGCATACTGTGGTGCATTAGGAGGAGCATTTTGAGTAGATCTAAGGAAGTAGTTATTCCTCTTCATTCGGCACTGGTGAGCCACATCTGGAATATTGTGTCCAGTTTTGGGCCCCCCCCCAGTGCAAAAAGGATGTGGATTTGCTGGAGCAGGTTCAGTGAAGGGCAACAAAAATGATTAAGGGTCTGGAGCACAAGACATATGAGGATAGGCTGAGGGATTTGGGTTTGTTTAGTTTACAGAAGAGAAGACTTGGAGGTGATTTAATAGCAGCCTTCAACTTCTTGAAGGGGAGCTCTAAAAAGGAGGGTGAGAAACTGTTCTCAGTGGTGTCAGATGGCAGAACTAGGAGTAATGGTCTGACGTTGAAGAGAGAGAGGCTTAAGTTAGATATTAGGAAAAACTACTTCATCAGGTGGGTGGTGAAGCACTGGAATGCGTTGCCTAGAGAGGTGGTGGATTCTCCATCCCTTGAGGTTTTTAAGTCCCAGCTGGACAAGGTCCTGGCTGTGATGACTTAGTGGGGTTTGATCCTGCTTGAAGCAGGGGGCTGGAGTAGATGCCCTCCTGAGGTCCCTTCCAGCCCTGTGATTCTGTGTGATTCTGTGATTCTTGTGAGTATCACAGAGCTGCATATGTTATCTAAGGAAAGAGGTGCATGTGTAACTTTGGGTTTCAGTTTACATCTTTCAATACCAACTTTTGCCAGCAACAGAGCACTGGGTTCTTTGTGCCATGAGTGGTGACCTGGGATAAGAGCACAGGATGGATTTAAAGATGGGGAGTGTGAAGTATTAGTAGGCATCCTTTGATCCCGATGGATCATGGGTTTGCGCCCCAGTTGGACTGATTCGAGCAGCGTCTTCTGTGGCTGTGCAATCCAATCTGGGAGTGGCAGTCCTTTCTGCACTGTGAGCAGCAGTAGGCAGATGTCTCTCTGGTATCACAGGCACGGATCTTCCTGAGGGCTCTCCTGTCTTCCGCTTCTTTCACCAAGGTAGTTTCATACGTAACAAGAGCTTCCTTCACTCCCTGTTTCCAGGCATGCCTGTCTGAGGTGAGCAAATGCCAGGTATTCACACTGATAGAGAGGGTGCTGAGGTCACACTTGCATATGTCCTTGTAGCACGATTTAGGTCACCCTTTCGGCCTCTTTCCAGAGGCCAGTTCGACGAAGAGGAGGTCCTTCGGTAGTCGGCCATCCGTCATGCGTGAGACATGGCCCAGCCAGCGCATACGTCTCTGTTTGAGAAGGGTGAACATGGAGGTGGTGCCTGCCCTCTTAAGCACTGCGCTACTGGGGACCTTGTGCTGCCATGAGATGCCGAGTATGCGCCTAAGGCAGCGCATGTGGAATGCGTTGAGCCGCTGCTCTTGTTTTGAGCACAAAGTCCACGTTTCACTGAGTGTAGGCATTAGTGATATCCTTCCTGCATCTGTGAAAAGTTATATAAAGGATATATATATAAAGTGGCTGTCAAATTTACAAGCGTGGTAGCCAGTCAGGTGGCAGGCCCTGAGTTAACACAGTTAATTGGTTAACCATTTTAACATCCTTACTGTGAACCCCCATTGTATTGCTACTCCTGTCATTCTCCAACAACTGCTGTCTTTTCACTCTATTCCACTTAATTCCTGCCTCCTCCTCCTTACCTTAGTCCTCACCCCCATTTCCTTTCCCTACCAGCCATTCCCATTTATTTCTCCTCCCCAATACCCATTCCTTGCTACAGACCCAAACGTCAAATTCCTCTATTACCAGCTGCTCTTGCACCTCTAATAGCCTCTCCCGTCTCAGTGAGCTCTCACACATGTAATTTATTTTCTTTTAAAAACATTTTCCACACTGTTTAAATATTCTTCTGTACTCAGATTAGATGAATCAAAAAATAAAACCCCTCTCTTCTCACCCACACACAACCTGGGCAGAAGCAGATTTTTCCCAACTGTTTACAGTTTATTTGCATATTTCTGTTCAGGATGGATTTTAAATGTTAATGTTGTGTGAATGTAATGAATTTAATGAAATGCAGCGGTTTTTTGTAGGGAACTTCTTTTGCTTTAGTATCACGGGAACTTCTTGCTCAAATGATCCCACATCTGCATGGTTAGTCCTCTCCTACACTGCCATGAGGCATAACAAATATCAAGACAAATCCTGGAAGTACACAGATTTTAAAGGATGAAGAGTTGTCCGTTTAACAGGAAGGGCTTCCAAACTTTAGCTGTTGCAGAGCAGGTGCTCCATTATAAATGTTATATAAGCTTTGTGAAATTAGAGAGTAGGGGAAAGGATTATGTGAAGCTCAGAGACAAGTGTAGGGGGTACTCAGTGCAGATGAATACAGTTCATACAGTAGCTCTGAGATATATGAACTGCTTTTTCCATGCCAGTGCATGTTCCTTTCTTCCCCCATTCACCAGTACTGGTGACTCTCTGATATGCACCAGGCATGCCCACTTGCAGCTCCTCACGCCTATCTCAGGAGTGTGGTTTTGGTGTGTGCTGTGACCATGTCTGTTCTAAGAGTCACACACAGAAATTGTGGCTCCTGAACCACATGGAAGGAGGGTAGGGGGCTCAGACACCTGGAAAAATTGAACCCCCTCCTGAATCTGACTCCTCTGAGGTGGGGGTCAGACTGCCCTGGACAGGCAAGAGCTCCAATGAGCCTGGCACACACATGAAAGGGAAAAGAGAGCAAGGCTCAGACTCCCATGGACAGTCAGGGACTACCAACCACAGCATACATACAGCATATGCAGAGGCACAGACTCCCTTCAGTTAGGCAAGCCCCCTCCAGAACCTGGCTCATATGGGGCAGATCACATACCTATGATGAGCTAGGGATCCCCCAGATCATGGCACACACATGGGAGAGAAATATCAGGCTAACAATTACCCAGCTTCTATTCTCTCTTTGTCACTCACCCCCATGTCTCCTTCCCAATTTCCAACCTCTCCCTTCACTCACCCCATCTCCTGATCCCCTAACTCCTCTTCTCAGTTCCCTCCTAATTTCCACCCAGAATATTCTGCTGTGCTCAGATTACATTTCCCTTTGACAGAGGCAGTACAGAGCACTCTAGCTCCTGCCTTTTTTATACAACCCAGGGCAGAAATCTGAAGGCTTTGAACTCATAATACCTGAGGTACTGCTCACTTTCAATTATCATGGTATACTATTAGAATAAGCAAAGTCCTGTGACACAATGGCTGTGTCTACACTAGCAAGAGCTTTCAAAAGAATTTTCAAATGTAGGGGGCTCTTTCGAAAGATCCCGTGAAGCGTCTACACACAAAAAGTGTTCTTGCGAAAGTAAATCGAAAGAATGTGGCACTCCTTTTGCAAGCGCTCTTCCTCTCCCGTTTCAAGAAGAGGGCCCCCTTTCAAATGAAAACAGGGCCCTTCTTTCAAAAGAGCAGTCCTCATGGCACCTGATTTTTCAATCCCTGGCCCCTTCTTTCGAAAGAGCGGGGGCTGTGTGAATGTTCTCTTTTGAACAAGCAGCTCACTCTTTTGAGCTGCTTTTTTGTGTGTGTACAGACTCTTTCGAAATAAGTTCTTATGGTAAGCTGTTCCAGAAGGGCTTCTTTTGAAAGATCTCTGTAGCATAAATGTAGCCAAGGGTGGTTTTCCTGACATGTAGCCTCACTCTCTGAAGATGCTCAGTGGAATGTATTAGAGCTTCAGTGTGACTAACCGAAGAAGCAAACACTTCTTCAGTCAACATTTTACCTCCATTTCCTCAAAAAGTGTAGATAACCCTAAAATATGTGATACTCTGGCCCTTTTTGATTTCTATCTGTGTGAAAGAAAAGGGGTGGAGGTGTGCCAGAATGTGTCAACTTTCAGAAAAGCTGGTTTATTCTGGGGGCTGCATCTCGGGAAATGTGTGGTCAAACGGCCCTGAATTTGGCTCACTGACAATATGCAACACCTCTGTCAAGCACACCAAATTTCATGATAAGCTGGTCACCCAATGTTGGTTTTTATGTCTTTTCTAGAAGTTTTAAATTTTGTGACCCACGATGCCCGTGAAAGTCAGAATCTGATCTCCTAAGCTAAAACCAGGCCTGTTTCAGCAGAAACTGTCAAGCTTCCTCTTCTAGCTCTGTGAATTGCTTCAGTACTGACACAGGTAACGCTCCTCTTATTCCAGTCCTGAGCTTCTTGGGGAAGAGGGGAGGGTGAAGCACACATCAATCAAAATCAACTTTGCTAAGTGCCAAGAAATATCTGTGATAGATGAGACTTGAAAACTTATTTACCTGGTAATATCTAGATTTTAGCCTGGGCTTCTCAAATAGCAGAGCTAGCACATTTGCCCAGTGTTTTGCAGAAATAAATAATTGTTGGGGGAGATGGTGAGGAAGGAATTTATTTGAAGGCCTATATGTCAGATATGGGTAACCATTTAGCAGAAGTAGCAAAGCAGCCTTTATTAAACACAAGGTATTTGTTGTTTTTCTAGCATTTTATTTGTTTTATATTTCTAGAATTATGCAGTATTATTACAACCGTGTTATTTCTAGCTCTAGGTAGCTCTGGTATGTACGCTTTATACATTTTAATAACAGGTCATGATAAGGTTTTGGAGCTTATTTTCTAAGATTTAGATTTAATGTACAAAATATTTTAGAAGTAAATTTTAATGATTGATGAAATCTCAAAGAAAGCATGCAGTTTTCAGCTCTTGCTTGGTGCTGTCTTAGAGCAACATCTAGTGGTAAACTTTATGTGCATCTTCAGTCAAAACTTCAAAAGCATGGAGGCAAACTCAGAAGCATTAGCATACCTATTGTGAAAAGATTTGCATATGCACCCATAGAAGATAATAAAAGACACTAGCCCATACTGAAGAATATTTATATACCTTTACTTATTATTAAGAATAAGAAGTGTTTGAGCTTTCAAAGCACTCTGCACCTAGGGCTCTCTCCTATTAAATTCAGTGGAAGGTCAGAGTGCTCACTGTCTTACCTCTTGTGAAAGGCTGATGCTCATGTGACCCAAGAGGCACTGAGACAAAAGCAAGTGAACTCTCTGCCTTACAGCCTTGGCTGAGAGGCAGCAGGATTTTAGCTTGTGTGGTAGAGCACATGGCTTTAGCCCCTAAGGTCACAGGTTTGTTCCCTCCTGCCAAGGAACCCAGTCCATTAGACTTACACTTGCATAGGACTCTGCTCTACTTTACCAAATAACTTAGAAAAACAAAACTTTCCTTGCAGAAAGATTCCTACGGCAGTAGTGTTCCAAGAATCAACCAGAAAAACTGTGCAGCTTGTTTTTTTGACCGAGCACCAGACTGATCCATTCAAAAAGCCATAAACTCTTTGTTCTTGCAAACGCTTTTGCAAGAGTAATTCTTATTCATCCAGGTAGCCCCACTGATTTCAATGGGATTATATCCTTGAGAAGGGTGGCAGTGTCTACCTCTTTGCTTCCTACTTATGTCTTTGACTTTATTTGCTCTTACTAAATTCTTCAGCACATACATATCAGCCTCAAGGAAAGACATATTAACTATTCAAGTTGTTTCTCTGACTGCCTGGAAGAAAGAGAAAGGCAGAGATGCTGTTTCAATAGGGGTTTGATGGTGAAGGAAGTCACATAAACACCTAGGTGGCTTGATAGACCTTTCTCTGATATGGGCAGTTTCGTTGAACTCAATAGGACTACTTATGTTAGGCAAGCCTGATTTTCCCTTTATGGCAGTTATGTGGGACTAGGTGTAGTTGCATAGGTTAGCTCTGTGTAACTGGAAGATAGCACTAGAAATACTGCACCATATTTCACTTACCTGACTAGTCTCCATGATAAACTGGTATGAATGCAATCTTTAATGTGAGAGATAGAGCACTCAGTTTTAACCCTCTGTTTGACTTCTAAGTGGTTAATTTTAACTCTGTCTCAGCTATGCTTATGCTTTAAAATCTCACCTGTCTTACATAAAGTTATCTAGTAGGTAAAGTCTTCAGATAGGGCTTGATTTGTAAATCTCACTGAAATATACAAAGTAAGCTATGTTGGAATAGTGAATGGAACTCAATACACTAATCCCTCAAAATGCGCAATTTTGAGTTGCATTTAACTCGCATTAATGCGAGTTAAGTGCAACTCAAAATCCCACTCCTCCCCCTGTCCTGGCTAAAACACTCCTCCCCCAGCTCCACTTCAAACACCCCCAGCCCTGACTCAACCCCCCAGGCCTTGTGTGGCCCCAGGGTTCAAACATCCACAGCCCCGGTTCAAGTCCTGCCCTGCCGTGAGGCCCCATTTCAACTCCCGGCTCCTGCTCAAACCCACCCAGCTCTGGCTCAAACCCTTGCAAGGCCACATGGGTCTAGCTCAACTCCACCCCTCAGTCCTCCCCTGCAGCCCTAACCCACCCCAGGCTTAGCCCCCCTTCCCACTGCCCCAACCCATCGCCAGACTTAATCCTCCCCAGGACTTACCTTGGACCTCCAGGGGCTCCTGTTGCTTCCCCAGCTGCAGAACCTGCATTCTGCAGGGGAAAACATTCACCCCCTGACTTATGCTAAATTCAAGTTAGACGAGGATGCATGGGAACACAACACCTGCATAACTCGAGGGACTACTGTATAGCAAACTCAAGGATAAAAGACAACACTAAATCAACCTAGTGTGGATTCTTTTTTTAGCACCATGTCTCCTGCCCTCAACTGCAATCCTGTGTTGTTTCCAAGTACTGTGGGTTTGTGAGGGTCATAGCAGGGAACCATAGATGGTCTGTCCATCCCATGAAAATCATCCACCACATGAGTTATGTTGTTTGAAATTAGGATGGTAAACTACATTGCTGTAGGGGCTGTGGGTTTGAATTTCAGTACTGGTGCTTGGTTAGTTTTTTGCAGAGAGGAAGAGTCCAGCGGTTAAGAGGCTAGCCTGGAAATGGAAAACAAATGTTCCTTCCTTGTTCTAACACAGATTTTCTGGGCATGTCATTTAGTCCATCTTTGCCTCAGTTCTGCATGTTTAGATGGGGGTCATAGCACTCCATAGCTCATCAGGATGTTGGGAACATTAATACAAGAAATATTTGAGGCACTCAGATGGCATAGCAATAGGGCCCATATATTCTTTAGCTAGATTAATCCAATCCTCCCTAACTTTTTGCTATATTGAATATTTAGAAACATCATGTATACAGTGTGGCTTACTGCAAGATATTGCTTTTTGTAACAGCACTGCACTGCTTCTCAGTTAGGTTTCCTCAAGTAAAATAGAGCTAGTAAGTGCACCTACAGCACTGTAAATCTGACAACTGCTCATGTCTTTGTTCAAATATGAATTGTCCACCTTACATACCACATGAAGATCAAGACATCTGAACACACACCAAACTTCTTGTTTATCAAACCATTATTTTCCCAACATTGTTATATGGGCCTGAAATCTGGACAACTGACAGGTATCACCTGAAAGTCTTTGAGAGGCATCACCAATGCGGCCTCTGCAAGATCTTGAAGATCAAATGGGAAGACGGATTCACCAACATTAGTGTTCCGGGAGAGGCAAAGACCACCAGGATCGAGACAATGATCATCTGTCAGCAACTCTGCTGGACTGGTCATGTTGCCTGGATGCCAGGCCATCACCTCCCAAAACTGCTCCTCTTCTCTCAACTGAAAGAAGAGTACTGTAGCACAGGAGGACAATAGCAGCATTATAAGGACTTGCTGAAGGATAATTTAAAGAAGTGAGATATTGACATTGACACGGGAGACACTCACCCAGAATCACTCAAAATGGAGAGAAGTAACACATGATGATCCCCTTATTTTGAACTTGCCCACCAACAAGCTGAGGAGGGCAAGAGGCACAGGAGGAAGGAGAGGTTGATTTCCAGTCACGGTCAACAGCTTTCTGCCATACCTAGAAACATCTGTCCTCATTGTAACAGAACTTGTGGATAGGCCTTATCAGCTGCCTGAGGATCCATAACTACCCTGGAAGATGATCATACTTGGCAATAAATCATCATCATCATCATCATCATCACATACCACACCAAGTCAACAAATCAGACTGCTCAGATACAGAGTGAGAAAAAGAAATTTACAAGATGGGCACTCCCATGAAACAGATAGAAAAATCATTTACTTTATTTGTAAAATTATTAGAAAGTCAAAATAATGTTTTTTAATATATTATGCTAGTACACCATATTATTAAATCCAGTGGGATGTAAATAGAAATCACATGGAGCTGTGGCCTCTGAGCCCTGTTTCATTTTGCCAGGCCATGTGTTTTCTCAGAAACACAGTGTAGTACCCAGAGTCACTGAGCCCTCATCTGGGGTGAGTGAAGTCTCTGCTTTACAGCCCTGACTGAGAGCCAGCTGGCCTTTAGCTCATGTGATGGAATGTAGGGCTTTAGACCCTCTACTTGCAGGTTCTATCACTGGTGTCGGTGACCTGGGTCTGTTGGCATTGCAACGGGAAGAGGATTTTTAAAAGTTTTTGTCTATTTAGAGCATGGTGGCTTACTAAAGAACTGAGGGGAACATTTAGATAGCTGCCTGAGACACTCAGGATTAAGACAACCTCTGTGCATAATGGAGCCTTTATAAATATGGACACTATTTTATGAAAACCTTTTTTAAACAACTCAGCTGCTTATTACAGTCTACCTACATGGACAAGTGTGAAGGTTCAGTTTTCTTCATTCTGTTATAATGAAAGCATTGCTGAAACTATTCTGCTGAAGCTAAAACATTTTTTTTCAAACATGGCAGGCATCAGTGTTGAGGGTAATGTTTCAGGAATTAATAGATGTATAAAAACAGGATTTCATAATGGGAAACTGATCTGAAACCTCCTGATTACCTCTGTAACACATTCAGATTGAAGCTGCATTCAGCTATAGCTGTACTTCAATATACACACAGCCTAAGCATCTTTGGGACTTGAGTTATTAGGCTTGACATGCATTTTGCAGGAGGTTGTAAGCATATGGGTAAAAGTGCCCTGAGCTACTAGCTAACTTTGCATTTGAAAGTCTTCTGTCGGTGTTATATTGCAATCCCTTCACCCCTTCCAATAAATTACCTTAAGGGGAAATTGTATTCTAATTGCCTGCAGGGTTGAGCATCTGAGAGGATCCACTAGATTGTAAACTTAAAATTGTAGCATGTAAGACTGAAGTTCGTGCTACTCCCTTTTCTTGTTCTACTCATTGTCATTAACTTAGATTTGAGTAGTTCTAATTTCTGTTTATGTCACAACTGCTACCATGAGAATGAGATACAAGGAGTCTGATGCCTCATAAAATTGGTGAAAGCTGAGAATTGCCTGGAATTCTCTCACTTCCTCGACCTCCTAAAGTTTAGTGGCTAGTTAATATTATTTTCCCCTTTGGCAGCTCTTGCAGCCGGTGTGGCTGGGTGTTCATAATCAAAATTCTAAGCTCAGGGGAAGGTATTCTGCATGGAAAAAAGGAGAGATTGGCCACAGCTGGAGACAGGGCACTGGATGTGGGAGACTGGTGCTCTGAGGTGGCACATAAAATCTTCTTCCTAAATACCCACCTGGTACATCCTGTTTGCATGCTCATGATCATGCTGACTGCCAGATTTGCAGTTGGGGAGGCATTTTTCCCAATCAAATCAGAAGAGGATGAGGCGGGGAGGGGACATCTCTTTCCACTGCAGCATGTGGTCTGGTTCGCCTGCTGGGATCATCTGAGTGTATATCACCTAATCCAATTCCCTGTCACTGCAGGGGCCTCAAGCTCTGGTGTCACTTTAATCTTTACTGTTCTCTGTCTCTGATGCACAGCTTAGTCCACTGAGGACAGAAGTGCTTTAGGGTTTATCTATCCTTCCATCACTAGCTGTGATTGCAGCCTTTGTAGACAGATATTCCTGAGCAAGTTTAAATCTAGTTGCTCTGGGTATCCGGAGCAGTGAAGCCGCATGAGCATGTGCTGGGTCATTTTGTCAGCACTAACCCACGCTGACATCTGTGCTGGCACAACTCTGGTACCCAAGCTGAATAGAAGGCTGGGTGTGATATAGCTACACATGCGACAGTCACACAACACAATTGCCTTATTAGAGGTACACCCTTAGGTCAGACCCACACTAGGAGAAAATTGGTTTAAGATATGCAACTCCAGCCACAAGAATTGCATAGCTGGAGTCAACATATCTTAAACCGATGTTTGCCACCATCTCCTCAGCAGGGAGTAACTCTCAGCTCAACCCTCCTAGCGCACTGTCACAAAAGTCCAAATGCGTTTGCAGGGAACAATATATTTTCAGCCCCTCACAATCCACACTACACTACCTTGCAATGGATCATCAAAACCATAAAAATTAAAATCTTGCAGCTTTAGAAAAGCTTTGTCCAAATGGCAGGGGCTCCTGCAGAGGTCCTTCAAGAAGTAATTTCATAGGTGAGGACCTAAAAGAATCTAGCCCACCACTGCTGACCAGACAAAGAAAGAAGCAATCACATAACTTCAGCCTTGAATTTCAGGTATAAATTAATAGTTTAGAGTGCTTCAAATGCTGATGAGGCCTGATGTGCAAAAAGTGCTGAGTGCCTACCCTCTGAAAACCAGGCCCCTTTAAGGTGTCTCAAATTGTACTTCCAAAAACTGAGTAGCTACCATCACTTTTGAAAATCTCAGCATCATGACTTTTACTCATACAGACTTTATAAACTATGCTAAGGCTATGTCTACCCTGGACAAAGTAACTCAACCACAGACATGCAATTCTAGTTTACTGCAATTGCATAGCTAAAATCGACATATCTGCACTCAGCTAACTTGTCTGTCTATATTGGGGAAGGTAGATGTCAGAAATTGAACCCTGGAAGATTGAGCCTGAGTGAGTCGATCTTCCAGATGTAGCCTAAGATCTTGAAGCACATCTTTTGGAAACCTGACAGCCAGTGTAAATTGTAGTGAACAAATGTAAGTACCAATTCCTTCATCCTACCCTAAGGAATAACTGAGCAGCAATATGCAAAGGATAACCCAATTACATTTGAAACCTATTATAAGTTTCCTCGCTTGGCACAGAGATTTTTAGCATTAATAATAGGTATGTGATTAAATCTACATATATTAAAAGGAGGCTACTCTACAAAATATTGCAGAGGGAGAAGAGTTATTTAAGTTAAGAGCCAATGTTGGCACAAGAACAAATGGATGTAAAGTAGATCACTAAGTGTAGGCTTCAGATTAGACAAAGGTTTCTAACCATCAGCACAGGGAATTTCAGAAACAGGGAATAAGAGAGTATGTGCGGAAACCTAACTTATTTTAAAAGTGATCTTGGTAAGTTCATAGGATGAGTTGCCTATAATGACATATGGCCCATCTGCAACTGGTATTGGCCAATATTTCCAATGGCACGAGGTGGGGCACTGGTGATGGGGGGCCCTGTGTTACTACAGCAAATTCTTTCCTACGTGGCTATTTGGTGAGTGTTGCCCCCATGCTCAAGTCTAACTGATCATATATGTGTTTGGGAAGGAATTTTCCACCAGGTTGGAATGGCAGAGACAGTGGGGTAGAAGGCAGGGCACGTTGCTGTTCTCTGCAGATTGGGACATAGATCACTTGCTAGTTTGAATACAGAAACGTGTGGGTTCTCTGTGACCCACTCTGAACTCTTTAAAAACCAAGATTTGAAGACTTCAGTCGCTCAGAGAGAGGTTAAGGGCTTACGACAGGAGTGGGTGAGTGAAGTTCAGTGGTCTGCAATGTGAAGGATGTCAGACTAGGAAAGCATGATGGTCCCTGCTAACACTGAAGTGTATGGCTATGTCTACACAGCAAAGAAAAACCCGCCATTGGCCTGTGCCATCCAAGTCAGTCTCACAGACCTCAGGTTGCAGGGCTCTTCTATTTCTGTGGAGCATTCTGGGCTGGGGCTGGAGCCTAAGTTCTAGGACCCTGCCAGGCAGAAGGGTCCCCCAGCTCAGGCTCAACCCCAATCCAGAAGTTTACACAGGAATAAAGCAGACTCACAGCCAAGTCCCATGAGCTCAAGTCTACTGGCATGTGCCAGCCTCAGGTTTGTAGTTGCTATGTCAACATACCCTATTAATTTTGAAGTCACGAACATAACAGAAATGCCATGGATTTATTTTCTAACAGTAACTAGTTATTGATTATGTAGTACAGTTCTTAAATAGTTCATTATATAAAAGCTTCTTTTTGCTTCCAATATCATTTACAAGCTCATAAAGGTATGTGAGCATTTAAAAGGCAGTGTCAAATTTCCTTTGTACTATTTATATATAGTTATATGAGGGATGCCTGATCTAGTATGATCTGGCTATGCATGTTTAACAGCCTGAAACAGGTTTAGCTTTCTCCATTTACAGAAACCATAGTAAAATAGTGTAAAATGACACTGAACAAGCCTGAAAGCCATCTATTCAATTCGGAGTCTCACAGCAATACTTTATAAAATGTAGAATTTCATCAGCTCCTGACTTGAAAAGATTGATTTGCTTGTCATGTTGAATAGACTCTAAAAGTAGTTTAAGGAACAATTGACCCTAAGCACAGTACCAGCAAAAGTCTTCTGGGTATCAAGCTGAAGGCAGCTAAAGATTTCTGAGATAACTCAAATTGTCTCTGTTGTGAAAAAAAAACCAGCAACACACCTCACAAAAGACTGAAAAACTCAAGAGGATTTTCATAATTAAGGCTAGGAAAGAAAGGCTTTGCTAAAAGCTGAATTTACATGCAGTAGCTAAGACTCTTACTTGCTTCTTTTGGGAGAAAAAAATCAATCCAGCCTTCTTCTTATGTTGTTTTTCATTTATATTTCCATTTTTAAATACAGTTCACCTAACTTAAATAACAGGGTGATTCTAGGAGTCGATTTTCACCTGTTATCAACTGTAGCCAGGCACTGTCAATCAAATGCCTCAGACTGGAACCATCAGAAGAAAGAAACACCAAAAGAAAGCAGTGAAACTGGAAGGTTAGAAGTAAAATCATAAGACATGTAATGGGATTAATATCTTCAGGAGCCACTTATTCAAACACAAGCGTGCACACACAGGGGTATCTGCCCTGCACGATGGAAGGGCTTGGGACTTCAGCACAAGTGCAGCTGCAGCTCTGAGCCCCAGCAGACATCTCCCATAAGGCTTCAGTCCCAAGCTCTGGTAGGCGAGCTTTGACTCTTGAATTTCTGAAGCTTGTCATATGCAGTTTAGTAGGTCAGTAAGATTGGCTTCTCCAATTAATCAAGTAAGCAGAAATCAGGAAACCACTCAACTTCACATATTATTAAGCATTATCCCCTTACTGCAAGAGGATGCTAGGTATGAGATCAAAAGAATTTTTTTGAAGAGATATATCCCTTTTTTCTATCTCTGTAAATTGTCTTGTGAGGTCATAAGCTTTGCAGGGCAGGGGCCTAACCTCTGCAAGTTTTGTTAACGTGCCTACTATAAAATGAGTACTCTAAAATAATCATAATAGTATTCAGTAGGTTCTTTTATTCAGAATTCCTTAGACAAGGTTGCATTACATTGCTTCTCAGATCACTATGAGCCTGAACTTTTCTCCTGACTTTACTGAACTTTAAAATCAGATCTTATTTAGTGAGTTTTTCTAGTTGATTTTAAAGGTGGAGAGGAAGCAGACACTGCCAACCGCACAAGGCGGAAGAGAGACCCTTCTGTAGATCCAGAATTGTGGTGATTTAGGGACTGGTCTACACTAGGGAACAAAGTCAATCCCAGAAATGCAATTCTAGCTTCGCCACTTGCGTAGCTAGAATTGATCCTGATACGTATCAGGATCCTGATACGTCAGTTCTAGTTGCACAAATGGCATAGCTGGAATTGTGTACCTGGGATTGACTTTGTTCCCTGGTGCAGATCGGGGCTCTTCAGGCTTGCGCTGACGTCCCTTACTTCACGCGATAGCAAGGAACCTTAGGGTTGATGGCCAACCCCAGGTAGATCGATTTTGCCGCGTCTTCACAGACATGGCAAAATTGAACCCCGGGGGATTGATTGAAGCACGCTGAATAAACAGTAAGTATAGACATACCCTAGGACAGGGGTCAGCAACCAAAATAGCAAGAAGAGCCATTTTTTCCAATTTGGTAAAAAATTCAATAATTCGAGAGTCACAATACATGTGAATGTGAGATGGCCCTTAATGAGTAACGACAACCCAAACTTTTTTTAACCCCTATTTTAAGAAGAGCACACACAATGATTTAAAATGTGATACCTGTTTACTGCAGGATGTCAACAAGCGTTTTACATATTCTACTTCCTCACACGTTATAGGTGTGTTTGTACCACTGTCTTCCTGACGTTCACTCCCAAACCCTCTCTTTCTCTCTGGCAGATGCTAATGGGAATTATCCAGTGTTCAGTCTTCTATTTAGACATGTGTTGTTAATTTTGGGGGTTTTAGATATTCATCTTTTATTGAAAATAATCAGGAGATTTTTTTTTTACTCTGCATTTATAGGGTCAGGAGCCACAAAGAAGACCTTAAAGAGTCGCTTGCGGATCCAGAACCACAGGTTGCAGACCCCTGATCTAGGCGATGTGTGTGGGCTACAGACTTCTAGCCAGCAGCCCCATTAAGAAAGTTTCATCATCCTTGAGGAAAGAGATATGTGGCATCTGCCATCATAGATGCTGGAAGTAAGGGTGCTGGGGGCTCTGCCACAAGGCCTGGCTTGAAGTGGCTTCTATAATCTACAGGGTGTTCAGTTTAGCTCAATGGCTTTAAGAACCCTTGGCAGCTACTGCTAACTTCATCAGAAGGTTGGAAGAATAAACTAGCTGAGCTGATTTCAGCCTCCTATAAAGCAAAGTGTAGAAGGAGTTCAAAATAATTGGAGGTCTCAAATCTAAATTTCCCATAATTTCACTCAGAAGAAAATTTCAGCTATTTGGTCCTAGAAAAGAAAAAAGGGAGGGTGTCAGTTTCCCACAAAACAGAAATTCCAGTTTCCACCAGCTTTGCATTTCAGGTCACAGTGAGAACTATATGAGGACCTGCTGCAAGTTCCTTTTTGTAAAGTGTTAAACATATTACAAGTAGATTGGTCCATCTAATCTAAACTATTAGACTGAAAGAACTGAGGGGCACTGGCAGAGCTATAAAATGTAGATGTTCACACTGTGTCAGGCTCTGATGCACATTGGTCACTAGAAAGTAAGAAGGTCCATTTTGAATGTTGACTGACATCACAGTTGCCCATTATGGGCTGTCCAAAATGTTTTTACTGTTCATTAAGTCCATTAACCCTAGAAGGTGAGGCGAATGTCATATGAATCCTGCACTAGTTTAAATGGAACACTCACTGCACATGCCTTTTTTCAGACCATTATTTTAAATTCGTTTAATGAAGAATGAGTACTTTTACAGCAGCACACTCGAAGGTTGAGTTGCTCTATAATGAGAGAACCTCAGTCACCTCCTCTGGCTGTATTCCCATTAGCAAAGCAAATAAACCTTACCATTAAATCGCTGTGTAAAGCTACAGTGTCACCATTAGCAATGCTCAGATTAGGGTTGTGTCAGTACAGTAAACTCTTTGATATGTGGCACCCTTGGGACCAAAAGGTTGCCAGATATTCAAATGTGCCAGATGATGTAGAGGCATCTTCCCCCGGGTCCCTGACATGGCTGTGTGCCTGCCTGCAGGAGACTCTCACTTCTCCTCGACTCAGCTCAGCTCCTCTCTCACCCCGCTCTACTGGAGCTAGGGGAAGTTGGTGAAGAGACAAGTAAAGTGCTTAGAAGAGTCTCACACAAAATTAGAATCCTCAGCTGTCTATTCAGAAAAGCTTAGTCCTGCTTTGTGCTGCTTGAGTGACACAAGAGCATACTTAAAGAGAGCTGTATCTGCTCGGTTCCTTCTTCTCTGCCTCCTTGGCAGGCAGCAACTTCCTCCAGCTCATGGTGTGGCTGGTGCAGCAGTTCCTCCTGCCACCAGCTGCACCACCAGGCTTCCCTTTTCCTTCACAGAGCCTCCTTCTCCTGGCCGCCTGCAGCAGGGCCTTGCCATGCCACTCCTGCTCCTATTTTACCTGCCCTGAATGTTGGAGCTCTTTCTCTCCAGCTACTTCTGGCTTCAGTGTGGCCGCATGCTTGATGGCGCTCATGGTGGCCTCCTGGGCCCAGCACCAGTTGGAGCAGCCTACCCCACCAGGATAACGCAGTGCCTCCCCTCAGCTGGGCTGTCTTGTCCCAGGATGCCAGCCTCAGGGGCTCCCCATTGCTGGGGGCTGCTGGGCACTCAATGCTCCCCGGGCAGTGGCTGGATTCCGCTCCGAAGCCTGGGAGAGGAGTGGTCTGGGGATGCAGCTGTGAGTAACACAGCCCCTGGAGGAGGAGACCTAGGCAGCAGTATGGCACCTGGTACCGATTGTTTGAGAGTTCTGGCAGATCAAATACTGGTCAAAAGAGAATTTACTGTAGTGGCCCTTCTATTTTTCAGGGGCTTCGGAGTACTGTAGTCAAGAAAACTGCAATTCTTCACTCGGTATACCAGCTCAGTAGTGAATGTTTAGTACATAACAATTTCTTTATGCAGTTCTATCTATTTTTGTGTTTGACACATTAAAATAGAATTTTTCTAATTTTTGCAATCTTAAAACTCAGGGACATAACAGATTCAGAAAGAAACCTGTCAAGCATTTCATGAGGCAGTAGTTTCCACTTTGCCTACTCAATACATGCTGACAAGCACGCAAAGAGAGCTGTCTGGGAATGTTCCATATACACCCTTTTGACAACAAAATGAGATTTCCACAGATGTAGTTTTTCTGTTCCGAATTTGCATTTTCCCATCAGGAAAAGAGAACTGTTTTGTTTCAGGTTTCAAAATACAAACATTTTAGTCTGCTAAACTGACTTAAAATATTTTGTTTCAGGTCAGTTCAATTTTACTTTTTACCCTCTTAACTGTCATGATGCCTCATAACTGTTGTAGATTACATCCTTCATGCTATGACAACTCTCTACAGGCCAGTCTAGATATTGCTCTCTTTGCTGACTACACTGTCACATCACGGGAAATGTAGTCTCTCCAGGTAGTCCAGACCATATAGGGGAGTTGAGGCATGAAGGATTCAGATGACAACCGCCTCAAGGCAGAGCAGCCACTGACAATATGGAACCAATCCAAAGCAAATCATTTAAGTTCTGTTCAACAAACTGAAACAAGGTGTTTTGGGAATTCCCAAATTGAAGTTTTTCTAAAACTTTCTGATCTTTGTAAAGCCTCAGAGACTTTTCTCTTTATCCCAATATGAATGGCAGAAACTGATTTTCAACCAGTTCCAGTTTTCTGAACAGAGAAGCTGCAAAAAAAGTTCGTATTTGTACAGCATGGTAAGTGGAAGTGGGAAAAGTGTTGGGTTTCAGGAAAGACCTAGTTTGATGTGCTACCAAAGATTCATGAACGCAACCTAGGCCTTAACTGCTACCAAACACTGGCCTATCAGCATGTTACGATGCCCTACCTTCTGTGATAAAGAACTCTCCTCCAGTTCTGCTAGCCTGCTCTATCACTCATTCATTGCTAGCAAAATGTGATGGCAGAAATTGATCTCTGTGAAGCTTTGGCATGCAGCAACCGGTATTTTGAACCACGGCAAAGAGCCTGAATCCCTTCGACAATATGAAGTTTGAAGGCAGAAATATAGCCCAGGGTGTGGATCTGGAGTTTATTCACAGATCTCACTATGCATCAGGAGAATCATAGCAACATAAAGCATACCTTATTTCAGTGGGGTACTGGGTCATGAAGTATGTACCAATTTGTATCTCACCACTGCCTGAGCATGAGCAGCTGTGTTTGGAGATCGGGAGACATATTGGCTGTGTCTACACGTGCCCCAAACTTCGAAATGGCCATGCAAATGGCCATTTCGAAGTTTACTAATGAAGCGCTGAAATGCATATTCAGCGCTTCATTAGCATGCGGGCGGCAGCGGCGCTTCGAAATTGACGCTCCTTGCCGCCGCGTGGCGCATCCAGACGGGACTCCTTTTCGAAAGGATGCTGCCTACTTCGAAGTCCCCTTATTCCCATGAGCTCATGGGAATAAGGGGACTTCGAAGAAGGTGGCGTCCTTTCGAAAAGGATCCCCGTCTGGATGCGCCGCGCGGCGGCAAGGCTCATCAATTTCGAAGCGCCGCTGCCGCCCGCATGCTAATGAAGCGCTGAATATGCATTTCAGCGCTTCATTAGTAAACTTCGAAATGGCCATTTGCATGGCCATTTTGAAGTTTGGGGCACGTGTAGACACAGCCATTCTTCTTTAAAACACATTGAAACTTGGATCAGTACAAGTTCTTCATGGAGGACCAATATTAAAATAGTGGGAAACCACAGAATGGAAAGGACAAGTGATTGGAGGAGGTGAGTGTATTATTACTACTGCTCACCCCAAGATCTGTCAGTTTTGACAGTGGACATTCCAGTGTGGATCTAACCTTTGAAAAGATACAGGAAAAGGAGGACTGAAAGATTAATACATAGTGCATTGGCTCCCAGATTATATGAAATGACCACTCAGGCTACGTCTACACGTGCACGCTACATCAAAATACCTTATTTTGATGTAGCGATATCGAAATAAGCTATTTCGATGAATAACGTCTACACGTACTCCAGGGCTGGCAACGTCGACGTTCAACTTCGACGCTGGGCAGCACCACATCGAAATAGGTGCTGCGAGGGAACGTCTACACACCAAAGTAGAACACATCGAAATAAGGGTGCCAGGAACAGCTGCAGACAGGGTCACAGGGCGGACTCAACAGCAAGCCGCTCCCTTAAATGGCCCCTCCCAGACACAGTTGCACTAAACAACACAAGATACACAGAGCTGACAACTGGTTGCAGACCCTGTGCATGCAGCATAAATCCCCAGCTGCCGCAGCAGCAGCCAGAAGCCCTGGGCTAAGGGCTGCTGCACACGGTGACCATAGAGCCCTGCAGGGGCTGGAGAGAGAGTGTCTCTCAACCCCTCAGCTGATGGCCACCATGGCGGACCCCGCTATTTCAATGTTGCAGGACGCGGATCGGCTACACGTGCCCTACTTCGACGTTCAACTTCGAAGTAGGGCACTATTCCCATCCCCTCATGGGGTTAGCGACTTCAACGTCTCGTAGCCTAACATCGATTTCAACTTCGAAATAGCGCCCAACACGTGTAGCCATGATGGGCGCTATTTCGAAGTTGGCGCCGCTACTTTGAAGTAGAGTGCACGTGTAGACGCGGCCAGGATGGCCACCAAATACTACAATGACACTGCAGGTGCCTATGAGCCTACAAAGTGGGAATAATGAGAAATCACACCAGAGATACTGATAACAGATCAGATTTCAGAAAGCACCTAGTTTGGTCAGTCACCAAAGAGTCCAACAGTGACAAACACTGACCTCACATGATGCTCAACAGAGACCTTCCTATCACTGCCTGCTTGCTGCATCACTTATTGCCAGGAAAGCTGGATCCACCACCCACAGACAAATGAAAAGAAGTGGGACAACCGAAAGCAGGGAAAGAGGAGATATGAGAAAAGATACCTGATAAAACAAATCAAGATACTTGATGCTACAGACCCGTCTATGAACCTCCTTGTAAGCAGCTGACCAAACCACTTAATTTCATAGCTGAACTTCCAATTTAAAGCTAGCAGCAAAATACAAATGCCCTCAGATCATTAAAAGGCATCAGCAGAAGCGGAACAAAGAAGTTTAAATACTAATTGTCACGTCTTTTCTGTGCGTCACAAATATATGTAATGTTTAAAGTTTGCAAAGCAGATTTACAGCTTCAGTGTCTTAAATCTATGTGTATGTACCTCAGCTACAAGGACTTTGATTTGGTTTCAAACCTGTTGTAGTCTTTGTAGTTTGCAGGTAATTCTTCTATGTATTTCATCCATATATTGATATGGTATCTGCTTATCTTAAAATTATCCACCAAGAGTCTTCCTGCTGCTGGCCTCATACTTTTGAGCAGGTGATAAGACCATGATTGATATTGAAAAGCTTCTGACAACTTAATGCAGCTGAAACAGAGCGATTGTTTTAAGATCTAGACACTAGCTTCAATCCTCCCTGTATACTTCTCAGTATCTTTTGAGTGTTATGTTAACACACACTTTACCTCTGATTAAAAGCAAAAGGAACAGATTCACAGCACAACTTGTGTCTGCTTTTATTGGATTAGATGCTGCTGGGAGAGGTTTATGGCTGCACAAAGTCCCGTATAGGAAGAATAGTTCCTATGGATCTCTATGTGAACTTAAGTCTGTCCCCATATCAAACTGTCCATGAGAAGAAAGTGGCGAAGAAATGCCCCTGTGGCATGAATCCATCTGGGGCTGGTGCATTTGGGTGTTGTTCGTTTTCCTATGTAATATAATGGCACTTAGACCACTTACGTTGCCTCTACAGCCTTAGCTGACAGCCAGCTGGCTTTTCACTTGAATTGTAGAGGGTCATACACTGAGCTTCGGAGGTCACAGGTTAAAGTACATTTGGCAGTGTTTGTGCTTACAGGTTGCTACACTTCTCCAATAGCATTTTCCTCCTATGATTAAATCTTTTATTTTTCCAAAGAAAATTGACAGTATTTTTGACCATGAAGAGGTCCTTGGTGGTGTCTTGCTACGCATTATTCAGCTAATTTCCAATCAACAGTTTTCAGCTGACTGAACTCCAAGTTTGGCTGTTAAAAGCAGACTGCTCATCAAAATAAATACTAGGTGATTTTCATGACCTGTAAAACCATTCAGGATCCATGGCTGAAATTTATCTGGTCAGGTTTTAAACAGGTCAGTACCGTAAGGAGCGGTATAAACACGATTTGCCATTGCTTTAGCAGCACCTTTGGTTTAAGTTACCTTCTAGGAGAAAGTGATGCCCAATTTTCATATTAAAACTTTTCCTTTTATTTGTCAGAGCTCTGTGTTTATTAACATACTGAACACTCCTGTGAATAGGGTCACTCAGTGCAAGCAGAAGTTATCATTGTTAATGAATCATCTGGATATAATTACTCACTATATTCCACTATTATTAAATATCAATCTTATGATAGCCCCCGGGGTCCCTGGTAAACACAGGAGAACAGAGCTGCATACTACCCAATGCATCTGCAGGTGGTGGGTAGTAGACGGCCTCTCCTGAGAGGTTTGCTGCAAAATAAGTGCACTTCATCATGCAAATATGCAGCCACAAACCAGCAACGGCAACATTACCAGGGTGTGATGGGGCACTGGTTGGCATCCGATGTCCCAACTAAAAATCACAAGTGCCAGATGACAATGTTGTGACATGGCAAATGTAGCCTGCCATCAAATAAGGCTACTGCCCCTTCATTCTGCATGAGATGAGGGTCTGAGATATTTGGGTCCCTGGATTATTTTGGATAATCCAAATAGCGTATGAAGCATGATTTGGTCACCAGCATCCAAGGGAGTGTGACTCCTTATGTCATCCCAGGGAAGACAACCCTGTCAGAAAATTCCCCACTGCTTTGTGGGTAGGTTTGGGAGATCCAAAGGCTATGGGAGAAAACCCAGACAGAAAATCCGGAGTAGAGACCCTAGGGTGGTTAGCAGGAAGGATTCATCCAACCTGATTTCCGGCATCTCCTTGCAGTCAACTCAAATCCACACATATTGACTTCTGTCTTTCCTTTGGATTCTACTGGGGTGACTGAGAGGGGGTCGTGCCGCTTGGGCAATGCACGTATTCCAAACACTAGCCCAGGTAATGCAGCATGTAAGAGGGTGCCAAATGGAGAGGACCCTCCATCCTTCCTGATGGCATAGAAACAACATGGAAAGTGGCAGTTATGCGTTATAAGCCCTCCTCAGTTGGAGAAGAGGGGGATGCCACAGGTCACTTTTGCTGGTGAGAGTAATCATCACGCTCCACTACGCCTCAAGCCTGGCAGCCCCTGGTCAATAAGGTGCTGATCCACCACATCTGTCTTCCTCATTGGGTGCATGGGGATAGACCACAAATCGAAAAGTAGATGTAAACTAAGCACCCACCATGAAACTAAATAATAAATCAACTTGCCTCCAGCTCAGTAGCTGGAATGTGCAGACCACGTGTCCAGGACTTGAATCTGCCTATGACCTTACTAACACATTATGACCTCAATATGCAAAACAGAAGTCACAGACCAACAGTATACAGACTGAACATTGACACTGATGCTCCCCAATAAACCAGGCTGGCACATGCTGGGTCAGTGAAAGAAAACTACACTTTCTTCTGGAAGGGCTTGAGTTCAGAAGAACAATGCCTCTATGAAGTTGGATTTGCTGTTCGGAACAATTTGCTGAAATCTGTCAGTACACCCACAGCTGAATCGGAATGCATTATATCCTTGAAGCTGTGCACCAAGTCAGGATATATCAACATCATCAGTGTATACGCATCTACATTGGTGTCATGCACCAAAGACAAGGACCATGTTTATTCTAATCTTCAGAAAGTTATCAACTCCTTTCCAACTGGCAAACAACTGTACATCCTTAGTAACTTCAATGCAAGAGCTGGACGTGAGCATCAGTTCTGGCCAGTCTGCTTCGGTCAGCACCTTATTGGGAAAATGAATGAAAATAGTCAAAGTCTTCTAGAATTCAGCTCTCAGAATCAACTTTGCATCACTAATACTTTCTTTAACTTGAAAGAGTGTCACAAGGTTTCATGGCACCACCCCGGATCCAGTCACTGCCATCAACTTGACCTTGTACTGGTACGCAGGAAACATCTCAATGCCATCAAATTTACATGCATGTACCACAGCACAGATTGCAATACTGATCCCTCCTTGATTGTTAACAGAGTGAAAATCATCCCAAAGAAACTCTATATGACAAAGGAATGCAGAAAGCCAAAGATCAATACCCTCAATATCAGAGATGTGCTGAAATGCTCTGTCTTCGCAGATTATTTCACCCACAAAATGCAACACAAACCTGACCAACAAACTGTTGATGAAATGGGCCATGCTGAGAGATGCAATATACAAATGTGCCAAATCTCCTTTTGGAACACATAAATTCTCTAACAAAGACAAGATCAATGAAAATGCTTACATTCTTAGGCCTCTTCTTGAAGAAAAATGCAAGGCACATCTGAATAACATAAAGAACCCATAACAAAGCACAAAAGATCAACTTCGACATGCACAATCTGTTCTTCAGAGAGAAACCAGGTAGTGTGCAAACAAGTATTGGGCCGATTTATGTTCTAATATTCAAAAGGTGTCTGATTTGGGTGACCTGAAATCTCTATGATGGATTGACGAAAGCACTTGCACCAAACATTACCAAAGTTGTCCCACTAAAGCATTTAAATGGGCACATGATCACAGACAAAAAGCTGCAGATGTCCACATGGGTGGAACGCTACTTAATTCTTTATTCCCACAAGAGTACAATACAACCTGAACTTCACAGCCTCATCCCAACTCTTCCAGAATGTCAGAGCTACATGCAGAGCCTACGGAGGAGGAACTTTCTGAACCTCTTAATACTCTCTCCAATGGAAAAGCACCAGGAAACGACAGAATCCCAGCTGAAGTCCTGAAGGCAAACAAGGTTGTGCTCATCCCCTTCCTCTGCATCTTACTCCTAAAATGTTGGAGAGTGGGAGATGTCCCACATGACATGAAGATACAAACATCATCACTCTCTATAAAAACAAGGGTGACAAGGGTGACTGCAACAACTACAGAGGCATCTCTTTATTGAGCGTCACAGGAAAAGCATCATTTGCCCATGTGATTCTCAAATGCCTGCAAAAACTTGCAGATCAAGTCTACCCAGAAACATAATGTGGCTTCAGGGCCGGCAGGTCAACAATGGACATGATTTTCTCTCTTCAACAACTGCACAAAATATGCAGAGCGCAAGGAAAGCCATTATTCGTAGCATTTGTGAACTTAAAGGCATTTGACACAGTTAGTAGATCCGGACTGTACAGAGTATTAACCATGATTGGCTGCCCACTGACCCTACTCAAGCTCATAACATCCTTTCATGAAAACATGAAAACAACAGTGCAACGTGATGGATCTACACCGGAACCATTTGCAATGAACAGTGGAGTCAAACAACGGTGTGTTCTTGCCCCTACCCTCTTTGGCATATTCTTCTCTGTTCTACTAAACTGCACATTTTAAAACTCATGCAGCAATGTATTTCTCCACACAAGATTAGATGGCTCTCTCTACAACCTGGCAAGATTCAAGGCGAAAACTAAGGTCAAGAAAATCCTCAATAGGGAACTCCCCTTCGCAGATGATGCAGCTGTCGTCGCTCATAATGAAGACACGCTACAGTCACTAATGGATTCTCTGTTCAGAGCCTGCAAGTTGTTTTCCCTTGACATAAGCGTGAAGAAAACTGTTGTATTCGCTCAAGGTATACCTCAGTGACCCATTGTCATTCTGGATAACAGCCCATTAGATGTGGTTCAACAATTCTTTTACCTTGGATCTACTGTCACCAGAAACCTATCAATGGATGAAGAACTGAACATCAGAATCGGGAAGGCAGCTACTATTTTTGGCAGACTTACAAAATGAGCATGGAATAATCCTAACCTGACAGTGAAAACAAAGATAATAATCTACCAAGCATCTGTATTGAGTATCCTGACATGTAGATCTGAGACATGCACCACCTACTCAAACCAGGAGAAAAAACTGAACAGCTTCCATCTTCACTGCCTCCACAGAATTATGAATATCAACAGGCAAGACAAAATTTCAAATGCAGATGTCCTGTCAAGATCTGGCATACCCAGCCTCATAGCAATCCTCAACAGCAGAAGACTAGGATGGCTTGGTAATGTGAGAAGAATGGGTGACAAATGTCTTCCCAAAGAAATCCTCTTGGTGAATTATCATGTGGGGCAAGAGCTAGAGAAGGACCAAAGCTAAGATTCAAGGATATATGCAAAAACACCATGAAAAAATTCAACATTGATCTAAACTCCTGGGAATCTACATCATCGGATCAAAATACCTGGCGATGATTGCTATGACAGGGCACATCATCCTTCGACAGTATATGTGCAATCCACGGAAAAGAACTTTGTCTTAGAAGGAAAAACTCTCAGACTCAAGAATTCAGAAATGGACTGACATGCAGTTATTGCACTCGACCGTGCAAATCCAATTTTGGACAGATAAACCATGAGAGAATCTGCAGGCAAACACTGCCCATAGAGCCCCACCGAGACTGCTAACCACCGTCTCTTGAGATGGAAAGGTGCCATAGCAGTATGATAGCCTTCAGAGGCCCTGTGAGAAAATGTGATATGCCTGAAAATTTTTATAAATGTTGTGCATGCATCTGTGAGAGTTTGCTTATGGTGACTAAGCTGTTATGGAGATAAATCAATGAAGATTGTTAGGGGAACCAGGCAGGAAAGGGAAACCAATAACCTTAAGGGGCATCCCAGCAAAAGCACTCAAACCCAGTGTTCCCTGCAAGCTGAGTGCTGGGGCAGCCACCCTGGAGAGATTCAGGTGCCGCCCAACTGATTAGCAGAGCACCCACAGCCACCCCCATCAGGCAGCATATGTTTCAATTGGTGGTGCACATCCCCATATGCTTTGGTGCACATAACAAAACTTAATTTACACATGGATGGAAAAAGTTAGGGGGAACCCTGCTCTAGACACAACAGCCAGAATTATAGTCATGAAGAGGCAGCTCTTCAGTCCCAGTGACCAACCTCCTTTGCCAAAGCAGAGAAGAGAAACAGCAAAAGGACACTAAAGTAGTAGAGGAAACTGGGGACCTAAAAAAGGGTGTGGGTTACATGAGTGACAGAGAGTGCCGGCAAAGGCTGAGAAACTGGCCAGGGAACAAAGAAAGAGCCTGTTTGAGCAGGACAATCAGTTCTCCCAGCCAGAGATGGGGGTTAGCTGGGCTGAGGGGAACTTGCAAAAGCTGGCAAAAAATATTAAGGTTTAAGAAAGAGCCACATGGACGGGCCTTTTATTGATTGTACCCTTTACAGTGTATGTGTTCAACCTTTGGGAAAATGAATAAATAATGTTTGTTTGTTTTTTCAGGAGATGCTGTTTCTGAGTTGCTTTAATCAATTCACGGGTTACAAGTCCCCACAAAAAAATGGGCTTGCAATTGTTGGGTGCAATTTGTCCAGTTGGATAAACATAGTTTGTAAGCAGCTCAGTAATCTGAGCAAAAGGGCTGGACCATAGAATTCCACTCAGAATACAGGCAAGGCCCAAGCCTGCCATCTGCAGGGTGCACTTGACAGTAACTAGTAGAGGTTTAATGGGCAATTTCCCCATAACTGCGGCAGGCGCTACTCTTGATGCTGACCCCAACAGTATTGCAGGCTCTGCGCAAAGATAAATATGGCAATTGCCTTATAGTGTTTATAACTGAAAACCACAAGCAAAGCACAAAGGAGGAGTAATGGGGAAACACTCACATATACACAGTTTAAAACAAAAAGCAGTCAAGTAGCACTTTAAAGACTAGCAAAATAGTTTATTAGGTGAGCTTTCGTGGGACAGACCCACTTCTTCAGACCGTAGCCAGACCAGAACAGATTCAATATTTGAGACACAGAGAACCGAAAACAGTAAGCAAGGAGGACAAATCAGAAAAAGATAATCAAGGTGAGCAAATCAGAGAGTGGACGGGTGCGGGGGGGAGATCAAGAATTAGATTGAGCCAAGTGTGCAGACGAGCCCCTATAGTGATTCAGAAAGTTCCCATCACGATTTCAACCATGTGTTAATGTGCCGAATTTGAATATAAATGTCAGCTCGTCCACTTCTCTTTCTAAAACAGTGCGATAATTTCTCTTCAGTAACATACATACCTTGAGGTCATTGACAGAATGCCCCATTCCATTAAAATGTTGACTAACTGGTTTGTGGATCTGGAGTGTTTTGATGTCTGTTTTGTGCCCATTGACCCTTTGTCTAAGGGAGTTAGAAGTCTGTCCAATATACAAAGCATCTGGGCATTGTTGGCACATGATGGCATATATGATGTTAGTAGAGGAGCAAGAGAAAGTGCCCGTGATTCTGTGAGTAACCTGGTTAGGTCCAGTGATGGTATTTCCAGAGAAGATATGTGGACAAAGCTGGCAGCGGGCTTTGTTGCAGGAAAAGGTTCCAGGACTGGTGTTCCTGGGGTATAGACTGTGGCTGTTAGTAAGGATCCTCATGAGGTTGGGAGGTTGTCTGTAGGAGAGAACAGGCATGTCACCCAGGGCCTTCTGGAGTGTAGCATCCTGATTAAGAATAGGTTGTAGGTCTTTAATAATTCGTTGCAGTGGTCTGAGTTGGGGGCTGTAGGTGATGACCAGTGGTGTTCTGTTCTTGGCTTTTTTGGGCCGATCTTGGAGTAGCTGGTCTCTGGGTATGCATCTGACCCTGTCGATTTGTTTTTTCACTTCTCCTGGTGGGTGATTCAGGTTTATGAATATTTGGTAAAGTTCTTGCAGTTTTTGGTCTCTGTCAGTTCGATCAGAGCAAATGCGATTGTACCTAAGAGCTTGACTGTAAACAATGGATCTAGTCACGTGTGCAGGATGGAAACTAGAAGGGTGTAGCTAAGTATAGTGATCAGTAGGTTTTTGATAGTGTGGTACTGTATAAATTGTCCCCAAAACGGAAATGATTGTGTGTGAGAACAAAGTTACAGAGGTCAGACACCAGATTGGCTGTGGTGGCATCAGGGATGTGGACAATTTATACCTCCAGATTAGTGGAACTGCTATGGGCACCCGCATGGCCCCACAATATGCTAATATATTTATGGCTGACCTGGAACAACGATTCCTCAGCTCTTGTCCCCTATTACCACTCCTCTACTTAAGATACATTGATGACATCTTTATGATTTGGACCCATGGTACAGAGGCTCTAGAAGAATTCCACAGAGACTCTAACAATCTACACCCCACCATCAACTTATGCCTCGATTACAACATGCAAGAGATATATTTCCTGGACACTACAGTACTAATCAAGGATGGCCTGATCAGTACCACACTGTACCAACAACCTACTGATCGCTATACTTATCTACACCCTTCTAGTTTCCATCCTGAGGGGGAGGCCAGGGCAGGGCAGAGGAGGGCGGGGGAGGCCAGGGCAGGGCAAAGGAGGGCAGGGCAGGGCAGGGGAGGGCAGGGCAGGGCCACGCACACCCTGCTCACCCCTCATTGGTGCTGTCCCATGTGCTTTCTCTGCAGGTTGTGCGTGCCATCAACGCCATGCTCCTGCACAGGCTCGTGAGGCTGGGGGACCCAGATGCCACCATCGCGGCCTTTGCCACCCTGGGCTTCCCCAACTGCTTCGGGGTCCTGGATGGGACTCACATCCCCATCCGCGCCCCGCATCACAGTGGAGGACGATACCTGAATCGCAAGGGCTACCATTCTGTGGTCCTCCAGGCCTTGGTGGACAGCCGGGGACGTTTCCAGGACATTTATGTGGGCTGGCCTGGCAGCACCCACGACGCCCGGGTTTTCCGGAACTCGGGCCTGTGCTGCCGGCTGTAGGCGGGGACCTACATCCCCCAGCGGGAGATCCCTCTGGGGGACACCACCATGCCCCTCTGCGTCATTGCAGATGCGGCATACCCACTCCGGCCCTGGCTCATGCACCCGTACACGGGCCATCTCTCCACCAGCCAGGAGCGCTTCAACCAGCTCCTGAACCACGCGCGCCAGGTGGTGGAGCGCTCATTTGGCCGCCTGAAAGGAGGCTGGAGATGTCTTCTGACCCGCCTGGATGCGGGCCCCAACAACATCCCCCTGATTGTGGGTGCCTGCTGCGCCCTGCACAATTTGGTGGAGAGCAAGGGGGAGGCCTTTTTCCAGGGCTGGGCTGTGGAGGCCGGCAGGGCCGACCTGCAGCCACCCGCTGCCCCCAGTCGGCAGGTGGACCCCGAAGGGACCCGGGTCCGGGAGGCCCTGCGGGTCCACTTCGATGATGAGGCTGCGGGGTGAACTCTGCCAGGCCCCCACTGCCCGCCCCTTCCTCCACCACACTCCTGCCCCAATGCCCACACCATGGAGAACCCAACCGCACCCCCCTCCCACTTTTCCTGGACAAATGACAGCACACACTTGTGGCTGAACTTAAACTGCTTTTTCTTTGAGAACTTTTTTTTTTAACTATAAATATATAAAACAAGAACAAACTATATACAACATGTGGAACCAAAGTAATATGTACAAATAAAACAATAGTAAGAAAAAAGTGTCCTCATTAATAAAAAGAAAACCCGGGAGGATAAAGGGGAGAACTATTTACATGGGGGGGGACGGGGCAAACGGGGGGCACAAAATAATAACTTCAAACTATATACAAGGGGGGGGGCCATGTCCCGGGCCCCTCGCCCCTACAGTCCGGCACTGGGCACGGGCGGCCAGGAGCCCTGCCGCAGCCACAGCCCTGTCCGGGGCTGGCTGGGAGTGGGCCGGACCAGAAGATATGCCCGGCGAGTCTCAGCTGGCTCCAGGGGTCCCTTGGCGCTCCGGCCCTCAGCGGTGGGTGGCGGGGCGACGGCGGACGGGACGGCGACAGGCGGAGCAGCTGGTGGTGCGGCTGGTGGAGCAGGCATGGCGGGTGCTGCGGCGGCCGACGTGGCATGGGGGGCCAGGTAGTCCACCAGGCGGTTGAAAGTCTCCATGTAGGCCCCCCATGCCTCTTGGCGCCAGGCCAGCGCCCGCTCCTGCAGCTGCAGGTGCTGCTCCGCGACCTCCAGCTGCCGACGGTGGATGGCCAGCATCTGGGGGTCCGTTGTCGTCGGCTGTTGGTGGCGCGGGGTCCACCGTCTAGCCCGCCGTGGGGCCGGTCGGTCCTCGGCCAAGGGGCTGGCCTGGAGCGATGGTCCCGGAGGGTTCTCCGGGACCACTGATGCCTCGCCGGCGCTCTCTTCCGGTCCTTCTGATGGTGCAGGTGCGGGACACAGGAGAGGAGGGGGGGGGAAGAAGAATGGAGACGGGCGTTAGTGTGGGCCCCGAGCCGTGGCCTTTGTCCCCCCAGCCCTGTGCTGCAGGTTCCCCATCCCCGTCCCCGGGAGATGCTGCTGTGATGGATGGGGTTCAGGGGTCCCCCTGCCCTGCACCCCGTCCCCTGGTGGGAGCGACTCTCACTTCACTCCGCAGGGTCTGACAGCAGGAGAGGTTTCTTAGGCCACAGATGGCCAGTTTCTCCCAGGAGTGACAGCACCAGCTGTCGGAAGAGACAGTCCTTCCAACCCGTCGTGGGGAGAAGACCCGAAGGGGGTCCCCTCTGGGATTCAGCTTTCCCCCTCCTCAGGCTGGCTGCCTTCCAGCTCTCCCTTCCCCTAGCCTCTACCTGTGGCCCCCGCCCGCCCCCCACCAATTCCAAGCCAGCTCGGCTCCTCCCTCCTCTTTGTTCAGGGCAGAGGTATCACCTGCCAGCTGTAGCCCCAGGATCATCCTTTGCCCCTGGGAGCTATTCGGCTCTTGTTGCTCATATCTAGCCTGAGTCTCCCTTTTGCACTCCCCCCACTCCATCACATGCTGCTGCTGCTGCTGCTGCTGCTGCTGCTGCTGCTGCTGCTGCTGCAGGGTGTCCCACCCCCTCCTCCCGGGGGCCCCTCGAGGTTCCGCTCCCCCCTGCCCTGGGGATGGGGCATGGCACTGTTGTGCGGGGTGGGGGTGGGGCAGGGGCTGATGCACTGCTGTGAGGGCCATGGCCGTGCTGTCCTTGGGGCCATGGCCATGTGAGCATGTGGGGGGCCCTGGACACATATCTATTACCCCCCCGCCCCTCAAGCCCAGGGGTGTACACCAGAGGGGGGTACATACCTGTCGGTCCACTCCCACGGTCTGGAGGTCCCCAGGGGGCGGAGGCCCGGCTGCTGCTCCAGGATGGCAGGAGGAGGATCTGCAGCCCGGATTCTGCAGAGGAGGAGCCCCCTTCCTCCTCCTCCTCCTCCTCCTGCTGTGATGTGCCGGGGGTGGGCTCTGGGGGGGGACCCCGGGGTGCGGGGCTTACCTCCGGGGCGGACTCCAGCTGCAGGGCCTGCTGGGGCTCGTCTGCCGAAGTATCAAGGGTGGTCGGAGGGGAGGAGGTGTGCTGGGGGCCCAGGATGTCCCTGAGCTCCCTGTAAAAGGGGCAAGTGACAGGGGCGGCCCCAGATCGGCTGGCCGCATCCTGGGCCCAGAAGTAACCCTGCCGCAGCTCCTTGACCTTACTCCTGACGTGATCAGGAGTGCGGGCAGGGTGACCCCAGGCAGCCAGGCCATCGGCCAGCCGAGCGAACGCATCCGCGTTCCGCCTCTTGCTCCCCATTACCTGGAGCACCTCCTCCTCGCTCCAGAGCCCCAGCAGGTCCCGCAGCTTGGCCTCCGTCCAGGAGGGGCCCCGCTGCCGCTTGCCAGCCTGGCTGCCTGCCTGGCTGGGCTGGCTGCCCTGGCTCCCCTTGGGAGGGGTCCCCTGGGGGCGCTGGTGGGGGCTGCCGGGCAGCCATCGCAGCTGGGTGGGTGGCTGTGCTGGCTGAGGGACGTGCAGGCTGGCCGCGTGTCTGGGCTGCCGCCTGCACGTTCCCTCAGCTTCCTGCACAGGAAGGGAGGGGGAGGGGACCTTTAAGGGGCCGCTCCATGCAGCCACCATTGAGCTGAGGGGCTGGAGAGAGCGTCTCTCAACCCCTCAGCTGATAGCCGCCATGGAGGACCCTGTAATTTCGACATTGCGGGACGCGCAACGACTACACAGTCCCTACTTCGATGTTGAAAGTTGAAGTAGGGTGCTATTCCTATCCCCTCATGGGGTTAGCGACTTCGACGTCTTGCCGCCTAACGTCGAAGTTAACTTCGAAATAGCTCCCGACGCATGTAGCCGTGATGGGCGCTATTTCGAAGTTAGTGCCGCTACTTCGAAGTAGTGTGCACGTGTAGACACGGCTTATAGGGGCTTTTTGGCATACTTGGCTCCCCCCGCCACCCCTCTGCTCTCTGATTTGCTCACCTTGATAATTTTTTTCTGATTTGTCAACTTTGATTACTGTTTTGGTTCTCTATGCCTTAAATATTGAATCTGTTCTGGTCTGGCTATGGTCTGAAGAAGTGGGTCTGTCCCACGAAAGTGCGCCTAATAAATTATTTTGTTAGTCTTTAAAGTGCTACTTGACTGCTTTTTTCTTCTCGCCCAGTATTTATTCTATCTTCTGTACATCAGAGCTTCCAAAATCCTAAAGGAGACCCACCATATGACTGGGATTCCTAGTCACTACTGTCTTTAAGGAGGGAGATCAGCCCATCGCCTGCCTACTACAGTACATTTCCCTCTTGAGCCTGGAACAGAGCCCATGCCTGTTTACCAGATGTGTCACTCATTCAACACCATTGACAGTTTACATAGATGACAACCTACTACTTCTATCAGTTACTACATTATCCCAAGTGGTATAAGTCTGTGTGACAGATCAAAAGGTTCCAACCCTCCTGATGAGCCACGTGGGTATTAATATGCTGCCACGTGATTGGATCTCTGTGAGGTGGGGGGTGCTTTTGTTTGCTTTTTATATAAAAAACTACAAAATGTATCATAAAACCTATCTTCAAAGATTATTAAGGTCGCACAGTCAAGCCCTCAAAAGTTAAGAAGTGACAGAATTGAGGTTACTTTTAATTATTTAAATTGCTGTCAGCTGCTACTCAGCCTCATTGTTACATTATAAAACATTGCTATTTGTTGCAGCATAACTGGATCTTTGGAATAAATTTTCTCCTTCAAATTCCATCAGTTCTGTGGCTTTCTGTGCTAACTGTATGTTGTAGAACTGCGGCAGCATGCTCAGCCTTGTCCCAAACAGACAGGAAACCAGCCCTAGAGCAGTTTACAAATTAATGGCTTGATCCTGCAAATGTTCACTTGCATAACTAGTGATTACTCATGTGAGTGGCCCTATTGTATGGCAAGAGGCCTCTATTCTACTGTTTCCATCATGAACAATCCTATACAATACTCCTATGTGTTTTAATTAGTGGAATTCTTTTAGAGTAGCATTAATAACATTCAGTACACACATTTAACTAAGATTTTGCACAGTGAACACCAGCAGGCAACGTGCTCAAACCCTGAAAACAAATGTGCTGACCTTGAAATTTTCAGAGCTTTGAGGTGGCTCCAGGAGAAAATACAAGTATTGATTTAGATGAAAATTTACTGCACTCTGCTTTATCACTGAGTTCCCCACATTTCAATTTTTCCAAGTATGCTCAGAAGCTCTGCTTTGTGATGGACAGAAAAAGAGCTGGTATTGTTGTCATAGCTACAAAAACATTTTCTTCTCCTTCAAAAATATAACGTTAGAAACTAGTGGAAAAAATAGTGTGAGTACATAATTAATTTTACTCCCTTGTCATTTTTTCGCAAGGTTTGAAGAAAATTGTTTTTGACAATAACGTGGTATTACAGCATCAAGTTGGCCTATGATGCATTAGGTCAAATTTATAATGCATGCGGCCACGCTACTGAGCCCTGTCCATCAACCAAAAGGGCTTGTAAAATCGACTCCTGCACTCCACCAATATGACAGGCATAGTGTTTGAGTCAACATTTACACATCGACATAGGGATGGCGTAGAGACCATGCTGTGTAATTCATAAGGATTGGCCTCCAGGTGGGATCCCAGAGTGCTCTGCTGTGACTGCTCTGGAGGGCAATTTCAGCACCACTGCACTTCAGCCAAGTACACAAGAAAAGCTCCAGCAACTTATAAATTTTCATTTCCTGTTTGATTTGCACAGCTGACCATGAACACTTGATGCAGATGCTTATCCTCAAACACCATCTACATTTCTTTGGGGCTGGGGGGCTACAGGTTGAAGCTGTTAATCCCAGAAGTCAGGAAAGTTGCAGCAAAATACCTTCTTTCACTTCCTTGTGGGCTTATGTGGTGGGGCATCCAGCCTCGCACCTCCTCTGAGGACTTACCATGGCCACCAGGCTCCAACGGTCTTGTGAGACCCCTGTTAGGCTTCAGCAGCCCAATCAATAGCAACCGCCAGGCCTTGGAGGGCTTCATCTCTATATTCCAGTCAGGACCCTGTGGCCTAGTCCCTAGTAGCACATTGTTAATCTTGATTTTCTGTTCTGGGAAGAAAGTCCCATCCTGGGGCTTTCTGTATAAGCCAGCATTTCTAAAAATGTGTACATCAGACATCTTTCCTGACCTTCCCATGTAGGTGTCAGTGAAATGACCTTTGTGATCCACCAATGCCTGCAACACCATGGAGAAGTACCCCTTCTGGATTATGTACTCTGAGGCCACGTAGTCTGGGACCAGAATGGGGATGTGTGTTCCACCTATTGCCCCACCACAATTAGGAAACCCCATAGCAGCAAAGCCGCTCACTATGTACTGCACGTTTCCCAGAGCCATGGTCTTCCACATCAGACGGACACACATTGCATTGGCTACCTGCATCACCATGGCCCCATTGTAGATCTGCACAACCCAAATATTTTTCCACTGACCAGTAGCTGTCAGGAGTTGCAACCTTCCACAAAGCAATTGCCACTCGTGAACTGTCAGAGCAGGTCTTATTTTGGTATTGCTTCAGGGCAGGGGACAGCAAATCACAAAGTTCCATGAAAGTGGCCTTGCATACGCAAAAGTTCTGCAGCCACTGCTGGCCATCCCAGACCTCTAAAATGATGCAGTCCCACCAGGGTATGCTGGTTTCATGTCTCCAGAACCAGTGCTCCACTGCAAGCAATGTGTCCAGGGCCACGAGCAGCTCTGTATTCAAGTTCTCCAGTTCTTCAATATCATCATCCAAATTATCCCCATTGTTCTCATCTTCCCACTGGTTTTGTCTAATAAAATACTCAACAACACTTCAGAAAGTGGCCATAGCACATTGTGCAACTACTCAAAGCTGTTTAGAATCCATGCTAGCACCATGCAACAGTGTGAGCCAGGGGCAGGCTTTGGGGCAAATGGCCTGAAAAATGGCATGAAATTCCTTGGCCTACACTCAGTTTTCCTGCAGCAAGGGTGTGGGAGAATTGCACCCTGGGATGATGACAACAGACACCCACAAGCACTTGCAGTGCATTTTTTCCCATAAACCACTGGCACAAAAACCCAGAATGCAATGGGGCAACAGGCACTGTGGGATAAGCACCACAATGTATTGCTGGTGCAGGCAAATGTAGGTAAGGTAATGGAGACATGCTATGTTGACTTTCTGGACATTTGTGGATACTCATCTTCAACTTTATAAAATGCAGCGGTAAAAGGTCGACTTCAATATATTCAAATTTATTTCAAAGTGTAAACGTAGCCCATGGGTTGCAGTTCACCTGTTTGCATGTCATCGCATTGTTCTGTACAGTGTTTCCTGCCAAGGCACTGTAAATAGTGTTGCATAATGTGTGAGGTGTTTACAGTGCTCACAGCAACAGTGTACACCGAGCAGGGTCCGTGCTTGTTGTGCTATGACATCTGCACGAGTAACATAGGCTTAATAAATAAGGCATGAAAATGATTGCTATTCATGTCAGGAAAGGAGAGAGGCAAGTGCATCTTGGGAAGCTGACAACATGTACTCCTAATCATCCTTGAAAATGTTTTCGTCCCATAAGGTGTTGAGAATCTAACCTAGATTTCTAATTGGTGCCAGGAACAGTGTGATAGCTACCCTTAGTGCCTTCCTCCATGAGTCAATGCAACCCCTGGTAGAGAAGATGTGCTCTCCTGACCTAATGCATATGGGGAACATGCATAACTGAATTTGTTAATTTGGTGGCACCAGGTTGACGTTAATAAAAATGACTTAATTTTGTGCTGTAGACAAAATGCAATAAAATACAATAGCACAAAATACAGTAGGAGCCACATCAGATAGTGGGATGATGCTGTTATTAATGTAGTGAACCAAAGTTTCATCTACATGTCTCCATGCCCCCCTGCGGATTTTATTTCCCACTTATGCCGCTGCAATGTATAGGGAGCTCATAGTGGATCTAATCTGCAATCTACATTTTGAACTTAGGACTGATTTCTTGCTGTATTACCAATAGCTAGTCAAGTAACTATGAGAGAGATTCAAGATGGAGAATAGATAGTTGGGTTAAAATGCAGGTGAGTATTGCTGCAAGATCCAATAATTATTTCCCCAAGAACTTTTTGCAGGTTTATTATTTTTCAGGTAGGGCCCCATTCCTAGCGGTATGTAGGAATGGACCTTAACTGTATGAAAAAAGGTTGTACTAAAATATCAGAGGAGACATCCTGGTCTCATTGATTTCTACAAGGTTAGGATTTCACTACTCTCCTGGAAACTACCTCTCTTTGTCCCACCCCCTCCCGCCACCCCGACACAAACAGAGCTCAAATTCAAATCTGAAATTTGCAGTTCAGCCTCATCTTTAATTGTATGTTATATTGGCTCAGGTTAATCTTGTGCAAAGTCAAAAATAGTATGGTTACCTCCTTTGGAGTAAACAGTAGGTATATTATTGTGATTTTTTAAATTATTTTGACTTTTCTTCCTGGTATATAAAGTGTATCATTGCTGATTCAGTGATATACATACATACCTCATAGAACTGGAAGGGACCTCAAGAGGTCAGTGAGTCCACTCCCCTGCCCTGATAGCAGGATCTATATCACCATGCCTCACAGAATTTTTGTTTAATGTAACCTGCCCCAGAAACTTGAAAGGCCCCCTCCAGGATTGAATTCACAACCCTGGATTTACAAGGCCAGTGCTCTAACCATTACTGACTTCCCTTCATCCAGCAGATTTGCTCCTCTGGCACCAGTCAAGACTCTAAACTACTAGTAATGCATCTCAAGTCCAGCATAGTTTTTTTCCCCCAATTTTAGTTTGTATTAATAAATTTGTACTTTGTAAACTTTTTTTTAAAAAGTTGACTATATTTGTTACTAAAGAGATGATGGCAAGATCTCCAACAATAAAAATAATTAAAAAACTAATCAGTGCAACCTCTAACTGGCTGAAAAAAGTACAAACAAAATATACCACCATAACAAGAGTGTAATACATAGTTAGACATTCTTAAGGATAATGTGAGAAATGTAATTTATACACCAATCCCTCTACCTTTACTCTGTCTTGATTATTTCATAAAACTATAAAAGTCATAGCCCAGCTTTAACATATGTTAAATAAAAAAAATTTAAAAATGTGAAAAAGTATTCAGGAAGTGTCAAAATGCTTATTGATATTTCAATTTTAAATCTTTATTTGGGAAATGAGATACTAAACACTTTGTGTTTCAAGAATATACTGTAATTCAATGTGAGGGATTTCTTAATTGCTTTTTGAATGGTTTGACTTCTTTTGGGGTAGTTATTTGTGCTTTCAGGAGGTGTGCTCAGTTGTCTTTGATTTTCGCTGATAATGCAAAGTGGCTGATCATCCACTTGAGACTAGTTTTTAAGCCCTCTTTATTTTGTATTTCAGTACTGGATTTTATTTGGTTTGAATTCATTGTAAGACATAATCACACAAAATATGAAAAAATGCAAACACATTATAGCCATTTATGTTATTTAAAGTTAATTTAATAATATTGTATTTAACCCTTGTGGGTTTGGCCCTGATTGCTACAGTTTCATCTCTTCTACAAGCTTCAGATTTAGAGCCCCTAGGAACACAGAAAGGCCAAGGATAGTGACCACATGTATATTTTCCAGTACAAGGTCTAGTCTGTTTCACAAGTTTTATTAAAGAGAACAACAAGAAGTCCTGTGGCACCTTATAGACTAACAGGTATTTTGTTTAAGTTACAGTAAAGGTTATGCTTACCCAAGCATATAAAAACCCTATAAAGATCTATACACACATTAGAAATATAGTCAGAGTCACAATCTTAATAATATTTCTAGGGCCTTGCCCTACAAATTATGTGGACAATGTAATTAGAGAGTAACAATTCTAGTAAATTCTCACTCACCATAGGTATGTATATAATGTAATGCAATCCTTCAGCACACAGGGTATCAGAGTAATCCACTTGCTGGCTGTGAGACATTTGCTTTATGCTGATCATCTGTAGGCAATCCCCCCATCATTGGCCAGGAAACGCAAAATGCAGCCACTGGGAGCTTCAGGGAGCAGAAAGGGTCAGCTTGCAGACATTCAAAACAAAGAAAATGTCTAATGGCCCACCAGCAGATTCCCCTAAGGTGCTGCACGCCAAAAGTTTAGTGTGTATTTATATCAAATAGCAAATTCAATTCAATTCAATTTTGTCATTTTCATCGTAAGTTTGTTACCTTCTGTACCTTTACTTTTTGCACTGTAATCTCCATCTTGGGCAGGAAGGTGGTGAAGAAATCTTTATGTCAGCAGAAGTACTAATGAATGGAAAACTATTAAATCCTCAGTATGGTTGTCCTGCATTCAAATGGATAAACCCTAGAACAATGGTCTGGCTGCCATCCAGGGGATCTAGTTTTCCTAACTGGGACTTGAAGTCCTCAACTAACTGATCTCCTAATGGGAGTTTTGAAGCTACTCGTGGTCACCTGAAAGAGGAAGCCTAAACTGTATTTAAAATCTTCTCACATCTGGGCTCCTTGTCTCACCAGCCATCCATTGGCCGACAACAGGAAGACAGAGCAGGAGCAGGACGTAGAAGGTTCTCTAAGTAGTGAGAATCCTGGAAGAATGGGTTGGAGTGCAAGTACTTACTATTTTTGGCTTATATCTATAACTTTTGTGCTTTACTATGAATAAAGTGTATCTGGTTAAAAGATCTCTTAGCAAAGTCTGCGTATGACTTGCATTAACTGTCACAGAGTGATTAATTAAACTTTAAACCAGAGAGCTCTGAGAAGGGCATGTGTAAATTATTGGGGATCTCTGGGACTAACACAAGTTTCAGGGAGGAGTTCCATCTTTCTGGATTTTCCCAGGGTGATCCCATTTTTGAGGTGCTTTCATAGAAGATCTGTAATTGTAATCAAAACACATTGCCTGCCAGGCAGCTGGAAGTGGGGGTAGTTGGTTAAGTGTCAACCTGACTTTCCCAGTTTCTTGTAGCTCAGATGTGGCAACCATAGTCTTGGGGTCTAGGGCACCTGGGTTACGGTGGTTACCCATTCCCCACAGAGGATTCTAGAGCGGGGCTCTATATCTTGGGGGTTATGAACAGAAAGGCCAGGATTACAGACAGTGTCTTGGCAATGGTCAGCCCCATTAGGCTTAGAAGCATGTGGGATCCAGAGGTTGAATCCAATGTAGTATCATCATGTCTAGATACAAGGGAGGAGTCAGCCAGGAAAGTAAGATTTGTAAAAGAGATTGTTGGATTTTCATTTTAGCATTCTTTTGTCCAAGGTTATACCTTTCTCACTGCATCCTCCTGTCCTTCAGTTGCTTGCACCATGTTATCAACTCTGCTTGCACCATGTTATTAACCGGTCACTTAAAATCTCCAAACCATATAAAATGCCAATATTTGAAGAAATATTTGGCTTTCCCAGAGATGTTCATGTCTGCAGTCTCTTCTTTCTTGAAAGCTTAGAAGAAAATAATCTCACCACATTCAAATTCTACGGTTGTAATTTATTCTCTGGGGTGCAATTAACAATGTAAGCACAGTGAACTCTGCACCAAAGACCTTCAAACACCAACCCACTATCCAATGTGTCCACTTTAAAAATAACCTCCTGGCTTTCAGGATCATTTATTTTGTTCTTAGCCAAAGATTACTTTAAACAATCCACCTTTGTTAGTCCCTTGCAGTCACTGTACTTCATCTATGCATGGTCTTCATTTTGCCCTCAGTCTAGGCATACAAATTCCACTGAAACTAGTGAGACATGTTGGCACATAAACAAAGAGTAGAATGTGACAAATGACTAGTTTCTGCAAATTGCACAGTCATAATATTTCATGGCATCAAGTTATACCAACTATAATTACTACGTAATCTGCCACATTAAGATGGTACAAGATCATAGTGTAGAAGGCAGAAATGAGTATCTGATAACTGTTCTATAATAGCATAGTGTTTACCGGGTAAGCAAATTATCAATATTTATTCTAATTATGTAGCTTTTTATGTGGTTTCTTCCTTGTGCTCAATAAAAATATGAGAACACCATTAGTATGTTGTTTGGCCAGGGCTTAACCAGGTAATTTAGAAACAAGCTATTAGAAGCTCTTCTCATAATACTTTCTGGTAAATTCATAATCATTTTAAAACTATGTGCTACAGTTCGCATATTTTGAAAATTATCACATAATGCCTAAAGATTTAAAGGGGATTGACCTAGATGGGCCTTAACCTCTTTTTATTCTAAAATATCCTAAAGTATAATGGTGCTATTTATAGAGCTGGAAAAATGTGGCAATCTCCCGGCATGTGAAGAAAAATGCCTAAGCTAAGTATCCTGTCTACTTTTATCTCCTTACTTTCTAAAATGTGTCTTACCTTCAAAACTGAAAAACACTGCTTCAAAACAGGCATTGTAAATTCTGAGGATGCGGCAATAAAATACTCTGGGTCCATAGTTCACTTTCAGGAGATGAAAGTACATGGAAAATGGAGAGTCCAAGCTGCTTTTAGACAGGTACCTCAGAAAGAAAAGCAGTTTCATTCTAAAATGTGCCAATACCATCAACACATGGGGGATTTATGGATTTGTTTGTTCAGTGAAATTTACTGATCATGAATATATGAAACCCTCAGATCACCTTTTAGGAATATTTGCACTGAGACAGCAGTACTCAGGCATACAAAATTGAAAGAATTATTGCTAAGAGCCTACAAGCGGAGTGGGGAGGAATAGAGGGGAGAAATGAAAATATTTGGTGTCAACAACCGAAGCACTGAAAGAAAACATGGAGACCCTGCTTCTGCATCCACTGAAATACAAGGCAATATTTCCACTGACTTTATTTTTTACAGGAGTTGGGTTTTGGCCTCTCAGCTTGGGTCCTGGGTTCTTCACCATCTGCACAATTCTCAACTGAACAAATGTCATTTCTATTTTCCTTTAATTGAAAAGAAAAGAACACACTGAAGGCAGAGCAGAAGATCTTATAATCTCCATATATATCATCATTCCCCATAAGATCTTCCACTGTAGCAGAGAACTGGGCAAAAAGATGGATTATTGTGGCAAACTCTGAAGACTTTCATACAATTAAACAACCTTTTGAAAACGTTGCATTTCTTTCCCCACAAATTTTGGAAGTTTGATTGGATGAAGTAAATAAACTCTGTCTGTGTGTGTTTTGTGTGAGAGAGAGATCATATATTAGGTTTTCCTCCCAGTACTATTTCAATACAGAAAAAGTCACACTGTCCAAGGTTTGTTTCAGGCATATATTAAAATGAACTAATTTTGCGTAAGAGGTTTTCCTATGTGCATGTAGGGGAAGAAAACTCTACTTTCCCAATGGGTTGATGAAGTTTCCCGCACCAAGACAATCTTGACAAAATTGTCTACCTATGAGCACTTTCATTGTGGGCAGAGATTATCTGTCTTTAGTTTAATGTCCAGCTTCTCAACAAAGGAAATTAAGGGCCAAGTGTTTGACTCTGATCTCAGATCCACCCATGCACAATAACTGAAAATTGAACGATCTGTGCATTCAAGGGACTAACAGCACCCTCAGTCCCAAAATATTGCTCCGCCAGGACATTCTAGTCTTCCTGGAAGTATGTTAGGTTACACCTATGTAGAGCAAATATACACACACACAGTTCCCATACAACTCACGTATCTAAAAATTAAATACATGCACAGCAGGCTGAAATTTCAAAGGTGTAACTGAGGTCGTATTAGCAAAAAATATACAGGTTATTTAATTTCATTAACTCAGGTGCAGCAGCTTCATATATTTCTCCACCCCCATGCATTTTGCCTATGAAAAGCATGTTTTCATTAAATGACTCATTACTTTTAGAGCCTCTGCAAGCACACTTTTAAAGAGGAGAAACAAATCAGGCAGACAAATATTTATAATCAAGAACTTCTTTTTTGGGGCAGATGGTGGCTTAAGGGTAAGAGAATGAGATTTCACTTCATGTTATATGATAAAGAAGATGGCTCCAGCTAGCAGAGGGGAAACAAAGCCATTGGGCCTATGCCAAAATTTAAAACAAAACAAGACAAATGAGACATTGTACAGTGGAGGGAAAATAAGGCATACGTGATGAGAAAAAGAAACTATGGATCTCTTGCTTTTGTAATTTTAAATTTACATTTAATTTACGGGAAACTACCATAACCTGCCTCAGAAATTTCCATCCTACCGTATACCTTAGTGACAACAGTGCTTGCAGATTCCAAAGCCCTCTTCTAGCATACTCAAGTGTTTCCATTTCCAATATGCCTCTTCGCTGCCTCCACCTCTAGCCAAGATATTTCAATCTTTAAGGTAATTCATTTCACCATTCTGGAACTGGAGGAACTGGACTAGTGTTACCAGCTTCTTTCTGACTACCTCCTTTCTATCTACTAGGCATGTTTATCTGGGAGCTTTTGAAAAAGAGTTCTTCATTGCTTCTAGGCATTCAGACAACAGTTTGAAACCAGATGTAATCTGTAAAAGCAATTTGACTGATCAGTTAATCAAAATCCAACAAAATCAGCCCATACGGGCAGTAGCCATCATGCTTAACCTTATTTCCTACAACAATAGTTTGCACTGACCTCCCAAAATCAGCAAAGTCATGCTGTCAGACTGGTAACAAAGGTAAGTTCCAGAGTCAAAAGTCTTTCATTAGCGCGACAGCCTATCAAAAGCAACTCAGCTGTTATCAGCTATCAATAGGGTTGAAGAGAAGACAAGAAGCTTCTAAAGTAACCAAGATCCAAACCAAGGGCTTTTTTGATCAAAAACAACCATTTGAAAGACACAAAAAGTGAAGTGGTCACCTGGGCTGATGATGGACCAAAGGTGTACTATGGTCCATTTGAAAAGCCACGGAAATAGGTAAAGTACAGTGTAACAGGAGACCACAAAAAAGCATACAGGACTTTGGCAAGGTGCACTTGCAAATTAAAAGAACTCTTCTGGTTGCTACTACTAGCAAAACACTCATCCAGGATTATCTGAAGGCAAGATTCACAAAATCCTCTAACATTAGAAGCTTACAGTATCACAGGAACACAATATGATCCACAAAGACTGACTTAGGTATCTATGCTCCCTTTACAATGAATTGGAAGAAAGACGTGCCTTAAAATGGCATCCTCAAAAGCCCAGCCTGTTAGATAGGGAGCTGCATAAAATGGCCAATGGGAGATACTGATGAAAGGGATCTGTGCTAATCCCCATCGATCTCACATGGGCACCTTAGCCCAGGCTGCAGGAAGTGAGTGATCCACAAAAAAGTACTCACTGCCTGGAATAAGATGGCGTAAGTGCCCGTGGTGCTTCTTGAAGGAATGGGTTAATTGCTTCTCTCACCCCATGCTACATGAGGAGACTCTGGTCTCTGTTGGGACCTTCGGTTTCTGCTGTAATACAAATAATAATGAAATGCATCGATGCATCTGTACCATGTTGTGGCTTTCTTTTCTCCCCCTCCTACCCCCCCACTGAAAACTGTTATTCTAATAAACAAATGATTCTGAGCCAATTTACTGAAAACAAACTCTCTCCCACTGCTTATAGGAGAAAGATGTACTCACATGCTTTTGTCTAGAAAGTCTATACTTCAAGAATACACTGTGCCTGTTCACCTCTGAGTGACTTATTAAATAGCAGATCAATAGAGCCCAGGCACTAAAATGGAAAAAATAAAAACCAATTAGTTTGTCCTATGGATCTGTCTTGCTCTTACAGTAATTTGAGTAGATGGATATGTGTAACTGGAACAGAATACATTATAAATAAAAAAAAATAAAATCAACACAACCGTTTTCAGACTTGAGAGCTAAATATATTATTTATACTAAGTGTGTCTCAGCTAAATTGTGCCCTGCCCTTATGCACCCATGGAGGGTTGACAGAACTCATGTTACTCATAGTTAGACACAGCTGTAGTCCCAGCAAACAGTAAATGATCGGACTGTGCCTAAGATGCCCCATTGGAAAGCAGTTGCATGGAAAAGAGATAAGGGGGAGATTTGGCTTTTTCACTGATAAAGTATGACCTTTGTTCTTAAGCTTTCTTTTTAGTAAAACAATAATATTCTTGTGCAACCCTGCTGAAGTAATGGAATCATCAGTCCCTTCTAACCCTCAATGGTCATTTAGTCTAACCTCCAGCCAAGACACAGAATTTGTTGTGCATACACCATGCAAGATAGATGGCCATTCAGCCCCCTTTTGAAAACCTCTAGTGAAGGAGCTTCCAAAACCCTCCTGAAACAGTCTGTTCCATTGGCTGACTGCTCTTACAGTTAGGAAACTTCTCCTAAATCACAAAAAGTCCTGTGGCACCGTATAGACTAACAGATATTTTGGAGCGTAAACTTTCATCTGCAAAGACCTGCTTTGTCAGATGCATCTGACAAAGCGGGTCTTTGCCCCCAAAAGCTTATGCTCCAAAATATCTGTTAGTCTATAAGGTGCCACAGGACTTCTTGTTGTTTTTGAAGGTACAGACTAACTTGGTTATCTCGCTGAAATTTTTCCCGAGATTTAATCTAAATTTGCTAGACAGTAGCCTACTGGCACCATCTCCATGGTTTCTCCAGGGCTGGAGCACTCCCAGGGAAAAATCAGTGGGTGCTAGGCACCCAACAGAAGTCAGCTCCCCCCAGTGCCTTTCACCCACTGATGGTCTTGCTGACCGGTTCTTGTCCTCTCCTGCCTTTCCAGCACTTTCAAAGTGACATAAACTCCTGTGACATTCAGGAAGCTCTAGGAAGGAGGAAGATAAGTGGGCATTAGGCACACTGGGGGAAGGAGGTGGGCTGGGGGCAGGAAGAGACAGAGCAGGGGCAAGGGGGTAGGGGGAGAGGTGAAATGGGAAGCAGAGCAGGAGCAGGACCTGGGGCAAAGTGGGAGGTTGAGTACCCCCCAGCTAGAGGGAAGTCTGCCTCTATGCTGTAGTCAGTGGAGTTCAGTGGCTTTTGGGTAAGCCATAACCTTCGGTTCACACCAACAGGGAAAGAGAAGAGGCTTGTGCTGACACTGGCATTGTTTCTCATTGTCCTGGTATTAATTTAAAAGGATTATTTGTCCTTAAATAAAATGGACATGTAGCAGGGGCTGAGCAGAGAAGGTAAAAGTGTCCTTTTTCAGAACCAGAAAAAAAATGCATTGTCAATATTATTTAACAGAAGACAGCAGATCAATACACTAAAAGGAATAGTAATCAAATTTGTGACATTTGTATTCAGACTACAGAGGAACTCTTCTCATTTCCACAGGACACATAGAAAAAGCAATGTCTCTATAGGATTTCAGTGGGGAGATGAGAAAATAAGTTATTTTCTATTTCACTCAAAATATGAAACCTAAACAATAAAAATTCAGTAGCTGGTGCATCTTGAGGACAAGATTTCTACTTTGACTGACAAGAAACTGGTAGCTTTAATGAAACTGGTAGCTTTAATGAAATAGCTGATTTTTTTAAAACAAACAGATTTCCTCATTCATGGAAGAGCCAATAATTAAAAACTATTTATTTAGAAATTATAGATGGTTTTAACACAGCAGTCGAGCATCTATGGTCCTGTCACTTCAGTAGGCACTGTAGATCAAAAAAATGGATATTAATTTCTGCTGTTCTCATTTTCTGGTCAACTGTAATTTAAAAGACATTTCAAATAAAATGCACTCAGGAGGAATCCCTAAACAGATCATTGCTGTCTTCCAGGGAGGTCATTTATCATAAGACACTCTTGTTATCTTTTGTAGAAATGTTTTTTTAAAAGCCTCGCTCTGAATTTTTAAGTACTCATTTCACTAATTTTAAGTGCTAATATTTTAGTGAGATAAGCCATGACTTTGCATTCTTCATTCACCCACTGGGAATTTTACATGTACAAAGAAATGGAAAGAATTTTCATCGGTTGTTGAATAAGCACCATTTATTTGAAATCCCATTGTTCTTAGAGTACCTCTCAGGCAAGACAGATACAGAGAACTCAAAGAAGAAACTCTGGTCCTGATTCTGATCTCACCTCCAGAGGTTGTTTCAATTAAATATTTCTATCACTGTAGCGCCCACAAGGGTTCACCCAAGACTGAGGCCACATTGCCGTTGGTTATATACTAACACATACTTACAGACTCAGAGGGGTAGCCATATCAGTCTGCAGCTTCACAGAAAAACATGCAGTCCTGTCTCCTTTTCTTGGCAATCAGTCACTAACAAAAGGGTCATCTTCATGTTACCCTCCTATTCAAGGTTGCCAACCCACAGAAATTTCATCTATGGACAAAATGGAAAAAATTTATAGACAGACAAATTTTTTATGAACATAATTTTTATACTGTATGTAGATGACATAAATGGCCACAAGTGAAAAGTAACCATTGTCATTCATGCATCACGAGACCAATATGCTATTTAACTCACTTTCATTTAGTTAGTCATGTTGCCAATGTGCTGACAACTTGGCGGTATAATGTAGATGATAACAGCAGGTGGATCACGTGGTTCACATTATGTCACCTCAACCATTGAGCTAAATAAACAACTAAAACATCCAATTTCCACCACTCTGCAGTAAAATGGCTGAAGCAGCACAGAAGAAATTTAATTGCTATAGAATAATTGCTGGGTTTTGAAATTTTATCACACTTTTATGAAATTTATGGACTCATCCAATTTTGGCTGATTTTTACAGTCTGTAAATTTACTGACGATTGGCAACCTGGCTCCTGTTTGTTAGTCCATTGATGATTTAACCCATGAAAGCTCATTTTCTAATAAATAAGAGTGTTAATCTTTAAGGTGCTAAAGGACTGCTTGTTTTTTTTTTACATAGTTTTAGAGTCCCTGCCCTGAAGATTTTGATTAGTCATTGAGTCCTATGACCTCGTTCTTAACTTACATCAGCAAAAAGTAAGAGGTTTCCACTGTGTGTATTTGTATAATCTGACCTAATAGCATTTTGTACCCACTTTGCACACATACAGTGACTACACAGCAGAGAATGAAAACCTCTGTCTCCTATTCTCAAAAGAAATGGCACGTTTTCTCCTGAGCACTCACTGTAGATGATGCAATTTGTCTCCTTCGCTGGTTACAAACGTCCACACTACTTTTGTCTGCATGGAACAATGCTGCGTGATCCTTGGCATAATCTGCAGCAGATTCAGTGGCTATTTGTTTATTAAACACAGAAGTTCTGAGCTACCTCTGATTAATGTGAATATATGTAAATGATGTTTAACTAAATTACAAACAAACTACAAATTAACAAATCACTCAGTCTTATGCTATAAAACTGGTTACTACTTAAATCTTTTGGATAGTTTGATATATGTGTATGCCAACTGCAGCTTAAAGAGAATTGGCTTTGTATGAACAAAGACTTAACCAACATAAATATTCTCAGACAGTAATTAAACAGTCTCATTGCAGAGCCAAATATGATACCAGCATCCAGATATGCACTACAACAACTAAACTGGATGGTAAATGGATATGAAAACCTGCTTATTATCGAATGATATCTGGAGAATTTCATTGCAATCTTCTGCTTCAAGAAAATAATCATTTATTTATTGTTCTGAAAATGATTTAAGGTCTGTGGCAATCTGGTTCATGATTTAATACAGATTGGAGTCTCATGACAAATTTAAGCTTTTAATTTCTTGTCATTTCTCAGCAAGATTTTTTAACTGAATAAATGCAGGCTATTACCTGTACTCGCCTCATGTTCAAAAACTGCTGAACTGTTTTGTTCCAATTAGAAATTATAATTCACCTTTGAGTGAAAACATATGTAGGAACATTTCTACCTGCAAGGTGAAATTTTTGGAAAGTTAGGAGTAACAGAAAATAGAGGTTAGACTCAAAATCATTAAGCAACCTTAAATATAGATTCAAATAATCCCTCTGCTACAATGACTAATGGAGCTTCAATTACCAGTTGATTAGCCATCAGCAGCAAAGTTTAGCGGGAATCTTCATGCTGCAATATCTGCAGAACTTTTTTAAAAATATGGGATTTCATAAATTCAATAAAACAATGTTTTCACTTTTTTTCTCATTAACTTAATCTATTTTAGGGAAATATAAATTTTATTAAGTGGTTTTCTAACTCCATGGAAGCCAATGTGACATAAAAAGAAAATAATTCTTGTCTAAAGAGTAAGTTCTTGCCCTGTTTCTAGAACTAGAAAATTAAAATATTTTAGATATATACGAAATATGGGCTATGTCTACACTAGCCCCCGCCTTGGCGACTGGGTGCTTGCGAACAGGAGGGAGTTTTGAGAGGCTCTCCTGGAGGAGGAGAAGGAAGGAGCAAACTAAAGCACCTGGGGGTAAGTGGCTGCTTGTGTTTGGGGGTTCTGGGCTTGTGTTTGTTTGGAGTTTGGAGTGCTGAGCTGAGTGTTTGTTTGAAAGGCCGTGTGCTCAGGTGGGCAGTTGGAAGCTGTGAGTCTTGATTAGGTTTGAATTGAAACACCGTGTGCTGATTGGCTGAGCTGTAAGCAGAGGGAGGAGCTCTCAGGGAGGCCGAGCATTTAAAGCCCACTAGTAAGCGACCAGGTAGCTTTGCAACCGGGTGCTTGCGAACAGGAGGGAATTTTGAGAAGGGAGTTTAGAGGGGGAGCTTGGAGGGAGCCAGTGACTTCTATTGCCCTTAAACTTAAATCCTTTATAACAACCTCTATCTGAAACATTTAATTAAACCCTCATATATAATTAGAGTAGGAAATGGAGGCAGAAGCCCAGCAGCAGAGTGGGAGCTACCCTGTTTATTGTGTCAAGTGCAGTATGTATGACTACCTACCCTGTGGGCGGGTGGCGCATGTGTGCGCTCGATGCAAGGAGCTCCTGGCCCTCAGAGACCGAGTGCGTGCTTTAGAGGCCAGGGTGGCTGAACTGGAGGAGCTAAGGAAGGCAGAGGTGTTTGTTGATGAGACTTTCCGGGACATAGTAGGGCTGTCCCACCTCCAATCTGACAGTCCTGATGCTGTTACAGAGGATGAAAGGCTCAGGGAAGGAGAGCAGTCAATGGGAGCACAGGGAAACCATCCCATAGTTGGGACCCTCCTTCCAGAGGGTTCTATGGTATCCTCTCGCGCCGAGGATACTTCTCCGGGGGAGGGAGCACCAGCTGTTAGGAAGAAGCAGGTTTTAGTAGTGGGGGATTTGATCATTAGAAATATAGATCGTTGGGTTTGTGATGACCGGGAGAACCGTATGGTGACTTGCCTGCCTGGTGCAAAGGTTGCGGATCTCTCGAGGCATCTAGAGAGACTTATGGGCAGTGCTGGGGAGGAGCCGGTGGTCGTGGTACATGTCGGTACCTATGACATAGGGAAGGGTAGAAGAGATGTTCTGGAGGCCAAATTTAGGTTACTAGGAAAGAGACTGAAATCCAGAACATCTATGGTGGCATTCTCTGAAATGCTTCCAGTTCCACGCGCAGGGCCAGATAGACCGGCAGAACTTCAGAGTCTCAATGCGTGGATGAGACGATGGTGTAGGGAAGAGGGGTTTAGATTTATTAGGAACTGGGGACACTTTTGGGGTGGGGGAGCCTATACAGGAATGATGGGCTCCACCTAAATCAAGGTGGATCCAGACTGCTGGCATTAAACATTAAAAAGGTCATAGAGCAGTTTTTAAACTAAGAGGTGGGGGAAAGCCGATTGGTGCGGGGGAGCACGTGGATCGGACGGAGACTTCTCTTACACGAGGCTCCATAGATAGGGATGCCCTAGAAGTTAGTCAGATAGGGAACGTGGGAAATAATATATAGGCAAGATCAGATGTGAAACAATCGCATATAAAAAAATCCAAGGCGTCTGTGAAAGGCGGACATATAAATAGTGGTAGTTTTTTTAAAGTGTTTTTACACAAATGCTAGGAGTCTGTCTAATAAGATGGGTGAACTGGAGTACCTCATATCAAAGGAGGAAGTTGACATAATAGGCATCACAGAAACATGGTGGAATGAGGACAATCAGTGGGACACTATCATACCGGGATATAAATTATATCGGAAAGACAGAACAGGTCGTGCGGGTGGCAGAGTGGTACTGTATGTGAAGGATAATATAGAATCAAATGAAACAAAAATCCTAAAGGAATCAAAATGTTCCGTAGAATCATTATGGATAACAATTCATTCCTCTAATATGAATATAGCATTAGGAATATATTACCGACCACCTAACCAGGACAGTGATAGTGATGTTGAAATGTTAAGGGAGATTAAAGAGGCTATCACAATAAAAAACACAGTAATAATAGGAGATTTCAATTATCCCCATATTGATTGGGTACATGTCACCTCAGGATGGGATTCAGAGATTAAATTTCTTGATGCCTTAAATGACTGCTTCTTGGAGCAGCTGGTACAGGAACCCACAAGGGGAGAGTCAATTCTCGATATAGTCCTGACTGGAACGCAGGATCTGGTCCAAGAGGTAACTGTTACTGGACAACTTGGAAATAGTGACCACAATATAATAACTTTTAATATTCCTGTGTTGGGAAGAACACCGCAGCGGTCAAACACTCTGGCATTTAATTTCAAAAAGGGGAATTACACTAAAATGAGGAAGCTAGTTAAACAGAAACTAAAAGGTAGAGTAACTAAACTAAAATCCCTGGAAGCTGCATGGAAACTGTTTAAAGACACCATACTAGAGGCCCAACTTAAACGTATACCCCAAATAAAAAAACACAGTAAGAGACCTACCAAAGAACCACCATGGCTTAACAGCCATGTTAAAAAGGCAGTGAGAGAGAAAAGGGCAGCTTTTAAAAAGTGGAAGGCAAATCCTAGTGAGGAAAATAGGAAGGAATATAAACACTCCCAAATTAAGTGTCATAACGTAGTAAGAAAATCCAGAAAAGATTTTGAGGAACAGCTAGCCAAAAATTCAAAAAATGATAGTAAAATGTTTTTTAAATACATTAGAAGGAGGAAGCCCGCTAAAGAAGCAGTGGGGCCCTTGGACGATAAAGATATAAAAGGAGCGATCAAGAAAGACAGTGCCATTGTGGAGCGATTAAATGATTTCTTTGCTTCAGTCTTCACGGCTGAGGATGTTACAGAGGTTCCTAAATCTGAGCCAGACTTTTTAGGTGACATATCTGAGGAACTCTCCCAGATTGAAGTGACATTAGAGGAGGTTTTGGAGTTAATTGATAAGCTGAATAGCAACAAGTCTCCAGGACCAGATGGTATTCACCCAAGGGTTCTGAAAGAACTCAAATGTGAAATTGCGGAGTTATTAACAGTGGTTTGTAACCTATCCTTTAAATCTGTTTCAGTACCCAATGACTGGAAGACGGCCAATATAATGCCAATATTTAAAAAAGGCTCCAGAGGAGACCCTGGCAATTATAGACCGAAAAGTCTAACATCAGTACCAGGCAAATTAGTAGAAATAATAGTAAAGAATAAAATTGCAAGGCACGTAGAAGAGCACGAATTGTTGGGCAAAAGTCAGCATGGTTTCTGCAGAGGGAAGTCGTGTCTAACTAATCTATTAGAATTCTTTGAAGGGATTAATAAACATGCGGACAAGGGGCACCCAGTGGACATAATATACCTAGATTTCCAGAAAGCCTTTGACATGGTCCCACACCAAAGGCTTTTATGTAAATTAGGCGGTCATGGGATAGGAGGAAAGATCCTTTCATGGATCGGGAATTGGTTAAAAGACAGAAAACAAAGGGTTGGAATACATGGTAAATTTTCACAATGGAGGGGGGTAACTAGTGGTGTTCCCTAGGGGTCAGTCCTGGGACCGATCCTGTTCAGCTTGTTCATCAATGATCTAGAAAATGAGGTAAGCAGCGAGGTGGCAAAGTTTGCAGATGACACCAAGTTGTTCAGGACAGTCAAAACCAACAGGGATTGTGAAGAACTACAAAAAGATCTCAGCAAACTGAGTGATTGGGCAGCAAAATGGCAAATGAAATTTAATGTGGGTAAGTGTAAGGTAATGCACATTGGAAAAAATAACCCAAATTACACGTACAACATGATGGGGTCAAATTTAGCTACGACAGATCAGGAAAGGGATCTTGGAGTTATAGTGGATAGTTCTCTGAAGACATCCACGCAGTGTGCAGCGGCAGTTAGTAAAGCAAATAGGATGTTAGGAATTATTAAAAAAGGGATAGATAATAAGACAAAAGATATCATACTTCCCCTATATAAAACTATGGTACGCCCACATCTTGAGTACTGTGTGCAGATGTGGTCTCCTCACCTCAAAAAAGATATATTGGCATTAGAAAAGGTACAGAAAAGGGTGACTAAGATGATTAGGGGTTTGGAACGGGTCCCATATAGGGAGAGGCTAGAGAGACTGGGACTTTTCAGTCTGGAAAAGAGGCGATTGAGGGGTGATATGATAGAGGTATATAAAATCATGAATGGTGTGGAGAAAGTGAACATAGAAAAATTATTTACCTTTTCCCATAATACAAGAACTAGGGGACACCAAATGAAATTGATGGGTAGTAGGTTCAAAACTAATAGAAGGAAATTTTTCTTCACACAGCGCACAGTCAACCTGTGGAACTCCTTGCTGGAGGGGGCTGTGAAGGCCAGGATTCTATTAGGGTTTAAAAAAGAGCTCGATAAATTTTTGCAGGTTAGGTCCATAAATGGCTATTAGCCAGGGGTAAAGTATGGTGCCCTAGCCTTCAGTACAAGGGCAGGAGATGGATGGCAGGAGATAAATCACTTGATCATTGTCTTCTGTTCTACTTCTCTGGGGCACCCGGCATTGGCCACTGTCGGCAGACGGGATACTGGGCTGGATGGACCTTTGGTCTGACCCAGTATGGCCATTCTTATGTTCTTATGTTCTTCCAAAAGGGGGATGCTAATGAGACACTTCAGCAGATGCTAATGAGGTGCAGTCATGAACATGCAGTGCCTGATTAGCATAATGCCATCCGCAGTGATTTGAAAGTGCCGCTTTCAAATCACTTTCAAATCGCACACCGCCTGTGTAGACAGGGGCCTTTCAAAAGGACCCCCCCAGTCTTCAAAAGCCCCCTATTCCTAAAACCAAACCTTCCTTTCGAAAGGCCCCCATCTACTTGGGCAGCAAGCGATTCAAAAGCAGCACTTTCGAATCACTGCAGCTAGCATTATGCTAATAAGGCATTGCACATTCAGGGTACTGCCTCATTAGCATCTGCCAAAGTATCTTATTAGCAACCCCCTTTCAAAAAGGTGGGGGCTAGTATAGACATAGCCACGTTGAAGCAGAATTTGTATTTTGGCAGAGTTAAACCATGGTTCACAATCTGAGTTTTATTTTACTTTCAAGTTTCATGATTTTCAAGTTTTGCCAAAATATATTCTACTCCTAGGCTACGTCTACACTAGCACAGTATGTCGAAGTAGCCTATTTTGATGTAAGAACATCGAAATAGGCTACTTTAATGCTTAATGTCTACATATCCTCCAGGGCTGTTGCCATGGACATTCCAAGGTAGCAATGGAGAACGTCGAAAGAAGCTGCCCCGGAAGGAAATGTGGAGCATCCACACACACAAGCACTCCCTGTCAAAATAAGGGGCCAGCAAAGCCCCAAGCCGCTCCCTTAAAGGGCCCCTCCCAGACACACTTGGCCTGCACAGCACGAGATCCACAGAGCCGACAACCAGTTGCAGACCCCAGGCATGTAGCATGGACCCCCAGCTGCAGCAGCAGCAGCCAGAAGCCCTGGGCTAAAGGCTGCTGCACGCTGCAACCAGAGAGCCCTGCAGGGGCTGGACAGAGCGTCTTTCAACCCCTCAGCTGACAGCTGCCATGGAGGACCCCACTATTTTGACGTAGTGGGATGCAGATCATCTACACACACCTTCAGATAGGAATAGCAATTTTGATGTCTCACCGCCTAAAGTCAATTTCAACAGCGAAATAGAGCACGGTGCATGTAGACGTGATGCATACTATTTCAACGTTGTGCCAGCTACTTCCAAGTAGCCGGCTAGTGTAGATGCACCCCTAATGTTTTATAGCTTTTGGCAAAATATATTCTACCCCAAAGGTTCTACCCCTAAGGTTTTATAGAGAACTTCACTAGCACTATCTTTTACCAGAAAAGACTGATAATACATAATTCTTCTTCCCATAGCACACATTCTAAATCCTTTTATTAGGTTACTTCAAATAATAGCTTTTGATCTATTAATAGTTCAGTGGTGGTGGCAGCAGTATAGCAGAGGAGGGGGAGAAGAAGGAGGAGACAGTAATGATGCATGGCCTTGCACTAGCACCAGCTAACTGCACTAAGAGTAAAATTCATGATTGCGACCTTCTCTTCAGCCAACTAAATGAGCAATGCCTCTAGGTCAGGCAGCAGCAGCAGGAGCTTTGTGTAGAATTGTTTGTTTTAGCATGAGACAAGTTGGCCATAAGTTTGAATTAAGTTATTTTCATACTCCTGTCTGGCCCTTGAATGTGAATGTTAGCATTTGGCTGTTGCTAGAAAAAAATTGCTGTAAATTCATATTGCCGATATTTTAAATATAGTGGAAATCAATTAATACATAGTGATGGGGTGCACAGACCCCTCACTGAAGAAAGAAACAACAGTACAACGCTGATGTTTCAGATGGAATGGAAATTATTTTATATGGTATGGTATGGTGTACAGACCCCACAGTGGGCCCATATAGCTGCACCCCAATAGACCCACAGAAAATGCTCTAGCCAGTGTTCCCTGTAAACTGAGTGCTTGAGCAGCCACCCAGGAGAGCTTCAGGTGCTGCCCAGCTGATTAGCAGAGTGCCCACAGTTGCCTGTAGCCAGTAGCATGGGTTTCTATTGGTGATGCACATCTGTATATGCTTTGGTTCACATAAGAATTTTTTCTGCCCTGAATGGAAAAAATTAGAGGGAATGCTGGATCCAACTGCAGAAAGCAGAGAAAAGGGACCCATCCAGCTTAGAAGGGGAAAGCAAGGTAGATTTATGCTGTGAGCTCCCTCCAGGGGTTCTGGAGAAGCCTTCCTGAAGGTAGAAGACTGCATGTGAAGCTCATTTGGGGCTGGCAGTTTTGGTTAAGGTTTTTTTTTTTTTCCACCTTAAACTGGTCTGGAAGAGGAAGGCACACAGTAAGAAATGGTGTAAGGTGGATAAATCAGATGTCATCTTTGGGGGCCAGACACTTTGTTTTCTAAAGCCCTGGATCAGAGCCTAATGGGCGTTCCCAGACTCCCCTGCCAGATGCCCCTACTACAAGAAGGACATAGACCACTTGCCTTTTCTGCTGCACCTCTGACTAAGAGATAAGTTGGACAGTAAATCCTACCTATATGGAGGTGTCACTAAGGATGCTCACCACTATGACATGAACCCACAGACAGTTCTCTTATGCAGGGATTGATTACCTCTGGTTCTATGTTGTATGCAGCAAAGCAAATGTGGCATATTCCCCCAACTGAGCAGCAGTGTTAAACAAAAACCCCGACCACTGGGTTCATCAGGGGACATTCTAGGGGTTGCCAATATACTCAATGGTTTCTTTAGATCCACTTATAACATTGGCATTATAGAGACATAGTTTGACTAGACAGCTCTCCAGCAACACAGGAAAGTGGGAAAAAATCTTCAGCTCTTTAAGGGCATGTCTATGCTGCAAAAAAACGAAAACAAAAATGCCCCATTGCAGTGAATGTCAGAGCCTGGGTCAACTGACTGAGGCTTGCACTATGGGACTAAAACTCTGCATGTCGGCATTACCACCAAGAGCCCAAGGATCTTATCCCCCGTCACTCGGGCCTGCGCTCCAGCCCAAGCAGGAATGACTGCATTGCTATGTTTTAGCCCTGTAGCAGGACTTGAGCTCTGAGACTCACTGCAACTTTGTTATTATTATTATTACTATTATTATTACTATCTCTGAATATATGGTCCTCAGTGTTCCTTTAATATACTGTAGCTTTAATATACTGAAAAACCCGCATGCACAGCCGCAAGGCAGTATTTTAGACTCTACATACTCTTGAGGTTGGTTGCGCTTTTCCACCCCTCATGTAAGTTGAGACACAGCCTGACAGACACTGCAGTGTCTAAGATCATTAACATGGGTAAAGAGCAAGCAGTACTGTAGCACCACAAAGCAGGCCCATACCCAGGGTGGTGCAAGGGGGCTAAGTACACCCCCTCCAATGGGCCGGGGGGCCCTGTGGACCTCAGAAAGTGACTTGCAGCTGCTGATAATGCCCACCACCTGCCCCCTGACCCCGTGTTTGGCCTTAGCGGGAAGATCTTTGGGCCTTAGTGGAGTAGGGGCCCCCTGCCACTGCAGCTGCCTCTCCAATGGACCCAGCTGTGGTGGTGGCCCAGCTTTAACAAAACCTAACAAACCTCTACTTTGGCAAACTGCAATTTTTAAGAGGCTTTCACCTTAGCCATATTTTCCCAAGGTCAGAAAAAGGCATTCCCGCGACATTAGGGCTATTTCCATCTAAATTCCAAGTACCAATGCATGGAGATGCTTTGCGTTGTGAGAATTTTTGTAACATGAGAAAAACAGCATTTCTTCTGAATCACATTTTCAGGAACAGATGAGCGGGTTTAGCTTAAACGCTGGATGGGCAGCGGGGGAAGGGGAGGTCATCCTGACAGCATAGAAAATTTCAGTCTAAACAGTGTGAGGACGGTGCAGTGTTAAGATACTAAACCCAGGGTATTTCACAGCCAGTGCTGCACTATCCAGGGTGGCCAGATGGCCCAATTTCATAGGTAGAGGGCCAATGGGAGCTGAGGGATTTTGCTGGGGATGAGGGCAGCATACAAAGTGCTTCCCCTTCTCATCCGCAGCACAGAGCGCCAGAGGGAGCAGCTAGCCATTTTGTGCAGCACTGTCCTGTGCATAGGGGCAGGCTGAATTAAAAGGCTTGACAGGCCGGATCCAGCCCATGGGTCGGATCCTGCCCACCCCGCCCTACGGCTACTGGCACCGTTACCAGCTCTGTCAATGTCATGCAGGGAGATACAACAAACAGTGAAACAGAAGAGTACAAAGATTATTTCTAGTTCAGCCCCTTTAACGGGCAATTTTGTCCCAATTCCAGACAAGCTGTTTCTAATATCATCTAGAGTCGCCTGCTAGCAAAGAGTAGGAGTATCTGTGCATTTGGAGAAAAGCAAAGGACATCTGACTTGAGAATATAGTTCACATAATTAACACACTGGGTCACAAGCCTGTGTACAGCTTTTCACGAGACCTTTACATTTTTCACTTTTTTATCTGGCACCATTCAGAGCGTGTCAGGAAGCTGATAATACACAATGGAATGTTCCATTCCTTTATCTGTCCTTCTACTGCCTTCAGAGTTTACAAAAAAAAAAAAAAGGGAGGGGGGCTTTTCAACAGTATAATTACATGTGAAAAGGCTCCCAGTACTCCCAGTACCACACAGGGTTGCATTATGTCATATGAGAATGAAATGAGAGGAAAAGCTTTTCATTATATGTTTTTACTGTTGTTCATTTGTGCATTCAGTTAACAATACTGTACTGACTCTGGCTTGTGTGTGTACTCTTAAGCTCCAACAAACAATGTATCTGCTAGTATTTCACCCACCAGCCAGCATTAATTAAAACTAACAAAAAAATAGCTATCAAAACAAAAAAGCAGTCAAGTAGCACTTCAAAAACTAACAAAATAATTTATTAGGTGATGAGCTTTCGTGGGACAGACCCACTTCTTCAGACCTCAGCCATAACAGACATAGCAGGCATACCAGACATGGTCTGAAGAAGTGGGTCTGTCCCACGAAAGCTCACCTAATAAATTATTTTGTTAGTCTTTAAAGTGCTACTTGACTGCTTTTTTGTTTAGATAGTATATAGACTAGCACGGCTCCCTCTCTGTTACTAAAAAAAATAGCTTTTATTCTTATAATTCTAAATAGAGATAGATAAGCTTCAAAAGGTTCTGACTGTCATCAGCACCCTAATGGAACCATTAGATGCACTGTTTAGAAGACTGCATTTTTTTGTACAAGTCTGGAGAAATAATCTAAATTTGTTGATGCAGGATGGATTCACAAAAATACTGCTGTCTGCCATCATAATTTGGGGCATAAGTGACTCACATAACGTTTGATGGACTCCATTTAAAAGATAAATTATTTGCTTTCCATTTTACATTGAGTATGCCCCATATCACAGGGGACCAAGTCTGTAAAAGGGTCAATAATTGAAAACCTGTCAAAGTATGCACCATTTCACACATTCTAAGCGTACAAGCCATCAGTGTGTCTCTGTCAGTCAACTACAATAGCCAGTCACTGTCTGGTGTAGGTCTTATCACAGGACTTAACATCGACCACACCATCAGGGGCTCTTTCACCTGCACATCTACTAATAATATATCCCATCCTGTGCCAATAATGCCTCACTGCAATTTACATTGGCCAAACTGGACAGTCTCTGCATAAAAGAATAAATAGACATAAATCAGACATCAGGAATGGTAATATACAAAAACCTGAAGGAGAACACTTCAGCCTTCCCGGACACTCAGTAACAGATTTAAAAGTAGCAGTCCTACCACCAAAATATTTCAAAAATAAAAAGCAAAAGGACATTTCAGAGCTGCAATTCATTTGCAAATTTGACTCCATCAACAAAGGATTGAACAGAGACTGGGAGTGGTTAACCCATTACAAAAATAGTTTCTCCGTTCTTGATGTTCACACCTCCACATTAGCAAATGACAATGGGCCACATCCACCCTGACTGAATAGACCTGGTCAGGTCTGACTCTCCCCTTTACTGAGAATCCCTCTTTAAATCCTCCTCTGAACCCCTCCCCCGCAACTCATGCATCTGATGAAGTGGCTCTGTGCCCACAAAAGCTTATGCTCCAAAATATCTGTTAGTCTATAAGGTGCCACAAGACTTCTTGTTCCATTTTATTAGATACCTTTGCTATGTCCAGTCTTCACAATCTGGCGAGCAGTGAACAATATTCTTCATCTTCTTCGGAAACAAATTTTAGAAAAATGTTTTTTTTCCAAACTTCATTTGCTACATTCGGGTTCAAGGATTTGACTGGAAAGGGGTGGAAGTGGGAGGGAAAAGAAGATGGAGACAGTGGAGAGGAGCGGAGGTGGGGTGTGGGTGGGGCCTGGGCTGAGCAGTGGTTGCATATGGGCCGGGCAACAGGCTGGGGAGTTTGTTTCCTCAAGCAGTAGTTTCAGCCACTGCCTGTGCTCTGCCAGCCTCACTTTCTAAAGATTTGACATTCCAGTGGCCTTGTAATTTGCTTCACCAAGACATATACTTGACTTCTTTTCTGATATACATTATTCAGCATAACTTCTTCCACCCATGTGTTTAGTTTGGGATGATTTCATCTTTATTTTCTTCTACAACGGATGATATTTCTTTAAAAATGTTGCCAAAGCATAGTTGCAATATGATTTCATAGGCTTTTATTCTGTTTATCAGCGATTTAGGATAATTATTGTCAGACATGCTGTTGTGAACACGAGCAAGATCTAAATCGAGATTATTCGTGTTCATTTTGTCAGACGGGATGTTGGTTGGACTCAGATAGAAATCTTATCTGCAGCGTGAATAGCTTTTCAACAAGCAAAATCATAGGGGAATTGTTACAGAAACTTCTTTCCCTCCCCACCCTCCCCAGCCCCTGCACACGCAGAAATAAACTCAGATCCAAAACAACAGCTACTGGCATCTCTGGTGGGTGTCTAGTACACCTCATGTGACTGGCAGGGAGTGGTGGGATCCTAAATTAAAAACAGTTTGCTCAAAACTGAGTCAATCTTTGTCTTGAACAAAATGTTTTGCTGGAATCTAACTCTGGACGTTATAAAGGTATCATGAAGCATATGACCAAGAAGCTGTGCATTTTTAGCACTGCTTCTTACAGAAGGGAATAAAGGCCATTATTTCATGACCATTTAAGTCTGCCCTCCCTTATGCATTTTTGTTCTGTATGAGGCCAAGCTTCTTTTTTTCCTCAAAAGATCAGGTTGTCATGTTTCCTATGACATTTTACATTTTTGGATTTATTCACTGACCTTACATTATCTTAAAGGACAGCACGAAATACCCAGGAAGTTGTGAACCTTACTAGATTATGCTACCAATTATTTCCTTCCTCCAGGGGGATATATTCCCTAGAGAAAGCAGTGGCTAGCACACGTTTTCCACTTACTGCAGTTATTGCCAGTGTCTTAATGGAGGACTTGTTTGAACAGCACACTATGCTGGAATCCAATTTAAGGCCAAGACTGAGGCTCACATATGTTAATGAGATTCTGACATCTTTTCTTTCCTCCCTTTGTCCATCCAGTCCCCCTCCTGCCTTTTTGTTTTGAGATATCAGAGCTAGCTGACAGAAGCTCTAATTCCCTGCTTTAAGCCAGCAGTGGAGAAAACGGGGCAAGCACGGGTTGTTCTAAATGACACACCCTTTTATACCTTTTTGGTTTTTCATTAGTTTTTTCAAAAACCTTCAAAATGATCCTGGTCTCATTTCAAAAATGCTAGCAGAATTGTCACTGACAGCGATTTGTCTGTTCCTACTTCTGAACCACTTAACACAACAGGATTCATTTCTGTTATTAATAACCCAATTATATATGTTATTAGCAAGCCGGACTAATAATGAACATTTAGCGCTCTTTGTATTATTAATTTGTATCATGGTAGCAGCTAGAAGGACTCACCCCATTGTGTTAGGCACTGAACATACAAATATTAAAAACTATCTCCAATAACACCCCATGCCTACAAACATCTTGTATTCTATGCATGAGATGGCAGATAATGGAGCTACCAATACACTGGAGGAAAAAGCATACCAGGGAGATTATTATAATTTATAACTTCTTTTTCTTCCTTTACCTTTCCTACCATATATCTGTTCTTCCCATCTCTCAAAATCTTTCTGCTGTTCACATATGCATTAAAACAAAGGAGTTTGTCAGTGACCTTGCAAGCTAAAAACTTTCCCAACATTTTTAATAAATGCTTGAATTTCAGCAAGTACTAAAGACTTCTGGTTTGACAACCTGGGTAAATGATGGAGAAATAGTAGGTAGAACACAGGAACCAGAGAAGACATTTCCCCTGTATCTCCTTGGTAATGTTCCAGAGGATGACAGGGTACTTACTGATGGCTCATTCAAGCCTTGATCTGCTGGCTGAGATTGCCAACAAATTAACACAGCACTTGACTGGACCTCCTAAGACATTGTGTCCAGTTTTCTGGGGACTGGGGGCGGGGACAGAACCTCCAGGGAAAGAGTGGGTCTAGCACTGCTGCAATGGAATAATTATTGGGTTCTGACCATGCTTAAGCTCATGCTCACCTCAGGACTGCTGATGCCTGTGGTAGGACCAAGAGAGCATGGAGCATAGGACCCAACTTTGACAAGGTGGTACGGGACCAGCTCCATGCTCCCTCTCCTCCTGTCTGCCCTAAGAGCCACTCTGAGCATGCTGCACAGCACTGCAGCAGTGATTAAAAGGACCCAGGAGTCTGGCCACCACTGGGGCCCAGAGCAACTCTCAGCAGGCCTGGGCTGTAGTGTTGCTGCTGAGTCTGATCTGTCTGCAGAGCAGGACCTAGAGGGGCTGGAACAGCCTCAGAAGCAGGTCAAACTCCAGAACTCACTTTCCCAGACTGGAGTCAGCTGTCTCCCACTGCTGATACCCTTTATCACCTTTCATTCCCGCTTCTACACCTCCACACTCAACCCCTCAGTGCAGGGACCTGCTGCTGCTCCTCCTCTCACCACACAGTTCCTTGCTATCACAGCCAGTCCTATTGTATAATTGTATACAGAAGCTTATCTATTTCCACCTTAAAATTACTCAGCTTGCATAATTGTATACAGAAGCTTATCTATTTCCACGTTAAAATTACTCAGCCTGCATGAGTTCACTGGATTTTAAAATGAACATGTAAACAATTATTATAATCACTGTCCTAGATTTACACCAAATCTTGTGCCAAGTGATGTGCCTAATGAAATCTGGTGATTCACTAAATCTGTTTATGATGCTTATATGTGTATCATTTTTATATGTGGAGTTATAAGTATTGGCTCTGTGTTAGTAGTTGAAATACTGATTTCTGGGCAACCACAATAGGAGGTGTGAAAACCTACTGTAAAAGGATTCCTGGCCAGGTAAGGTGTCATTGGACTGCAATCCACATCTGAGGAATTTGGCTGTGGACGTGTACTCTGGAAGACAGCAAATAGCAGAATGCACAAAAAAAAAAAGGCATGGACAGGTGACCTGCTCATGGACAGGCTCCATTTTTGGCATATTCCCATACTGGGAGGAACAATGGATTTCACTTCACATGAGCAAGGGTATAAAGGGGACCCTGAGATTCCTCCATTTTAGCTCATCACTTCAGGCACATCTCTGCTATGAACTCAGCCTGGAAGGATTGCTGAGCCATCCTAACAAATGATATACTCCAGAGACTTTTAAGATAGCTGCCTACTTCATCTGCCACAAGCCTGCATCAAGAACTTTGTGGGTGATGTATGTAATTTTATTGCTTTAACAATTTTTACTCTCACCCTATTCTTTCTTTTTTTCTTTTTATTAATAACCCTTTAGATTTTAGATTCTAGAGGATTGGCACACATGCTTTTTTAGTAAGATCTTTGGATAAGATCTTAAGATACTCATTGACCTGGGGATGTGGCTGGTCCTTTTGGACTGGAAGAACCTGTGTGGATTTAGTAAGATTGGTTTTCATAACCACGCATCTGTGTTAGGAAGGATATTGGTTGTGGTACATGGGAAGCTGGAGTCTCTGAGGGAGTTGCTTGTGTGACTTCTCGCTGGCCAGAGGAGCAATAGAAGTGTTCTTTGTGAGTGGTTTGGTGTGCCTTATAGAGGAGGATGCCCAGTCTTAGATTGTAAGTTGTCCTGTTTTAAGCAATTTGTTCTGATTTGACTCTCTTAGCTGTGCCTGGAGGAACCTCATATATTGCAGGCTGTTATCTTCTACAGCTCCTATTAGGAGACTATTCTAAAAATACAGAAATACAGGGCCAAAGGGGACCTTGAGAGTTCATCAAAACCAACCCCCTGCTCTCAGGCAGGACCAAGTAAACCTAGACCATCTCTAGCCTTTTCTGAAATACTTCTGATGACAGGGATTCCAAAGAAACCTGTTGCAAAGCTTAACTACTCTTCCAGTTAGAAAGATTTTTTCCTAATATCTAACCTACATCTCCCTTGCTGCAGATTAAATTCATTACTTCTTGTCCTACTTTCATTGGACATGGATAACAAGTGGTTGTAATCCTCTGAAGAGCACACCTTAGTAAAGCTAAGACTTATCAGGTCTGGTCTCCCTGTTTTCCCTCATCCAAAACATGTTCCATATTTTTCCCATCTAGGTGAAGTTTCCTAAACTTTATACCATTTTTATTGTTCTTCTGTAGACACTCTCCAATTTGTCCACATCTTTCCTACAGAGTGGTTCCTAGAACTGACCAACAAATTCCACCTCAGACCTAACCAATGCTGAATAGACTGGGACATCTGCCTTCCAAGTCTATCATGTAACCCTTCTGTTTATACACCCCAGAATGATATAATCCTTTCTTGAAACTGGACCACAGAATCTCACCCCAATGATGTTTAGAAACAGTCTTCTAGTTTCCAGTCTAAATGTATACACAGCCAGGTTTACCCATTTTTTCTATCCCAGCTTTGTTCTTTAGCATAAATAACATTTCTCCCATCCTGCTGTGTACCACCTGATGTATTTATACAAGAAAAATTAACAGTCTTTATTTTGGCTGGGCTAACAAATTTATGCCAATGGAATGAAAGTTTAGTGATGTACTTACTTGCCCAGTAGGAATTAGATTGAGGCCTTCAGGTAATTTAACATAGATCCTTGAACAGCTATTAGAAAGCAAATAATTTCATATGGCTAATAGGGAAGGGTATCGAAATGTGAATTACACAATTGCTGTTATGATTTTAATGTGGCACATAATGTGATTCAACAGGCATTTAAATACAATTTGAAGCATAACAAGTTACTTTTTGCTCTTTTATGATAAACTTCAAATAGAGATAAGGGAGGGTGGTCTTGTGGTAAAGACAGTGCAATTTAAAATGAAAGAAATCAAGAGCCAGAGTCCCAGCTCTGCCACAGAATTCTTGTGTGATCTTGAGCACATCACTTAAACTTGACTCTTGAACGTACTTTAAAAACAGGTCTAACTTGCAAGTAGTCCCATTTGAACCATGTGCTAGCTACCTACTTGAATTAAGACCTTGTTCACTCTACCTCAGTTTCCTAGCCGCAGAATGTAGCCTTAGAATCAATAACAATTACTACCTACCACCCCAGGGCTACGATATGTTGGGACCTCTTGCAGCTGCAAAACTATGAATAAAGGCAATTAGTCTAGCCATTAGCATGTTAGTCATATTAGCATGTTTTTGTTACAGTATAAAAACAAAATTTGAATAATACTGCATCACACTGCTAAAATGAAAGTGATGATACAGAGTAGAGGAACTTATACAAATGAAAATATGTGAGCGAATTTGGTTATGACTTTCTTTTTTTCACAGTAATGCAAGTTGCTCAATAATGCCTGGACAATTTCAATAATACCTCAGACATTTGAAATCCCAACCTCCTGAGGAAAAAAAAAGGCAATGAGAATAAAATTATAAACGGACTGGTACATATACAATAAGAAGACAAATCTGTGACTGAATAACAAACTGTGTAAAAAACAAACAAACAAACAAAAAAGCTCTGAAGTGAGTTCTTTATTCTGAAGTAGTCCTAAGCCATTCTAGTTGGCTACAGTATTCTTTTGAAATAATATCATGCACTAAAGAAAGCAAAGATACATTGGTCCTTAGCTTAAGCAGAGCAAGACTGTCGCTGTTCTTCTGCTGCAATATTAACTCCAACCTTAATGCTGTGTTCTGAAATTACTTTTTCTTAAGACACATGAAAAGGAAAAATAAAACCTTTCCCTTTATCTTTCTCAGCTCCTCCACTCCATTACTTCTACAGGATTTGCCTGGTCAGGAGTTTGCAGAAAAGTAATATGTCCATTGCTCCAAAGAGCACTGCATGAAATATCAAAACAACCCTATGGGGGGGGAAAGCATGATGTGATAAAAAGAGAATGGATAAACAATATTGTGCATGCAATCTTCTTAAGCACGTTTGTAAATAAGCTCTGAGAATTAGCAAGCTTGGCACTAATGTTTGTTGTGCTGGTAGAAGTATCCTATAATGAATTTCAATGATTAGAGCTACCAGACAAAGTGGTCCTGTTTTTGTGGAAAATTCTCCCAACCTTCTCTCATTAATCTGGTTGCTTTCCTGTTTTATCATGAGGATTGTGGTCAGTAAAGCTATTAAACCCCAGCATTGGTGAGTAAATCCATTAATACAAAATTTAAACACAAAGCTTAGTGAGAAATTCTATGAAAATAAAGAATTTTGAATAGGGCAGAGTAAACTAATCACACCATCAGATATTATATCTCTCATGAAGTTGTGGAGAAATAAAAAAGGCAGACTGCTAGCTGTATGCTTTCTGGAATATTAACTATGTACATTTCTTTTTATTTACTATCCCCTTGGTGAAAGTTTCTTAATAACCGTCACAGATTTAACAGCAAATACTATCCAAACTGTAGAAGGATACTCTCGTTTCTCACAGCTTACCCACAAGTGGGCTTGGATAAGATACAGACAAGAAAATCTCAAGGTGTTGTAAGAAGTATTCTCGGTGTTTCAGTAGCTTCCCTTTCTCCAGATGAATTAAAGGAACCAGGGTATCCACTGATAGCTAAAGAACACAGAATGAGTGAAAGCCAAGTCTCTGATTATTTCTGATCTCCTGTTTCACTATTCTGGTGCAATTTTATTATGACTACTAATTCTATCTCAATTTACTCTGCTATACTTGGATACACTGAAGGAATTCTAAGATTTCCGATTTCACATAGCACTTTGAACATTTTTCTATATTGATTCACATGGTACCTTTTAGAAAATTCATAGTCCAAAAGGACTTATATAGCAATATACTATGTACCGAAGATGTCAGAGTTTCCCAGGAATAAATTCTTCTTCTTTTTGGACTGAGCCATTGATCAGCGGATTTCATCTTCTATGACAGCACTGGTGAGCGACTAAACCAATCCTTGATCGACAGAGCCGACTACAAGTGTCACATAAAAAGCCACCAACAGCAGGTGTTCTACGTTCTTTTACCATCCTTTGCTTATGCTATAGGGCATGGATATGCTGACTGTCAAAGCAATTAAGAGCCTGTACAGTGGTTTTGCCACTAGGACAGTCTGTCCTGAACTAGAGTTTCCAAATCATTGGGAGATATGCCACATGACTTCAGGTTGGCCTTTAAGATGTATTCATAGTGCTTATACTGACCACCGATAGAGCACTTGCCATGAGCAAGCTGGCCATAAAAGACCGTTGTTGGTATACATATATCAACCATCTTCACAACATGACCAATCCAGTGAAACTCTCTGTTCATAAGCATTGCATCCAGATCCATGACATCACACAACTCAAGAACCTCAGTGTTAGGGGGTTTGTTCCATCGGTTCATGTGGGCAGTCCTCCTCAGACAGCACATATGATCAAGTTTCAAAACATGGTGGAGATAAATTGTCCATGACTCCAAGCCATACACCAGGATATTCAGGACAACTGCCTGATATTCTGCTACCTTGGTATGGAGTTTAATACCATTGTCATTCCATAGGTGTTTGGTCAATTTTCCAAAGGCAGTGCTGGCTTTGGCTAATTGAGCAGATACATCATGATCTACGTTTCTGCTAGAGGACAGTACACTTTCAATGTAGCGGAACTTGTCAACAGCCTTAAAGACTGTACCAGCAGCAGTGATCACTAGAGTGCCGGGCTCTTTCCAAACAGTCTGAGGCATAACTTCTGTCTTCTCAAGGTTCACTGCGAGTCCAAAGCAGTGAGCAGAAATATCAAGTATCAAAATGATCAAAGATCAAAAAGATCCTGTACATACTTCACTGAATGAACTAACAATGCACAGTGATCAGCAAACAAAAGCTCATGGATAGTTGTACTAACCACTTTAGTGCAAACCTAAAGTCTCCGGAGACTGAAAATACTGCCATCTGTTCAACTGAATGCGCAATGGGCAGTCCTTAAAAGCAACTAACAGCAACATTGAAAAGTAGATGTTGGACAGGAGAGGGAAAAGGACACATACTTGCTTTGTGCCATTTGATATTTCAAAGGGTGCTGACATCTCTCCATTGTTCAGGATGTGACCAAGTATGCCATCATGACAGGACCAGACAACGTTGATAAATTTTAAAGGACAGCCATTTCGCCCATGTATTTTCCAGAGCCCATTTCTGTTGGCCATGTTCAATCACACAGAATCACAGAATCACAGGGCTGGAAGGGACATCAGGAGGTCATCTAGTCCAGCCCCCTGCTTCAAGCAGGATCAACCCCTACTAAGTCATCCCAGCCAGGACCTTGTCCAGCCAGGACTTAAAAACCTCAAGGGATGGAGAATCCACCACCTCTCTAGGCAACGCATTCCAATGCTTCACCATTGTCCTGGTGAAGAAGTTTTTCCTAATATCTAACCTACACCTTTCCCTCTTCAACTTCTGACCATTACTCCTTGTTCTGCCATCTGACACCACTGAGAGCAGTTTCTCACCCTCCTCTTTAGAGCTCCCCTTCAGGAAGTTGAAAGCTGCTGTTAAATCACCTCTAAGTCTTTTCTTCTGCAAACCAAACAAGCCCAAATCCCTCAGCCTATCCTCATAGGTCTTGTGCTCCAGACCCTTAATCATTTTTGTTGCCCTTCGCTGAACCTGCCCTTCGCTGAACCTGCTCCTGAATCCGCATCCTTTTTATACTGGGGGGCCCAAAACTGCACACTATATTCCAGATGTGACCTCACCAGTGCTGAATAAAGAGGAATAACTACTTCCCTAGATGTGCTCGAAATGCTCCTCCTAATGCACCCCAGTATGCTGTTAGCTTTCTTGGCTACAAGGGCACACTGTTTACTCATATCCAGCCTTTCATCCACCATAACCCCTAGGTCCCTTTCCATCATACTGCTGCTGAGCCAGTCGGTCCCCAGCCTGTAACAATGTTTGGGATTCTTCCACCCCAGGTGCAGGACTCTACATGTCTCCTTATTGAACTGCATCAGATTTCTTTTGGCCCAGTCCTCCAATTTATCCAGGTCCCTCTGGATTCTCTCTCTACCCTCCAACGTGTCTACCTCTCCCCCTAGTTTTGTTTCATTTGCAAACTTGCTGAGGGTGCAACCCAGTCCCTGATCCAGGTCATTCATAAAGATGTTGAATAACACTGGCCCCAGAACCAAGCCTTGCGGCACTCTGCTTGGAACAGACTGCCATCCACATATTGAGCTATTGACCACTACCCATTGGGCCCGACCATCGAGCCAGCTTTCTATCCATCTTATAGTCCAAGGTTCCAATCCATATTTCCTTAACTTATGGACAAGAATGTTGTGGGAGACTGTATCAAAAGCCTTGCTGAAGTCAAGGTATATCACATCCACTGACTTCCTCATGTCCACAGAGCTTGTTACCTCATCATGGAAGCTGACTGGATTGGTGAGGCAGGACTTGCCCCTGGTGAATCCATATTGGCTACTTTTGATCACTTTCCCCTCTTCCAAGTGCTTCAAAATGGATTCCTTGAGGATTCCCTCCATTATTGTCCCAGGGATTGAGGTAAGGCTGACGGGTCTATAGTTCCCTGGATTGTCCTTCTTTCCTGTTTTAAAGGTGGGCACTACATTTGCCTTCTTCCAGTCATCTGGTATCTCCCTCGATCTCCAAGCGTCTTCAAGGATAATGGCCAAAGGTTCAGCAATGACCTCTGCCAATTCCCTCAGTACCCTGGGGTGCATTAAATCCAGACCCATGGACTTGTGCACATCTAGTTTTTCTAGATAGCTCAGAGCTTGTTCCTTCCCCGCAGATGGCTGACCTCCACCTTCCCATACTGCATCATCTAGGACCATCATTGGGAAGTTGACTTTGTCTGTGAAGACTGAGGCAAAAAAAGCATTGAGTACTTCAGCTTTTCCTGCATCATCTGTCAAATCAATGAAGATCACATAGCAGTCCTAATGTTGCTCTCTGCATTTCTCTTGTATCTGTCTGTCTGTAAATATCACATCAGCAGTGCCTCAACCACCACAAAATCCTCACTGGCTTTCAGGAATGATTCCATTTTTGAACACATGCAGTGAAAGCCAGTTGTGAGGATGCAAGCCAGGATCTTATCAGCTAGAGAGACAGAGAGATACCCCAATGGCCATTACAACATGCATGGTCACCTTTTCTTTTGTACATATGTACAACCAAGACATCTTTGAAGTCCTGAAGGACTAGCTCTTTCTCCCAAGTGGCACTAAATGAAAGAGTGAGATGGTATATCAACTGGGCACCAGCAGCTTTATAAATTTCTGATGGAATTGCACACTGCCAGGTGCCTTTCCAGGTTTCACCTGGTTAACAGTTTTTTGTACCTCATCAAGAGTTGGTGGCATGACCAGCTGTAAATCATTACCCTACTGAGGAATCTCTTCAAGAATGCTGCTGTCAAAAGTTGAGGTCTGGTTCAATACTTTGTGAAAACATTCAGCCCAGTGGCCAAGGGTTTTAGCATTATCTATAATCAAAAGGTACATCTAGCAACATGTGGCCCACAGACTGCCTTCAGCTCATCATAGAATGCTTTAAGATCGTGCCTATCAGCCACATCTTGATTGACTCATTAATATTTTCATCAGTCCTCTTCCATTTGCCATAATTTGACTTGTGCCTCCTGCTTGGCTAGAATATATGCCTATTTCCCAGTGGCATTCTCTTTATCATTGATCCAACCAGGTTTGTCACATGCATCTTACCAAGAAGAGCCTGGGCATCTCTGTCCTTGTCTTCAAACCAGTCCCTGTGCCTGCATTTTTGGAAACCAAGGATCTTGACAGCAGTTCTGTAGGTTGTTTCTTTGATATTAATGCAATCATCCTCAATAGCGGAATGACTAAGGACATGTGAAGACTGTGCTGAAACTGCACTTATGCCTCGGATGCTTCAAGTTTACCTTCATCCGGCTTGGTTTTTTTTTGGCATACAGCAGAATGATTACTTTTGGTGGACAAAGGTTCAAGAATAAAACACTGCAGGCAGTGGCCAGACCAGGAGCCAGTGCTATGCATTGCATGAGTCAACCTTATATCAGAAAGATCTCTTTGTTTTGTGATGAAGTAGTCAATCATATGTCAATACTTACATCAAGGGTGCATCCAAGTTGCTTTCTATTTGTTTGCCTGTTTGAAGAAAGTGCTTATAATAGCAAGCTCATGCTGTGCTCAGGTTTGAAGAAGAGTGCCATTTGAGTTCCCACTTCCAATGCAATGATGCCCAAGCACCTTTAGCCATGTGGTGTAGTCCTAACCAAATCTAGTATTAAAATCACCAAGTATATATAGCTTGGATTTAAAAGGTATGGAAGAGATCACTGGATTCAGGCTAGCATAGAAAGCCTCCTTTTATTTATCGGCAACAGTTGAAGTGGATGCATATGCATGAACAAGTACAAAGCACTGTCTCTGCTTCAGTTAAGCTTTACAGTCACAGGGTGAGGACTGATGGCATGTGGCTCGGATTCAAGCTGGGGGACTAGTGGGCCATGTCTGCATGGAGCTGCTCTCCTGGCAGCTCCATGCTAACAAGCAGTCTTGCAATTGCAAATGGCTGCTGGTTAGAATACTCATGCTGCTAATTCGCTCTCAGCAGAGAGTGGTGCTAACAGCAAACATGCCATGTGGATGTACCTCGGCCAGCTAAACCCCACTCTGTCATCAGTCTCTTATCCCTGCCCTGCCCCTTCAAAGCCCTGCCCCCTGTTTAAACACTTATAAACACTGTCCTTAAAATTATCAGAACAGTCCTTAGCTAAAAGGGGAAACTGTCTGCTAATATTAATATCAAGCCAGAAGTGTTTTTCATACTCAATGAACAATTTTTCACAGCCTTGCATGTTTCAAAATCAATACGTGCTGTAAATCTAGCATACCAGGGTATTGAGAGATTATAAACCACAGCAGTAGGAGAAGCACAATTCATCTAATATGCTTGTTGTAATACCGAATGCTTAGCAATATAGAGTCTACATGTTTCATGTTGGTCATTATCACCTTTGAGATTTTGTAGATTTTGACATTACATTACAGAGTTCATGCAGTGACATTCTTTGGAGCTGAGAGAGAGAATTAAAGCTACAGAACAGAATTGTGTAAGTAGGTTTGTCTGCTGGTATTTGTAATTCATGCAGTTTCAAGAAAAAGAAAATAGTCTAGTCAACTTGGTATCTAGTTCAAGCTTTGGAAAAGTAATTAGGTAGATAGCATTTTTCAACTCTGGTCATTGTAATGATCATTACAATACTCAAGTCTGAAATGTTAACAACACCTGCAGTCTTTTCTGTATAAGCACTACATGATAAACAAAAGACAGGTCAATATTGGAGCTGGGATTTTGCTGCATGGGAGGGGAGAAGGTGATTAGGTGCAACATACAAATCAGTAACACTGGGCTTGTCTTCACTACCTCCCTACTTGGAAGGGAGGATGGTAAGCAGGGTGTTGGGAGTTTATTAATGAAGTGTTGCGCTGCATATGCAGCACTTCATTAAGCAAATTCCATCCCCCATCCCCCTGCGGCAACTCTGAAGTTTTAAACTTTGAAGTGCCAGCTAACGTGTAGCCACAGCTCACCCACCAGTACTTCAAAGTGCCCAGGGTAGTCAAAATTTTTAGGAGTAAAGGGACTTTGAAGTACCCCGGCCACTTCGAAGTCCTGGCAGGTGAGCCACAGCTAGACATGTGTCGGTACTTGGAAGTTTAAAACTTCAGAGTTCCCATGGGGGGGTGTGGGTTTGCTTAATGAAGTGCTTCATATGTACCGCAGCACTTCATTAATAAACTCCCAACACCCTACTTACCATCCTCCCTTCCAAGTAGGGAGGTAGTGTAGACACAGCCATTATGTATTACATAAATTAACCACAGCTACATTTAGAGATATTACTCAATATTTAATGCTTTCTGAATGTAATCTTTGACATCCAAGCAGTTTTTCTAGGGGCCAATTGTATTTTCTATCCCTCTGCTCTACTGTTTTGCTTCTCCCTTCATAATGAAACAGCAAAATTTGGCTATTCGGGTAGTTCTTGTGCACTGTATTGCGTTAATACTTTTTCAAGCAAGAAAAAAAGTAGTAGAAAGAGTAGCAAAACTTATGCTGCATATTGTGAAGACATACGGAGTCACGTTGAGAAAGACTTCAGTAATAGTACTGGGTATTGTTTCCTACTCTTATGTATTATTGCCAAGATACAATAGGGGCCTAAGCTTATCAAAAAAATATGACAAGTCGTGACCAACTGTTTGAGTTTCCTGTAGCTGTATTTGCAGAAAATCATTCGCAGAAATTCAGTAAGGCTGGAAGTCATTTTACTGGAAGCTCAAAATGTTATTTTGCTCATTGCTGCCTGAGCAAAACAGTCATAAATGCAAGAGACTGAGGATGTGGTTAAGATTGTTCCATAGATTCCAATGGTGCATTCTTCTGGTACCAGTCTTGCATGATAATGCAGAGCACTGAGAACACTAGATAATATTTTCCATTTCTTTTATTTTTATAAGGTGTTTAGAAAGTGTATCCTCATGCAGACACCAATTTTGCAAACTCACATTCAATGTTTCACTTTCGTGGTGGCCAACATGTGAATTCTCAAGGATCTTTACCACTGTCCAATGCTGACACTTGTCACATGCAAACCTGTTTCTCAGGGGATGAGGGAGATGGTAAATTCTTCATCCTTTAAATCAGAGAAGAGCATTTGCATCTCCTTGTGTGCTTGAACTTTCAAGGTGCAGCAAAAAACAGAATGTAGTGCTGAACATCTATCTGCTTGGTCACATATCGTCAGAACAATTTAGAATAACTGGTTAGAGAAGGGAACCTTGATATAGGTCATGGCTGAAACAAAGAGCAAAAAATTCACTGGGATGGCAATATTGAAAAAGAAACTATCCAGGAAGGAGAGAGAGCATATTGGTGGAGGGACAGCATTAGATTCCATCTAGTACAGTGGTTCTTACCCTCTACTGCAGCCCGTACCCCTTTGGTTCTCAAAATATGTTCTCGCACCCCTTATCAAAAATCAAATATGGAGATGGGGGACCTGTACACTTTTAAATGCATGTGAAATATATGTAAACTAGTTTTATGTTATTACTCACCACAAATAATAGTACAGTAGGCATACAAAAATACACAAATACTACCCAGAGATATCATGGAGTTTTGCTGTGGAAGTAAACTAACTGACTCGCTAACAGTTAGCAGCTAACTGAATACAAACAAATTTTTTGTTTGTACATTACAGTAATCATTTAAAAATGAATAATGTTAATACATACACAGGTTTGAAGAAACAAAGTAGTTGTACTTACATGCCTGTGCTTAATTTGTGTTTTTGATTATTTACCTTCTAAAAAAAATATGGCATATCTTGCACCCCCAAAAAGGGCATCACACACCCCCAGGGGTTGCATGCACCCCAGGTGAGGAACCACTGATCTAGTTGGATAGGTAGAACTAGTAGAAATAGCAATCCAAAGTCATGAGAATACACAAAATACAAGGTATTTTTACTAGCTTCTTGACTGGGGAATGATATTGAGTGCACAGTGCTGGGAAATATCAGAAATACCAGAAAGCCAGCCCCACCATCAAACCAATGGATTACCTGACAATTCAACACAGCAAACACTGCAAATGTTCATTATCTCATCCATTTAAGGCTACTTTACTGAGGCACCTAAATGACAGATTTGAAACTCAGTAAAATAGCCTCCAGATGTAATTCTTTGATGTCTGTGTGCTTCAGCAAATACCACTGCAGTGCACATTATCTGCCTACCACCTGACTTTCAATAAAACGATTTATTACTTCAACTTCTCACACAAACTTGCTGAGTGTTACAATGGGTACTAATGCAGGAGCTGTAAATAATGTTTTAGAGAAGTAATTTCTTCACACATTAAACCTACGTTTTTCCCAACAGTTAAAAGTTGAGCTGCAACCTTAGCTGCCTCATCATGCATTTTGAAAGGTTTACTGTTTTATCCAAGTCAGTAGATTAAGCTGCATTTCTTGTCTCCTGTGTTTAAGAAAATACATTCAAACTGGAACAGATGCAAGGAAGGGCTACTAGGCGAGGAGAGGAGACTTGAGCAGCTTGGTATGTTTAGCCTAGCAAAATGAAGGATGATGGGAGATATGATTGCTGTCTGTAAATACCTCAGAAGAATAACACCTGTCCCTCCTTGGTATTTATATAAAGTTTATTACTGGCATAAGAACAAATGGATGCAAACTGGTTAGCTGTCTGTAGGTCCGAAATTAGGCAGTGGTTTCTAACGAGCAGAGGAGTGAAGTTCTGGAACAGCCTTTTAAGGAGTGTGATGGGGGAGGGGAGAACAAGCTTGTCTGAAGACTGAGTGTAGGTCTTCACCACAGGGAAGACTGACCCTGCCGTAGTCAGTCTTCTGGAGTTTGATTTAGCGTGCCTAATTGGGGTGGACTAAATCGAACTCACAGGGCACCTGTGTGGCATCGGTACTCCTACCCCGTTAGGAGTAAGGGAAGTTGACAGAAGCACACAGTCCTGTCTTCGTGCCTCAGAGGAGAAGGGATGTAATGAAGAAGCCCAAAACAAGGTATGTCAACTTTAACTGTACTATTAACATGGCTAAAATTGCATACTTTAATTTGACCTTCCACTCTAGTGTTGCATGTTTCTAGATCAAAACACGCTGAGACCCCTGGAAAGTTAGAAAACAGATATGCGGTGAGGTGGGAGCCCAAATGCAGCACCGCAGTGCATGCGATTTTAGCCAGAGCTGAGTGCTGAAAAGCATGTAAATCAGCCTGCATTGAAATGAATAGAGATATTCACATACGGAAAGAATTGCTCCGAGCTCTTTGCAAATGCAGGAAGACATCTCTGCATCAGTTACACTTCCCTCCCATTTGCAAGGTTTTCTGCTCAACCACAACAGCTAGAGACTTTTCATTTCAAAACCAAGTGAGACTCCAGAAGATGACGGAAGTCTATGAACACACACATACCCATCCTCTGCTAATCCTTCGTGTCCTTTGAGGGGTGGGAATGGGGAGGAGGGTCAAAGAGAAACTTGGCCGTGAACACCAGATTATTGGAACAACTGGCCTTACAGCACACGTGAGGAGAGGCTATGTGTTATTTAGTGTTAAGAAAAATAAACATGAGTTGGGCTGACAGATAGCTATAATTCAGCCTTTGAAGTGGGGTGGGTTTTAAGCTAAACTTCAGATTGATATTTTTTAAAAAAGAATATCAAAGGTAAGGAAATGAAAATATTGAAACTCAAAGAGACTGTTTATTCATGATTAAGGCTAAGATTTTGCCAGGGGTAAGTCCAGTAAAAGTCACAGGCAAGTCTTGGACAAAGTCATCCTGAAGTCTGAGCCCTGCTGCTGTTGGAGAGGCAGGATGACAATTCCGGCCCCATGATGCAACCACAGTTGAAGCCAAAGTAGTACGGACAAAGGTGACATGTGAGGGGTGGGCCCGGTGCACAGGGGTTGCATGCATCCCCACCATCAGCCCCACCTCCTGCACTCACCATCAGCACCATGCCCCTTCTGGTGAATATGGGGCAGTTCCCCCACGGAGCAGCACAGCCCAAGAGCATCATGAGCTTCCTAGGGGTGGGGCATGGGCAGAGCAGAGGTAAGGAGGGGGCAAGGCAGGGGCACATTGCCAGTGCCTTCACTGGTATGCGCACACGGGCCCCCTCTAAGCACAGAGGTCCATTAGAGTCATTGAATCTGTGCCCTCCATGACAAAACTGTGTCCTTATCCATGACTAACATGCTGCACTTTGTCTGTAAATAAAACAGGACAGACTCAGAATGGTTAAATGGCAAGGCTTAAGAGGTTATTAAAGCCAATCAGACCTTCATCAGAAAAATGGAACTCCAACTCTTGTGAAGTCAGTTTTTAAAAAGGATAAGCTATGTCATTTGAAAGGCAATGCAGACATAAGGAGGTCTAATGAGAGATGTGAACCATGAATGACTAAAGATAAGAAAAAGAATCTCCTTTAAACATATCAGAATCAATACCCACATGAGGGAATCAGTGAGTCTGCTAGGCTAAGCAGGAGCAAAGGCTTCAATTAAAGAGCTTAAGGATGTTGAATAATTCCTTTGAATCAGTTTCTCTACAATCTTCACCATTAAAGACTTGGGAATATATACAAATATAACCCAGACCCTCCTTGTCAGGTAAAAAAAGGACTGAAAAAGATGGAAGCATCAAAAGAGATGGTACTGGAACAAACAGAAGAAAAAATATCAGCAAACTACTGGGATCATACAGATTCTAACCCAGAACTTTGAAGAGCTTTATGAAGTAAGCCAGCATCTGTCCATAGTACCATCCCTTTCTGATCACACAGGTAGCCTGGAGGCTACCACAACCAGAATGAGGAGCACTACGCTGGCATATACTTTCAGGCTATTTCCAAAGAAGCTGAAGCTAAGAAGTGCTGATCCAGGAGTTAGGAGGCTTCGTGAGCAGACAAATCTATATTCCAAACTCCATTGTTATTAAATAGGATAGTTCCTAGAAAACATATTGAGTTTCTGAGCCCCTCTTTACTCCTCTCACACTCCTTTACCCTCGCCACCCCCACCTCCCAATATAAATGCAAACAACGAGGTGCAGTAAGAGTGGAGTTTGTTTTGTTTTTCTTTTTGTTTCCTCCCTTTCCTCCTGTTTTCATTCTCCACCCCAAATGGGGCAGGGGAGAAAAGTGGAAGGAGTAAAATGAGATGGGCGGTTGAAGAATATACCATATATTGGTAAGGATGAAGTTTTAATGTGCGCGTTATATATTTTTGTATATGTGACTAGTTAAACAGTCTGCAAATTTAACATACAAATTAGCATTTTAATAACACTGGAAGATAAGAATATAAGAACAGCCATAGTGGATCAGATAAAAGGTCCATCTAGCCCAGGATCACAACAGGATCAAGCGATCCCTCCACTGTCACCCATTTCCAGATTCTTGCTAACAGAGACTAGGGATGCCATGCCTACCCAACCTGGCTAACAGCTGTTGATGGACCTATCCTCCATTGATTCATCTAGTTCCTTTTTGTACCTTGTTAAAGTCCTGGCCTTCACAATGGCTTGTGGCAAGGAGTTCCACGGGTTGACTGTGGGTTATTTGAAGAAGTTCTTCCTTTTGTTTGTTTTAAACCTGCTATCTATTAATTTCATTTGGTGACCCCTAGTTCCTGTGTTATTGGTACAAGTAAATAACTTTTCCTTATTCATTTTCTCCACATAATTTCCAATTTCAGTTATAAATTAGAATCCAACAGTCTGGTTTTGTTCCTGATAATATTGATGTTATACATTATTCAATCTTCTTTAGAACAATATAGACAGCAACAAATATTGGATCTTCACTACTGGTATTAATAGAGAAAACAAAGAAGCCAAAAGCTTGCAAAGTGGTTAAACTTTTTTAATTTCTTTTACTTTTGCTCTGTTATGCACCACTGAAAATCACTGAGAAATCTCAAAATTACAGGGTTAAAATGTGCAGAAGTAAAGATTCAGTTCATGCTACAATCCTACAATAGTTCCTGTTTTCCATTTTAATGGAAAGAGTAAGATTAGTCCTTTTTGTTTTGCTACAGCAAGACATTCATGACATTTGGAGGAGTGGGGGAAAGATCACTACTAAACAAGGCAGTTATGTTACCATACAGTTTACAACATTAAGATTTATTTTGGCTTGAGGCAAAGTTAAGATTAAAGAGTTGGTGCTGCTAAAACTACAGAGGCTCATAAAACACTAAGCCATTCTATTGACCTTAATATAGAATTTAAGATTCAGGACATCAATATTGTGTTATAATAGTCTTATGCTCATTTAAAATTCAGTTATAGTTTGTCACAGGCTCATTTCCAGTTCTCATCTAAACTACCCTGAACTTTAGCTGCACACAATATTTATTATTTCTTAGTTAGTTAGTTACCTTATAAAATTCAGGAGGTCTAAAGGTGATAAGCATCAAGTCCCTGAGAAATTCCAGAAAAAACTGCCACATTATCCGGGCTGTCATCCCGCTCTTGTTTTTAGCATATAAGATCAATGTCTCAAATAGCCACCAAAATTACTACAGCCCCAACCTCGCTATACAGGAGTCAATTTTGCAGAAGCAAAGTGGACATATTTTGTATTTGTGAGACTTTAGATCTGGGTTGTTTTTGTTTTGGGGGGTTGGTTGATTGAGTCCATAAATCAAATTACAGTGGGAAATCTAACATTTGTGCCATTTACTGACACCCACTGTCTGTTGGTTCAGGGATACAAGTGCTCAGATAATAATAATAATAATAATAATAATAATAAACCCAAACAACAAAAACACAAACACCACCATCACCACAGAAAGTGGGAGTATAATTGATTCTTCCCACTCAGGTCCCCCATGTAAGGGTTAGAGGTGGGACTTCAGGATAGCCTGTTAAGCCAGTGATGGAGAACTTTTCTTGAGTTAGGGGCCACTAAACTTCAGAAAAATCAGTCCAGAGTCATATAAAAGGGAGAAGAAACACACACACACTCACATACAAAATTCTTACTGATATGGCCCCTGACTGAGATACCTCACTTTTCTCATGCTCCAACACCACAGCAGAGGAGGGATAAAAAAGGGGCAATGGAGGTTCAGGGCTTCCCTCCAGGCCAAAGTAGAAAGGAACATAAACACTCCCAAATTAACTGTCATAATGTAGTAAGAAAAGCCAAAAAAGAGTTTGAGGAACAGCTAGCCAAAAATTCAAAAAACAATAGTAAAATGTTTTTTAAATACATTAGAAGCAGGAAGCCTGCTAAAAAAGCAGTGGGGCCCTTGGATGATAAAGATATAAAAGGAGCGATCAAGGAAGACAGTGCCATTGCGGAGCGATTAAATGATTTCTTTGCTTCAGTCTTCACGGCTGAAGATGTTACAGAGGTTCCTAAATCTGAGCCAGCCTTTTTAGGCGACAAATCTGAGGAACTCACTCAGATTGAAGTGACATTAGAGGAGGTTTTGGAATTAATTGATAAGCTGAATAGTAACAAGTCCCCAGGACCAGATGGCATTCACCCAAGGGTTCTGAAAGAACTCAAATGTGAAATTGCGGAGTTATTAACAGTGGTTTGTAACCTATCCTTTAAATCCACTTTGGTACCAAATGACTGGAAGACGGCCAATATAACACCAATATTTAAAAAAGGCTCTAGAGGAGATCCTGGCAATTATAGACCGATAAGTTTAACATCAGTACCAGGCAAATTAGTAGAAACACTAGTAAAGAGTAAAATTGCAAGGCACATAGAAGAGCACGAATTGTTGGGCAAAAGTCAGCATGGTTTCTGCAGAGGGAAGTCGTGTCTGTCTAATCTATTAGAATTCTTTGAAGGGGTTAATAAACATGCGGACAAGGGGCACCCAGTGGACATAATATACCTAGATTTCCAGAAAGCCTTTGACACGGTCCCACACCAAAGGCTTTTATGTAAATTAGGTGGTCATGGGATAGGAGGAAAGGTCCTTTCATGGATCGGGAATTGGTTAAAAGACAGAAAACAAAGGGTGGGAATAAATGGTAAATTTTCACAATGGAGGGGGGTAACTAGTGGTGTTCCCCAGGGCTCAGTCCTGGGACCGATCCTGTTCAACTTGTTCATCAATGATCTGGAAAATGAGGTAAGCAGTGAGGTGGCAAAGTTTGCAGATGACACCAAGTTGTTCAGGACAGTCAAAACCAAAAGGGATTGTGAAGAACTACAAAAAGATCTCAGCAAACTGAGTGATTGGGCAGCAAAATGGCAAATGAAATTTAATGTGGGTAAGTGTAAGGTAATGCATGTTGGAAAAAATAACCCAAATTACACGTACTACATGATGGGGTCAAATTTAGCTACGACAGATCAGGAAAGGGATCTTGGAGTTATAGTGGATAGTTCTCTGAAGACATCCACGCAGTGTGCAGCGGCAGTTAGTAAGGCAAATAGGATGTTAGGAATTATTAAAAAAGGGATCGATAATAAGACAAAAGATATCATACTTCCCCTATATAAAACTATGGTACGCCCACATCTCGAGTACTGCGTGCAGATGTGGTCTCCTCACCTCAAAAAAGATATATTGGCATTAGAAAAGGTTCAGAAAAGGGCGACTAAGATGATTAGGGGCTTGGAAAGGGTCCCATATGGGGAGAGGCTAGAGAGACTGGGACTTTTCAGTTTGGAAAAGAGGCGATTGAGGGGCGATATGATAGAGGTATATAAAATCATGAATGGTGTGGAGAAAGTGAATATAGAAAAATTATTTACCTTTTCCCATAATACAAGAACTAGGGGACACCAAATGAAATTGATGGGTAGTGGGTTCAAAACTAATAAAAGGAAATTTTTCTTCACACAGCGCACAGTCAACCTGTGGAACTCCTTGCCCGAGGCGGCTGTGAAGGCCAGGACTCTATTAGGGTTTAAAAAAGAGCTTGATAAATTTTTGCAGGTCAGGTCCATAAATGGCTATTAGCCAGGGATAAAGTATGGTGCCCTAGCCTTCATAACAAGGGCAGGAGATGGATGGCAGGAGATAAATCACTTGTCTTCTGTTCTCCTTCTCTGGGGCGCCTGGCATTGGCCACCGTCGGCAGATGGGATGCTGGGCTTGATGGACCTTTGGTCTGACCCAGTATGGCCATTCTTATGTTCTTATGTTCTTATGTTCTGGGGCCTCGGGACGAGAACAAAATGGGGTGTTTAGGGTTCAGGGTGCAGGAGTAAGCTACTGTTCAGGTTTCATATTTATTTATTATATGCCAATTGTAGGAGCATCCAAACCCATACCTTACATATATTGTATATGACAGAGGCCTAGCCATGGACTTCACACGTGAGCGGCAGTGCAGGTCATAGAGTCCCTCTACAGCTACTTCAAAAGGTTTTACTCCCCTGTCTGAGATCATACGTGTGTTAGTGACTCCAATATGCAGATAGGACAACAACGAGATTTTGGTCTGAGGTTTCCATAGAGCACCATAACCATACCTGATGCCTTGGAGCACTTAGGCCAACTTCTAGCCATCGTAAAACTCTTGCGTGCCTATTCAAATCAAAAGGTTGAATGGCATGAGAGAAGAATTTGGCCTACTGCTCTGTGTTTGAATTAAGAACGAACATCTGCCCTCATGTAAGGTAGAAAGTAGAGTAGTCCTGTTTCAGTCTTGAACCCAGACCCAGTTTTCTCTTCTCTCTTGCGCTGCATTTTTACCCCTCTAGGGGGTGTTACACATTTTCACACTGAGGTGAATAATAGGAATAATCAATAATTGTGGTCATCCAAGAAGCAAAAAATTTACATGCTTGTCAAATTTTATGTATGTGTACGTAAGTATTCCAGCTTATTTTCTTATTTTTCTGTTTAGCAAACCTGCTGATCTTTTGTGGATTAATAAAATAATTAAAAGAAAAACATACAACAAAGCCAGTTTTTCTCAGCAGAAAGAATTAAAAAGGAAGGTAAATTTCCTAGCCATAAATATTATACAAACCTAAGCACCTTAGGCTCTTATTATATCCATTTCCTTCCACAATTTTCTCTGTCTTTAGAAAACTATATAACTATATATACTAAGACATAAAATCTTGTTCTGTGTGTGCCTCTGAGTACTGGTCCATGTTAACCACTGCAAATTATAACATTTAAAAGTCTTGGCTTTAAAATGGCCCATAAACAGCTAACTTGGAAACTGTCAAAAGTGATTATCAGTAAATATTCTTCAGAAAGTTATTCAATAAAAAGTTAGCCACACTACGGCTGTGGCCACTCTAGCGGGTCATTTCAAAAGCGATTTTGAAATGGGGGCAACTTTGAAATGAGCAGCAGAGCAACTACACACAAATCGCTTATTTCAAAATCAAGTTCAAAATAAAAAGGTGTTCTTTTCAAGGATGTTATTCCATTCCTGTGTTGGGAATAACGCCTCATTTTGATGTTGATTTTGAAATGAAATATGTAGTCACTGTACTGGGTGCCATTTTGAAATGAGAAGTCCTCCCTGGAGCCAGCCCCTCCCTGGACCACAGAGACACTCTGACCAGCAGCCAGAGCTCTACGGCAATCAGCTCTGTGTGCCTTAAACTGCAGGGACACAGAAACCCCGTGCAGGAAGCTGAGTGTGTTCTGGCAGCCATAGGAGCACATGCTCGTAGCTGCACACTCGCCAGCACCCCCCAGAATGACAGAAAGGGATCTAGCTGGAGCCATGGCCAGCAGACAAGACTCCCAGGAGACCCAGGCATCTCAATGTACCGAACAGCAGAGCCTCCAGGACCCCAGGCAGCCACCAAAGAGAAGGGGCGCCCTGTGGCTGGAGGCCAAGGTCCAGGACCTGCTGGCCATCCAGGGCGACGAGGATGTCCTGCTGCGCATAGAGGCATGCAAGCAAAATACAGCCACCTTTGCCCGCCTCACTGACAACCTGCCTGCAAAGGGCCACCCCCTCTGAACCCCCGACCAGGTCCATTCAAAAGAAAAAGAGCTGTGGCAGGGCTACGCGAAGGTGAGGGACACAGCCCAGCAGTTGGGGGCAGTGCCCGCAACCTGCCCCTACTTCACGGAGCTCCACCAGCTGCTCAGCCCCAAGCAGGCCACCCCGCCGGAGGAGACCCTGGACACCGCAAGGCCAGAGGGGCAGGGCCAGCAGCAACAGCCAGGACCCTTGCCTGCACCAATGATCCCACCACCCGAGCTGCCAGCTGATGATGGGGACAGTGAAAGCGAGGGCAGGACCAAGGGGCTGCTATACATAGTGGAGGCATCAAGGGCACCAGCCGGGCCACTTTCGCTTGGGCCTCCCTGAACCTCCTGAAGCACCCTCAGGTAGGACAAGGCGTGGGGCGCCCCAGGCATGAGGAGGGTGGTTCCTGACACTGCTGGAGTGGGCCTGGGCATGTGGCCACAGGCCAGGGACCCAGGGATAGCTGTGATTGCCATTGAGGGGGGCCACACTGGACCATGGACAGCCACACGGGGCACATGCCTGGGGTGGGGCAGAGAAGCCCCATCAATGGCCCAGCATGGATGGGCCCTACAGCAGCCAGGGCCCCTCACTACAACCAGGGAGGGACAGCACCAAGGACATGGCCACTGGCCCATGGTACCCGCTCACATGACTGACAGGGCACCACCCTCTCCCCTTATGTCCTCACAGCCTTGACGTCCATGAGCCACCCCAGCCCCCTAGATGTGCCAGGGATCCCCGAAGTGGCCAAGGAAGGGAAAGAAGCAACACCCCCCCAGACCAGGTGCCATCCTGGTTGGGCCCGGCACCACAGCTGGGCCAATGAGCTGGCGTCAACCCACATGGCCACATGGTGGGCGCAGAACTGCTTGCTGCGGGAACGGCTCTCCATGGAGCGAACGGCCTGGGACCAGGTGGCAGGGTACATGGACACCCTCACCCAGGCTGTCGCCAACTGCCTGGCCCAGCCGACTGCTCCACAAATGGCCTTTCCCACAGCCCCCCTCTGCCCCTGCACCCCCCTGCCTCTGCACCTTCCGACACCCCTCCTGCTCCCCCGGCTCTTGCTGCTGTGCTCCCAGCCACCATGACCACAGCAGAGTGGGAGGAACTTGCGCAGTGGCTGTGGGTGGGAAGGCAGGCGGGGCCATTGTGTCCCTGGCTCCACTGCCCCTCCTGCAAATCTGAACCTGCCCCACCCCCAGCATGGCCCTACCTACCTACTGGGGCGGTCGTGGCACCAGGGGCTGCCATGGCTCATGGCCTGCCACCCCAGTGGAGGACTGAGGCCCCCCTGCCCCCCAGTGTAAATAGCATGTAATGGCATAGTTTTTCAACAACTAATGGTTAAATTTATTGAAGAGTGTCCATGTTGTGCCTGGGGCAGGGATGATGAGGGAAGTGTGTGCAGGCAGTGATGCTGGTGGGGTGGACGTGGGTGCGGGAGTGAAGCGGGGGGTTGTGCGGGGTGGGCCAGGGCCAGGTTGGGGGTTCCTGGGCAAAGGCCACCCAGAGAGCCTCCCTCATGGGCACCCCATCCTGGTGCACCTGGTGACAAGGGACCGTACCGGCTGCTTGTAGCACAGCACAGCCTCAGCTGCCCAACGTGCCACAAAGAGCTCCTGCTTGCTCACCATGAGGTTGTGGAGCGCACAGCACATACCCATGACCACAGGCACACTTGGAAGGCCTATCCCTGGGCACGTGAGCAGGCACCTGAAGTGCATCTTCAGATGCCTGAACACCTGTTCCACCATGTTCCTGGTCTGGTTGAGTTGGACGTTGTAGCAGTCCTGGCTCTTGGTGGTGTGTCCTGTGTTGAGGCATATTAGCCAGGCCTGGAGGGGGTAGGCTGCATCAACTACAATAGAGGGAGCATGGTCATATCCCCCACTGGGAGCCCCCATGGGGGAACATAGGTGCCATTGGACCATCCTGAGCCTGAACCATGAGTTTCGCAGGATGCAGGCACTGTGGGCCCTGCCCAGCCAGCCCACGCATATGTCTGTAAACTGTCCTCGGGCATCCACAAGGGCCTGGGGGACGACGGAGTGGTAGCCTTTCCAATTGATGTAACATCCTCGGCTGTGTGGTGGGGCCCAGATGGCAATGTGGGTGCTGTCCAATGCACCGATGCAGTTGGGGAATCCCAGCTGCTGAAACCCGGCCGTGGCAGCACCCACATCCCCCAGGTGAATAAGGCAGTGCAGGAGGATCCTGCTGATGGCATTGATGACCTGCACAGGGTGAAGGGCATGGGAATCTGTGAGTGTGCAGCAGCATGCAAGAGAGACCCCCTTCCTGGCTCTCTCCCTTGAGACCTCCCCTTGAGGGTCCTCCCTGGGACTCCCTCCTCAGGACACCTGCCCTGGGCCCTGCCATGGGTGCATGGCCCTGGTTGACTTACCTCATGAAGGATGACCCTGATGGTGGCCTTCCCCACTCTGAACTGGTGGCTGACTGAACAGTTGCTGTCTGGGGTGTCCAGCTTCCACATGGCAGTGGGCACTCTTTTCTCCAGGGGGAGTGCAGGCCACATGTGGGTATCCTGGTGGCACAGTGCTGGTGCCAGCCACTGGCACAGCTCCATGAAGGTGGCCTGGGTCATCCAGAAGTTGCGGAACCACCAGCTGTCGTCCCACTCCTCAAGGACAATGTTGTCTCACCATTCCTTGCTGGTGGGGTACCGCCAGAGACAACGGCGGGCCCAGAGAAGGGGATGCTCCAGATGCACTGTTGAGGGAGGGTGCAGGAGGGCGGCAACATGGCGGGCTGCATGAAGCCTAAGGTCGCACGCTGCCAGGATGGTCATCAGGCTGGAGATGATGTCGAGGACATCCCCGTCTGTGAAGTGCTGCGGATCCATGGCAGGCTGCAGGGTTGGGGCTGAGCAAGGCTCCGCCGGTGCTGCACTGGAGGTTGCGTGCTGCTGCGGGGTGGGGTTGTTTGGGATGAGCCCCTTAAGGCAGTGGGATGGCCAGTGTTCCAGGAAGGGTTTGTTGGCCAGTTGACCCTGCCCTCACCATTTCCTGCCCTGTTGTTTCAAAAGGAGGCTTTGGGCTGTACAGCTGCTCCATTTCGAAATGACGGGGGCGTCTCTTCAATGTTGCGGATGGAAACGTCGATCCACGTTTTGTGTGTAGTCGCTTCGTTTCAAAGTGACTCACTTCGCAGTGACAGACTGGGGTTACCCCTTTTGACGTCACTTGCTAGTATGGCCGCAGCCTATTTGTAGCAAATAGGTTAGTGCATGAATTTCAGCATCTTTTCTGTTAACAAATTCATTAAAGATTTTGAAGAATTGTAAATGATCTCATTCAAATCAGATACTTTTATATAAACAATTTTTGGCATATGTAAAACTGCGTTAATTTCTCATGTCCTCTAATTATATGACATTATTAACACCATGTAATTTGTCACCTAAGCCACATGGTGGTGATGTTTCTGTTCCCTGCCTGGATGAGTGTAACTAATTAAAATAAACCATTGAGGACATTAAAACAAAAAAGCCATCCAGTAGCACTTTAAAGACTAACAAAATAATTTAGTAGATGATGAGCTTTCATGGGACAGACCCACTTCTGGTCTGTCCCATGAAAGCTCATTACCTAATAAATTATTTTGTTAGTCTTTAAAGTTCTACCGGACTGCTTTTTTGTTTTGATAGTATATGAACTAGCATGGCTTTCTCTCTGTTGCTGTTGAGGACATTATCAGGATACCTACTGAGCCTTTCATTCTTTTACAAAGAGGAAGGGAAACTTTGAGAATTTAGGAGGTTCCAGACTGGCAGGATTAGGGAATTTTGTGATATATTAGATGAAATCTTACCCCACCAAAGTCAAAGCTACACTTAATTGACTAGGCTAATCATAATTGTTAGAAAATTTAGGGTACTGTAATTTTATGATATAATTTAATTTTAATACAGTTTTTAAAACACTGTGTTAAGAACCCTATCATGAGAAAGGGAAAGAACGCTATTTATATAGGTTACACGTACATGAGAGGCTTTCCCCAGCAAAACTTTTCTTGGGAAGAATCCCAGCGCATCTACACATAAAATGCACTTTGTCAACAGTTTATTGACAAAAACCAGCACATCTGCAGGCAGCATTATACTCCTCCCCATTCAGGTATTAACCCTCTCTGAACAATGTTCTGTTGACAAAACAGCCATGTAGATGCTCCAGGGCCCTTTTGTCAACAGAGAAGGTTTCTGGTTCACTGGGCAGCCCTGTTCGCAGAGCTTCTGGTCAGCCGTTGTGTTGACAGAGGGCCAGGCAGTCTGGCTGCTCTCTCTCAACAGAACGGACTGTTCTTCCAGTCTGCTTTTGTGTGTAGACACAATCGGTCAAGAGAAGTTTTGCCAGGACATACCTTCTTACAGTGACTTCTGTCAACAGAGGCTTCTCGTGTAGACGTAGCCATAGTGGTACTGTGGTATAGTCTGTTTTACCTATCCCTCTTCTAATATCAGAGAGGTAGTCATGTTAGTCTGTATGTTCAAAAACAACAAGAAGTCCTGTCACACCTTATAGACTAACAGATATAATGGAGCATAAGCTTTCGTGGACAAAAGACCTGCTTTGTCAGAAGTTACTAACATCTTTAGCCTTTCTGCCTGTTACTATGCATTGAGGTGAAATTTTAAGAGGAATAAGGATGATTCTAAGCTAATTTAGTACCCTCATTATGTACGTATAGCTGGAACTAATTTTCCCCAATGTTTATTACTTTGCACTTACCCATCTTGAATTTCATCTACCATTTTATTGCTCAGTCGCCCAGTTTTGTGAGATCCCCTTGTAACTTTTTTCAGTCAGCTTTAGGCTCAGCTATGTTGAATAACTTTATGTCTGCAAATTTTACTTCACTCTTCAGCCACTTTTCCAGAACAATACAGGTCCCAATACAGATCCTTGGCAGACCTCATTGTTTACCATGCTCTATTGTGAAAACTGATAATTTATTCCTAAGTATTGTTTCCTATCTTTTAACCAGGTACATGACTACTTAGTTTGTACAGCAACCTTTGGTGAGGGACCTTAACAAAAGTTTTCTGAAATTCCAGGTACACTAAATTCACAGGATCAACCTTCTCCACATGCTTGGTGACATCATCCATGAATTCTAATTGACTGGTGAGGTATGACTTCCCTTTATAAATGCCATGTTGTAAAGCAAGTTGATCTATGAGAACAAGAAGTCGTCCTGTGGCACCTTATTGACTAATAGATATTTTGGAGTTTAAGCTTTTGTGGGCAAAGACCTGATTCATCAGATGATGCATCTGATGCATCTGACGAAGCAGGTCTTTGCCCATGAAAGCTTATGGTCCAAAATATCTGCTGGTGTACAAGGTTCCACATGACTTCTTCTTGTTCTCGAAGATACAGACTAACATGGCTACCTCTCTGATACATGTGCATCTATGGATCTGATAATTCTGTTCTTTTCTGAAATTTCTACCAATTTGCTCAATACTGAAGTTGCATTTAATGGTCTGTAAATGGCAGGGTTGCCTCTGGAGCCCTTTCTAAACTTTAGCATTACAGGGGCTACCTTCCAGTCATTTTGTATAGAGGCTTGTTTCAGCCACAGATCACATACTACTGTTAGTAGTTCTGCAATTTCATAGCTGAGTTCCTTCAGAACTCTTGGATGAATGCGACCTTATCCTGGTGCATTATTACTTTTTAATTGATCAATTTGTTCTAAAATCTCTCTTCTATTTATACATCATGGTGTGACAGAACTTCAAATTTATTGCTAAAAATAATAAGTTGATGCATTTCTCCCTCTCACGTCCTCTTCAGTGAAGAACAATTCAAAGAATTCATTTGGCTTCTATGCAATGGCCTGTAACATGAAAAAAAGTCCAACATAAAGAAACTAATACAAGTAATTATTCAACCATCTAGAATTTTAGACATTCAAACAGGTTCCAAAAAGAATGTCAGCTAAGGAGACAAGACCAGGAAAATATTTTAGTTACATTTTTTCTGCAAAGAGTGATAATAGGAAAACAAAACAAAAAAAGAAATCTTGCCCGTCGACCAGTCTTAGTATTTCCCTCCACTTTGCCCTGATTCGAAATTGTAAATAACCATCTTCAAAATGTTTCAAAGAATACTATGCCAATACTCATCTGGTGACACTTGAAATGGATAAGATAATTGTACAAGCAGGTATCTTTGACTTCTTGCCGTTCTCAATCATGATAACTAAAGTCTTACAGAGTTCATTGACTACTTTCAGCTATTTTAGGAGACGATAAAACAACATTATTTCTCCAAAGTTACAGTGTGTAAGATATATGCTACAGTATAATTAAAGATAATGATTACACTGAAGGAATTAATGCATTGTTTAACTGTTTTAACTAACAAAACAAAAAGCAGTCAAGTAGCACTTTAAAGATTAGCAAAATAGTTTATTAGGTGAGCTTTCGTGGGACAGACCCACTTCTTCAGATCATAGCCAGACCTGGTCTGTTCTGGTCTGGCTATGGTCTGAAGAAGTGGGTCTGTCCCACGAAAGCTCACCTAATAAACTATTTTGCTAGTCTTTAAAGTGCTACTTTACTGCTTTTTGTTTTGTTAGTGTATAGACTAGCACGGCTTCCTCTCTGTTTTAACTAAGAACTCCATGTCAGCAATTTGACACTAACGGTCATTCTTGAACATACACTGCCACCCCAAGACTAAACACAATAATCAGAAATAAGTAAAGGTCAGAATTCCTGATATTGGGTAAATTTTCAAAACGTCCCAAATGAACAAGAAGTTTACACCCCATTTTCCAAAAATGACCAAGTCTGCATTGCAAAGTTTTTCTAAAGCAAGTTAAGTTGGCATAGAATCGTCACAGTGGGCATATCATTTGTGTGTGTGCATACTTAGCACCTTGTGTCAGCACCATGTGTACTCACCTGGAGTGAGTTTGTCAATGCACAGTGCAGTGAACCATGGATAGGTATGTCAGGGTACAACTCACTCCCCTTCAGCACACCATCTTTATGGTAATTGAGGACATGGGAGGACAGAAATTAGTCAAAAAGGGGTGACAGGGAGCAAAACATCAACCTCCCACAATCGCTCTAATTAAATTAAAATTAAAGCATAGACACAAGCATAAAAGGACGATGCCATGCTCCATCCATTGACCAGGCCACAGGTGCTTAAATCTACTTAATAGGCACTTAAAATTAGATTTAAGCTCATAATTCACTTACTGCTTTTGAAAATTGTAATCACTGAGAAGAGAGATAGAGGCTAATACACTGAGAAGCCAAATTTCTGCGTAGCCCATCTTTAAAAGAGCTTGGAGAGAGGTATATTATATCTTGAAATGGATTACAGTAATAGTCCCATATGATAGCAACTTTCAGTGCACCCATTTTTTCAGTGTGAATGTATGGTAGAAGAAAGTGGCATTATCCATACTAACAGAAAAGTTAAGACCTTAATGACCCCACTAAAATGATCTGCTCCTATTTCAATCACTTCATTCAGCTTCAAGTTTCAGAAGCAAAAGCACTGAACGAGAATTGCAGATGTAGAAGCACAAGATACTCTCGTGTATAGAATCGATGCGCTTTAGTAAGCATCCATGTGATGAGTTGCTGTAAATTTAGAGTACAAAGCCACAAAGCATCTTTTACAACTACTAGAGATGCTTTAAATCTTTTTGTTTCTGTATTTTGGAGTCTTCTGAATTTGTGACAAAAGAAAGCAGTTCTGACAGCATGGATCCCCTCTGATTTGTTTTTTCAAGTAGTCTGACTATAAAAACAGGAGCCCAGCTTTCTCGCTGACTCAAGGAACAAAACAAACATTAGCCATGGGTAGCTTTGCTAGATCTTGACCTCTAGGTGATCTGAACATTAAACAGCATGTACCGATTGATTTCTGAAGATTGATGAACAGGTGCAGAAAATGCTGTTCTAGTTTCCTCCTTGCTCCCAAGGTGAGTCATTCCAAATATATCAGTTCAGATTCTAGATGGAGAGTCAGACAACTATCGATACCAAAACACTTGAAGTTACAAAAAGAAAGACCACTGTGTATGTATCTAAGGTCCAAATTTGGTCCTAGGAAATAAATTCAACATCATCTTCTTCTTGTTAATAGAAGGCTGTGATATGGAAGGTTATCTCCATCAGTCAGTTAGTTGCCATCAGGGTATTATGGTGCTGTACTAGGTCCTCCTTACACAGTACAGTATTTGACATCATCAGAGTCGCATACAAATATTGAAATTGTTTTCAGTAACTCAGCCTCACTTGCTCCCTTCCTGCTCTTCAATTACCCTCAATACATTTCCAGCACCCTCAAAAGTCCTCAAGAGAATTGAAATCACTCTCCACCAAGCAAGCTGGTCATTTGCTGTGATCTACTCTTGCCTGCCAGCTCCATTTACAGAGCTGCTCTGGGTTTCTATTATATCTCCCTCTACCACAGAGTGCTGGAAACTGGCAACAGAAGGTCTGTCGGGATGGGCTTGGGGGGTCTTCAGCTACTAGGACAACAGATAGGTCAAGACTTGTTCCACTTTTTAACTTCATGACCTGGTTCTGCTTCAGATCAACCAGGAAACACAACTTTCCCTTTGCAGCTGCCATCCAAACCCTCAGGACAGCAGCTTTTATCTAGTTGGTGCAGCTAAAGGTCATTTGCTAAATGTTAAAGGTAAAATTTTCAACCCCAGATGCCTAAAATTAAGTGCCCAGGTCCATATTTAGACATTGTAATGACCAAATTTTCAGAAATGACAAGAGCCTTCAGGTCCAATGGAAATTATGCCAGGGAGATTGCATTACCCAAATATGCAGATAGTAAGAGATGCCCCAGGATATGCTCTGGCCCATGAATTTTCCATTTTCTTTAGGATCTATATTGTTAACTTTCCAGCCATAAAAGTTTCTCTTTTTCCATGCATAGAACATCCTGTTTCTAAACACAGATGCACTGCAACCAGAAGCTTGCTACTTATTTTGTATGATCTTTCTGTTATATCTTTTTAAGTTATTTCTATGTTTAACTGAGTTCTTCACAAATTGGGTGGGCCTCCCTTGCTCATGAATATGACATGAGTGGGCAAAGCAAGAGGCTTAGTGCCTTCGGAAAATTGCTACCTTGCTATAATTAAGATGACTGTCACACACACACAAAATCTTACTTCTAATCATGACTCCTTTTTTGCCTGTTCAAAGCTGTATTTCATTCTGGAAAAAACTCTATTCCACATTATTTGTATCTAATATTAGATTTGCTTCTTTTCTATCTAAGACATTACAGTGCTGTTGTTACAGAAAAGGTTTCAGGATACTCATTTCCTATCATCATCATTGGATAATTAATTGTAGAGTAATTTAAGCCTAACTAGAGAATGTTGTTTTAGCAGGTAATTTCAGAATACCACCATGCCTTGACTCAGCTGCACTTCTGGGGACTTTTAAAATATCTTTTGGCTGCAAAGCTCATTATCTTCCAGAATAACTGCCAAAATAATTCTAATCTTACACACAAAAATTAAGGAGCTACTAAACCCACAAAGCTTTGAAATTATGAAAGAACATAGTTCATTTTACCTGGCCCGTTTAAAAAAAAATCTGCTTACAAAAACAAACAAACAAAAAATTAGGCAAGTGTCACGTCTGCCCCCCTTAAACCCCCTCCCACCATCTCTAAAAAATATTTCATTGATATTTTCTATCTAAAAACTGTATGTCTAAAAACAAGTACACAAACCAGGACCAGATTCTGAGTTCTCTGAGGATTACCTTTCACATAAGCTATGGTTACACTAGCAAGTTTTGCCAGCAAAACCCCAGTTTTGTCAACAAAACTCACAGAGCCTGCATGCACAAAATGGGATTTGTTGACAGTATCTCAACAAAACACAGCACTTTTGCCGGCAGTGTCCTGCCTCAAAGCTTTGAGGCATAATGCTGGTGTCAACAGATTCTGTTAAAAAAAAAACATGTGGATGCTCGGGGGCGGGGCAGTGGAGGGGGAGACCTTCTCTCGGCAGACACGGCATTCAGAAAAATGGACAGTCCTGTCTGCTGTGCTTCGGGGTTGAGAGAGCAGCCGGGCAGTCCAGATGCTGTCGACCAGGCAGATCACTCTCCTGATTGGCTTTTGTGTGTGGCTGCACTCTGTCAACAGAAGTTTTGTCAGGAAATCTCTTCTGACAGTGACATCTGTCAACAGAACACTGTAATGTAACCATAGTCTTAGCGTACACCAGTTGAAATCAATGGAACCAGTAGAGGAATAATGATTGGAAACTGCAAGAACATAAGCACATAAATAATTTTACTCAAATGAACTCAGTGATACTTCTCGTATGTGTGCTTCAATTTATTCATTAGCGTAATTATGTGTAGAATCTGAAGCATCGCTTTTAATATGAAGCTGGTTAGCACAATCTAATAGGGGCTGGGAACCTCTAGCCCATGAGCAGCATGCGGTTCATCAGGGTTAGACGCTGTTGGGCCACCAGATGGTTTGTTGACCTGAGCATCTGCAGGCCTGGAGCCCTGCAGGTCCCCTTAGCTGGAAACAGTGAATCACAGCCATTGGAAACTGTGGAATTCTGTGCCTGCAAACACACAGGTACATTAATTATCTGGCAACCCACCGGAAGCTAACCATGATGAAACATGTGCATCTAGTGTGATGGAGGTTCACAGTCTACACATAGCAACATGAGCAGATCAGAATGCAGTCCCTAATTTGACTTCCTAGCTAAAAGTAGTCCAGAACATTGTAATTCTTATCTGCCTGATGATAGTATTTTAAATAAACAGTAAGACAAAAACACTTACCACTGGAACACTTGCACTTTTGCACTGTACAGATAACTTATTATTAAATAATTGCATTATCCTAAAGTCTAGGGGTCCCCACCATAAACCAGGACCCTGCCATGCTAGGTTCTGTACAAACACAGAACAAAAAGATGGCCCCTGTCCAAAGAAGTTTCAGCTTAAGAGACAACAAATGGTTATAGACACATGGGGGAATACAAGGAACAATGACATAGTATAGGTCAGCGTGACAGGCTATGTTTAATGCGTACCACAGACTTACCAAGTTTTTTGCAGGAATCATGGCTAATATCAACTTGCCTGTGAGCTAACAACCCTGTGAGCTAGTACAGATCATAAATACTATTTTAAATTAGACTAATAAAGGAAACAGACAAATTTAAGCCTTCACTCCATAAAGCTTCTAGTGTTTTTTACATTCCCAACTTAAAACTGATAAGGATTGAGATTTTTAAAATGCATGCAACACCTCACAGAACCCTTCTGCTTCAAATGGAGTTCTGGGTGTGCCACACCTATCTCCCCCAAAACAGAAGCACCCAAAATGAATGTAGATTTCTGAAAGTTTTAGCCTCAATGGCTTGCCCAGAGACACACTGAACCATGGCAGAATAAAGATTAGAATATAGGAGCTCTTAACTTTCACTACACAAGATCACATAGACTGTGCAAAACTTAACCATCTCCACTGCACCTACTATGTAAATCCTGCAATATAAGTTTTGAATGTGTGTCTAAAAGCGATTATTGTAAGTAAGCTGCAATATCAGGCAAGTGTACAAAAAGAACATGATAGTTTGCCTCAAGTGAAAGCTGAGATCTTAGTTAGTTAGAAAAATGCCTCTATAGTGAGAAATTCTATTATTTTACTTATTGGATCAAACATTTCCCTTGGGTTGAGTAAGTGCAATAATAAAATCCACTTGCATTTTTTGTCTTCCACCTTTCCAGAGGCCCTGTGGCTTGTACACAGTCTTCATTGTTAATCTTAGCCAATTTTAAATTGGTTGGTCTCAGTCTTTTTTCGCCATTGTGCCTGTATCTACAAATATGTCAATATAAATTTGGACAAAAGATAAAAATATGTCAGACAGGTCATCTTGGCTACGTCTACACGTGCAGCCAACATCGAAATAGCTTATTTCGATGTTGCGACATCGAAATAGTCTATTTCGATGAATAACGTCTACACGTCCTCCAGGGCGTCTACACGTCCTCCTCAGCCCAACATCGAAATAGGCGCAGCGAGAGAACGTCTACACGTCAAAGTAGCACACATCGAAATAGGGATGCCATGCACAGCTGCAGACAGGGTCACAGGGCGGACTCAACAGCAAGCCGCTCCCTTAAAGGGCCCCTCCCAGACACAGTTGCACTAAACAACACAAGATACACAGAGCTGACAACTGGTTGCAGACCCTGTGCCTGCAGCATAGATCCCCAGCTGCCACAGAAGCAGCCAGAAGCCCTGGGCTAAGGGCTGCTGCCCATGGTGACCATAGAGCCCCGCAGGGGCTGGAGAGAGAGCATCTCTCAACCCCCCAGCTGATGGCCGCCATGGAGGACCCAGCAATTTCGACGTTGCGGGACGCGGATCGTCTACACGGTCCCTACTTCGACGTTGAACGTTGAAGTAGGGCGCTATTCCTATCTCCTCATGAGGTTAGCAACTTCGACGTCTCGCCACCTAACGTCGAAGTTAACTTCGAAATAGCGCCCGACGCGTGTAGACGCGACGGGCGCTATTTCAAAGTTGGTGCCACTACTTCGAAGTAGCGTGCACGTGTAGACGCAGCTCTTAAGAGAGAAACTGTTTCAATCTCTTTGCGATATGGGTACCAGAGGGATTTTTGACCTGCTCCTGCTCCGATGGTTTTGCATCTCTGCCCATCCTGTGTAATAGCCATTGATGGATCTATTCTTTATAAACTAATGATAAACTGCCCAGCTCTGCTCCCTTTATGTTTGCGCTGACAAGCTATTGCTATTCCATGGCATGTCTGTAGCTTCCATATACCACATTTTGTATCACAACCCCAGAAACATCTGGGTGGTATAGATTATGGGCTTGATTACCACAGGTCAAGAAAGAGAGTTCAAGGAGTCCTTCCTCACCTCCAGGTATCAGCAGCCACATAAGGATGGGAAGGGGACTAGAGCCTGGGACAGCAGACGTTCCCACAGCATCACCAGGAGGCCACACAGAACCACCTCTAGGGAACACCATGGAGAGTAGAAGCTGCAGGAAGTACAGCCAAGGGACCCAGAGTGACAGAACCCTACAGCCCTCTGATTTGCTGAGTGCCCTCTTTAATCCTGGAAGTGTCCCAGGAAGTTGGTTAGGCAAGCACATAGACTTCAGACCTGCTGTGACTCCAGACCTCAGGGAGTCTCCTGATCACCAAAACCAGCCTGACTCGGTACCACATAGTAATCAGGGTTAATCTCCAATCCCACGTCCCAAACCTGACTGTAACTTCAACTGTTGCTTGTTGAACTTGGTTCAACGACTGCCATAACTGACATGTGGACCAGCTGCCTCCACTAGACCAGATTTCCTACTCCCTAGCCCTTTACAGCCAAGATCCAAGAAAGCCTGTGCAGTGCCCCCTTCTATCTAGACACAAACGCAGTAGCAGTGGCTCCACATGAAGGACAGAGAACAATATAAGTGTGGTGCATTAGACATGCTTCCCTTTTGCTTTTGCATCTCATTCCCCACCTGGCAGCAGTGGTCCACACCCATTGCTTAGAAGACAGAGGTAAATTAACATTCCAAAATGGGGAGAGTTGGACATGCTTATCATGTAGCTAAGAAGCAGGAGAAAAAAAAGATAATCAAAAAGGCTTTTGTGACTATAGCTGGTAATAGCAGTTTGCCACACTCATTTCTAATCAACTCCAAGGCAGCACACTCGGTTCATTAGGCACTATTTGAAGATCAGTATTCTGATTAACCTAGGGAACGAAAGTAGTCGTCTCTCAATTACACCCGATTTGCAAGATCAAATTTTATTGCACTATTTATGGCTTGTGGAATTGATTCTTGCCCAGAGAACCTTAACTCCACTTGAGTAACTGACCTCAAACCAGCCATAAAAGAGTTTTCCCTGTGTGGCCATTTCCTCAAGGCTTGCCCTGCTATATTATAATGTACTGTTTTCTTAAACACATACAGCTCTTACTACAGGCGAAAACTCCGTCATGAAGAGGCTGACATTGCAGTGGTCTCAGGTAAAAACCTTCTCAGAAACAAATTAATTTCTTAGTCTATGAAACTACTAAAGCCAGGGAAAGACCCTTTTATGCTGTACATAAAATAATGTGGTGCATTCCCTTCATTGCCCCTACATGGGGGAAAGCTGGATATGCTGGTCTTCTCCCCACCCTCATTTACCCACACAAATCAGGACCCAGGGGAGAGCATGGAATGGGGTACTTCCTCCCACCCCCTCATTGGGCAGAAGCACCAGAGGACATATTCCTCCTCTGAGGAATGAACTTTACAAAACTGGTCCCTTGGACTTAGAAGCAGAGCAGAAGTGACTGGATAGGTCAGCCCTCACCCTCACCTCCTGCTGTCAGGAAGCAGCAAGCAACACAGAAGAGCTGATACTGGAATTTTCTATCTTCAAGACTTTGATGCTATTCACATTTGTTCCTCTAGTACCTTCAGGACAATCCACATAGATTACAGACTGTAAATACACTCCCACAAACTCTGAATAGGAAAGACACAGAGAGAAATCAGAATTACTGATATTAAACCAGTGATGCAAGATAATTACAGCTCTTTGTCATTCTCATTAAGCAATGATCTTATTACTGTTGAAAAATTACCTATACTCAGTCACTCACACAAGGGGATTTTAGGCCCTATCACAAAAGAATCATTACAAAGTAATTTAAAAATTGTATATGTACTGTGTAATCAGACATGGCAAAGGAAGGATTAGGTGTGGCAATATGCAGCAGCATCATGTTATATAACAGCAGTTAACCGGAAAGATTTATAGGGGCAGTGTCCGTACCGAAGATACCATCTGAAAAGTGAACGGCATTTTCATCCGTGGGCAAAGCTGTGCTAGGTCAGGATTTTGGAGCAATACCAGGCTGGTTATTAAAGGCTGTCACGTAGCTGGCAGGGCCGACAGCTGCGCCGGGCCAAGGGGCAAGGCGTGGAGGGGCCCAGTCCTGCAACCCCAGAAGAGGCAGGGCCTCAGGTGAATGGGCCAGGGCTGACAGCAGTAAGCCATTAGTGTCAGGGTAGTTAGAAACAGGGATAAATTATCTAGGGAGGTTGTGGGATCTCCTTCACTAGAGATATTTAAGAACAGGTTAGACAGTCAGGCATGGTCTAGAGGGTACTTAGTCCAATCATGAGCGCAGGGGACTAGATTTGATGACCTCTTGAGGTCCCTTCTAGTTCCATAATTTTATGAAATTAACAAGAATGTCAGTTTCACTGCTAGTAGGCTCTGTGCTGGGACACTGAGTGTGCAGAGCAGGACTCATAGCTTGGGGATTGTCAGTCCCTGGGCAGGTAGAGTGCTCCAGCTGAGGGCCTTGCTTAGCTGTCAGTACCCCCACAATGCCCCACTGCAGCCAGTGCAAATGCTTCAGGTGAGGACACATGCCACTGCAGGAGGAGTGTAGTGTGAACACCAAAAGCTCTTATTGTCCTGATGTATCTAAGTGTAAAATAAACCACCTGCTTTGGGAGCTGTCAGCTCTATTTCTTGCAGTCTGCCCTGAATGTGGCATTCTCAGTGCAGCCCATCCTAAGCAGCCAGTCACATGGGAGCTGGACAATCAAGTCACCCTGAGGAGCCATACGGGGCAGAAGCCAAAGGGGCATTTGCTAGTCTGTGGTATCGCTCTATCTAATTCTGACCAAGTAAGTGAAGAGATGAGGGATGGCTGATGATGTAGGATTACTGGGCATTAGAGGACTAAATGGATGGAATAAATTCTTAAAAAGTGTAAGTTCATTATGTTCCTTTCACATGTGCCCTGACCACCAGTGCTATCAACAGGAAGAAAGGCTAAGAACCTGTCACTGGTATTTTCGAGTAGAAGTTACGGAGTGGTCATACACTATAAACAAAAACCGACAGAAGCCACGACCTGTCCCTGGCTTTAACTAAAAACATCTTGGAGGGGAACAAGGAGAAACGAGTGCAGCTGGGGCTTGTGGCTGCTCCAGCTCCATTGCCGCTCCTGTGGCAGAGCTGACCACTGCTGCGCCAGGCCCCAAGAAGTTTGACCCAGTCCCAGACACTGTTCTGGTGGCCCTGAGGCAGGGCACTGCTCAGCTGTTCTGGCAGCTGCTACTCCAGCAGCTCCAGCTCTGCCCCAGAAGAAATCACAGAGTCTGCAACTACACTACCTTCCCCTTTTGGAAAGGGAATGCAAATGAGGTCCTGATTTACATACCATGTACCTCATTTGCATAATGGCAGCTATTCACTGTTCTGGACGTGCTGTTTTGGGTTAAAAAGCAAGTGGTGGAGATGGGGTTCATTCAAAAGGAATCCCCACTTTTGAAAGCATCCTTCCTCATATTTTTCAAGAAGGGTTCTTTCAAAAACAGGGTTTGTTTTCTAATGAACCCTGTCTACACTGCCCTTTGTTTCCCCGAAAACAGCACTGCTGGAACAGCAAGTGGCCACCATTATGCAAATGAGGCATATGATAGGTAAATCAGCACTTCATTTGCATTTCCGATCAGCCCTATTTGCATTCCGCTTCCAAAAGGGGAATGTAGTGTAGCTGCGACCAGTCACAATGGCAACCTTCATAGTAACCAAGGGCAGATCAAGAACCGGTGGCGCCCTGGGACAACACAGTTGCAAGGCCCGCGCCCCAGTATATTAAATTATTAATGTAGCATCATTATTTATGCTTTAAAATCTATTCATGCTTATTATTACTCATGATGGACAATAAAATGCTACTTTAGGTTTAAAATAAGAATAACATGACACATTTCTTTTGTTCTGTTAGAGTGAACTGTTTGAACAAAATAGGGTTATGGTACTTTAGGGCTCCTCACACCCGGGACCCGGGGGCCACTGCACCTTTTGCCTTTATGTTACTTCACCACTGATAGTAACTAATGATTAAATAAGTCTGTTAGAGGTTGAGTTAAACAATATTAATATGGGCTGATCTAGTGAAAAGGTGGGAGATGTAATCATAAGGTCCAAACTCTGCTCTCAGGGACACTTGTAAAATTGTAGCGAAGCAGCTGTGTCTTCAAGGTATTGCCATACTCCAGATTTGTACTCTGGCAATGAGAAAAGAGCTTGTATCCAGCACAAGAAAGCGCTTCATTTGAAATACTGAACCACATTGGCAGTTCTATTCTGTTTTCAATATTCTATCTGACAAGAGTCTTGCTAAATTGCTAAGAGCAAATATGGCATCATGGTATTACTCTTAACAAAGCCTCTTCCTTAACAGAGTGGCCTGCAGAAACGCCTGCAATTCTGCCCCACCACATCACAGATACACTGGGAACAAAAATGATCTGTAGCAGCTCTCTTTTTCAGAGGGAATTCTGTTTAACCATTTAAAAAACAGAATTAGCGGAATTGGGCTCATAATTTAGGTCACCTTACTAGTATCTTTTTAAAGTAATCAGAACCACCATGAGGCATCCTTCATGGAGTGGATTTTCAATTCTGTAACTATAAAAGAGCTGAAAAACTTGTTTAAGTCTTTCATAAGCACTAAAAATTACTCTTAGGCCTGAAATCTTGTGAACTAAGTTCCAATCTATTTACCAAGCCCTTGGAACTATGAGGCTCATAAGAGAAGTGGTGACACAACACTATTGCTTTAGTTAAAAGTATGCCATGATCACCTGTCGCTTATTGGAACTATTGCCTGAAGATGTTGTCCCACATATTTACTTTACAAATAAGAGAAGGGAAAGAAGCTAAAACAAGAGCGGCCTTCCTTGTCTAATGTCATTTGTTGAAAAAATGAACTTCTGAAGTTAATCACATTACTTTCACCTTCATAACCAGTGTCAAACCTGAATGTTTAATTATGCTACTGGTTTTATACTTAATCAATCTTTTTTCATTAAATTCCAGTGAAGCAGACAACTGAGATAATTAGACGCTAAAAATTTTAATTAAGATGATTCTGCTGCAATTGAGAGGCATTGTTTACCTCATCAGACAGCTATTAGGATTCGAGAGAGGGATGCCCTGTTCACTTTTTGTAAGCCTTTTTTGAGCTCCGGGCAAAATAAATCATGTAAGTTTTGTATATATATTTTAAAGTACTATAGTTGTTCCATCCTTCATGCAAGTCATAGTCACCATCTCTGAGTGGCCTGATATTGTATTTAGTATTGCTTCATGCAAATACCTCACAGAGATTAGACAAAGGACCTATTTGGATTCCAAAAGAGAAATGATTCTATCTAATTAAAGGACAGGAAATGCATTCAGCTCTACCTGTAATTATTGAAATCAATTGGCATAATATATAATGTGTAGCTTTATTACATTAAAGCTTGCCACAAGGTACTGTAGTCAGATAAAGAAGTGTTCCCAGAAACATTAATACACACTATTGAATTAGCCTTGAAGAGCCCTATATACTCACAGCCCCCTAGGGCTACTTCTACACTACAGCGCTCTTTCAAAAGAAGCCCTTCTGGAAGATCTCTTCCAAAAGATCTTCTCTGAAAAGTGTGTGTCCACACACAAAAAAGCATAATCTGTTCTTTCAAAAAAGAGCATCCACACAGCCCCCACCCTTTCAAAAGAACAGGCCAGGGATAGAAAAATCAGGCCTCATGAGGACTGTTCTTTTGAAAAAAAAAAAGTGTGTGGAGCATCTACACACACTTTCTTTCGAAAGAAGCTTTCAAAAGGGGGCACTCTTCAGCTGTTTCTGAGAAAGTGGTATGCTAATAAATGGCCCAAATATGCTAATGAAGCACGGATGCAAATTCCCTGTGCCTCATTATCATAAGGTCACATGATTTGGAGTCCAGAAGAAGGGGCCTCCAGAAGGAGGACTTCCTTCCAGAAGACCTCCCAGGGGCTGTGCATCTACACGTTGTTTTGGAGTCCAGAAGAGCGTCTTCCAGATGCCAAATCATGTGACCTTATGCTAATGAGGTGTGGGGAATTTGCATCCATGCCTCATTAGCATATTTCAGGCTATTTATTAGCATGCCACTTTCGGAGAAAGTGGCACGTGTAGAAACAAGTCTTCCTGAAAGGGGAAAGGGAGAGTGATTTCAAAAGGTGTGCCACATTCTTTCAATTTACTTTCAAAAGAATGCTTTTTTATGTGTAGGCGCTCCATGGAATCTTTCGAAAGAGCCCACTTCTTTCGCAAAATCTTTCAAAAGACCTTTGTGGTAGAGATGCAGTTGAGGACTCTAAGACATAAGACAAAGAATGTGCGTACAAATGATTGTGGGATCCATTTAGTTTTTCACCCAGTAAATGCCAGGATTCAAAATTAAACTTTTACTTCCAAGGCCTTGTGTATTCTGAAAGAGGGAATTGAGTTTGGAAATTACAAAAACAGACCCTAAAATGATTCCTAACAAGAACAGACCAGCCACTGTGAAGGGAGCAAACCATGTTAAAATCAACTCTTGAACAACAGACTGTTTTCATAGTTTAATTTTAGGGGGTGGGGCTTTTAAACAGTATTTAGACAAGAGTGAAATGGAGATCTTCTCAGTCACAGCATCAATCTGCCCTTCACTCCAGCCTACAACAAACTGTCCATTGAATCTAAACTAGAGCAATAGGATGGATGCTTTGAAACAAAATCCATCTCTCCCCACATGGGCCAGGGATGATCTATATAGAAGAAACACCACTGGTATCATTTTAATAGGCAAAAATAACTTAAAAGGTTGCTAGGGAGGTAATCTAAAGATGCTTCAGATGCCACCTGAAGATATTAATTTATGGAATAATTGTCTATCTCCAGCCACAGGAATTATATCTAACAATAGAATGTATACAGGAAAAGTATGTACTGGGAGGTTGCGGGGGGTGGAGAAACAGGAGAGAAAATAGTGGTTCCCAACTTTTTCCAGACTAAGATCCTGGTTGTGTTTTTCAGGGCCCACCGCTTCTTAATCAGTCATAACTGGTCTCATCTGTGAAAAGACAGACTCCAGCTGCAAGTGTTTATAGCAACTCTTCTACCACCAAAGGTTATATGAGCACAACCAATTGATGGTAAGTTGGAGACAGTGACACAGCAAACTCCCAACAAGGAAGGCAACTCACAGGAGCCTGAGGACAAGCATATTTGGGCCTAGGATCCACAAGTATAAGGGAAACTGTTCACATACAAAGCTTGCATTGTAGTTGCTAATTCAAAACAGATGCTCGATTTGTTACTCACTGCAGCTGTATGAAAGCTAATGACATGAAACGACCACAGTGCCTCTCCACTGACCCCCTCTGCAATTCTAGGCTTGCCTTTTTAATTGGCAGAACTAAATCAATTTATCACTTCATTATGCATCACATAGGAGATGTGATTTTTCATTTGCTTCAAATTCTAATGATTGGAGCTGCAGTGATGAGTGGCTCTGAGATTTAAACATGAGGAAATAGCACTTTCACCTGCTCATCCATTTTAACAGCTCCTTTGACAAAAGAACTGTTCATCTGCTTATTGAAAGATGCAGTCTTCAAGCCTCTGAAATCCTTTGCTAGCAAGGGATCATTATGAATGATCAGAAGGGAACATAAGGTTTCCCTGTGCAACCCCAGGGGCACCGAGACCACTGATGAGAGTAACAGAGAGGTAGGTGTGTTAGTCTGTATCTTAACAAAAAAAAAACATGAAAGCACCCCTGTAGCTCTTTAAAGACTAACAAAATAATTATCAGGTGATGAGTTTTCATGGGACAGACCCACTTCTTCAGATCTGGAGACAGTGCTATTTCCAGCACAGTGCTATTTAGGCCCTAAGGTCTCAGATTCAGGTGCATCAGCCTTACACCTGGATCAAGAAACCAAGCCAATATTAGAGCAGGTGAGTTGTCTTACTCTGATCACTTTTCCTAGCCTAGACAGAGGGGCAGAGAGACATAATCTCAGTCACTGATGCTATTTGTCCAGTTATGGGTCAAGAGCCTCATTTTTAACTCATGCAATTTAAAGTTAGAGGGATCAGCATATCAACCGTTACTAAATTTGACTAATAGTTCTCATTATAGTTCTCCATTACCAGCCCTTTAACTTCACTTACTTCAAGCATTTAGGCTGAAATTTTCCACACTCCTTGTCTTCCTCCAGCCATCTTTAAAGTTTCAGGGACAAGAGTTCAGTCCTTGATTAAAAAGGAAAAAAAAAAGACAAACCAAGGGTAAGGGGAAATAGTGTGGTCTGTGTTGTCCCATTTTTCTGACTTTAAAAATATGGCACTAGCATCTCAGAAGTTTGAAGTAAAAACTTAAAATTTCAAAGTGGAACAAATTCTGGGGTGTTGCCAATAATCAACAGATATAAAAACATCAGTGCATCCATACTGGGTCAGACCAAAGGTCCATCTAGCCTAGTATGCTCTCTCTTCTGAAAGTAAGCAATGACACGTGTCCCAGAGGTAATGAACAGAACAGGTAATGACGAAGTGATTCTCCCATTGCCAGCTTTTGGCAACTGTCAGATTATGGGTGGGACTACGACTGCATGCTGGAGGCACGTAGTCAGAGCGTGTCAGAGTCCTTTTAGGGATTGCCTTATTTGGAAATTGGATTAGCTTGCTTTTGGTTTATTGCAAAAGTCTGCTGCTTATTTACAGTGTGTGAAAGCCGCCCAAAAATCCTTTTCGTTGCCCTTTTCAAAATCTGTTTAATTTAGTGATTTGCTCTAAACCCTCCTCTAATGACCTCACCCTGAGACAGTTCCTCATATTTATCACCTAAAAAGAATGTCTCAAGTTTGTGAATCTCCTCACATCCTCCGATGTGGAGACCAATGAAAAATGACTAATTTAATTTCTCCTCAGTGGCCTTATTGTCCACGAGTGCTCCTTTAGCATCTTGGTCATCCAGTGACCCCACTTGTTGCTTAACAGTCTTCCGGCATCTATTGTACTTAAAAACATTTTTAATTACTTTTTGAGTCTTTAGCTAGCTGTTCTTCAGATTGTTTTTGGCATTCCTAATTATATTTTTACACTTCAGTTGTCAGATTTTATGCTCCTTTTTATTTTCCTCACTAGGATTTAACTTTCCCTTTTTAAAATATGCCTTTTTGTCTCTCACTGTTTCTTTTACTTTCTTGTTTCACCACCATGGCACTTCTTTGATTCTCTTACTGTCTTTTTAAAAATGGGGTATACAGCAAACTCTTTCATAACCAGCATTCTGTCATCTGCAACTCTCAAATAACCAGCTTTTTAACCATCAGTAAATTTTAGTTACATTTTCCATAAGTACAGTATAGTGAACGTAAATACAAATAAATACAGCAAATACAGTATAAGTTTAGAGTGTACAGCACTAATCAAGTACTCGGCATACGTTTTTGTTTTTTTCTTAATATCTGACCTAGTTTTTCTTTAGTGTTATGCATTGCTAGGTTTACCTCTCTATTATCCAGAACACTTGAATATCCGGCAACCTCCTGGCCCTGGGGCTGCCGGATAGGAATGACTTTACTGTACATTTAAGTTGAGCTTTTATTATGGTGTCTTTGCAAAGTTCCATGCAGCTTGCAGGGATTTCACTTTTGTCACTGTGCCTTTTAATTTCTGTTTAAATAACTTCTTCATTTTTGTGCAGTTCCCCCTTTCTGAAAGTAAATGTTACAGCATTGGGTTGTTGGGCTGTTCTGCCCACCACAGTGGAATTACATTTAATTATACCATGGTCATTTTTACCAGAAGTGACTGGCGAGGAAGGATGCAGTGGGTCACCAGACATTTGACTGTCCCTCAGCATGACTCCTTCCTGTGCTACCCTCCCCAACAGACAATGCCCCTCCATTCCTGCCCTACCTCTTCCCACCCCCTCTTCTTCACCAACCCCACTCCCTCAGCAGTGCAACCTGGGGGATGACAGGGATCTGGGACTGGGAGCAGGGGTTTGCCCCACCCTCTCACTCTACAGCAGCATCAGAGGGAAGTGGAACATCATGGCACCGTTCCCCTGGCTGCACCACTCTGTCTCCCACGCCCATCCCCAGCTGACATGGCTGCAAGCCAGTAGAATGGAGCCATGTTGCTCCTCTTCCTCCTGCCACCAGTGGTGAGTGTGGGGAAATCAACCCAGTTGCAGGTGCCTCAAAGAGTTTCCCAGGCCAGCCAGAGGCTCTGGCCCCTTGCCCGTCTCTCCCACAGCATCTGGGGGTAGTTATATGGTCCCTTGGCCCCCTCTCGCATATCACCATGCAGTCCAGCTGTATCACTTCTTGTAACACATCCTGTGTTTCACTGAGGCTGAAAGCAAGAATTGCCTCTCCTCTTGTGGGTTCCAGGACTAAGCTGCTCCACTAAGCAGTCATTTAAGGTGTTGAGAAACTATCTGTGCATCCCATCCTGAAGTGACACATACCCAGTCAATAGGGGGATAATTGGAATCCCCCATTGTCACTGAGCTTTTTATTTTTATAGCCTCTGTAATCTCCCTGTGCATTTCACAGTCACTATCACCAGCCTGCCCTGGTGGTTGACAATATATCCATACTGCTGTAATCTTATTATTACAGCACAGAATTACTATCCAGAGACACTGTCTTGTACAGTTTGGTTCATTTCAGATTTTTTCTTCACTTGTGTCTACCTTTTCATATATAGCTCCACACCCCCACCAGCATGACCTGCTCTGTTCTTCCAGTATATTTTGTGCCCTGAGTCTAACTGTCTACTCCAGATCTGAGGCAGTGTGTCTGACCCACAAAAGCTCATTACCTAATAAATAAATTTGTTAGTCTTTAAGGCACTGCAGGCCTGCTTGTTATTCATGAAGCTACAGACTAACACAGACTAACACAGCTATCCTGAGTCTGTTGTATACCCTGTTATTTCTGTGTCCCATTGATTGCAGGTTGAACCTCTCTAATCCAGCATTCTCTCATTCTGCAACATCCATAGTCTGGCAGGATTTTATTAACAAGAAAACCATTTATCATGGATGTGGCCAAGTTTACTGTGGTCCCATAAAGTTTGTTTACAGCCACTAGTTCTGGCTCTCAGTGTTCTGTGATGTTTTTTAGCCCTGATTTACCACTAACTGTCTTCTAAGAGCCCAGAAAGCAGTGGAAATGTTGGTAAAGCTGCTAGACAATACTGACCTCCCATGGTTTGGCAAATTCTCTCGTTCAGCACCAGTCAAGTCCCATGAGTGCCAGACTAGCACTTTAACCTGTATTCTCATTCCACCAATGGATCTGTGATGATTAGTATATCAATATTCTCATGTAATACACAGCAGTCTAGTTCACTCCTCATATTATTTATACCTCTAGCGTTTACATATAAGCACTTTAAAAACTTGTCACTTTTTAGCTGTCTGCCACTGCAAGATGTAACTGTATGGGACTCCTTCTCATTGAATTGTTTCTGATCAGATCTTATGTGTATCTTATCCTGGAGAATCTCCTTACTAGATCCTCCCCTAAGAGATGATCCTGTCTGAACCACGTGCACCTGTGCACCTCCTGGCTTTCCCCCAGCCTTTTATTTAAAACATGTTTTACATCCATTTTAATTGTATGCGCCACCAAGAGTAGAACTCTCAGTATGCATGATGTCAGGTGCATGTAGCATTATGCAGAAATCTATTCTATACATTCCTCCAAGGCTAAATGCCACATTCATGATAGTACTGTGAATGGCACTGCTATTTTAGGTCAATTATGCAGTGTGGCCTACCAAGAAAATAGAGGCAGCTCTGTAACTTTGCCTGAGGTGCCTACAGACGCAGGTCACTGTGCCACTTGTTCTGCTGGTCATAGCAACTGCCTGCCAGAGTTTTTGGTGCAGGTGCAGCACAGCAGAGCTGGCCCCTGCCGAGAGCTTGATGACAGGACAGTGGACTCATGCACACAGAGTAGTGCAGAAAGAAGAAGTTAAGCTAGCTGGATACAGAGAGCAAGCACTGGAGCCTGGCAGAGGACTGAGGGAACAGGAGGCTACAGGACTGTGTGGAGGAGCAGGGGGCTGCCAGTCGGAAGCATGGAAGACTCCAGCTTTGGGGGGACAAAGGAGGGACCTGTGTTTCTATGCATATTTTCTATGCATTTAGGTGGCATTTTCCACACACATTGAGAGTGGTTGGATGGGACTGAAAAACAAGATATCCCACTAATGCGTTTTCAAAATCTTGTGTTGGTTGGATTTCCAGCTGATTTAAAAGTGATAACAATGTTATTGTGGCTGACACTCAGAAAAGTTTTGCTATCTCCTTGAAAATACATCCCCATTTGACCAATTCATAAGCCACAGAAGTCACCAGTTGCACTGTTTAGAAGAATTTAGGCATGTGCTCCTGAAATCTTTGAATATTGAACCGCTCAGAGTAGGGTTCCTGGCTCCACCAAATCTTCTACAGCAAATGAAACAACGCAAGCCATGTCAAAAATTCCTTGTGACTTAATGACCTATAGATCCTGAGTTTAAGTCTAATTTGTACTCTGATTGAGGGGTAAAATCTATATCCCACTACTCTTTTTGAGAAGGATGTCATAATCCCTTCTCTAGAAAAAAAACAAAACTCACAACAGGGCTTTTTACAGATGCCATAACAGAGATTTTATAAGGTCACTTCTGGAAGAGCCAAAATAAAAAGTTTGGTTTTAAATAAGTTAAATAAACCAAATGCTCTGCCAGACAGTCTATTCAAAAGCATCTGCAAAAGCTGACTGTTCAAATGGCCATCTGTGAAGCATGGCCATTCACGAATATGCAGTGCACTGTTTCAAAGTCGTAGGTGGCACTTTTGTGGCTGGTTTTGACAACAGCCTATTGCTTCTGCCAGATGATGTCCTCCTGTTAAAGGGATAGAAGGCTGGTGTTCAAATGTTGATGATGACAGGTGTGCAATGGTAACACTGCACATAATGGAATTTAATTCTTTGTAAACAGAAAGTTACATATAAAAATAGCTACAGTAGTAAAAGAGTAAAGCTGCAAAGTCAAGTAGTGACTAGCTAAAGAATGCCATAATTAAGTTTACTCATGCACCCTTGTGCATATGCATTCTGAGAGTTGAATTACATGTTTTGATATGATCCCCACCTCGCTCTCTGAAAAAACAGGTTTAAAAGTCACAAGAATGCATAACGAGGCCTCCAAAAACATTTCTGGCTCCTTGGCCTATGCTCATTGACTGCCTGTGTGTGGTAGTACCCAGGAGATCCAACTCACTAGGCATTGTACAAACACGTGGCTATGACACAGATGTTTCCCCAAGGAACATACAATCTAAATAGACAGACTGGTAGGACTGGAAGTCACAGAGAGGTCAAGTGAGTTCCCCAAGGCCACATAGTAGGTGAAGGTTAGAATGTAGGTCTCTGGAGTTCCAGCCCAGGGCCCTATCCACTAAGCCATGCTGCATCTCATCATACTATGGTATGCTAAAGTAATAGCCACACACAAACACTGCAGCTCACCACAATGCTTCTGAAGTGATTTGTACCATCACTACATAATACTGTTGCATTTACTGTGGTCTTTTCTTTAAGGCCGGGATTCTTCTAAACCCAGTGGTAAAGTGAGCCAGAACTGTCAGGGAGTCAGTGCAGCCTGAGTTCACATTCATTTTTATGTTTTAAAGGGTTTTGAAGCCTTTAAAAGGAGCACAATGTCTGTTTGAGCCTCTAAAGCACCTAAGAGTATGAACGAGGGAGATTAAAAAAAAGACAGGGATCAGTAGGGGTGCATTAGCCCCGATATTCCAGCAGCAGTCTAAGGAAGAGACACATTAAGACCTCATTGCTAGAGATGATTTAGGTTGGTGTATTATTGGATCCAGCTAGCCATAAAAGACCATTTTCTGAAATATTAATACTTAATTATGGAGGTGGCAGCAAGCTGCACGGTTTTTTTATGTACACCCTGAGCTATGGAAAAAATATTAGAGATAATATGAAAGCAAGTACCTGTATAAACTAATAGTAGTAATGTGGCAAAGCAGAGCAAGATGGGGGGAAAAAAGCCAGACCTCAAACTGTGCATAGGGGTGCTAGTGATTGGAAGAGTCAATGGCTATATGATTCAAGAAAATAGCTTCCCTAGAGAAGGAGACTGATTGTCCTGCATTTATACAGCGGCTAACCAACACTAAGCAGGCCTTCCTTTGCATATGATTGGTGCCAGCCCAATGAGGCAGAAAATTGCATCGTGTCATTTAATTTCCCAATCTTTGTTTTCATTGTATTAATCTTTTGGCTTTGCTTCACTTTATAATTTGAAGGCTCAGCAAGAAGGAAACCAAATGGAAATTCAGCTTACTTTCATGTCTAGCTGATTGTGTTCTATGCCATTTCGGAAAGTTTAATTCTTCATAATCCCACCCTTGAATAATAATCATCTGTTTTTGTATGCAGACATATTAGTGTTTATTAAAGACTGCCTTAAAATTCTTGGGAATGTGCCCAAAAGTCACTCACCAAAACATGATTATCAAATAGGTTACAGGAAGAAAGCAGATAGTTTTAAAACAGAAGTACATGCTCTCCTGTTAAAGGAGAGGAGGGGAAGAATTTTAGAACTCTGCAAACTGATAACCAGGCTAATTATTTTAAAGTTTTTTTAAATTCCCAAACTAAAAATTGGTACACAGAGGGCCAAGTTTCAGGGAGGAAATAGTTCTTTGGGGAAGAGCACAGCATACCTCAAAGTTGTCACTGGAAATCATACAGATGGATGAAAATCACACTCTAGGTCAAGGGTTGGCACAAAATATCAAGAAGAGCCATATTTTTCGAATTTGGTAAAAGCTCAATAATTCAAGAGCTGCAATGCATGTGACTATGACAGTCCTTAATAAATAATGTCAAACCATAATTTTTGTAACCCCTCTTTTAAGAAGAGTGTGCACACAACGATTTGTAATGCAATACTTATTTACTGCAGGAAGTTCACAAACTTTTTACATATCTCAGAAATGGTCTGAGGTAAACAGGGTGAGGTTTAATAAAGACAAATGCAAAATGCTCCACTTAGGAAGGAACAATCAGTTTCACACATACAGAATGGGAAGCGACTGTCTAGGAAGGAGTATGGCAGAAAGGGATCTAGGGGTTAGAGTGGACCACAAGTTAAATATGAGTCAACAGTGTGACGCTGTTGCAAAAAAAGCAAATGTGATTCTGGGATGCATTAACAGATGTGTTGTGAACAAGATACGAGAAGTCATTCTGCTGTTCTACTCTGCACTGGTTAGGCCTCAGTTGGAGTATTGTGTCCAGTTCTGGGCACCGCATTTCAAGAAAAATGTGGAGAAATTGAAAAGGGTCCAGAAAAGAGCAACAAGAATGATCACAGGTCTAGAGTACATGACCTATGAAGAAAGGCTGAAAGAATTGGGCTTGTTTAATATGGGAAACAAAGATTAAGGGGGGACATGATAGCGGTTTTCAGATATCTAAAAGGGTGTCATAAAGAGAAGGGAGAAAACTTGTTCTTCTTGGCCTCTGAGGCTAGAACAAGAAGCAATGGACTTAAACTGCAGCAAGGGGGCTTTAGGTTGGACATTAGGAAAATGTTCCTAACTCTCAGGGTGGTCAAACACTGGAATAAATTGCCTAGGGAAGTTGTGGAATCTCCTTCTCTGGAGACATTTAAGAACAGGTTAGATAAATGTCTATCAGGGATGGTCTAGACAGTACTTGTTCCTGCCATGAGGGCAGAAGGCTGGACTCGATGACCTCTCAAGGTCCCTTCCAGTTCTAGCATTCTATGATTCTATGAGTGTATTTCCTCATGATTTATGTGAGTGTTGATACTACAGTATTCCTGACTTTCACTTCCAAGTCCATTTTATTTATGCCAATTTTACTTCACATTTAATTTCAGTTTTTTTCTTAAAATGCATGTTTGACCTTCACAGCAGGAAGGCTAAAAGCTTCCTTTACCTTTTCAAAATCAAGACCTATTGGCAACACAATTAAAACACAAGGATCATATATCTCACAATGCCCTGCACATATTAAAGGGGGAGTTATCTGACATTTTGAGATCACATATCATTTGCTATTTAGGTATGAGTTGTGCATCGTTAAGCTTTAGACAGTCACCATTTATCGCAAATAATCAGGAGGGTTTTGTTTTTACATTGCAATTATAATGTCGGGAGCCACAAAGAAGACCTTAAAGAGCTGCATGCGGCTCTGGAGCTGCAGGTTAGATCCCTGCTCTAGGTCAGGAGCTCTCAATCTTTTTCTTTCTGAGGAACCTTCAGCATACTACAAAAACTCTATAGCACACGTGGGCCACAACAACTCTTTTTATCCATATCCAGTTGTTCAAAAGACACAGCTGGTCTTAGGGAGTGGCAAGCAGGACAACTGCCTGAGGCTGTATGCCACAGAAGGACACAATGAAGCTCAGTGGCTCAGGCTTTGGTTTCATATAATCTAAGAAACATTGGGCTAGACCATCCCTGACAAGTGTTCGTCTTACCTGCTCTTAAAAATCTCCAATGATGGAATTTCCAAAACCTCCCTCAACAACTTATTCCAGTGCATAATCACCCAGACAGGAAGTTTTTCCTAATATTCATCATAAACTTCCCTTGCTGTAATTTAAGCCCATTGCCTCCAGTCCTATCGTAAGAGGTTAAAGAGAACATTTTTTCTCTCTCTTTCATGAAGCAAACTTTTATGTTCTAAAAGCTGTCATTATATCTCCTAGAACAAGAAGAAGTCCTGTGGAACCTTATAGACTAACAGATATTTTGGAGCATAAGCTTTTGCAGGCAAAGACCCACTTCATCAGATGCATGAGACAAAGCGGGTCTTTGCCCGTGAAAGCTTATGCTCCAAAATATCTATTAGTCTATAAGGTGCCACAGGACTTCTTGCTGTTTTTGAAGATACAGACTAACACAGCTACATCTCTGATACTGATCATATCTCCTGTCAATCTTCTCTTTTCCAGACTAGACTTCTTTGGACTTTCTCTGATTTATCCACATTGTTTCTGAAATGAGGTACCCAGAACGGGACACAATACTCCAGTTACTTCACTACCCCTAGACAAAGTGGAGGATTGTACCAAAAGAGATCTGATGAGGTTCAACAAAGACAAGAGCAGAGTTCTGCACTTGGGACAGAAGAATCCCAAGTACTTTTACAGGCTGGGAACAAATGGCTAAGCAGTAGTTTGGCAGAAAAGGGCAAGGGATTTACAGTGGATGAGAAGCTGAATATGATGGATTCTCTGTCACTTTAAGTCTTATTTTAAAGATTGGAGGCTTTCTAAAACATAAGCCATAATCTTTGTACAAGAAACATTGAATGAAATTCTTTGGCCTCTGTTACACAGAAGGTCAGACAGAATGAACTTAATGGTGTCTTTTGGCATTAAAAGTTGTAAAGAAATTGAGTAGAAATTGAGATTCCAAAAGGAGTTTCAGCACAGTCCATAGGATAACTCATGAAATAAGATGCTATTCAGATTAAGTAAACTCAGGCTTAACCTGTTGGTTAAAATTCTAAAACATAAATAAATGTTCCCATCCTACTCCAGAATCTCTAGAAACCCATTCAAACTAGCCTGAAAATGCTGTGTGTACTCTCAAAAAACCTGAAATCTTTCAGCATAAATTCAAACATCCCAGGGGCACATTCAAGCCAACAAAATCCACAAAGAGCTTCCGAGTCCTGTAAATTTGGTAGATCTGCTGTCTTCTTCCATACATCAAGCATTAAGCAAGTTATAGTAATATAAATAATTGGAATTAAATACATTTTAAATTTGGTCTAATCATATATGTCAAGAAACTTAATCTCTTCCTACCAGCTTGTAAATCCATATAATAGATAGACAGCTGTCATACAATATGACATGATACAGATTTAAAGAGCTTTTTTGAACATAGGTAGAGAGGTTTCTGGAAATCAATTACTTGTATTTTGTGAAAAATGATCCACAGTTGCTGGTTTGAATACTACTTCTGATATCTAATCACTCCACTAATAGAAATAATTGGGAAGATGCATTAAGGGAGCCAAATTGCAAGTGACAGTTATGAGGCCTGAAGCTGGTATTTAAGTTCACTGTTTTAGGAAATTTGCCACTTTTAATGGACATTATGTTCACTGCAAGAATTCTTTGCCATTCAATTTCTTTTTCCTTATTTAATAGCACTTGCTGCCAGTACTGTGATTTACCCATTTCTGATGAAGTGACAAAGATATGGAACTTTGAAAAGCAAGGTCTATCTTTTGAAAAGGGAATAAATGCTCATCCAAGTGAGTCATTCCACAATCAGCATACATGATAAAATGTACTGTTTTGTTTAAAAAAAATCAGGGCTCATTTTCATAATTTTATTTGGTGCCATTCAATGGTGATGGTTCTTCTTTTGTGGTTTTAAACCAGGGAGAGCATTAAACACTGCACAGAACTACCAGAAGAACACATTCACTTTTGCATACCTTGGCAACATTGTTTTCTTCATTTTTTTCCACATATGTGCAGAATAAATTTTATTACATTCACTGAGGTGTGTGCAGGTGTGCACTAGTGGTAGAAACAGATGCTGCCAGCTGTAGGTTGTGTGCACTCTCTGTTAATCAGCTGGGTGGCATTTCAACCTTGCTCACATGCTCAGCTTACAGGGAACACTGGTTGGCAACTATTGATAGGAGTATTAATGATTTGGAGTGGGCTGATCAGAGAACTTTGCTTTTGTTGTTATCATCCTAAGAGATGGAACAAAACATATAGGTAGAGACTCCTGACTCCTGTTCACTATGGCTACGCTAGCGAGTCGTGCCAACAAAACCCAGGTTTTGTTGACAGAACTGGTGCAACGTCCACACACAAAATGCTTTTTGTCAATGCTATGTTGACAAAAGTTGGGACTTCTGCCAACAACCTTCTTCCTTTCCCAGATCAGGAAGAGGGCCTTTTGTCAACAGATCTGTAGACAAAAAAACCTGTGTGGACACTCGGGGGGATGGGAGGGAAGCTTCTCTCGACAGCCAGGGCATCCAGGACAATGGGCAGCCCTGTCTGCTGTGCTTTGGGGTGCCTGTTTAGTCGAGAGAGCAGCTGGGCATTCTGGCCACTCTGTCAACAGAGCCTAGTGCTCTTCTGATTGGCTTTTGTGTGTGGCCACACTCTGCAAACAGAAGTTTTGTCAGGAAATCTCTTTCGACAGTGTCTTCTATCAACAGATCATTGTAGTGTAACCGTAGCCTATGGGACAAGGTAGCCACTTTTTTGTTTTGCCTCACCAGTGGTTAGTTTCATTCTTTGAAATGAATTTGCCCAACAGCATGTGTCATCATAGGTGCAGAAACAGCTTGGGCTCTTTTATGGGGATGAGCAATGGGATAGAGGTGCAGAGAAATAAAGACAAATAAGCATCTCTGTGCTTTCTGCTGTGCTTCTGAATAACCAAGACTTAATTCCATATTTCTAGCCTGTGTGTGAAAACTTGGTGGACTGCTTATATCATCAGTCACAGCAAGGAACTGTTAATGCAAATCTTATCTATCTAGTCAGTATGCTAGGCTTAGGTTATAATTTCTTTTTGTTGTTGTTTATTTGCTAGTTCATCTGCTTTGATCTGTTTCCTATCATCATAATCAATCTTCCTGTAGTTAATTAATTAGTTTTATATTTTATGTTTACCAGTGTGCTTTTGAGTGAAAGGTCTGGTAAAAATCACAGCTTGGTTAACACAGGCTTTTTGTGCATATGTTTCCCATATGGAGGGGAGAGCAAACTATATTAATGAGCTTACCTTCTACAGATCCCTGTGCAGTGTAAAATGGTATAATTCCAGGTTTTTACTCCAGTGCGGGTGCCAGGTTGGGGAGCTGGAAAATTGTCTCCGTGTCCCTGTGTGGCTTAGGGAAAGCAGTCAGGTAACTCAGTTGGATGTGTGCAACCATCTGCTCTCTTTTGGGGTGATAAGTTGTGGAGATGCTGGTTGTGTATCATCAGCAAAGCAGTGTGAGATCAGCCAGCCCAGCTGGAGGGTTAGATTGCACAGTGGTTCCCACAGCTCCCTGATGATGGTAACCCTTCACAGTCCCCTTAGTTTCTGAGCCTGAAAAAATTTACAGTAATTAAAAATAAGCATGTGCCAGTGCTCTCATTCAGCTCTCTTATTGAGGGCACCATTGCAGGAATGGGAGGGGCAGCAACCCTGAATACCGAGAAGCCGCTTGCTTGTCTTCCTGTTCCCTGACTATTGAGGAGCAAGGGAAAAGTACATGGTAGGAATGCATGTCTCTCATGCTTGGCTGGTGAGGGGAGGAGGCAGAGGAGTAATTCACACTACCTGCCTATGTCTACACTAGAGTGATCTGTCCACAGAAGTTACTGTCAGAAGATAGCTTCAGACAAAACTTCTGGCGACCGATTGCAGCCACACATGAAAGCGAATCACACTGTCATCAGAGAGCAGCCAGACTGCCCAACTGCTCTCTTGACAGAATGGCCAACCGGAAGTTCAGCAAACCAGGCTAGCTGATGACCCAGAAGCCCTGTGTCAACAGGGGGGCCTCCCAGAGCCTCCACACTGGCTTTCAGTCAAAGATTCTGTTGAGAAAGACGTTCTGCCTCATGAGGGAGAAGCAGAAGTCCGACAACAAAAGTGCTGAGTTCTGTTCATTTACTACCAATAGAATGCATTTTTAGTGTACATGCTCCATGAGTTTCGTCAGCAAAACTGTCTAGCGTACATGTAGCTTCTGTGTACCTTCCCCTCGCTCCCTGATAGGGGAATGGGAAGAAAAGCAAGCAGCATCCCAGTTTCAATGGCTGTTGCCCTGCCCCCACCCTCCTGAAAATTGCACCTTTGTCACTTGGGCTTTATGCAGGCATCAGGGTACATCTGCAAAGATCCCATGGCAGAATATCAGCCCAAGTGTTTAGCAATGTTAGTTCAAAAATGAGTTAAAATAAATTATTAACGCATTTGAAACACGATAGAAATTGTTTTATAGAATTTTGGCAATACATGTTATACATGATAAATGGATTATTATTGGTGCCATTATAAAATATTTACTATGCCTTTAGGCTCTACCATTTAACCGGAGAAGAACAGTACTAAAGCAAACAGAAAAAACGTTATATAAATGAAGAAGTCTTCAATAAGTACATATAAAAAGATATGCACAATTTTAAAGTAAACAAAATACATTTAAGGATTTATGCATTACAGTATAAAATATATTAATCCTATCCATTATAACTACATCTAGATAAAAATATAGACTAGTTTAGTAATGTTTACTATGAAAAAGTGCAATACTTGAAAAGATGCTGTCAGCAATTTTTTTTAAAGGTTCTTTACTTCTCATTAACACAGTTATGACTGGAATTAGCTAATATATTTTTTAACCATTTACACTTTGATAAAGTTTAATTTTCTTTTTCATTCAAAACTGCTTAGACAATGAAAATACACTAGTCAGTTTCACCTTTATTTATACATTAGTCGGGATTTTTTTAATTACCAACATGCAAAGAAGTGTTGACATTACCAGAAAAAGATTTCCAGAAAATGAAATCATGAAAATATTTGCAACTTGCAAAATTGTGGTAGTTTTTCCTCTTCCAATTCTACAATGCCAATAGATTTAGAGATGACAAATTCCACCTCTCACCTGAACTAAAACTGAGTTTATTTATTCATTTGTTTGGGTTGCTTTGTTTTGGTTTGGTTTTTCCAACTAAAAGGTGGAAAGAAATTGAGGATGCCTTAATCTAATTTATTTTCCTATTTCCTCCTGGATTTACAACAATAAATAGATGTTAAGGCTCAGAGCAATCACAATAATATATTTGGAGTTTCTATACTTTCACCCTGAGGACATAGATTTGGACTTGAGAGATGTGGACTGTCTTGTTTTTAACATGTTTGCAAAGCTTTTGGAATTTTTGAGTGGTAACAGAGAGATAGCCATGTTAGTCTATATACTATCAAAACAAAAAAGCAGTCCAGTAGCACTTTAAAGACTAACAAATTAATTTATTAGGTGGTGAGCTTTTGTGGCATGGACCCACTTCTTCAGACCATAGCCATACCAGAACAGACTCAATATTTAAGGTACGGAGAAACAAAAACAGTTATCAAGATTAACAAATCAGAAAAACTGTAATCAAGGTGGGCAAATCAGAAGAGAAGAGGGGCGGTAGAAGCAGGGGAAGTCAAGAGTCAGATAAAACAAAGTATGTATATAGGACAAACAGTAAACACGTTTCAACAAAGACTAAATGGACATGAAACAGACATCAAAAAGCTCTGAACTCACAAGCCTGTCAACCAGCACTTTAATGGAGTGGGCCATTCTGTTAATGACCTGAAAGTCTGAGTTTACTGAAAAGGAACTTGAAGAATAACCTGCAAAGAGAGAGTGCGAAGCTCTCTTTTATATTCAAATTGAACACATTAACACATGGTTTAAACCAGGATGCCAATTACCTGGGCCATTATATGCAGTCTTTTACATACTTTGTTTTATCTGACTCTTGACTTCCCACACTCCTACCACCCCTTTCCTCTTCTGATTTGCCCACCTTGATTAAAATTTTTCTGATTTGTCAACCTTGATAACTGTTTTTGTTCTCTGTACCTTAACTATGGAGTCCCTGCTGGTATGACTATGGTCTGAAGAAGTGGGTCTATCCCACAAAAGCTCACCACCTAATAAATATTGTTAGTCTTTAAAGTGCTATTGGACTGCTTTTTTGTTTGGGAATTTTTTCAACTCCTTTCCTTAAATATAAGGCATAATAAAATATTGTCCAGATGGAAAATATAAAACTAACAGAAGAGCAGTTGTTAATTCAGGGTAGCAGCAATTGTATCTCCCTTCAGTGACCCAATCAGGGCACCCACTCAGTCTTCCAGATCCACTTCCAATGCCTTTCTTGAGTGGAGAACCATGCCTCTGTCCTTCCCGACCTGGGTATTTCAGGCTGCACAGGTCCCTGCCTTCACTGTGTTATTCCCAGCAAAGAGACTGCCCAACCATATCTCCTTGCTTTCTCTTTATAGATGGCTAACAGGTGTAATTGTTACAGTAATGGGTTACCCTCACCGCACTTCTCATGCAAGCCTATTTTATTCTTAAAGTAAAAATACTACAAAGAAAATATATTCAACTGAATTGATCAGAGAAGACCCCAGTCCTAACATGAGCTTTAGGATGAGCAGTCCTTCAAAACCCCATCCACAGGGTTTCCTTTGTGATCACAAATTCATCACCACTTCAGAACAAGTACCTCAGGCATGTTTAGTCTACTCTTCATACAATTCAGGGGTCTTTAATTTGGAGTTTTCTGGAGCCACTACTTAACATAAAATGGTCTCCATTCCTAAGTGTAGTTTTTAACAAATTGGCTTTGGAGGGCAGAATTTGCATTACACACACACACACACACACACACACAAGTGTTGACTGAGCAATCTACCTCACATGTATTGGTCCAAAGAACCCTTGATATTCCTAATGCCTTGCAGAGACTGTTATTCTTGACGTCCTGCTACAGATGTTTCCTATAATCTCAGAATAGTACAAAAACATTTAATTTTAATACCATGAACTCCAAAGACGTTATATTTACTTCAAGAATGTTTAAATCAATTCAGTAACGTTCACTTAGGATATTGCAGGTGCTTGTCCAGCTATCAAAAGGTGTTCTGCAAAGTTCCTTCTTGTAAAATGTAAAAGTCTCACTCAAAACTCATTGACTTAGGTGAGCTATGTGCTGAGCCCTGGAAATATAGTCTTCATTCAGATTTACTATTCAAAGAAAGCAGTTGGGCAGAGAACTTGCCTCCTGTCACAGATCCCTGTGGAGGTGCATGGAGGTCAGGGCTACCTTCATTGAGGCCCTATACCTCAACTGACTCACTCCTAGCAGTGCTTTGCAGCAATGTTGACAGGCTCCCTGCCGACTATGGCTTGACTTGAGAATGAGAAGAGGATGTATATGCAAAGAAATGAATGCAGCCTGACACTGTCTTACCTTTTATGGATATCATCAGCAGTTCTGGATGGGAGACTAGCTACTGCTAATATTACCCCAGAGTACACTTTTAAGTGCCTAAAAAAGGCTATTCAGGACATAGGTGGGAGGTGGTAATGTCAGGATACCTCAGAGCTCCTTTTCCATAGAGGCTGCATTTACGCTTCAAAGTAGCCAGCAGAGTGTCTACACACACTTTTCCTTACTACGAAGTTCACTTCAAAGTAAGGGAAGCTAATTTTGAAGGCACTACTCCATTCCTGGGAATAGAGTAGTGCCTTATCTCAAAGTTTAACTTGGAAGTAGAGTGTGTATAGATGTTCTTCACTCCTTACTTCAAAGTAAGCTGTCTGCCAAGAAGGTGCCCCCCGCTTCCCCGCCCGGAGCAGGTCCCTGCTGAACGCCCTAAAGGAAGCAGGTCCCCAGCAGCCCCAGACAGGAAGCTGACAGTGTGCCACAAGCAGGGGCAGCACGAGCTCTCCCTCAGACTGCCCCTGCTCAAAGCACCAGACAGCCTCCGCACCCCCTGCCCGCCATGGCAGCACACCACAGTCACCCTGGAGGCCCTGGACAAGGAGTCCAAGGGCTCACAGTGCCCGGGCAAGGGCAGCGCCAGGGGGGGACCCTCCTGGTCCGAGGCGGAGCCGAAGAACCTCCTCACTCTGTGAGGAAGAGGAAGTCCTTTGCCAAACTGCACCTGCCAGCGCAACGCCAAGGTCTTTGACTGGCTCGCCAGTGGCCTCACTGCCCAAGGCCGTCCCAACCGCACTGGCAGCAGTGTCAGGACAAAAGTAAAAGAACGGAGGCAGGCATACATCAAAGCCTGTGAAGCTGGCAGCCGGTCAGGGGCACAGTCCGGGCACTGCCCCCATTACAGGGGGCTGCACTGGCTCCTGAGGCCGAGGGAGGACCTCGTGGACACCACCGGTCTCCCCCCAGGACCGCAAGAATGAGGCAGGCCTCTCCAGCACCACCAGCCCCCCAAGTGGGAACCAGCCCACCGAGACTGAGGGCGATGACGAGGCTCCAGCGACAGGATTCTCGTCATTGCCCTCCCCTCCAGGACACGCAGCAGAGCCTGGTCGAGCTGAGCCTTGCCCGAGCCCTGGGAGATTGCAGCCAGCAGGTATGGGGTGAGCGGGGTGTCACAAGGGCTGGGGACGGCCCTCCCCCCGAAACAGCTCTGCAGCCCACATGCCTGGGGACAGGGGAGAGAACACGAGCCGACCCTTTCCAGGCAAGAACCTCTAGGCACCTGGGATCCACAGGGCTCACAGGCCAGTGGCAGAGGGCCTTGAGTGTCTGGTGGGTCATGTGAAAGTTCCTCAGCCACCACTCATTATCCCAGTCCTCCGGCACCAGCCAGTCCCACCACTCAGTGCTGGTGGCGAAGGCCCACCAGTGCCAGATCGGTGGGTTGGGGGGGGAAGGAGAGCAGGGCCATGGCCAGGGCCTGCAGGCTGAGTCTCATGCAGGTGACCCAGCCGCACTGCTGAAAAAGCTGGGCAACCAACATGGTCAGCAGGCTGGCCAGGGTGGAGAGGACCTCATCCTCAGGGAGGGTGGGAGCGGGCATGGTGTGCAGCTCTTCTCCCCAGCACATGCTCTGCTGCTGTCCACAGCCTGGCAACCTTGAGCACGTGGAGGGTGGGGGTGTTGGGAGCGATCCTTTAAGGGATCGGCTGGCTGCGAGCCTGGAAGGGTTTGTCGGCCACGCGACCCCATGCCTGCATCATTTCCTGGCCACTTACTTCAAAGTACAGGCTAATTGTGTGTAGACGTTTTACTTCAAAGTAGGGGGGAGCCTACTTCATAGTAAGCCAGGATGTTTTTATGTCTAGACGTTCTACCTCAAAGTTGCTTACTTCAAAGTTACACTTTGAAGTACACAGCTTTAAAGTTATTTAGTAGCGTAGACTCAGCCTGAAGTGAGAAGGTTGATGACTATCTCAAAGCGAGCATGATTGGGGTCCATATTTTTAATGCTATACATATACTGAAATTTTCATTAAATGGTCTGAGATTGTGAGCAGTTGACCTTTTAGGATAGCTAAAAGTCTATTTATTCACCTTTAGTGGGGACAGCCAGCTGAAATTTCTCAAAAAGTGCTGGGAAAGATACAGGGAGACACTCTACCTGCACCCTTAGAAAAAAATTCTCACATAGGTCAGGGGAGATGGACAATAGCACCAAAAATGAGGAAATTCCGTAGAAAAAGATTATTCAATTAAGGCCATCACAGACGAGTAATCCAGACAAAACAGTCATGTGCTTAACTATCCTTCTCACACTCTTAGTTAATACTTTTAGCATAGAGCATATGCAGTACAAATCCTGTGCGTACATTATACTTTAATTACTTTAGTACATTACAAGTGCAATTTCCCTGCCTTTAATATTCACACTTGTACAGCACATGCCATGAACAAGACACGTCCAAATTAACTTGCTTCATTAACTGGTCCTAAAGGTTATACCTCCCTGGTATGTCATGCTCAGGACCTGAATGGTTCTGAACAAGGAATTTGCCAGACCAGGGGAGGTCAGTTCTCCAGGCTCATCTGGGGAGCCACCCACCTGCTGGCTGGGCTCCCCTCTTGGCCACTGCCCCACTCCCTGCCCCCAGACTGCCAGGGAGCCTCCACTCCTCTCAGGGCAACTACCACAGGGCTGCAGTGGGAAGGAGGGGCTCCACTCCCAGCCTGCCAGCCAGGGTCCCTGCCCCAGCCTTGCTCCTAGTTATGGGGCTGTCAGTGATGCTCCCCACCTCTGGTCTTGCTCCATGCCATGGGACAGTGCACACTGCCCCCAGTTGTGCAGTGGGGCCCATGAGCAAGCCTCTGCTCCCGTCCCACCAGCCAGACTGGTGTCGTGCAGTTGGTGCTCTCTAGCTCTTTGGTCCAGGGACATTCCACCTCTGCTAAGGACAGGTAACTTCCGGGTCCTCTCTTGTCTTTTTTTTTCCTGTTACGTATACCCTGGATTTAATGCTTTCAAAAGCTCTCAAAAATTTAAACTAGAGTTTGATTTACTTTTGAGGACATTGGGATCTATCTGCTTATGAGGAAGATGAACAAAAGTGAATATTGCAGGTACTGAAACAAGTTCACTACATCATTTGAGTTTCGTGTCAAAGAATGAACTATGAGTTTGTCTTTTTGAAAATTGAGGAGTAATATGTATCCAAAAGAAATTAAACATTTGAAAGGTTTCACTTTCGCTAAATGAATTAAATGGAAGAAGAGAATTTTGAATCATTCTGACAGATCTAACAATAAGAAGTTATATATCTAATTTCCAGTATCTAGCCAAGCCATGATAAAAGCTCACATTGTGATGGAATAAACATTGTCAGTGTAAGAAAAAAAAAATGTTAGACCAGCCAAAGCTGTGAGAGTTTGCCAAACTACTCCTCATAATCAGTAATGGTTGTACCTTTTAGGAAGAACACAAATTGATGTGAATATTGACCATGTAACAAAAAGGTTTTTAAAAATAGCAAGTCTATGGAGGAAAACAAAGTGAAAGTACTAAAGTTAAAACACATCATCATATGAAATAACGAGTTGGTGTGAAAGGACGCCAACGTTGCCATTACAGGTTTCTCATCTGCACAGTTATTTAATAGAACCCTTAAAAACAGATTATTTTTAAAGAAGGATATAAAGAACAAATAAGATACATATCAGCTGAGGTTGTATCAAAAGATTTATTGTGATATAGGATCACGTGCACTACTGTATTTGAAACCAAATGATAGAGTACGTATCTATAATGATAGAAAATGGGGTCAGGAAGCCTCTGTAACAAAAGAGGTAGCACTTCAGTTTTATGATGTCATGGCCAATAATAGTCAAGTGGGTGGATGAAATTGGAGACATTTGCAATTGTTACCTGCAAGGCCAGACTCAGCTGAATGAAGAAATGCTATAATACAGGGACATAAGCAGCAGACAATGAAAATGGCATTATTTCTTTGAGTACTAAGAACCACTCCAATAATACAGGCAGTCATTGCATCAAAGGAGACTTGTTAAAAGAATTATCAAAAACTGTTAATACATTCTGAAAGAGAGCGAGAGAGAGAATAAATCTGAGCCACAAAAAATGAATAAAATAAAATAAAAGAAGGAGACGTAGCTTTAAAAAAATCTCTAGGGATCTGACAGTTGGAAGAGGCCATTGGTTTTAGGTTAGAGGGAGAGACTGATCTGAAATAAGATGCTCTGTATATATGTTAACTATGCACCTAATAAAGGTATTTTTGTTACTACCAATATTATACATCTAAAAAACACACAATGTTCCATCTCTATGGAAGGTTTAAGCAAAATGAAGCAAGGTAAGAAAATGTAAAAACAAAATGTAGAAAAACAAAAAGCAGTCAAGTAGCACTTTAAAGACTAGCAAAATAGTTTATTAGGTGAGCTTTCGTGGGACAGACCCACTTCTTCAGACCGTAGCCAGACCAGAACAGACTCAATATTTAAGACACAGAGAACCAAAAACAGTAAGCAAGGAGGACAAATCAGAAAAAGATAATCAAGGTGAGCAAATCAGAGAGTGGAGGGGTGCGGGGGGAAGGTCAAGAATTAGATTGAGCCAAGTATGTAGGAAAGATGAAAACAACCTGTCATCGCCCAGAGAAGGATGAATTTCCATCCTTGATTTTAGCCTGGGCTCTGAAACCTGTTTATTGTTACTCCAAAGTCCTTTTTATGAGTTCATTCTCTCTTTACTATTTTTTTTAAATTAGACAAATAACTTCTACGAGCACTCAAGGAAGTGAAGACAACATCTCCTTCACTATCGTTACAGTTGATTGTGTGAGATGGTTAAAAATCTCTGACCACTTAAAGACAACTTCTGTGAACATTTAACACAGGGGTGGACAAAATACAGTCAATGGGCCAAATTTGACCCACACAACTGATTAGCAGAGTGAACATACCGCCAGCAGCAGCAGCTACAGCATGTGTTCAGCTGCTCCTGCCCTCCTTCCTCCATCCTGCAGGCAAGCTGCTCCCAGGACCCTCCTGCTAGGGGGTGAAGGGTGGAAGGGAAGATGATATTGGTGTGTTATCAGGGTGTTCTCCTTCCCCTGTTGTCCATCTCTGCAGAGTAAGGGTGGGGCTGAGACATACACAGGAGAGCTGCTCCAATCTCAGGTATGAATGGTGAACAGGATGAATGCTTCACAGAGGTAGCCATGTTAGTCTGTAGCTTCAAGAACAACAAGAAGTCTTGTGGCACCTTATAGACTAACAGAAGCATCTGATGAAGCGGGTCTTTGCCCATGAAAGCTTATGCTCCAAAATATCTGTTAATCTATAAGGTGCCACAAGACTTCTTGTTGTTCTTAAAGACACAGTGCACTGTTCCTAAGATTTCTCCAGAAGCCATCTCTCTCTCTCTCTCTCTCTCTCTCTCTCTCTCTCTCTCACACACACACACACAAAGTTTTACATACCCAGTCTGTGTGCCACATACACACCGAGTCACTGCACAAAACACACACACTGTACCACAGTCGTACATAGAGTGTGTGTGCACGCGCGCACACACACACACACACAGTGTCCCCATCTCTGTGTCATAGATACACAATGAGCAGACAGCGGAGTCCCAAGCCCAGGCATAGGCCTGCCACAGCTCCTTCACCTTGCCGTAGACCTCGTCAGGAGTGCAGGCTGGGTGTCCTCAGGCAACCAGGCCTTTGAACAGGCAGGCAAAGGCAGTTGCATTCTGCCACTTGCCCCACAATCTCCTTTAGCGCCTCCTCCTCAAGTGGAAGGTAATGATGTTAATGAGTCGCTGGAGTCGCATGGTTTGTGTCTGAGCAACGATGATCTGTTAGAGTTGGCCATGCATGGTATTGAAGACGAAACTACATCTGATAGTATCAAAACAAAAAAGCAGTCCAGTAGCACTTTAAAGACTAACAAAATAATTTATTAGGTGATGAGCTTTCGTGGGACAGACCCACTTCTTCAGACCATAGGCATACCAGAACAGACTCAATATTTAAAGTACAGAGAACCAAAAATAGTAATCAAGGTTGACAAATCAGAAAAATATTATCAAGGTAAGCAAATCAGAGAGTAGAGGCGAAAAGAGTGGGGTGTCAAGAATTAGATTAAGCCAAGTATGCAAAAGAGCCCCTATAATGACCTAAAAAATTCCCATCCCGGTTCAAACCACATGTTAATGTGTTGAATTTGAATGTAAAAGAGAGTTCAGCAGCCTCTCTTTCCAAAGTGTTCTGAAAATTGCTCTTCAGTAAGATGCAAACTTGTGGATCAGGAGTGTTTTTATGTCTGCTTAATGCCCATTAATTCTTTGTCGAAGAGAGTTTGAAGTCTGTCCAATACACAAAAAATCTGGCATTGTTGGCACATGATGGCATATATGATGTTAGTTGAGGAACATGAGAATGTGCCCGTGATTCTGTGAATAACCTGGTTAGGTCCAGTGATGGTATCTCCAGAATAGATATGTGGACAAAGTTGGCAACAGGCTTTGTTGCGAGGAAAAGTTCCAGGAAAGCTCATCACCTACTAAATTATTTTGTTAGTCTTTAAAATGCTACTGGACTGCTTTTTTGTTTCACTAGTATATAGACTAGCATGGCTTTCTCTCTGTTACATCTGATAGCAAAGAAGAGGGCGATTCTGAACAGAAAGCAGTCTTCACAATTCAGTCTTTTAAGGAAATTTTCAACCACGTTGAACAAGCAATAGAATCATGCAAAGATGTGACAGTCTTTTTGACCACTCATCAATGGTGGCCAGGAGCATTAGAGAATCTATGGCTTGTTACTGAGAAATATTAAAAGCAAAGCAAAACACAGCAAAGCAGACAACTGTTGATTCTTTCTTTAAAAAGAAAATGAAGAAAATGTTCCCCAATGAATTTGAAGCAGGACCCTCTGGGTTTTAGGGTTAAAATGAATGTCTGATTTTATGATTTCTTACATTAAAAATGTTTTAATTCATACTGAAGCAGGACCCTCTGGGTTTTAAGGTTAAAATCCTTTAAACTGTGTGTTTGAATTATGAATTTTTGCATTAAAAATGCTTTAATGCATAGTATATGTGTTCCATTGCTAACAGACATTAAAACAAGAAAACTTAAAGGACTTGGTCCCTATCCCAATGTATTTATGTGCATTTTTATGGAAGGAAATTTCCTGTTATAAGACATTTGGGTGCCATTACCGCATGAGGGCCCTAACCCCTGTATTTACATGTACTCCTATGGGCGAAAATTCCCCATTATATGTTTTTTAGCTATACGTCACAACTTCGCAGTCCCTAGCCAGGACCTGTAAAGGGGACTCCCTGTATTAATGTGCATTGAGATGCTTGGATGAAAATCACTATGAAAGTACTAAGCGGTAGAGTAATGGTTTCCCCATGCTTTATGAAAATTGGCTTATGGATGCTTTGGATAAAATACCTCCTGTAAGCTATCAATTTTTATGTTACAATCTGCTGGACCTGCATTTTCTCTTTTGGTGTATGTATCATTCTTCTATGTGAAGTTAGAAATTTGAAATGTAAGCCTGTTTATAGTTTTAAATGTGCTAACGAAAGCCATTATTCATGCTCCTGCAACCCCAGCCCCTGGGTGATCAACTTAACAACGTGTAAAAAGCCTTGTTTCTCCTGTAAATCTAGAAGATGGTTGGTGCTATGAAGACCATGTGACCATACCACCTGTTACTGAAAGCCATTTTAATCCAGTGTTTTTTCCATGGATGGGAGAGGTTATAGGACAAAGATTTCATGCCCCATGGGAGAATCTATTTAAGCAATAGGAAGCTATCAGGTTTTGGTCTTCAGCCTGCCTCGGAATCTACCTGACACACCCAAAGAGGAAACAAAGGACTATGAGAGGTTGTTGACCCAAATCTGAGTAAAGAGAAGTTCTGGTTTCAAGATTTCACTTGACATGAGAACAGCTATTTATAGTAAGAATCCACCCATGATAAGTTTCTTAGGGGAGTTAGGACTAGCTATAAGTTTTCTTTTCATTTCAGTGACTTATTTTGACCTGTCTGCTGTCACTTAAAACCTACTGTTTACACTTAAAAACTCTTTTAGGATGAAGCCCAGCGTAAATAATTATTACCTGAGGATCCACCACGGTGTATATCTCCCTTTCTTTGATAAAGGAGGCTTACCTCATAAGCTGTCTCTGTGCACACAGAGACAGATTTATTTGCAGTTTTGGGGGTTGGGTTTCCTGGGTGCTGTGCCCTACAACTGCTGAAATGAGTCAGTGCCTGTGTTGCTCTACAGAGGAGCAGCAACCTCTACTCTGCATCTTGTCTGGGAGAGACCAAAGGTTCTGTCCCAGCAGGACAGGATGGTAGGGAGCCCCAGAGAGCAATAATATGGGTGTCAGTGGCATGATCAGCACACCAGGGAGCAATCCTTAGGGGTCCATGGGGATTGCCACTGGCATGGGGTGCATAGATAGTTTTTACTGTGCAATTTAATTTTTGAAGATATGAGAATCATAGAATCTGAAAAGTAGAACCATTAAAAACCTTTGGGTGTTGGACACTTTCTGCTGCATTGATTATTTAGTTCCACAGAGAACTTGTTTAAACAGGTGCAAGCAACAAATATTGCAATGACACACAGAATCATACGATCATGTACTACTACTAGACCTGGAAGGGACCTCAAGAGATCATCAAGTCCAGTCCCCTGCCCTTACAGCAGGACCAAGCACCATCTATATCTTCCCTGTTGGATATTTACCTAACCTGTTCTCAAATATCTCCAAAGATGGAGATTCTACACCCACAATAGGTCAGTAATTAACCACCCTGGCAGTTAGGAATTTTTTCTTAATGTCCAATCTAAACCTTGCTTGCTGCAGTTTAAGCCCATTGCTTCTTGTCCTATTTTCAGAGGCTAAGCAGAATAATTTTTTCCCCTCCTCTTTGTAACACCATTTTAGGTTCTTGAAAGCTACTATCATGGCCCCCTCCATTTTCTCTTTTAATTCTTTTAAGCTTTTCACATAGGTCAGATTTTCTTGACTTTTAATCATTTTAGTTGCTCTTCTCTGGACCCTTTCCAATTTCTCCACATCTTTCTTAAAATGCAGGGCACAGAACTGGACACAGTACTCCACCTGAGGCCTATCAGTGCAGAATAGAGCAGAAAAAGTATTTCTTGTGTCTTGCTCCCAACACTCTTGTTAATACAGCCCATAATTGTGTTTGCTTTTTTTTGGAATCACTTTACACAGTTGACTCATACTCAGCTCGTGGCCCACTATGACCCCCTAGATAACTGAACTACATTTGCTTTTTTCTCAAACAAAACACATTCTAAAGTGTTTCTATGATCTCTTCATCAAAAATCAGCTGCATAAAAATTGACTACATGTCCAAAAAAGACCTCAAATAATACATTGCAGTCTCGGTATAAAACAGTCTAACTCTGGATGGTGGACTAGAGTTAAACTACACTGACATTGCTACTAAGTGTTATAACTTTAGAGATCTGCAATGCAGTAAGTGTTTGATAGTAAAATGAAATGAGAGAGCTAGGAAATGAAATAGTGATATTTCCTTTCCTTTTAATGTAGTCACAGCATTTCATATTTCAGTGTATTTATAAATATGGTCTTGTTTTAAGAGTTTAGAAAAACAAGCATAGTTTACTACTAACTTTCTACTATCTACAAGTGATAATTCCAGCTAGTGGCATGTAATTTGTCAGTGACAGATAACAGAATGCTGTTACACTGTATCTGGTTAATCCAAGTTCAGTTTATCTTGCGTGTGTGTCTGGATAGCCCAGAAATATAAGTGCTAACAAATCTCCTGGCACACGCAAGTACGCTGTTGCCTTGTTCATCTGATTTTTTTTTTGATCCCTATAAAATGTTCTTCCAAGGTCCTGATACCTCTAAAATGTACCTTCTGAACTGCGGGAAAACTGAAGTTTAATGGAAAGTCCACTTTTATTCATTATTTTGCAGGGAGGTAATGAGAGAGGGAGAGAAGGATTTTTCTAAAGAAACGAGTTTTCATGGTGTAAATAATTTTCTTTATGTTGTACCAAGGAACATTAGAGTCTGTATTGTGCAATCTTTTTAAAAGGAGAGATTATTACTGTTTGTGGTTAGTTACCATTTTTATCCTATTATTTGGAGAAAATATTATCCGCTAACGGCAGCACATAGGAAATTGCTCCCTTGGTAGAAATGGCCTACAGTAACCAGGAAACATCTTTGGGAATGGGGATTCACTAATAGCTTTACCTCTTTGAAACTTTTTTATATTATTCTCTGTTTTACCAAAAATTTGGCTATAAAAGAGGACATTCTCACTATCAGGGGCTATTACTCACTAAATATACATTATGCTGTACATGGGAGGAATAAATCACTATAAATGGAAAATGTCTCTTAAAGACCAACCAAAACACCCTTTTATAAATAGGGTCTTTATGCACAATAATTTTATTTATGTCTAGGTGTATATTTTCCAATTTGTATCTTATTCACTTTGCTGAAGAACTTAACTTGCACTTTGTCTTTTCAGTATGAGCAACCACATTCTATAGTTATATTTACAGAAAAAACTTAATGGGGTAGTTCTTTTGTAGTAAATGTGAGACAAGTACTGTGCACAGACTACTCAACTATCAGAAGAGTATAGCATAAACAACCTTAAATTTAAATATTACATTTATTATCTATCTGTGGACATTACAGAATACAGAGGCTTCAGTAAGCCTATTCTTCAAACTGAGATTTCGCTACATAGCTCAATTTTTAACATATTTGTATTAATACTTTGTATTTCCATAGTTGCTTTCATTTGGTGCTAATCTCGAGTAGCTCAACACGTTAATGAAGTCTAGTCGTAGCTAAAAAATGATACAATGATACAGAAGATGATAAAAGACAAAAACACCATATCACCTGAGCATGAACATTTTTCACAAAATGCTCACTCCATATCTAACCTCTCAGTTCTCATTCGCAAAGGAAATCTGCCCAGCACCTTCAAAAGATGTGCCTGAGAGCTTAAATTTATAACTTTGCTAGATGCTAAAAATCACAAACTGAAGAGACACTGGATTTATGGCTCATTACAACAATCTATAGCCCACCAACAACTTGTCCTCAGCTGTCTTTGCCCTGCCTCTCCCTATCTGTCCCCCCACCATTCCCTCCCTTCCCCCACCCCTTGCCAGACCATAGAGCTACTGAGAGGCCACTCATGGTTCCTTGAAATACAGGTTAGCTACTTTTCCTAAAAAATGTTCCATTTTGTATTTAGCTGAGAGCCTGAGTGTGTGTGTGTGTGTGTATATATATATATATACACACACACATGTATATATATATACACACTGCAATTAGAAACCTACAGCTCAGCCATACCTCCTGGCTCTTCTCCAGAGGTTTTTAATTGTGTTGTAGCTGTTGAGGCTGGAGCAGGAGTCAAGGATCAAGGTCCTTGTGAGGGGAGAAGGTCTCACAGCTAAGGCTGCAATCCCAGCCCAAATGTCTACTCTGAAACTAAATAGCCCCACAGCCCAAACCACATGGGCCCAAGTCACCTGGCAAGGGCCAGCTGTGGGTGTCTAACAGTAGGGTAGGCAAACCCCCCGAGTACATTATCCAGACCTGAAAAATAGCTCTGAGTAAATCAAAAGCTCAACTTTCTCACCACCAGAACTAAGCTGGTCCAAGAAAACATAGTATTGGAGGGATAGCCGTGTTAGTCTGTACCAGCAAAAACAACGAGAAGTCCTGTGGCACCTTACAGACTAACAGAATTTTTGGAGCATAAGCTTTCGTGGGCATCTGATGAAGGGGGTCTTTGCCCACGAAAGCTTATGCTCCAAAAATTCTGTTAGTCTGTAAGGTTTCACAGGACTTCTCATTTTTTCAAGAAAACATATTACCTCATCCAGCTTGTCTTTGTTGTAAGTGTTATTATTGGTTCACAGTGCTCTTCTGAAGTAAAATAGGTGAAAGATAGATAAGCAAACTTCACTCATCCCAGAAACATGTCCACTTTTAGAGTGAATGCAGCAGCAGGCCACAGCTGCACCAGACAGCATTGGAGGACTGGAGAGAAGACTACCAGCTGAAACTCCAGGTGGTTTTTAGGGATGCAGAACGCAATTAGAGATTAAATTTAGCCAAAACGATGACGATAACCTTCCTCTTCCTACAATAAAGTCAAATGGAATTTTTAGTTTAGGTGGACAGGTACTTTGTCTGTGTCGCCCTAACGACAGTCAGCCCAGTTGCACAAGTGCCCCAGGACACCACACCAGAAAACCAGTTCAGGACAAAATTGCCCCCTACTAAATCACTACCCCCACTTCTTGACACCTTCAAATACCCGGACTGGTTCTGGCTCAAATGTACTTAGCTTTTGAGCTCTGACAGTATCACAGCACAAGACAGCACAGTTCCTTGGTCATTTATATCTAAACTTCATTCTAATGGTTATGAATATCCGAGGGATTGAACCAGCCAGCCTTCAGAAAAAGCAAGTTGTTTGGCATAGTCTCTGTTAAAAAAAAAACAAAACAAAAACCTCCCGCCACCCCCACCCACACAATAAACCAACTTAATGAACTTGGAATTAAGAAACTGTTTTATGGCTAAAGAAATCAATTTTTAAAAATCTAATCTAAAAATTCTGACAATTTCCAGTTAAGGTTGCACTTTACAAAACAACCCAGAATATTTAAGAGTATGGAGCTACACAGTAAAGATCACCAAAACAATTTTAATTCTGCTCGTATAATATCATTAACCTTTCTGCTGTTCTAATTACACATGTGAAGAAGACATTACTTCTCTAGGTTGTGGGTAGAGTACTGAAAATTTGAATGGAATGGTAGCTTTGTAACTGATTTCATTCTTGCTTGTCTCCAATGCAGAGACAGGTACTTTGTTCCATGAGAAACAAGGGGAATTTTCAAAGCAGAATGTGACCATTGATTGTTCTTTGAGAATATACTCTCCATATTGAGCCCCCCAGCTGGCTGGGTACTCACATCTCAAAAGGATGCCTCACCATTGTGATTTTCAGAACCTTACAATGATGAGATGCTACGCTCTTGTGGACACTGCTGTTGTCCCCATGTCTAAATATCACTGGCTCTTGGCACTTCAACAGATAAGCTATGGGTGCCCATCTCCCAAGCCACTCAATTCTGCTGCCTCTCCATCCCCTTGAAATACTTTAGCCAATGAGTACTCAGATAAGAGGATATCAGCTAATAATACCTACTTTGAAATCACCTACTTGTTCAGTGTCACTTGAGCTCCTTGATGGGACTCCAAATGGTTATACTAGTTCAAGCAGCTGGAAATGTTGTTTTAAGCGACCAGGAAGTCAGTGATGAATTAAAGATCATTAGGTAGGTAAATAGTGTTTTCTCCATTTCACAATAGTGGAAACTGAAGCGTGAAGGCTGTTCCTTGCCCAGCTTCAAACAGTGATGGTGCCACTGATAAACTCAGAATGCCGTGAGCGCCAGCCTTTAAACTACACTGTCTTCATCCCCCAATGGAGCCACTCCCAGCATAGAAATTCACAATGTAAACAGACAGTTCTTCATTTCCCCAGCTAGCAAATATTCCACAATCTCGCAGAATCGGCAGGGAGGAAGCACAGGGGACAGAAGCTACATAAGGCTTCACTCTATATGCAAATGCCAACCCATCAGGAAGATCATTATACATGATGGAACTGCACTGTTTAATTTTCTCAAGAGGAGATAAACAAGGGCTCTCATTCATTTAACTTGCTGTATTTCTATGGCTAAACAACACTGTTTGCCTCTAGCTATGTATTCCATGAACATCAACTTAGAGATGAATGGAAAAATAATAAAGAGGAAGGTTAAATCTGATTGGGTGGGGACCATATTTGTTCCTTTTCTTTCACTTATGAAGTAAGATGACAATGGAGAAAGAAAAAACTATAGAAAAAAATGAAGCCATCAGAAAGATAAGAAATTAATAAAACACAATTTCCCTTCTCACTGTAACTTCAAGTATCTATGTCACATAGGGCCCATTTCAATGAGGTGCTGATCAGCCTCAACTCCACTAAGATCAGTAGGATTGAGATTGCAATCAGCACCTTGCATGATCGGGTCCATGTTCATCACAATATTAGATATCCCTGTGCAGCTGGTTAATGAATCCCCATTAGAAATCATGAAGCTTGCGCACCCACACATGCAAAAATATTCCATGATGCAGTGTTTGTCTCAAGCAGCACAGACAGGAAAGATGGTATAGTGGTGAGAGTAATAGGGTGAAATTCAAGGGAACCCACATTCAATTTGCTGCTCTACCATAGGCCTCTTGTGGGGCGGAAGAATCCCAAGCATTGTTACAGGCTGGGCACTGACTAGCTCAGCAGCAGTACGATGGAAAGGGACCTAGGGGTTATGGTGGATGAAAGGCTGGATATGAGTAAACAGTGTGCCCTTGTAGCCAAGAAAGCTAACGGCATACTGGGGTACATTAGGAGGAGCATTTCGAGCAGATCTAGAGAAGTAGTTATTCCTCTTTATTCGGCACTGGTGAGGCCACATCTGGAATACAGTGTCCAGTTTTGGGCCCCCCCGTATAAAAAGGATGTGGATTTGCTAGAGCAGGTTCAGCGAAGGGCAACAAAAATGATTAAGGGTCTGGAGCGCAAGACCTATGAGGATAGGCTGAGGGATTTGGGATTGTTTAGTTTGCAGAAGAGAAGACTTAGAGGTGCTTTAATAGCAGCTTTCAACTTCCTGAAGGGGAGCTCTAAAGAGGAGGGTGAGAAACTGTTCTCAGTGGTGTCAGATGGCAGAACAAGGAGTGATGGTCTGAAGTTGAAGAGGGAGAGGTGTAGGTTAGATATTAGGAAAAACTACTTCACCAGGTGGGTGGTGAAGCACTGGAATGCGTTGCCTAGAGAGGTGGTGGATTCTCCATCCCTTGAGGTTTTTAAGTCCCAGCTGGACAAGATCCTGGCTGGGATGACTTAGTGGGGGTTGATCCTGCTTGAAGCAGGGGGCTGGACTAGATGATCTCCTGAGGTCCCTGCCAGCCCTATGATTCTGTGATTCTGTGACTTTGAACAATTCCTTTGTTTGTGCCTCTCTTCTCTAGCTGTGCAACAAGGATAATAGTACTGCCTGGACAAGTGGCAGAGAGCAGCAGGGTTGGATGGGGGTAAGGAGTTCCATGGGGTGGGCCACCCCTGGCTGTTTGGGGAGGCACAGTCTCCCTCAATAGCCCTCCATACAATTTTCCTACCTCTCTGTCCAAAAAATTGTTCCACCCCTGCACGAGATGCTGTAATAGAGTCAAACCTTCTATGGCTTAAGCACAGAGGTGAGCATGTAACACAGGCTGGCCAGGGTGTCACCCATGAACTCCATAGCCCACACCTGGATAGGCCATTTATTAGTTGGAACATTGTTAGCCTCAGAATAGAAATCTACCTCCATTCTAACTGCTAAGAGCGACTGGCACAAAAAGAGAACAAAATGCATCAGTGTTTTGGGTTTGTTGTGGTCTATGGATTAATTTGGTGCTATTTTGTACACACAACAGCCAATGCTAAAACTTCTGTGCACTCCCTCTCAGTGCCTGGAGCAGGGATGGAGAATCTACAGCCTGCAGGCTGCATCTGGCCCCCTCTTTCATTTCAGTTGGCCTGCAGCAAGTCTCTGTGCTGTGGGCTGGAAGCCTAATCCTCACTTCTCAGCTTCTCCCCTGCAGGGCTACAGCCTTGAGCACTGGCTTTTTGGCACATCCCTGCAGCTCCTAGGCAATCAGGGAAGGGTGGAAGCTCTGCGTGATGCCCCAGCCCCCAACCCACTACCACCAGCTCTGCAGCTACTGGGGTAGCAACTGTGGGTGTGGACAGAACACACTTGGCACAATGGCCTAGCCCCTCCACCTATGAGCCGGACATGTCAGCTGCTTCTGGGAGCCATGGGGCACCAGGGTGGGCAGGCAGACAGCCTGCCTCAGATCTGCTGCACTGCAGATTAGGAGCTGCCTGAGGTAAGAAGTGCCTGCACCCTGAACTCTCTCCCATACCCCAAGGCCTGCCCTAGGTTGGAACCCACTCCCACATCCTAATTCTCTCACAGACCTCACCCCAACCACACCCCAAACATGAGCCCCCTCCCTCACCCAAACTTCCTCCTGTAGCCTTTACCCCAAACCTACTGCACCCCAGTCCCCTGGACCTCTTTCCCCCTCACACCCTACCCCAGCCCTGAGCCCCCTCCTTCATTCAAAACCCCTGGAGTTCACAGTTATGGACCAGAGTCTTGAATGTTAAGTGAAAAACAAAGTCTCCATGAGAAAGGGGAGCCCAAACCAGTCATATCCTTCATGGGAAATAAATAGCTCTTCTGTTATCTTGCAAGGGCCGAGGCTGATGATAAAACTGACATCTTTAACCAGAGTATGTCAAATACTTGGGCATTACTAAACATTAATCTCATTTTTCTGAATGTTTTAATAAAAATAGTCCTTCTGTGAGCCATATAAGTAGTAGTAATTGGGCCAAGTAAAACCTCTTTTCAACAGCTGGCCAAGTTGCAGGAAAGAGACGCAAAATTAATTGTATCTCTGATTTAATTAACTTGAGTAAGCTATAAACTATCTGCTCCAATTTCATTTTTTCCTTGTAATTGCGCTTGAAATTATTAAGCTATATGTGCAATGATCAGAGGTGGGTAAGTCATATTAGTGTACAATTCTTCCAGTACTAAGAGTTTAAATTATAAACCTCTTGAGTCGCTCCCACCACAGAGAACTGCATTCCCTCAGAAGCAGTGAAGGTGGACTTTGAAACCTCCATGGACATGCTGTACGAACTCTTTGGCAGAATATGGGACACCAAAGAAATACCACGAGACTGGAAACATGGACATATAATTAAAATACCCAAGAAAGGAAGTTTGAATGAATGCAGAAACTGGAGAGGTATCACTCTACTGTCTACTCCTGGGAAAGTCTTTAACAGGATCCTGTTGGAGAGAATGAAAGCAGAGATTGACAGGTTGTTGAGGGATGAACAAGCTGGTTTTCGGAGCGAAAGATCATATGTAGACCAGATAACGACCTTGAGGATCATCATAGAACAGTCATTGGAATGGAACTCCCCACTGTATATAACTTTCATAGACCTTGGACAGGCCTTTGACAGTGTAGACAGAAATACACTGTGGAGACTGCTGCAGTATCATGGCATTCCCCAGAAGATCACTAATCTCATTTGAGCCAATTACAAACCCTCCACTTGGCAGGTTGTACATAATGGAACTCTGACGGAACCTTTCCCTGTCTGAACAGGTGTGAGACAGGGATGTCTACTCTCACCATTCCTTTTCCTTATAGTTATGGACTGGATTATGCTAAAAACAACAAGCAGACACCAGAGAGGTATTCAGTGGACCTTCTCTCGTCAATTAGAGGATATCGATTTTGCTGATGACATTGGTCTCCTGGCACATCGGCATGAGCATATGGACACTAAAGTTGCAGCACTGGATAGCGCTGCCTCAAAGGCAGGCCTGAAAATCAGTAGATGTAAAACTAGAACTATGAAGGTCAACCACACTAAACAAGACAACATCACTTTAGGGGGAGAGACCCTCGAAGACGTAGAACAATTTACTTATCTAGGTAGTGTTGTGAATAAAGATGGTGGTACTGACCTAGACATCAAATCCAGGATTGGCAAAGCCACAGCAGCATTTCAAACTCTGTGGCCAGTATGGAGATCACACAACATCTCTGTCGAAACAAAGCTGAGAATCTTCAATTCAAATGTAAATTCCGTCCTGTTGTATGCCTGTGAATCATGGCACTCCACAAAGTCCTCAACACACAAACTGCAGACGTTTTTGAATAGATGCCTGAGATACATATTGCAAATAAGATGGCAAGACAAAGTCACGAATGAACATCTGTGGACACGAACAGGCCAAGAACCAGTGGGGATCCAAATAAAAAGGAGAAAATGGGGATGGCTGGGACATACCTTGAGGAAACCCCCATCCAGCATTGTTCGACATGCCCTAAAATAGAATTCTCAGGGGAAACGCAGCCGAGGAAGACCTCAAATAACATGGAGGAGATCTACAGCCACAGAAGCACAAGAACTGGGATATTCACGGGGCCAGACTGAAGCCATTTCCCAAGATAGAACCAGGTGGAGGAGCCTTGTGGATGACCTATGCCCCACTTGGGGTTCGCAGGTCTAACTAACTAACTTAACTAATCACGGAGAACTGACTTGAGGTTGCTGGGAAGCCATAAAGGTGATTCCTGTTTCAGTCCAACCCTACTGAAAAAAATCTATCTACAGGGCTACTGGAATTCCACAAGAGGCAGAGGCTGATGGGCCTTAGTTTTGCATTACATTATATCCTTGCTTTTTTTCTCTTTTACGAGCTTTTTAGCTCTCAAAGTCCCAAAGAAGATGAGGACTAAGGAGGGGAAAGGAGAGCTGTTAACATACAACAAAATGGTGGTTCATGCAAAATGTTGGAGACAGATATTCTGCATTAGTCTTTCCATTGGCCAGTTTAAAATGACTCAAGGAACCAAAAGACCCAGACCTTCCAACTAAGTAGTGACAGGAGATCCCCAAAACTGAGATTTTGCTGCAGAACTGCACTTCCACTGTTTAAGAGCTTCTAGTTGATGGCTTTAGAAGAAGAAGTTGGACCACTAGTGTAACCAAGATCATGTGTATTTTATAATTTTGAAAGCTAGGAAGTCCTACATCCTAATCAAGACTCTTCCAGAGATCCACTCTATGGCCTGGAGTAAGGCACTTTCTATTTCTACACATCACTTGGCTACCAAATAGACCTGATTAAAGATTTCCAAAATCCAAAATTTTTACAAAAATAATTGTAAGGATTTTTCATTAATAATTTTCATGTGGGGGGGATTACAGAAAATATATACAAATTTGCCAAGTAGGTGCATGATTTAGAGCAGCAAGAGGAGTTAACCCATTCAGGGAATTGAACCTAAGAATTTAGCCTGACAGCCTGTAATATGATAGGGCTGCTGGGCACAGCAGAAGAAATCAATCCAGGGTAAAATTGCTTAAATCTGGGCCACTTACAGCTCAGGCTGTGATTTCCTTTTCATAAGGCAAATCAAACCAGCCACAAAAATGCCTCTGCCAGCCCCACTGGCCAGCCATAAGCTGCACCAGTAAACCCACAGATTTCCCAGCTAATCCAAAATGCCCAGGTCAACAGCCCCCTACTCAGGTGAGAGGTTCTTAAAACCTATTTCACCAATTCCACACAGATTCTTCCAGGCCCCAAAGGGTCCAGCCACAGTCCCAGATCAATATATACTTGGATCTTACACAAAACAGCACACTGACACCAATCCTTTAGAATCTAACATCTAAAGGCTTATTAACAGAGAAAGAAAAAACAGAGTAAGAGAGAAAAATCATTAAAATGATACAGCTATTAATGCAGGTCAGCAGAGTTATATGCTGATTCTAGAAAGTATCTGAAGGTCCACCCCATAAGAGGTATGATTCCAGGTTACATAGGCTTAGCTACTGGAGAACTGGAACAAGAACACTGGTACACTGAATTCTGGAACAAATATGGTCACTGCCAGGGCCAACTTATAGTTTTCCAAGTGGAGGGAAAAAGTTCTTTCTTCTTCCTATAGGCCTTTGAGAGTCAGGGTCATCTGATTCGGGTGAGCCACTGTAGCAAAATGCCATTGATCGCTGGTTTGGCTAGTATGCCCAGCACATTTACATAGTATGTGGAATGGATGTCTGGGCATTGGATTTTAATTCCATTACTCAGCCCATGTCACCTGACCAGTGGGCTGCATTCCATTGACAAGTCCCAGATTCCTAAGATGTGTATTGAAAGTCTGAGCTTTTGTTTAGTCCATCATCCTGGCTGGGGTGGTGATCACACCTGCAATTGTGAATCTCATCACTAAAACATTTCTAATACAGCTATAGAGCCAATAGGTATAACTTCACATAAAACATGGTACAGACATACAAGTAACAGACAGATTCAGCACATTACCAGCTTTCATTAGACACCTTGCTTCGCCCATCTGGCACAAGGTTTGCTGCCATTTACATACAATGGTAACACACATGGCTTCCATACTTAATTTAAAAAATCTGTAATGTGACACAGCTCATATATAGCAAAGTTACAGTTGTGGTGGCATGACAAGTGCATATCAATGTATATGCTCAAGGGTGACTCTCTGCAGATAGGTGTCATTAAAAAAACCTCAAACACCTGTGCTAATGCCGAATGTCTCTCTAGATGGTGTGAAACCAAGGCTAGCAAAAGACATTGAAATTGACCAGAAAATGATAGTAATGAAGCAACAGGAAGGAAAGCAACACTTCTGCAATTACATTGAGCTATGCAGAAAGCTGTCTGTCAACAAAAACTGACCTCTTTAAGTTGTCATGCAAAAAATTTGATTGTAGCATTTACCATCTAGCACACGGAAGTGAGACAAAGTTGTCAAGCATGGTTTCTTTATCATCATCATTTGCAGTGGATTCAAATGCTCCTTGAAGTGAGTAAAGATTAATAAATACAAGGAACTAGGATAGTCCATCACTCTATGGACTGTGTGTCCTTGATGAAACCTTGTTTGTGCAAAGCTTTTGTAAACTCTGTGGTAAAAACTTAACTAATAAAACCTGTAAAGACTTTCAAGGACTTACACCTGCAGCCCTTTGAGTATTGGGTCAATGAAAGTAAAGTCAGACCTTGTCTCAGGAAGGTGGTCTAAGGTTTTCTAGGACTTCTTACACGCTTCTGAGAGAAACTGTAGCCTCTAGAGTGCTTTAACTACTAAAGTTAGAAAGAAGCTATAGAATTGCAATACATATGCCACCTCACCCCCCAACCATGTAAAAGCTGAGCATCTCACAATCTTTAGTACCTTTGTCTAACACCACTGTAAGGTAGGAAAGCACTGTTACGGGGAACTGAGTAATGGAGACTAAATGACATGACCATGGTCAGATAGGAACCTGAACTTGTCTCCTCTAAGTCCCAGACAAGTGTCTTGACCACTGGATAACCCTTCCTCTGCCCAGGTAAAATGTTTCAAAAGGCCTGGCAGAAGAAAATAGAAAACTCATCAGACAGTGCTTTGAAGGAAGTCACAAGAGCACACCATCTAAAGTTATGCATCAGAACTGAAATGCTCAAAGGTTATCTTCAAACTTGAACTAAGGAGCCTTTTTCACCTGCCCTGTAACATAGCTTTCTCATTATGCCCTACGTACTTTCCAGCTCATTTATTCCTCCAAACGGCTTTGGTGAAATCTTCCAGATTCTAGGACTGGTCTTAGCCATGACTTTTGGCCAAAACCATTTGATATCAGATATTGTGAAGAGGGACTGTTTGCAAACATGGGGCCACTGGTGATTCACAACATGCTGGCTTATCACATGGTGCTGCTCCACATCTTTGTTTCATGCTGCTTCTGAAAGCATCTAACAAAAGTCAGAGGTTGTATCTACACTTGCATTCCTCTTTCAAAAGAGGCATGCAAATGAGGGCAATTGAAAATGCAAATGAGGTGCAGATTTACATATCTTGTCTCATTTGCATATTCTTTTTTTTTAAAGAAAGGGAAGAAGGGTTCATTCAAAGATGGGGTTTACATTCAAAACAGCCACATCTACACTGTTGTTCTTCTTTCAAAAGAAGCACTTTTGAAAGAACATGCAAGTGAGGTGCCAGATATGTATATTTCAATTTCCTTCATTTGAATGCTTCTTTTAAAAGAGGAATGCACGTGTAGACTCAGCCAATGTGTCTGCCAGAGCTGCTAAATGCTAGGAGGATCTGTGAGCTTAATTGGCACTGCTGTGTTAAAGGAGGAGAAATGCTAGAAGAGCTGCTCTTGGGCTCTCACCAGCAGCAGAACAGTTACAAATATCTACATAAATATCTTCCTGGTTTCATCAGCCACATAAATAACTCTACTTGTCACAGCAATGGAATGGAATTCTTTGGCACTGCCATGTGAGGCGGGAGATGTGGTCACTCAAACTTTCCTAAGAGTGTTCCACATGATAAAAATGTGAAGACCCTTTATTCAGGAGGTTCGGCATCAGCTACCTATTAGCTACTCTTGTTTCTTTCTTGTGATGTTTGGTCATAACTGGACTGTTGGTTAATAGCTTTAAAATTTCAGTCTCTGGTCCAGATGCTGCCTTAGGGCAGAAATTGACCTGATAGGAGGGATAGGGTTGTAAAACCAGTTTTATTAGGTCTTTTTGGCTAAATACTTAGACAAACTACTGCTGATTATAACAATAAACTCAGAAATTGACCCATCATGGAAATTCTTTGCCAGAGTTCACACCTGAGATTTATTGTTCAGTTGCCTCTTTCTTGTAAGATGGTGTAAGATAATACAGTAATTTGTCAAAATGCTCAATCGTGAGTTAAGCATAACTCAAAATCCAACTCCCCACCCCCTCTGGCCCTAGCTTAACCCATGCAGCCCCAGTTCAAACAACCCCCGTCCCGGTTCAGCACCCCCCGCCACCCCACCGCTGACCAACTCCAGCTCACCTCCCACTACGCATGGTTCTGGCTCAACCCCTGCAGGGCTTCGCAGCCCCGGCTCAACTCCACCCTCCTGCAGCCCTAACCCACCCCAGGCTTAACTCCATTGTCCCCCTCTCACAGCCCCAACCCACGGCCATGCTTAACCCTCTCCAATTGCCCCCTCCAAACCCAGGACTTACCTGTCAAAAGGAGCTCCAGGTGTTCCTGCTGCTTCCCCATTGGCAGAACATGCATTCCGCTGGGGGCAAAAAGCCGCCCCTCCCCGCAACTTATGCAAAATTCGAGTTACGTGAGGGTGCATGGGAACACAACTCCGCATAACGCGAGGGACAATTGTGCTGAAATGCTGTCTGGTAAAGAAGATTGAGGGGCGACATGATAGCAGTTTTCAGGTATCTAAAAGGGTGTCATAAGGAGGAGGGAGAAAACTTGTTCTTCTTGACCTCTGAGGATAGAACAAGAGGCAATAAGCTTAAACTGCAGCAAGGGAGGTTTAGGCTGGACATTAGGAAAAAGTTCCTAACTGTCAGGGCGGTCAAACACTGGAATAAATTGCCAAGAGATGTTATGGAATTTCCATCGCTGGAGATATTTAAGAACAGGTTAGATAAATGACTATCAGGGATGGTCTAGACAGTACTTGGTCCTGCCATTGGGGCAGGGGGCTGGACTTGATGACCTCTCAAGGTCCCTTCCAGTCCTAGCATTTTAGGATTCCATGAAATCCAACTGTGAAAGTTCCTGTTGATTTCTTTCTGTATTAAGTGACGTGTTGTTTGTTGCAATCATTGCACAGCTTTCTCCACTGTTTCGTCTTTATGCCACTGGGCTCATATACACCCTGGATCCAGAAGTGTGGTGTCAGGTGTATAGAAACGTAGGTCTTCTCATAGTTCTTCAGACTTCCTATGCGGAGGTGTTATCTGAAACAGTGAGGATTACTTCAGAAAAGTGGGTTCAGATCTATCAACAATGTCCCTCCCTCTGCAACTGTCAACAGCATATGATATAGGTTAAGATGCAGTCAGGTTAGAGTGAAAAACAACATGTTTATTAGGGATAACACAACAAACTTGGAGTCGCTGCAAACAAACAGTAAAAGGTCAATTGTTAGCACAGATGAGGATGAACCCAGGAGCTCAAACCCTTAAAAATGGGATTTACCAGAATAAGACTATACTGTGTCCTGTGGGATGACACAGATGGGAACCAGGATACAGGAACACTAAGAACCAGATTCCAGAAACCTCAGGACAGATAAACAGATCTTCAGTCCAATGTCTTCTGCCTTTTATTCTTGATCAGACCATCCTGCGTGCTGAGTGCAGACACTACCCTATCTGATGGTGTAACAGCTGTGTGAATGTAAGGAAAAGGGACTTTAGTAAATGTCATTGGTTCCATCCAGATCGTATTCCCTAGGGCTATAATTATAAGCTTGGCTGGTAATACTGTGGGAAGGTCTCTGTGCCACACCGGGATGACCTGCTTGCACAGCCTCCGCTCAGAGTGACAGACACACTGCCTTATATGCATTCTGGTTTCTACCCAAATTTAGTGCCCCAAGACACTACGGTTCCTACCTTTTCCTTTACTTTAATGCCAAATTTGGAAAAAGGTGCCATAAGGCTGAAGGAGAAGGGGAACCAAGATGGAGGAAAGGCTGTCATTTTGCCCACCTAACATGGTGATCACATTCAAAATAGCAACTAACTACATTTGAATTTCTCTCCACCAACAGAAGATAGAATACTTGATAGAACAATTGCAAAGGAACACTGAATCCCCATAAAATAACCACTGTAGGGTAAATCAAAACAAAAAAGCAGTCAAGTTGCACTTTAAAGACTAACAAAATAATTTATTTGGTGAGCTTTCCTGGGAAGAAGTGGGTCTGTCCCACGAAAGCTCACCAAATAAATTATTCTGTTAGTTTTTAAAGTGCTATTTGACTGCTTTTTTGTTTTGATAGTATATAGATTAGCACGGCTTCCTCTCTGTCACTTTAGGGTAGAGTTTGGCCTATTACTGATGCATTGAATAAAAGTATGAAAATACCACATGGAGAGTGTGTTGACTTTTGTTGTGGATTTTTTGTTTATTTTTCTAAAAGCATAGTGATAAGAGACATTGTCTTATGAGTGATTGTATAAAGAAGTCAAACTGCTGGAAACCAGGAAGATACTTATGGTTTATATCTTGATAAGAATATCTATTTGGGAGCATTCACTCGCGGAAAGGTTATCCTTTTTATTTTGTTTTCTCGTCCATCTCTCAAATGACACTGATTAGATTTTCTTATCCAATAATTCAGAGAGATTGTCTCGATTTTTCTTCTTGCCAATATTTTCAAGATTACTCGCTTTGCTTTTTGTCAGAATTATTGTATCATGCAAACCACCAGGTTAACAAGCTATCCAAGCACCTTCACTATTTTTGTGTTTCTGATCTTTAATCTCACAGGGTGAACAGATGGGCCTTTCCTTACTCATTTGTTTCACCACCACTAAGACATATTGACACTTCTGTGTATTATATTAAATGTGTGCTAGAATATATTGAATTCTGCTCACTTGTTCAGCTGTGACCTAGTGATAATGGTATGTATGGGAAGTCAGGCAGGTAGCTTGACATATTATTTTGCAGCATCTTAAAATTAGAGCTATTTGGACAAATGTTATAGAACTAATTTAGCACCATGTTACCTGCAGAGTCAGCATCATGGTTGCTATGTGCTTTAAAGACAACTTAGTTTTAAATACAGTTACAATTGCTAGGGGCTGTAAAAACATCAGTTCCGACAAGATGGAGAAGTTCATACTGTACTTTAGAAAGAGAGAGAAATGTCAGAAGTTGTTTCATATTAGCATCTTACTTGTATTAGTAACAAAACAGAAGATTTTCATGTGATGGCAAAGATTTTCTCTTGTCTCTAATGGAGAATACCGATGTGTGCGAGAGAGGGGTACTGATAAATGACATAAGGAGTCAGGGCCACGAACTGATACAATTGCTTCTGGAGTTCAGAATCCTTTAAAATCAGTAGGAGTCTTTCAGTTGAAAGGGTGGGCTTTGGATCAATCAGAGCAAACTCGTGAGAGGGGCACCTATGGGGGAAGGGGGGGTGCACTAGCCACTTGAAATCTAACAGCCCAGGGAAGGGCCTGCTAGAGAGTACAGGGATGGTCCTGTCCTTATCGCAGAGCAGAGCGAGCTGGGGTGCCTTGTTCTGCTGCCACATCTAGTGAGTGCAGGGGGCAGCAATGCTGAGAGGCACCACAGACCCTGGGGCAAGGTGGGAAAGGGGCCCATCTCTGCTTCCTGTAAGCGAAGGAGCCCAGGGCAGAAGGGGTGGGGCTTAGGGCATTCAGCCCTCAGTGCTGCCCGAACCACAGCACTGGGCCCCCACTCCTCCATCCCAGCTGTGCACAGCAGCCCTGTCAATTGACAGGCACCCAGAGCTCCCACCGCTACTTTAGCAGCGGCAGTGGCCAGGGCTCTGGGTCCCCTTGAAAGACCACACCCATGGGCCATTGCCCCCATTTCCTCCCCTTCCCTCCTGTTGGCAGGCCTGCAGGGGAGCAGGAGGCAGATCAGAATCCCAGCACCAGCCCTCTGGCCCCACTAGTCCCCCTGCCAGCTGCTGTTTGGTTCATCCTACCTGTTTGACCTTTTGTGCCCCTCACACACCACCTCTGGGATCGAGCCTCTGAAGGAAGGCATTAACTTGCTTTTCTCATGGTCCATAATTAACAACAAACAACAAAGCAAATGATTTTATATTTCCATTTCAGTACTCCTTAGTGGTCCTACATCAGGACCAGAGCCCCATGATGCTATCTGTTATTCAAACACATGCCCCTGCCTCAGGGAGTTTAAAATCCAAGATAAGTGACATGAGAAGGTTAGAAAGAGAGGAGTACAATGAAATGTATTTTTCAGATTTTTAAAAGTGACCATAAGTAGTAAACTAAGCATGATGAGCAGAGAGGAACAGCTCCATCTAGCCACCATTAGCATGTGTAACAGTGTAACCCTTCTGCCAGACGAAGTCAGCAGCAGCCAGAGCCAGTTTCAATACCTAGGGGTTCCTCTTCATCCATCCAACACAGAACTGTTTCGAGCCACCTCCCAGTAACCTGGGAAATTACATAGCACCCCTGTGCACTTCTAAGAGGCAATGCTTCCCCACTCGCAAGCACAGAGTCTGAGAGCAGAAAAACTTTTTTAATAAAAGGGAGAGAAATAATTTGGCATAAATATGGGCAAAATCCACAGAGTTTATAAACAAAACCAGTGAGTGAAGTCCCACACCAAGAAAGTTGACCAGGGTCCTTTTCCTCTCAGTTTCTTAAGTCCGGCATTGAAATGTTCCCAAATCTCCCCTTCACATTACCAACCCTTCTCTGCACCTCACTCACAGTTGTTGTCCTTGGTCTTAGCAGGTCCAGAGTTCAGAGGTGCATCCACAGAGTTCATCGCCTATCCTGAATGAGGGAGGTAAAGAGGCATCTTACTGACTTTGCTGGTCACTTGCCATCCACCTGCTCGTTGCTTTCCACCACCACCCAGCTGGCCACCCCGCACTGCTCCGCCACTGCCCTGCTGGGCACTCATCACGTCTCTCCAATGCCACCCTGCTGGCTTCTCATGACACCTTTCCACTGCTGCCTTGCTAGCTGCTTATCGCATCTCTTCACCACTGCCCTGCTGGCTGGCTGTCACCATCCACTGCCATCCACTTCTTGGCTGTGACTTCTGCCCATCATTCTCAAATGATGTCAGCTCACAGTGTTTTCACCTCTCAGCAAGCAGAGCAGCAGAACCATAACTCCAATATAATTAACATAAGAGAAAGGCACTTACTGATGCCTATTTATTTCTGTACTTTGAACAATGTGTGGGGGAGACAAAAGGCCAAACCAGTGCAGGCAGAAGAGGACATATCACCTCCTCAACAGAATAACCTTCCTTCACCTCTCCCTCTCACAGGCTGTGTCTACACTAGCCCCAAACTTCAAAATGGCCATACAAATAGCCATTTAGAAGTTTACTAATGAAGCGCTGAAATACATATTCAGCACCTCATTAGCATGCGGGCGGCCGCGGCGCTTCGAAATTGACACGGCTCACCGCCGCGCAGCTCGTCCAGACGTGGCTCCTTTTCGAAGGGACGCCGGCCACTTCAAAGTCCCCTTATTCCTATGAGCAGATGGGAATAAGGGGACTTCGAAGTAGGTGGGTTTCTTTCAAAAAGGAGCCCCATCCGAACGAGCCGTGTGGCGGCAAGCTGCGTCAATTTCGAAGCGCCATGAATATGTATTTCAGCGCTTCATTAGTAAACTTCAAAATGGCCATTTGCATGGCCATTTTGAAGTTTGGGGCTAGTGTAGACATAGCCATAGAGTGCTAAACATCGAGACCCTGCTTAGCAAGGAGCTTTGGGCTAACTGTGAATCCTTTCCTTTGAAACAATATAGCACAGTCCTACTTTTCTAATTTCCCCACAAAATTACAAACACCGGTGACCATATTTTAGCTATTCCCTCATTTAATACAAATGTAGCTGATGCTGGGTTACAGATTAAGTTGATTACATTGAGCAAAACACAACTCCATTTGCTGAATAGCTATCAAATCTAGTCCAATAATTTGAGAAAGTGGTTCTAGCTCACAAAAGCTAATAAGTTTGTTCGTCTTTAAAGTGCTGCAGGACTGCTTGTTACTAACAAATCTAAGCAAAGCAGAAGCAAACTGTGCTGCATTCAAACAAAACAAAGCAGCAGAAATGTAGCACTTTAAAGACTCACAAAATGATTTATTCAGTGGTGGGTCTGTCCCACCAAAGCTCATCACCAAATAAATCATTTTGTGAGTCTTTAAAGTGCTACCTGTCTGTTGTTTTGTTTTGTTGGAGTACAAACTAAGACAGCTACCTCTCTGTCCACACCCTGGATCCCAACCAACTTCCAAATAGCTGTAAGGAATGTATTACTTCAGATTCTAGGAACACCCCAGAACTCCGAGGGTACATCTACACTAGCCCCCTTCTTCAAAGGGGGCATGCTAAGCAGGCAGGTCAGAGGAGGCTGATGAGGTGCTGCGATGCATATGCAGCACCTCATTAGCATAATGGCTGCTGCAGGAACTTTGAAGCTGCTAACTTCGAAGCGCTGACAGACAGTGTAGCTGCAGGCGCTTTGAAGTACGCACTGAACTTTGCAGTCCCCTTACTCGCCATCTTTGTTGTAAAACAGGGTTCAGCAGCCTTTCAGAGGTGGAGTGCTGAAATTTGACCTTTTGACCTCTATATTCAGTCCGAGTGTCAGTGATTCTTTTTAAAGTCACTAATTGTCCTTCTTACAAACAACTTAATTAATAAAGGTGCAGAGCTTTACCGTTTAGGTGGAGGTTTGTTAACCCATAGGCGGCATTGCTTTGAGCAAGGGAGGTGGGATGGGGCTGAACTCCCACCTCGCTTTCTGATGAAAATTGGCTCGCGTCTCACTCTTGGCACCCATGCTGGGGGTTGCTGACCTCTGCTCTAGAATTTGCTTCCACAGTTTGCTATAAAAAATTACTTTTTTGGCAGAATATGCAACAATTTAACACATATTTTTAACCTCCTGAAATTCTGAGAATCTGCCCTGGTTTCCAGAGTCAGAAGTGAAGATCTTAATTTAACTTCATTATGATTTTAGTATCTCTCAAGTGGCCTAATATTTTTCTGCAAACACATTTCTCTGGGATGAGCTCCAGTAGCAATGCTAATACTTAATCTTGTTTACTAGGGAAGGTTTTCCTCACCAATAGGCTTACATTTTATACGTATTTTGCTAAACAACTTCTTTGCACATTTCAGAAATAACTATTTCACAAGAGGTTTAAAAGTAAAACAACATAACCACTTCATGAGCATTTTTCTTTTCTTTTGGAGGTATGATCTTGCATTACCACTGTGCACTCATGCTCTTCAGTTTAAAGTCTGAATTGCATTTATCACCCTGCAAGTGGAAATAACTTGCCTGTCTCTCTATGTGTGAATTCATGTAATTCATCGATTTCTATTGCTTCAGCCATAGCTATGCATTTATCATGTCAGTACAGATGTATTTAGCAGTCCCCTATGCAACACAATGTAGTGCAGAACAAAACAGAAAGATTTCATGTACAATCATAACAATCAGCAGCAGCATCTTCTGGAGTAATGTGGTATAACTTATTGTTTTGAGGATGTCACTACTGTTCCTTTTTATGGAGGCCTTAAAGATCTAATTATCAAACAATAGAAAAATATTTCAAAATCCTAAATGGGAGTTGATCCAGTTCAGCCATGGTTCTCTGGCTTTCTGTTTAAGACAAAGATATTTCTGGTGGTTAAAGTATTCTGGTGGGAGCCCCAGGCTCTGTTTTTCATCCTGTCTTTCACAGATCTACTGTTTGGCCTGGAGGAAGTCATTTTGGCCATAAAATTGTGAGGGATGCCTCCATTAAAGTGAGTTTCAAGTCCCAAATATTCAGCTACTCTGTCTCATAGACCATTGCCAACAGTTTGATCCTTTCTGCCTCAAGTATACAACACTTAACGTGGGGATCTTTTGCTTACTTACTGTTTATGTGGAAAAGCTTAATTAACATGAGTCATTTCAACATTATGGTGAGCAAATCGTTTGTTAAGTGTTCTTATCCTCGTCCTTTCCTCAGTTTAACATTTCTAAAACTGGAGCAGCTTTACAAAATTTCAAAGGCTTTTTCACTAAATGTTTGACACTAAATTTTGACACCTGTCTAGAGGTATCAGATTGTCCTTTTGTTTTTGAGAAATAGATTTATCCCCGCTCCCTAAACTTGTCCGGTAAATACACCGCAGTCATAATTTTAAATTAATGTTCATAACTCATAGCGTTCATTTTATAGATGCACTACACAAGAATATGCATGCTTAGTGTGGTGTTAATTAATGATGGCTGCCATGTACCTTACTGCACAAAAATTATTACAGTAATGTATAGAATGTTAATATAGGGTGCTTTCAGTCACACAGTGGTAGGAGCTGCAATGGGCCAGACATAATGTGTTTGCCACAAATCCCAAGGACGTCCCAGCAGGCAAATGGATGTACAGAGGCAGGATGGCCTACGGTCCCTCCAAATGAGCAGCCATAGCTCCTGGTCATTCAGCATCCCCTCCCAGTGCTTTTATATTCCGTAAGACAAGCCCCAAACCAATGAGAGTGGGCTGTTGCCACATCAACAGCTTGCCTCCACTCAGTGGAAAGAATTGGCAGTTGTCCCCTGGACTGGCCCTCTGCTGTAATTGGACCACAATGTTGGGTGGACAGAGGAAGAGGCAGAAGCCAGCTTTTTAAGATAAGTGCAGGGCACCAGGAAGAGAAAAAGCAGCTAGGATAAAATGTCTGTCACCAGGGGGAAAGCATATCTAACTAATTTTTCAGAAGTGTGGACTTCTTTGCTGTCTGAATCAATAGGACCAAAAAGTGATCTCATTTGCTTAAGCCTGTCCACCGTTTCTTTTTATGTAGAGATGAATACACAAAGAAGCGAATACAGCATATGAGAAGGGTATCAACACAGGTCGCGCCTGTATCACATGTGAAAGAAGCAGTTTGTGGTTGCAGTTTCATTCTCTTTAAATGAACATTACTTCTTTCCTGAGTCTCCAGGTTGCCTGGAATGAAAAGCAGTAAAAAGCCATCTTGGGAGAACTATATGTGTTTTTCACAAAAGTAAAGACATATTTTCTAGTTGAGAATAAACCATGAAATTGTTCTGGTTTTGTGTTCAGAGCCTGACAATCAACCTATTTAAATGAATAATACTCAAATATGCAATCAGCTAAGAGCCTTTCCTCGTAGAACAGGACAAACCATTTTCTTTAATGTTTATCCCTAAGATTTACCACTATATCACTGAGAGGTAGCTGTGTTAGTCTATTGTAACAAAACAAAACAAAACAAAAACAGCAGTCATGTTGCACTTTAAAGACTCACATTTTGTTAGTCTTATGTTAGTCTTTAAAGTAGTACATGACTGATGTTTTCTTTTTTTAGAATACAGACTAACACAGCTACCTCTCTGTTACTCTTCAATGTTCAAGGCACTGCATTTAGCCATTTGGAATGGAGATCATCATTTTGTGAGTCTTTAAAGACTGCTACATGACTGCTGTTTTGTTTTGTTACTATATCATCATTATCATCATCAATAACCATGGGCTTGCTTCACGGTGAAGTTTTTTTTACTATAACACTGGTATTAATTCAACCCCTGGGTGTAACTATAAGTAGAAAGTAGGAGTAAATAAGCAAGCGATTTTATCTTTGTCTTCAGCATTGGTGAGATAGTAGATATTGGGATAATGCATACAGCTCAGGGCCGCGTCTACACGTGCACGCTACTTCGAAGTCACGGCTACACGTGTTGGGCGCTATTTCGAAGTTGAAATCGACGTTAGGCAGCGAGACGTCGAAGTCGCTAACCCCATGAGGGGATGGGAATAGCGCCCTACTTCGAAGTTGAACGTCGAAGTAGGGCACGTGTAGACGATCCGCGTCCCGCAACATCGAAATAGCGGGGTCCGCCATGGCGACCATCAGCTGAGGGGCTGAGAGACGCTCTCTCTCCAGCCCCTGCGGGGCTCTGTGGTCACCGTGTGCAGCAGCCCTTAGCCCAGAGCTTCTGGCTGCTGCTGCTGCAGCTGGGGATCCATGCTGCATGCACAGGGTCTGCAACCAGTTGTCGGCTGTGTATCTTGTGTTGTTTAGTGCAACTGTGTCTGGGAGGGGCCCTTTAAGGGAGCGGCTTGCTGTTGAGTCCGCCCTGTGACCCTGTCTGCAGCTGTTCCTGGCACCCTTATTTCGATGTGTGCTACTTTGGCGTGTAGACGTTCCCTCGCTGCGCCTATTTTGATGTGGTGCTGCCCAACGTCGAAGTTGAACGTCGACGTTGCCAGCCCTGGAGGACGTGTAGACGTTATTCATCGAAATAGACTATTTTGATGTCGCTACTTCGAAATAAGCTATTTCGATGTAGCGTGCACGTGTAGACATAGCCCAGATGTCCACATTTTTAAAGGGGTGTGGTAAAATTGGACATGACATGGAAAAAGCTACAAAATGGTTATTGGAGGGCTGGAAGAAATGCCTTACAAGGACACTGTAAAAAGCTCCACTTAATTTACAGAAGAAAAGGTCAGGTGATGACTTGATCATAGCATAATCAGTATCCTCACAGGGAGATTGGGTGTTAGTGAACCCTTACTACAGCAGACACAGGTATAACAAACCAATGACTGAAGTTGGAGGAGTGGTTATAAAAAAGTTTGTGCAAACACGTTAGCTTAACCTCAGAACAAAAGAAGCTGAAACAAGTTTCCTGCTCCCTGAAGTCCATGTAAACACCAGTAAAATTAGAAAGCTAGAATGCCAAGTTGGGTCAGCGTCCAGCTAAGGCCTCATGGCATTATCTCAGTTTTCTGTTTTTACTGCTTTTATCAGCTTGTCAGTCCAGGCTTCTAGACTGCTTTAATGTGTTTTGAAAAGAAACAAACTTATTTTTATTTAGAAAAGGACATCAATGACTTCTTATCCGGCAGATAAAATACACATTTATAAAAAGAGGTTAAGGGTAAAACCTTTCAATTGCCAATGCCATTTAAAACCCTTTTCTAAAGCAGCAGTGAAACTAGAGTGTCAGCATAATTCTATTTGTTAATTTTGATGAGATTTAATAAGAATCCTCAACATGACCAAGTAGCTGGCCTTCAAAACATTAATGCTTCCTGTGGGCTATCAACGAATAATAAGAAACATGCTACTGTAAAGTTTGTTCCTGTGTTGTCAGTTAGACAAGCTTATAGAAAGTACTCAGCAATAATAAATTAATGTCCAGAGACCTTTTTCTAACAGACAAGCAGATAACTCAGCAACTTCAAACAGATTTTTAAGCTAATTCACCCGCAGTATGGGCTGATAAAGAAGTATTAATCTCCTGCTTTAAATCAAGTTTCCATCATAGAGATCCATTAATCTCTCCAATGTTATCAAGTGTCTCAGTGGCAGGAAATTATATTTCCAAATTGAATTTTGTTCTGTTTCAGTGTAGTAAGAAATATTTTTCCAAACTGCTAATAGGATGTATAAAGGCTGGGGCTCTGACAATAACTCTGAATAAATACAGGCTATAAATTAAAACTACTTTCTCCTAAGAGCGAGTGTTATAGCAAAACAGGGGACATTGATAACCCAGAAAGGAATAAGCAACCACTATACAAGATTTTAAATGGAAAGAAAGGCAGCAGATGGTAAAATTTCATTTACCTTTTTCTAGCAAGTGACTATAAAGGGTAAAAACAATCCAGATAGTCTCCTAATGCCAGTAAAACATGTATTAATTCTTAATTCATGTGCTTACTCTACAGGATGTCGTACCTTGCAGCAACCTCTGATAACGGAAACAGATACTGTTTACAAGAATCTTGGCATCTAGTATCTTTTGTTTCAGGGGAGACAAATTTACTGTAAGTAAATGCCTATGAGCTAAATCTATTATGCTAGAACTAAAATGTATAACTCCAGGCAACAAAGCAACTTCATTTTATGACCAGTAATAGATTTACAAAGAAAAGGGGGTATTTAGCAGAATGTATTAGAGACTTCAGCAGTTCTGACCTATTTTACAGCCTAATTTTCTCAAGAACACAGCAATTTCAATAACGTTTAGATAGGCTGTGGCCACACGTGGCCAAAACTTCGAAATTGCCATGCTAATTGCCAAATCGAAGAATACTAATGAGGCTTTCGAATGCGTGCAGCTCAGCATGGCTACACGGGGTCCTTTTCGAAAGGACCCCGCACATTTAAAAACCCCCTTATTCCTTATTCCTCTCAGGAGCCAACTCCTTCAGCACCCCTCAAGATCCAGCGCCAAAGACCTATTTATGTCCAGCTTTTCTAAATACAGTAGTTCTTAACCTGTTCTTCCTCCACTGAGGTCTTCCCACTTCCTTCCCATTCTGTGCTGCCTATTGCAGCAGTCTGGGCGATGACCTTGTGTGAGAAAACAGAGGCAAAAAAACCACTGAGTACTTCAGCTTTTTCCACATCATCTGTCTCTAAGTTACCTCCCTCATTCAGTAAGGGTCCCACACATTCCCTGACCAGCCTTTTATTATTAACATGACTGTAGAAGCCCTTCTTGCTCCCCTTCATATCGTTTGCTACCTGCAAATCCAGCTGCACTTTGGCTTTCATGATTATATTCCTGCATGCTCAAGTGATATATTTATACTCTTCCCTAGCCATCAGTCCAAGTTTCCACTTCTTGTACGCTTTCTTTTTCTGTTTAGGTGCATCTAAGATTCCTCTGTTAAGCGAGGCTGGTTGCCTGCCATACTTGCTTTATTTTACTGCACATAGGGAAGGTGCAATCCTGTACCTTTAGAAGGGTTCTTTAAAATACAGTCAACTCTCCTGAACTCTTTCCCCCCGCCATCTTAGTCCACTGAAAGACTCAAAAGCTTGTGATCCCCCTATTTTGCATGTCCAAATTCAGCAAAGGTACATAGCAACCACAACCAGAGCAGAAGCATACCAGAGTTGGGGATAAAATACTAAGTTTTCCCTCTTAATTTGGTTATATTAGTAATCAAATAGGAAAAGAAATGGTGAGACAAAATATACGAAAGAAAATGTCTTTAGAATAAATTCCAAGGCCAGAAGGGACCGTTTTAATCATCTCATCTGAACTCCTGTACCACACAGGTCACAGAATTTACATGATAATTCCTCAAGCATAATTTAAAAAAAATATCTTATCTTGAACCTTAAAATTGTCTGTGGTGCAGAACCCACCGCTGCAGTTGGAAAGCTTTTCCCAGTGGTTAATTACTTTCACTTTTAACTTCCATCCACTGAATCATGCTACTAGTTTGACGAGACCATTATTAAATAATCATTTCCCATGTAGTTACTTACAGATTGTAATCAAGTTGTCCTGTAATCCTCCCTTTGTTACGATAAGTAGATTGAGCTGCTTGAATCTGTCACTATGGGGCGTGGTTTCTAACCCTTTTATCATGCTCACTTTTCTCTAAACCCTCACCAATTTTTCAGCCTCCCTGAACTGCAGGCACCAGAACTGGACACTGTGTTCCAGCAATGGTAGAAACAGTGGCACATGCCAAGTAAAATAACCTCTCAGTCCTACTTGGGATCCCTCTGTTTATGCATCCAAGGATTGTATTGGCTCTTTCGGTGACACCGTTACACTGGAAGCTAATGTTCAGATAATTGTCGATCATGACCCGCAGGTTTCTTGCAGAGTCACTGCTTCCCAGGGTAGAGCCCTGCAGCGTGTGAGCAGGGCCTTCAGTCTTTGTTCCTAAACAAAGGCATGTACATTTAGAGGTACTAAAACACGTTGTGTGCTTGTGCCCAGCTTATCAAGTTATCTGGATTGATCTTCACTTAATGACCTGTCCTCTTTGTTGTTTACAACTCCCCCAATTCGTATGTCACCTGCAAAGTTTATCAATGGTGATTGTGTTGCCCCTCTCACCTCAAGTCACTGAAGAAAAATGTTTGATAGAGCAGGGACAATAATCAACCCCTATATCTACTGGGAACTAATTAAAACTGCACAAAGAAAGAACCATTGCTTATTCAACTGTTCATAATTGTCTCATTGTTACCTTGCCTGTCCTCTATCTTGTTATAGCTTATAGTCTAATATGTAGATTTTAAATTCATAAAGGCAGGGATTTTTGTGAGGGTTCAGTATCTAGCACAATAGAGCTCTAATCCCTGACTGACAACTGTTAGTATTTCCGCAACACAAACAGTAAATGAATTCCAGGGTTCTCCAGATGGTATGCATGACAAGAGAAGAAAAAGACATACACCTCCCATTCCAAATAGAATGGTTTCAAGATGGAAAGGTTCTTTCCTACACCCATGATTTGATGGACATGCCCCCCGCCAAATTACTATATCCTAGGAAGCCAACACACCAGAAAATATTTGGAATCCTCATTTCAATACCCATCAAGGCCTAGGGTACAGGATGTTCAAAAGTCAGTCTGGCCCCATACCAGTAACAGGTTTAAAGCCTGACATCCTGCAAAGACAGAAGTCAGAGCTGTCTGTCACTGCAAAAAGAGAAGTAGCAGCAAATAATTCATGATAATTACATTTAAAAGCATTCCCAGAGTTTGACAGTTTTTCACATAAAACCACTCTGAAAAACAAAACCAGATGTCTTACCCAAGCACTAATTTTACTTCACGAACTACAGCTTTCAGCCCCTGCATGACTTATTTTAAAACTATTTCATTGGAACTGTTTGTTGCATCCTTCCACATGTAATGCCAGTGTCTTCCATACCAGAATCCCATCTAAAGTAAAAAGTTATAACAAAAGCCTTTATAATAATCAAATAATTATTTATAGTATTCTATACATAAAACAATCCAATTTGAAGTCTGATATTTTGGTACCTTCCACTTGCTCTCTATTCCAATGAAATGTCTCAGGGAGGAGAAAAATCCCACAATTTATAAAAGAGAACTCCACTTATAATAGCCATAAATGACACTGCACTCTCTACACTGTTTCACAGGCAACCCCCAATTTCGTCCAAGTCCTATCCTAAATGCTTAGGCTACATATACACTCAGTAAAAACTTCTAAATAGCCATGCTAATGGCTAAATCGAAGAAAACTAATGAGGCACTGAACTGAATATTCAGTGCCTCATTAGCATGCCACAGATCAGCAGTTCAGAAGTGCAGCAGTTCACTCCCGTGCGGCTCGTCTACACTGGGGTCCTTTTCTGAAGGACCCCACCAACATCGAAATCCCCTTATTCCTATGAGCTCACAGGAATAAGGGGATTTCGATGTTGGTGTGGTCCTTTCGAAAAGGACTCTGTTGTAGATGAGCTGCATGAGAGCAAAACACAGCAATTTCAAAGTCCCGCGGCCGGCAGCATGCTAATGATGGGCTGAATATGCATTTCAGTGCCTCATTAGTGTTCTTCGATCTGGCCATTAGCATGGCCATTTCAAAGTTTTTGGTACGTGTAGACACAGCGTTTGCAGAGGCTTCAGATAATCATGGACTTCTAGGGCTGATGAAATAGGCGAGAAAGGGGGATGATAATTGTACCGGGGTTCTGAATGATGTGGCAAGGCCCAAAACATTTGTGTGAATAAAATAAAATAACAGTATACAGAGCTGTCCCAACTGTAGGACGGTTTGAGGCAGCCACCCCAGGTCCTACATTTTGGAGGGCCTCCACAGTGGCTGCCTCAACTGCCATATGGGCTGACCTGGTGTGGGGCAGCAGCTGGGGTCATCCCCCACACAGCATTCACCATAATGGCAGGCACTGAAGCACCCAGCACCCTGCTCCACTTGGCCTCCTGCCTTCTCCCAGCCTGCTGTGCTTGGCTTCTCTGTGGCACCAGGAAGCAGTGTGCCCCACCTCAGATAAACCATTATTGACAACACAGGCTATAAAGCTCAGCGTATACTGGGGTTGAAATGGGAGTGGGTGGGGACCAAGCAAACATGGTAAACCGGGGCTCCAAATTTCTCTTGATGGGCTTACAACCTTCCCTGTTGTTACAGGGCCTGAACTGACTGACACGGCCCTAAGACCCCAATCTGCAAAGGCATGTGTGCCGAGGGGCTGAAAGCTGCATAATAGCTTAGCTTGGTCCATGCAAGCCATTTTGTGGGGCTGGTAGAATCGGATGTTTGATATGCATTTCTGACTAACCTCATGACTGACTGGCTGACTTCGGCATCAGAAGCCAGGGAGCCTTTTCCTTTCTTGTCTGGGACACTGCCTTCTGCCCCTTACACTACTGCCTCACTGATGCTGTCAAAAAATTTAATTCTGCTGGAGATGCACTGATGGAGAGAGCGTGAAATACCTAGTTTTTAAATTCCACAGCCATAGAGGAATGACGCAATTTACAAACCCAGCTTCCTCGGCAGAGTTATGGGATGGCTTTTTCATTCCACAATAAGGAAGTTCCACAAGCCTGCAGCAAATGTAACTGTTTTTCCTGTCTTCAAATGAACTTTTGTATTCTTAAAAGCCAGTCATTTCTACATCTGAGTTACATATTTGTTCAGATGCATTGGCCAATCCAGCAGAAATATTGCAAATGGAACTCAAGTTAAACCCGAGAATAGAACATCAGTCACTGGGCTTAAAGATTTGTATTGACATGAAGCAGCCAGTATTTTGTGCTGTAGAAGATACAGGTAGGCAAAGTACTTTTTCTCCCACGAGAATATTTTTGAGGGTTGGAGAGGTATGATGTGACAGCAGAAGGCGTTAAAAAACACTGCTGAGGGAGCAGGGGAGGGAAACGAAGCTAACTCAAACTATGAATAAAAATTCTGGCATGCAACTACAAACTCTATTTTATTAAACATTATTCATCAACCCCCCAGACTGCTTAAAGTGATTCCATCCACAAGAGCTCCAAGATGAGTGGTCATGTTTTGGAAGAACCTCAGTTGGCATGTATCAGAGGGGTAGCCATGTTAGTCTGTGTTTTCAAAAACAACAAGAAGTCCTGTGGCACCTTATGGACTAAAAGATATTTTGGAGCATAAGCTGTTGTGGGCAAAGACCCACTTCGTCAAATGCATCTGACAAAGTGGGTTTTTGCCCACGAAAGCTTATGCTCCAAAATATCTGATAGTCTGTAAGGTGCCACAGGACTTCTAGCTGTCATATATTGATTTAAAAGCACAGCCTATAAGAAGCAGGAAAAGAGCCCAGCTGAGCTTATGCATAGATTTCATAAACAACAGAGTGAATCTAAAAAGATGGATGAACTAGAGCCTACAAGTGTTGGGCTTGTAGTAGGAATGACTGGAAGAAATTTTGTAGTCTGAGTTATTTTTACAGGTGGCCAGTCACGACAGTCACAATGGTCTGTTTTGGTCTTAACTTCTACGACAGACACTGCACATAAGAATAGGTTTAAAGGAAGGGTAGGATCAAAAGGGTGTATCAATTGTAGCCAGAAAGGAAAATGGAACTTGTAGCACAGAATCATTTGCCTTCTCTTTTGGATGGAAACTTGCTGATCTTTCATCTTGTGCAGTGTACTCCACAAGAAGAGAAGCCTCCCAGCCCTCTGAAGACTGCATACAGTTGAAATGCAGTTGCCCACCTATTCAAGCAATATTTATTAAAGGAAAAACCACTATCTCCAGCAATCAGAAGGTTAAGAAGTCTGATTTAAACTACAATGTTATAACTAATTTGGGATCCACTTGCCTTGTTAGGCTGCCTCTCACCTCCTGATTCCCTGGGAGGTGTGATTTTCTAAGGCACACAAAGTAAAAAACCACAAGTGTAAATGATGGGGCCCACTGAGAGGGTGGTCTCTGTAGGGCACTCTCTGCACTTGTTATCCCTTCCACACTGGTTCACCATATTCTGAAGATGACTGTCTCCTGGGCTGATTCATGTGCTACCCTGTTTTCCCTATAAAATAAATGAGTTTTGGGGAGGAGAGGTTCAGCAACTGATGCATAGGAAATGATTTTGTTGACAGGAAGCCTTTTTCTACATTTTGTTTCATTACTATTTTCAAAATTTGGCACCTTTGTGAGGTGTGTTGAACACTGTATTAAACTATAGACACACATGAAATTTCTGATTTAACTTTTTTTGCATTACAATAGCACAGAGGTCCCATGGGGCCACAGAGCTCCCCAACAAATCTAATAAGATAAGCCCCTGTCACTGTGTGTCACAAATGAAAATACCAAATTCAACACTAACTGCTCTGAAATGGAGCAAGTACACCCCAAAGATGGTCATTTTTCCTCGCAGAAGATACCAAACTAGCAACAAAAGTAAACTTCCCACTTCCTCACCCCACTTCCCACTAAATCAAAAATGCAGCCTCCTAAGGAATTCCACTCCTTGTATCACTACCTAAACCATTAAACTTAATGCTGAATGATTATATAAAACCAATTTAATCACCAAAGGTTTCTTCTGATCCCAAAAGGACCAGCCACATACCCAGGTCAATATATAACTCACCTCTTACTCAATAATTATGTTATTGCCAATCCTTTTGTATCTAATATCTAAAGGTTTATTTATAAAAGAAAGCTAAGAGTTAAAATTGTTTAAAGGAATCAAATACATACAACAATTGCAAAGTTCTTGGTTCAGATTTATAGTAGTGATGAGACCAACAGCTGGCTTGTTAAATCTCTGATTGCTTCCAGATCATGGGAAGACCCTCAGTCCTTTGATCAGATTGCTCCCATTAGTGTAAATCTATAGTCTAGAGATCTGAGGAGGAAAGAGGCAAAATGGAGATGTTTCCAGAGCCTTTTATAGCTTCTGCCATGTGGATGGAAATCCATTGGCTACGTCTACACTACAAGCATCTGTCAACATAAGTTATTGTTGGTAGAGATGTTCCTACAAAATTTCTGTCAACAGATCACATCTAAATCTTGTGAGCTGCTCTGTTGACAAAAGGGCCCCCACAGTGTCTACACAGCTTTTTTGTCAACAGTTTCTTTTAACAAAATGTATTGTGCGTTGATGCTCTGCGAGTTTTGTCTACAAAACTCTCTAGAGTAGATGTAGCCATTGTGTCAAAGCTCTCAGCACAGCTAGTAGAAAATTACAAGCAACAAGATGATGATTGGCATCAGATAGGCAAGTCACTGGTTGATGAATACATTGTTTAGTCATAGCACAGGCCATTGCCCATAGTCTAATTAGAACATTCATATGAAAGTCCATCAGGTGAGCAATGGGATCTACCATGGTCCACTGTCAGTTAACTGCACTTTGATGGATCATTGAACTTGAATAGCCTTTTCAGGATGTGTAGGCTAAATATCTTGTGGGGGTTACCACATAAGCAGATAGTAGTTACATTCACCACTTCAGATACAAAAAATGATAACTTTTCTAATGACACCTTACTTGACACATGTAGTATAAGAGTTATTGAATTATATGATAGTGGTAGCAACAATGATCTACATGGTCATATTTTAATTAGATAATGTCACACCCTCTCACTCAAAGAGCTTGCAATATCAATAGACCAAAACATGTGTATGTGTACGTGCACATGCACAGCCCCAAAACAAAAGGTGGAAGGAAAATATGCAAAGAGCAGAAAAAAGTGACTTGAGCAGATCAATGGAAAAGCCAGAAATAGAACTGTAGCATTCTGAAGCCTAATGAGGTATCTGTAATCACTAGACCATACTGCCTCTCAAGCATAAAGACGGCTGAAAGAGACTAAAAGCCCTTACTGACCGTGAGACAAGGCAGTCAAAATTTGTACCACTGGGGAACTGGTTCTGGGGGTAAGTTAGCTACTTCCCTAACTGGGCTGATTTGAAGCAGATGCAAGATCTGCAAACTGGCACTTCAAGGAAAGACCAGGAATGTTTTCTATGGAATAGAGTCCACAATGAGAATTGGGTTTCTATTTTTATGCTACTGAAATAAGCACACATAGCTAAGAGATGTAACTATTAACATAATGATCTCTTCGATAGTCTACATTAAATCAAAATATTAATACAAAATATTACAATGTATTGAAAAAGCATGACTTTTTACATTAAAAGGTTATCACAGTTATTAATATGCTTTTTCATTACCTCAGTCCTCTTCGCATTTGATAACACTGTAATTAGAGTCACAGCGGATCATCCTCAAACAGAAAAGAAGCCTTAATGGATTAAATAAACGGCTGTACGTGTGCTAGTCCAGTCTTTTGAATGTCATTCTTAAGCCACCAGGACCTGTTCAAGGTGACACAGATTCCAGTTCTGATCAAAAAAGTTATTTCCGTCATGAATGAAAAAAGCAAGAAACCACCGCCTTTGAATTTCAACTAGCTTGAGTTTCAATCTTTGTATGGAAATTGCTTTAGAGTAAGGTCAGGAGAGATTCTCTTTTCCTAAAAGGAAGATAAAAACTACCTAGAACAGTGGTTGTCTAAGCACCACATACATGCATAATGAATATTTCTAAGGCCTTGTCTAGACTAGGGCGGTAGGCTTACAAATATTTGAGTTGGAGAAGGCTCAAAGGAGTTCAGATGTGGTAATGAACCATTACGTTCTCTGTCCACAGAATTTATGTTCACTGAAGTTCCCATTAACAACCTAGTCATAATTAGTTACAAACACTCCTCATAATTGTAGAATGAGGCACTTTAAGAAGGGGAGTTATTTCATCTTGGCAACTTGTGCCCCAACACTGAAAGCCAGACACTGCTAGTCAACTGTAAAGAAACAAAAGACTCCTTTTCCCCACCACCCCAATTTTTCTCCAGGTAGCCTAAAGAATCTCTTCTAGTCTCCATGGCTGTGAATAACTTGTATGCTCCAAAGGGCTGGGCAAGGGAAGAAACCTACGGACTCGAGCATTTTCTCACCTTGGAGAGACCTGGCCAGTCATCTCACTCACCTAGTAGAAGTATCTGCAGCCTATGCATACCTATCATTTCAGACATTAATTCTCAAGATCCAGTTTCTCATAGGCATACCTCTACCCAACCCTCTCACTCAGCTCCCAACCTTTAATTTCCTGTTCCTCTCCTACTTATCCCATCCAGCTGGAGTGTTTCTGGCCAGTGTGGAGTTTGTACACCCTATCATATATTCCTATTCTGCTCTTAAATAGCACACTCGTATTCAGATAAAGTCCAGATCTTAACAAAGCCTGCATCTATTTCCTTACCTAACAGTACGGTGTCTGCTGGAGAGTTCAGCTTTAAATATTTGTATGACAGACTCACATAGTATATGTCTAGCATTACAAGCACAGACAAAGCACATTAGCCACTTGTGTGTTTGCTGAAATCTTTGCAAACCTTCTCCCCTGCATATCACTCTTTAAACATGCAGTTTTCATTCTACTTCACAGAACTTGTAGATCAAAGTGTTTTTATGGACTGGACTGTGTTAGGGTTCAGTTTCCTTTCGCCAGAATAGTTAAATTTGACTTGACATTAGCAATTGCTTTTTAATCTGAGCAAACTGATCTGTCAAAGACAATCAATGAAGTGAAGTTAGCCCTTGAGAATCCTAATAATCCAGCAGTTGAACTCTCGGCATAGAATGTCACAAGCACTTACTGCAGTGAGTATATACAGCTGCAGAGTATTCCTACACAAAAAAGTGCAGGCTCAGTTGTGCACAACTTCATAGTTTCTGCACTTCTGGTGGAATAAAATTCCATTTTTGGGGGGCGGGGGAGTTGTCTATTTCTAATTATACTAGTACTAGCACATTTGCCCAGAATTGCTTGGATCCTTAAGGAGGGGCTGAGGGGAAGAGACTGGGAAGCTGGGGGTTACAGGTGTCAGGACTGGAGGGTTAGGATGGACTTTGGGCAGGGGACTGGGTATGTGTAAGTAGAGGGAGTGGGGAGAGCTGGGGAACTGCCACCCCTCCTCCAATTTTCATACCCGGGCTGCTTGCTTTTCCCTTTCCTGTCCCTGTCAAAGAGAGAGCAAAGTGCAGATACGCTCCAGCCAGAGCAAGGAATGCATCAAACTGTACTTTTCCCTCCTCCTTGATCTGTGTGTGTGTGGGTGTGTGTGTGTGTTGGGCAGGATGTGGGGGAGATTCAGTCCCACACCCCTTACCTAAAGGGCACCTGGGGAAGGCAAACTTGGGGATTGGGTAGTCCCTGAAGTGGGCAGGGGGGCCTCTCCCAGACAGCCCCTTTCACTGGCTGGGGATTCTCTCTCTTTTCTGTACTGTTTGATGAGAAGCAATCCTCCCATTCCAAGTACATCCCATTTTCCTGGCACAACCATATCCTTACCTTGCTTTAAGTTATGATAACAATAAGCTGTACACTGAATTTGGTGAGCCTAGCTCTTACTACTTAAGAGGAGTTCGTGGACATACAAACTCTCTCAAATATACAGTAAATTATAAGGTTCCTTAAAAAAGCCTCAGGAACATATAAGGGCACATTCAGTGCCATGAAAACATTTGTTATTACTAAGCATTTAAATCAGTTCAAGTGTTTGAGAGAGTTCTCTGTCAGAAAGCAATGAGGGGTAGGTGCTGTTTTGGTTTTTTTAAATGTGAGAAGGTATGGTAAATGGCAACCAATCTGATGGGAAGGAAGTCAAGGTGGATGGAAAACTGACCTTAAGGGAAATATCTATTGATGGCTCATTACAACCCCCCACCTGCACCATTTAGCTCCTGATCCTGCAAACATGAATACATGTTACACTCTAAATGGATGAAAAAGGTGTGTGTTCCACCCACTGTATATAGCACGAAGGGAAAGACTAGAAACACTGGATATCTAATGACTTTCTTTTCAGCCAAAATACAATATAAAATTTGTCACCTTCATACCAAAGCTACCACATTCTCAAAATGAGAGCAAAGTACAAATTAAACATTTCACGTCCTCAAGCAGTCAACTTAACTCGGAGGTTGTGGGTACAGCCGTTTGTGGCATGATGACAGTGCTGCAAGCCACGGCCTGTGCATGATCAAGTCTTCGCTACCCAACCAGAACGTGGCATGCAAGCGTGTATTGACAACCCCCACCCCCTGAGGAGCTAAGGGCTCAGCCACATATGAGGAAGAGGGGTCAGCTCAGGGCTTAGTCACATCTGCAGAAGCGAGGCCCCCACCTCACCAAACATTAAAAGCTCCTAAAAAGGAAAAGCTCCCAATTCCTAAAAAGGGCAAAAGGGCACAACATGCTGACATTGGCCCAGGGGTTCCTTCTATGTCCAATCCCTGACAAAAGGTCAACTCCCCTCTCCCAAATCAGAGACTTGTGTACCCTGACAAGCCCATCAGCCGGCCCAAGTCGCTTGTCTCTCCCGCCGAAAATCTGGACCCTTTTGGGTAGATGTTGGTGTGGGCTCTGCTCGCCATCTGAGGTTTGTAACCACCCCGTACGTAAAGGCTTTTCCCTGTCCGTTACCTTACATCGCGTTGGGGTAGACAGCGAGAGCGCACTAGGTATTCCCCCTTAATTCCCCCTCATAACATTGATTAAGCCATTGTTAATAAAGCTTTTTTATGCTCACTGCTTGTCTTTTGTCTGTCCACCACTCGTCCGGTGAACCCCTTTTATTCCCAGGAGAGGTTTATTTTGAAGTTCTTTTACTCTAAAATAGCTCAGCTATTCTACAAAATAAACTGACTGTAATTTCCTAGCTTTCCGCACACCCTTAGTTAGTTCTTTTATTTAAATTTTGCGGATCTTAGACAATCTGGAAGGGGTTTGCTGAATTGTACTGTATGCCTATAGAACATATCACAGTCTCTACCTTATTGGCTCTGTGGTTACCTCTGTTGTGTCTGTTCATAAACAGATGTGTTGAATTGAAGAGAACACTTGCATTCTTAGAGTCCCAGAATCCCGAGGGACTTGAATTAAGTTGACTTGAAGCTTTGACTTCTAATATCAATTCACAGCTGCAAGTCACTTATTTTATATTTTAACTGGACAAATAACTCTGGTGCGTGGCATGCTCAGAAGCTCATTGTACTATCTCAAAATGAGGTTACTCACCTGTGCAGCAACTGATGTTCTTTGAAATAAATGTCTCTATGGGTGCTCCACTCAGGCCAATGTTCATCCCTGCAGCTTTGACTGGAGCTTTGACAGCATTATCTCATCAAGCTGTGCACAACCTCTGTTTGCCTCATGAGCAGTCACTATTTAAATAGTGTGTGCATAGCCTGGGCTTCTTAGTTCCTTTTCTACAGCAGTGAATGTCTAAGACCTGAAGTAAAGGGGAGGAGGGTTGGTAGGGAAGCGTCCCCAAGGACACTCATCTCAAAGAATGAGAGTTACTGCACAGGTGAGTAACCTCCTGTTTTCCTTTGAGAGATGCCCTTGAAGACAGAGGACCAGTCAGCAAGGCTGTAGACAAAACCGCTCTACCCAGTCTAGCGTCAGATGCAGTGCACTGTAGCAAGGCACAATGTAAGGTTTTATGCCTGTTTCCTTCTTGCATAGGTCTCTGAGGGGAAAATTATGTAGGAAGGCAGTGGATGTGGAACTAGAGTCGAGGCTGGACTTGTGTCAGCTGGCAGCAAAGACTATACAATCAAAGATACATTTAGACAGCCTCTGCTTAGAGATGGGTTTTCCCTGGGATCATGGAGAGCTGGAGATGAAGAGCTTTGTAAGGGTTTTGTTCTGGTCACATAAAAGCTCTATGCACAAGTGTGTGCACAGCTGTTTGGAAATTGTTAACATGGTTTCAGGAAGAATGTAGGCAAGTAGTTGGGTTCTTTTCGATGGAACAAAGAGTGTACTTAAGGTAGCAATTTGGTGTGTGGGCGGGAGGTCAGGGGAGGAGAACATGACTTTATCCCAGAAGAAAGTGGTAAATGCAGGGTTGGCTTTAAGAGCTCCAAGTTCCCCCACACTTTCTGGCAGAGGTGATTGCAACCAGGAAAGCTGTTTTTATTGAATGGCATAAGAACAAGCACATGCCCAAGAGCTCAGAGGGTTTGTGCATTAATGCATTAAATAAGAGGTGTAGGTCCCAGAGATGTGTTGATGATCTGATATTGGGATATAGGACCTGGATGTCCTTCATATAACCTCTGGTGATTGGATGGGCAAGTACTGTGGTATTATCCATGTTGTGCTGGAATGTGGTGATGGCAGTTGAGACAGATCTTAATGAAGTTGATGGAGAGGCCTGTGGACTTTTGTTGTAATCGTTGAGAATCTGCTGAAGAGGAGCAGAAGTCAGGAAGATACGTTCTTGTGTGCAGCAGGATGTGTACCTCTTGCATTTACCTCCATAAATGTTGTGCGTAGTAAGTTTCCTGCTTTGCAGGATGAGAATGTGCACTGGTTCTGAGCAGGCTAGCTCTTCATGGGAGAACCATTCCGTAGCCAGGCTTTGATGTGGAGATTGTCTAAGTTGAAGTAAAGTATCTGACTGTTTTGTTGAGATATTTTGATTGGGCCAGTGGGGAGGGAAGGGAGGGGGAAAGGAAAGGCAGGGGTTAGCCAACATGCCCATCAGGAAGGGACGCTATGGTTGCCAGGCTATGCTGGTGCTATCAAGATTACATGTGCTTTTTCTGTTCTGATCTTCTATATTATATTATGCTTGTGGCGAGGCTGGCCTGGCCCCCAGGCTCCAGGCCCCTCTTTAGTGCACTCTCCTACAGCCAGGTCACCGTTGCCCTTGAGACAGGGGAAAGCGGGGAGATGGTGGTCTGGGGGGGAACCGGGGCCCCACCCACTCGTTCTGGGTTCCAACCCAGGGACCCTGTGTGGCTGCTTGTGGTGGCAGGAAGGGGGAAGCTCCCCTTGTTTTGAGCACCACAGCTCTTCCCTGGGTCACTTCCCCAGACGACTCCTTCCCCCATACCACCTCCAGGTAGTGGCTGTGGCAGTAGCAGTAACAGCAGCCTGTTCCCTCTTCTGGCTTGGCTCCTCCTGTGTGTTCAGTCTGCTTGGCCTTACACCCAACCTCAGGGCCTCCTGGGCAGGGCTTTCATAGAATCATAGAAGAGTAGGACTGGAAGGGACCTCGAGAGGCCACCAAGTCCAGCCCCCTGCCCTCATGGCAGGACCAAGCACTTTCTAGACCATCCCTGAAAGCCATCTATCTAACCTCTTCTTAAACATCTCCAGTGATGGAGATTCTACCACCTCCCTTGGCAATTCGTTCCAGTGTTTGATCACCCTGACAGTTAGGAACTTTTTCCTAATGTCCAACCTGAACCTCCCCTGCTACAATTTAAGTCCATTGCCTCTTGTTCTATCCTCAGAGGCAAGGAAGAACAAGTTCCCTCCCTCTGCCTTATGACACCCTTTTAGATATCTGACAACTGCTGTCATGTCCCCCCTCAATCTTCTCTTTTCCAAACTAAACAAGCCCAATTCTTTCAGCCTTTCTTCATAGGTCATGTTCTCCAGACCTTTGATCATTCTCGTTGCTCTCCTCTGGACCCTCTCCAATTTCTCCACATCCTTCCTGAACTGCGGTGCCCAGAACTGGACACAATACTCCAGCTGAGGCCTAACTCATGCAGAATAGAGCAGGAGAATGACTTCTTGTGTCTTGTTCACAACACACCTGTTAATGCATCCTAGAATCATGTTTCCTTTTTTTGCAACAGCATCACACTGTTCACTCATATTTAGCTTGTGGTCCACTATAACCCCCAGATCCCTTTCTGCTGTACTCATTCGTAGGCAGTCCTTTCCCATTCTGTATGTGTGACACTGATTGTTCCTTCCTAAGTGAGCACTTTGCATTTGTCCTTATTAAACTTCATCCTGTTTACCTCAGCCCATTTCTCCAGTTTATCCAGATCCTTTTGAATTATGACCCTATCCTCCAAAGCAGTTGCAACCCCTCCCAGCTTGGTATCATCTGCAAACTTAATAAGTGTACTTTCTATGTCAATATCTAAATCGTTAATGAAGATATTGAACAGAACCGGTCCTAAAACAGACCCCTGCGGAACCCCACTAGTTATACTTTTCCAGCAGGATTGAAAACCATTAAGAACTACTCTCTGGGTACGGTTATCCAGCCAGTTGTTCATCCACCTTATAGTAGCCCCATCTAAGTTGTATTTGCATAGTTTAGTGGTAAGTATATTATGTGAGTCCGTGTCAAATGCTTTATTGAAGTCTAGGTATACCACATCCACTGCTTCTCCTTTATCCACAAGGCTCGTTATTCTATCAAAGAAAGCTATTAGATTGGTTTGACATGATCTGTTTTTAACAAAACCATGCTGGCTGTTCCCTATCACCTTACCACCTTCCCCTTGCGGCTCAGCACTTCTCTCCTGCTCTTGGTGCCCCTAGAAAACTCCTTTTGCTTTGCCTTGCTTCGCTTTGCTTCTCTGTTCTCCTTCCCTTTCCTCTCGCTCTCTCCCCCCCTGCCTACTGGGCAAGGGTTCTTTTAAAAGCAGCCTGAAGTGGGCCTCGCTGGCCCCACTTGACTCAGGGTGGCTTCCTCCCCAGCGGCTCACACTCTGCCTGTTTGCCTGCCCTGCCCTCTTGTTCTTACCCACTCCCAGCCTTACCTTGTCACACCCTGTTCAGTATGGGTGTTGTTGGGAAGGCATGCAGAAGGATTTCAGTCCATGAACCATGAAGACATTCCCACTGGAGTGGGATCCCATGCTTGCTTTGGAACAGAATTCAGAGCATTTTTTGTTCTGAGCTGTTATGAATAGGTCGAGCTGGGGAAATACCCACTATTGAAAAATGCTGTGTAGGAAAATTGTCCAGTACCACTTGTTGTATGGTGTGGGAACAGCTGAGTTTGTCCACTGTAGGTATTTTGGGTGACAGGTAGGTATGCAACAGATGATGTGTTGGAATCACCAATTCCAGTCTGATGACCTTGGTGCAGAGGGAACGGGAACGAGTGCCACCTTGTCTGCTTATGTACATCATGCATGTCATATTGTCTGTCACAATTCTGATCTTGCAACCTCTGATGGTGGAAAAAGAGGAGGCAGGCATGGAACACATCTCAGAGCTCAAGGCTGTTGATATGGAAGGTGATTTTTGAAGGGGACCATAGTCCCTTGTCATGACTTGTCCCATGTGTGTACCCCATCCTTTGAAACATACATCTATTTTGTTGATGATTGTAGGAGGACCTTGCTGGAAGGGCCCCCCATCACCTATATGTTAAATGGAAGTCCATCACAGGAGTGAGTCTTTGACAAGACTAAATATTGTAAGGAGCTTCTGGAGTCTGTGCCATTTCTGTTTGTACACTGAAGCTACCCAGCTCTGAAGGCATCTCACATATAGCCAGGCATTGGGGACAAAGGTGGAGGCAGCTATCTGTCCCGACAGCTGTAGGCAATCCCCAAGCCATGAATCATGCATAGGCTGATGCATATTGTGGCAACAAGACTGCCTTGAATCTTGGGGAAGGGACACACGACTGGTGACAGAGTGGAGGTAGGTGCCTATAAAGGGAATGTTGGGTGTGTGTTAATGTTGACTTGTCTGTTTATTTGCAGGCCCAGGATGTGAAAGCACTGTATAGTCATGGAGGTCACATGAAGAATATGAGAATGGGTTGGAGACTTCAGGAGAAAATTGTCCCAGTCAGGGAAGATTATGAGGCCCTTTTTCCTTAGGTGTGCCATTACTATTGCCAGTAGCTTTGAAAATGCTCATGGTACTGTGGAAAGACCAAAGGGAATGACACTGTACTGGTAATAGTCCTTATCAAGAGTAAATCTCAGGAAATATTTGTGTTTCAGGGGCAAAGTAACATGCACATATTTATCCTGAAGGCTGAGAGCTAAAAACCAGTCTGCCCACACCAGTGCCAGAATTACTGCAGAGAATGACCATCTGAATGTTTGATGCAAAGTTCCCCTAGTGGTAATTTACTGAACTTACATTACCCTATTATCTCAAGTACAAAAGCACTTTGCAAGTACATACATTATTGTACATATTTACCATTGCTAGACAATGCTAGCCAGTTAAGCAACTCTAGTTAAATTCCTGAGTAGGTTTCAGGTCATATCCAACAATAAATTAGATTAATTTTTCCTGTTATGAGTAATGCATTTCTAACAATTTCACACAGCTCAAAATCCCAAAACAAATCTTGATTGCTTGAAAGATCCTGAGAGCTCAGAGTTTGGTTTGAAGAGTCCTCTAGGAGCAAGGGAATCAGGAGACAAGCAGTTACAGCCTAACTCTTTGGCTACGTGGACAGCAATCAAAGGTTATAGTTCCACAGTCAACAAGTACAGAAGTTCACCTTTTTGGTAAGAATAGGAGAATGTGAAATAACAGATGCACAAGACCAAAATTTATACTAGTACTAGAGGTTAAGCAACCTGTGAAGCTCACCATGAAGAAATCCTAACAAAACAAATGTATTCTAACTTTAATACTCATGACAGGGTTATACTTGCACAGTATTGTCTACATGTAATGCACATAGTAGGGATAGGGTTGGGCAGGTAACAGTAATGTTAGAATTTTCATCACATGTGAAGGGGAGCACAGCAATTTCATCTCACATCAGTGCATACTAAAAACACCACACAATTGGGAATAAATTGAGCACACTTACCTCTGCTCATAAAAGGTAGCAGAACTAGAGTGACAGCGGGTATTACAAGTAAGGATTGAGCTTTAAGAGTTATACCAGCCAACTAGATTCCGAAAACTGCCCGATGTACATACGGCCACACAGGATTATTTTTAAAAAACATGAATTGCCAGATTCCTCAAGCAGAATTGGCTTTAATTGTTTTATTACTATAATCTTGGGATCCTCAGAAGCTGGCCTACAGAAGATTTGGCTCAAAAGTTATCCCCTTTTTCTTCCACTTTTAGCCTATTTACTGTATGTTCCCTGTGACTTACAACCATTAGGTTACTTTTCACAGTTTATGGTTTTAATGGTTTTTGCAACATTAGATGCACAACATTTTCAAGCATCAAAAACCAGGCTTTGCTAGCTAACATTTTTATAAAGATAATAAAAGTTAATGAGCACTCAGGATCTATGATCTTACAGGACATCTGTTCTTTTCTTTCTGCGATGATAAAACACCCTCAGTGTCTTGTTCTGGCACAGTGGGAGAGAACAAATATGATCCAATTAATCATTCTAAACTATAAGCTATGTTAAGTTATACTTTCTCAATAGGCTTGTCACACAGTTAATAGGGTGCAGGTGTTCTAAAATAGCCTTCGTAATATGATTATTAAATCTTGCTTTCATCATGTGGTAAGTTCTAGCTAGTAATCCTGTTTATGTCTATGTTAAAAAAAACAAAAAAACTGTTAATGTACACTTAAGACAAGGCTTCAAAACCTGTGGAAGCAAAGAAATGTTCTAGATATCATGGCAACAAAAGCTCTACTTCCTAACACATAGGAGCGTGAGGGTACCAGCTGGGACTGAGGCTCAGAGCTGGGATAAAGGTTGGGTGCATGGGATCTGGCTAAAAGTGGAGGCTACAGGGGTGGTTTGGGATAAGTAATTTGGGGTACAGGAGGGAGACTTCAGGTTTGGGGACGGGCTCTGGGCTGGGGGTTGGTGTGCAGAAGGGAAGGGCTCTGGGCTGGGGGTATGGGCTTTAGGATGCAGGAGGGTGCTCAGGGCTGGAGGCCTCAAGGTGAGGCAGGAGCTTGAGCTTACCTGGGTAGCTCCCGAATGGAGATGGCACGGAGGGGCCCTCTTCCCCCCCGAGACAATGGCAGCTTGGTGCTGGGGCCAGTAGGGAGGGTCTCCCTGACCTCCACAGCAGCTTGGACAGAGGGCTCTCTCCACACTGCAGCCCTGAGCTCCTGCATGGGGCTTACTGGGAAGCTGTATGGCCGCATGGCTTAGGAAGAACTTAGTTGCAACCCACCTCAAACTGCTTTTTGGGTTAGGATCCTTAACAATCCCTAACATTGAAATTTCAGATTTAAATATCTGAAATGATGACATTTACTTTTTAAAAAATCCTATGACCAAGAAATTGATGAAAATGGACCATGAATTTAGTAGGGCCTTAAGTATAGGCTGGTGAGAGCCAGAGTGTAAACCCAATGTGGTTTGGTGGCTGCAGTTACATACACTCAGGATGTGGCCCACATGCTGACAATCTGTGAGAAGCCCAGGTAGGAGTTACTTCAGTAAGGCATTGTAAGGCACCTGCGGTTGCAGAGCACCTGTTGTTAGACTGGCTTACACACTGCTACATCACAACAGATAGCTGTCAAGAGATATGAAGTGAGCCCCAGCCAGGAGTATTCTACCACCAAGATCCATAAACCTAGAAACCCCGGGCATCCTATCATTTCAGGTGCTCTTGAACCCCATGCTACCAGCACTCCTAGCTATCTCTGAGATACCACTGACTTCCTGAGGAAAATGACAGAACATCCATAATCTTCCTGAAAACACCATCCTCATCACCCTGGGTGTAGAAGCCCTCCACACCAATATTCCACATGAGGATGAACTACAAGCTATCAGGAACACTGTCTCTGATAATGCCATGGCACATCTGGTGGCTGAGCTACGTGACTTTGTTTTCACCCACAGCTATTTCCAATTTGGGAATATGCCAACAATATGCCAACATTTTTATGGCTGACCTAGAACATTGTTTCCTCAGCTCTTGTCCCCTAGCACCTCTCCTCCACCTATGCTACACCAATGACACCACCATATGGACCCATGGTAAGGAGACCCTTGAATTCCACAGGGATGTCAAGAATCTGCACCCCACCATAAATCTTGACCATTCCACACAAAAGATCCATTTCCTGGATACTATAGTACAAATCAACAATGGTCAAATTAATACCACTCTATACCAGAAACGCAACAACTGCTATTCTCACCTGCATGCTTCCAGCTTCCAACCAAGACATATCACATGATCCATTGTCTACAGCCATACTATAAGATACAACAGTATTTGCTCCAATCCCACCAACAGACAAAAAAATTACAAGATCTTTACCAAGCCTTTGTAAAACAATTACCCACTGGAGAAGTAAAGAAACAGATTGACAGGGCAAGATGAATACTCAGAAGCCAGCTACTTAATGAAAAGTCTAAGGAAGAAAACAGCAGAACACCACTTGTCATTACCATAGTCCTCAGTTTAAACTCCTCCAGAGCATCATTGACAATCTCCACTGGAACATGATCCCTCACTCTCACAGACCTTGAGTGACAGGCCTGCTCTCCTACAGACAGCCACCCAAACTCAAAAAAAATACTCACAAGCAGGCACACACCATACCACAGAAACACTAACCCCCAAACTCATCCCTGCAACAAACCCTATTGCCAGCTCTGTACACATAGCTATGCTCAACACCCCATCAGTGGACATAACCACATCATGCACACCATCAGGGGCTCATACACCTGCACATCCACTAATGTGTTGTGTCAGCAATGGCCATCTGAGACATACATTGGACAAACTTGGCTGTCTCCATGCCAAATGCTGAACAGACATAAATCCAACATCAGGAACTGGAATACACATAAACCTACAGGAGAAAAACTTTCAAACCTCACTGGATGGTCAATAAGTGATTTCAAAGTAGCCATTTGTGTACAAAAGGATTTTACCACAAGATTACAGGAGACATCTGACCTGGAATTCATTTGCAAGTCTGAACATTTAAGCTTGGAAATAACAGAAATCTCAATTATCTTATGATTACAAGGGCAATTTCCCCACCTTTCATATTTGCAGAAATGGCACCCATCCCACTTAGTTTACTTATTTCACTGGTCCTGTGACAGGTGACACCATCCGCACACCGCTGCCTCTGGCCTTTTTTCCCCTTCTTCTCCCCCCGCTACTCCCTGCTATATACACTCTGGATTCTTATTTTCTATTCAAATCAGAAGTGAGTCTTACCCACAAAAGCTTTTTACCTTTTTAAATAAATTTGTTAGCCTTTAAGATGCTACAAGACTGCTTGTTTTTTGTGAAGCTACAGTCCGCTTACATGGCCTATGTTTACCATATATTCTGTATGTAAACATCTGTGACCTTTTATACTGGAAGGAGTCAGGGATGCCAACTTTGGAATCAGACTGTAATAATCTCTAATCTTTTTAAAGGAAAACATTTGAAAGGAAGTATCTCAAAATTTGAGAAATATGGTACAACATGCAAGATGCTGTCTTTTTGTAGAATAAATTTTCAACGTTTGCTCAGCCCAGAGCTCCCCAGTTTTATTTGGCTATGGAACCCTTTTAAACGTGAAAGAATTGTGTGGAACTCCTAATAACAGTCATATATGGAGCTGAAAAAGTAAACCACAAATAAGTAAGAATAATAAACAAATGTTAAACAAGGTAATGAGATCAACATTTAGTTTAACTGCATATATTTAATAAACGATTGAAAGGTTGAAATAATAAAGGTTGAAAGTAATATGCATTCTATTGGCAGTTTTCAATGAAAAGTGGGTTTTTTTTCCTTTTCTTGGCAAATTCTTTTTATATTTGGTTTAATACTGAAAAGTTTGATTTGCATACGCGGCGTGACATTCAGTCGGTTTCTGTGTTTTGTTTTTGTTACAAGGTAATTCAAGAACCCAAGTGCTGGTTAAGGGTAACAGCTGAGAAATTGCACACCTTGATAAAGCTGCATATTCTTGACATAAGCAGCCCTAAAATGACCCAGGCTCCCTGAGAGTATGGGGATTTACAGTGACATATAATGAGCAACTGCATCACTAATTGACTGTGCACATGCAGTGCTGAGTAGTCACATCATTGTTCCCACTGGCTAAGTTGGCATTACACAAGGACACTTAGGGCAAACAAATGAAAATTGCTTATAATAAAATTCATAAATGTGTAAGTATTTATTTTTTAAATCAGAAAATGTTATTGTAATGGCACTTTCTTATGGAACCCTTATTTTCACTTTGTAGAACCCCAGGGTTCTGTGGAACACCACTAAGGAAACACTGGCTTAGCCATCAAAAATTATATAAAAATCCACATATAAATCAGTTATTTTAAAACAATGTTTGCCAAGTTTGACAATGCTATTATGTCAAATAGGCCAAACCATACATAGCCCTGTATGTTTTGTTTGGCGGGTGGGATGCAAGGTGAATAGACTGTCCTATGGACAACAGTAGTTTAATTCTCTGATAAGAAATTCATTTTTAAAAATAGTGAACTACTTGTGTGAGCTTTCTCCTCCTTTCCCCATTTCAATTACTGTCCTTTTAACTTCTCTATTTGCTGTCCAGGAAACCACAGGCAAATATAGATACAAGTTTGAAAACTGTGCATGCAGTCTTAAGCCATTTAATGTTTTCGATGGCAAGAATTTATGTTCTTAGCAAACCACAGCCATACGCTACAAGGGAACAGATAATATGAGAAGTGAATGTTTGACAGAAAAGGCTTTGTTATTACAAAACAAAAGCATGTGATAGTTAAATGCCCAACATAAACAAAAAACCCAAGTTTAACTAGAAAAGGAAAAAGGAAAATTTCCAATAGAGTAATGCTTATTTTACAGAACACACAGACAAGTGCAGGAACACTATTCAAAAGCTGTGTGGTGTAAGACATGTATAAATCAAGGAAACAACTTTTGCTATGATGAACTGAGTTTCTGAGATGGAATGCCCTCTACACAAGCATCTTCAGAAAAAAATCTCAACATGGAAGAGCCCTCCAATAACTTCAAGAAGCTTTTTTTTTCAATGTAATGTAAAACATTATTCAGGAGTGCTATGTTTTCTTTACTAATTCTCTATGGCTGTGTCTACTCCGCACATTAATTTCTAAGTTAAATTCGAAGTAAGGAGCTAGTTTGAAGTAGCGTACAGAGCATCTACACACACTTTTCCTTACTTCAAAGTTAACATAGAAGTAAGGGAGGCTAACGTCGAAGTCACTACTCCATTTCTGGGAATGGAGTAGTGGCTTACTTCGACCTGTAACTTCGAAGTTAATGTCTGTAGACACTCTGCACTCCTTACTTTGAAGTAAGCAGAGGCCCTCCCCTGCCCCTGGAGGATGGAGACAGTCTGGCCAGCCCAGGCAGGGCTCTATGGTCCCTGCCAGCTGCCTTAAAAGGAAGCAGCTCCCTTGCAACCCCAGGCAGGAAGCTGAGAGTGTGCCACAAGCAGAGACAGCACAAGCTCTGCCCTGGACTGCCATGTGACCCCATGCCTTCATCATTTCCTGTCTCCTTACTTTGAAGTAGGGAGTATTTGCGTGTGGACATTTAACTTCGAAGTAGGGGAAAGCCTACTTGGAAGTAAGGGAGTGAGCATTTTGTGTGCAGATGATGTACTTCAAAGTTGCTTACTTCAAAGTTGTACTTCGAAGTAAGCAACTTCAAAGTTATTTTGTAGTGTAGACAAAGCCTATGAGATGTGACATATGATTCCTAATTATTACAGTCCCCTTGGCTAGCCTCTTAACACATTCAATCATTTTTCTCTTGTGCAATGTAAAGAAAGGCCTGTTCAAAGCAATAGCCTTTCTCAACACAATGAAAGCTACTTACTCACACAAATGATCCAATATAATTATTCAGATTAATATATTAATTCAGACCAGACCAAAACAAAAAAACAAAAAACTCACACACTGGACAGTCATAGATTCTGGTAAAATATTAAAATTTAATTATGCCTCTTCCACATGGAGCTATAACAAGGCATGAGAAAAGGTATTCTTAAAATAAAGATATACATCTAAAACAATATATATAAGTTCTGATCTGCAAATTGACAATGAAGTCACAAATACTTAAATATTTAGTACAATATAGTGAAATTTTTCATATATAATATAAATTAAATCTTAATTCTATCCAATGTTTACTTTTCAGTGACAATGGTCTAAACTTTACATTATATATACACATTAAAATACTAAAAAGTTAAAAACCTTCTAATATAGGTACAATTCAACAAGTGGGAAAATACATTAGATCTGCAGTTTTGTACACTGTCTAAATCAAATTTTCTAAACCGTGTTCTCTGCAAAAATGGCACTTTCACATGCAGCAAGACACAGAAGTGAGTGTTAATAGCATACCATGTGAGTCGGAAGTAAACTAAAAGTAACTTTCATTCCCCACACAATTGAGATTCAGAAATAAAATTTGAGAAAAATATTTTTACAAACCCTCTTTTTGTATTATGTTAATCCTAATGAAAGTTTACTGCTTTCAATATTAATCTTATATCAGTAAACAAAGATACAATGTGCTATGCAATTTGAGTTATGTAACAGTATCACAGGCTGAGACAACGTAACGGAAAAGAAGATTTTTTTTTTTAAAAAGTCAGCCCTGTGGGTAGCAGCATCTAGGCTGCTTTTACGTTGACAGTTTCCAAAATTACTTTTGCCACTCTGAATTGTGCATCAGTAGTCAAGTGAGTTTTCCAGACTTCATTATGCCATTGTGTAACCATAGCTTCCACAGTGTAATGCCACAAGAAGCCTGTTCTTAAGGATTTCTTTGCTTGGGTATTCAGGTAACTTGAGCATGTTGATACTAAAATAAAAGCATCATAATTAAATAAGAATGTAGGGGGTAAAAGTTTCTGATTGTTTTGTACTAGGTGATTAACATGAAACCATCCTCTCAAATGCATATTCAAACCAGAAAATCCTGAAGTTGTCATATTCATGAAAAAAATGCACTGCTGCATTGCAGTACCCTTCACCATCCAAATGCTCTGCAGTAAAATAAGTTTGTCATTTAAAGTAAAAAGCAATACAGTAATTTAACTTGAAGTGTTCCTTAGCGATATTGTACAGCCTTCCATTAACTACGTGGGAGTAGTTAGGGATTTTTCCTTCAATAACAAGGAAGGAAATTTAACTAGCTATGGCTTAACAGGCCGTTTTATGTTAGATCATGGATATGCTCCAAACTGACCGAAGGTTTTCCTTTTAATTAGATTGTACAAGAAGTTGTACCTGACATATAAACAAATAATGAAAACAATGAAAGGATTCTGCTCAGTTTCTTAATGCATTTAAATTAGACTATTTAACATACCATGTACTTGATGTTGGTAGCAAATTTGCAGTGTATGGCACAGCAGCAATTGTGAAATTCTGCAATCCACTGCCACCCATTATATGGGCAAAGCCACCATGAGGGACCCTGGAACTGAAAGGATCAACCAATTATTAAACATTCGAAGGGTAATCTGGAACTGAAAAACCAGCCAGCTAAAAATCTTGCATTGCCACAGCTAATGACCTCTAAAACCCAGTTCTCTGCTTTTCCATAATTATTATTTTTCAAGCTGTGTCACACATGTCCATTCCACTGTAAGTGCATAAAAAGGGGGTCTTGTGGCATTTTAGGACCAATATTTATTTGGGCCGAAGCTTTAGTAGGTAAAAACCACTTTGTTGGATGCATGTAGTTCAAAGTGGAGCGCTCTCAGAGAATTTACTCCTCTCAGCTGTACTCATTGGGGCAGCTCAAGCACCCTCTATTGCCAAGTGCCACTGCAAGCTGGTGAGAGATGGTAAGATTTGCCCCCAACTCCCCTCAGCTCCTTCTTACTGGAAAGGACCATACAGAAAGGGGAAGGAGGGCAGACTATGGAATGGACACATGCAACACACTGTTTATTTTTCAAATAATTGCAAACATTCATTTCACTATAGAAGATTCCACAAACAGATTACCATAGAAGTGGGATCATAAGCTAGCCAAACACTGATTAGAAAACAGCTGATACAAAAATGTCATTGTTCCTGGATTTGGGGAAAACGGCATAGTGAGCAGTGTAAGTGTGCTCAGATAACCAGGGTGGTGCTGTGCAAATATCTCAGATTGGTACTTGCACTAGCAAAGCTCCTGAATCTGTGTGCTATACTCAAAAGAGCCAATAACGTCAAGGGCGGCATGACATTAGCCAACTGGTAACACAAATAAAATCCTCAGAGCAGAAACCAATTTGCCTTTTACCCTGTCTGTAGTCACAAAGATAATGGCACTGAGGTTCTAAAGGTCTGGTGCTATCCAAGGACAAGGCCAATGTTTTTCCTCACACAACAAATGAAGCTTCTCATCAGTATACATGTAAGGCTTCAGGAAAAACATTAAAACAAGCAATTTACTTACTAATGTGGAAACTGGGAGCCACTTTGTCAAGAATTGTGAATGAGAGCAGAGGTAAAATTTATCCTCATGAATAATTGTATAAGGATGTTCTGAAAGCAAGGCTCTCAAAATTCATCATCTCTCTTTTGACATTACAGCAATGAGAGAAAACATTTCCAAAGAGAGGCAGAGTAGGGCCCATGTTGCAATAGGTGCAAAGAAAGGCCACGTTAATATTGTTAGCACAAGGTTGAGATCTCACAAGGAAACATGTTCTAACACTCAAGGGTGTAACCTGTTCAACTCTTGGGACTTAACAACTGGAACCTAACTATACAATACATCTAAGTGAGAAAGGCTACATACAAAGAGTGAGGGGAAAATGTGTGATAGCAAAGTTGAAAATGCTTCAACCACTATTACTGGCTGTAAACAGGAATTGGGGGGTGAGGTTGAGGGACAACTCTAGCATATTTTATTGGCATAAAATGGTAGAGGATGCTTGAGTCACCCCCAACAGGTATCTGTTTCAACAATTGTGCATGGTGACATACATCCCCTAAAGTGGAATGGACATGTGCAATCACTTGGTGAAGAATGGTTGTTGGCAATGGATCCCACTCTTCACTCACAGTGAAAATCTCATTGCCTTATCTGTGTTTTTTGTAATGCTGTTGAAAATGGCATTCTCCCCCCTATGGCAGGCATCTATTGGAGGGATTCTCTTCTAGTAACTACTATCAGCATGCATGCGCATACACACACACACGTTATATAGTTGAAGAAATGTTTAAAAAGTACCCTTCCCTTATAAAAAACAATCTACCAAATATTTTGACGTCTCTTTCCCAGAGCTTTGGCTTTTTTAAGCAAGTCACAATTGAACAGTGTGGTATTCCTCACAGTAAAGCCAGTATATTAGGAAAAAGTGATTTAGTAGAAAAAGTTACCTATTCCATCTCATGACTTCCTTCATAAAAAAGGCCCAGGTTACCTGCCATCCACAGCACCGCATTTCCATTATTTTCAATAAAAAAACAGCATCACTTTGAAAATTTAGACACAAAATAGAAAAATAGCTATAAAAGCAACACAGCAGTGATTGCATTGCTCCTTTTCATAGTGAACTCAGTTCATACCTCAGGTTTGGGATTTACTTGCAGTTGCCTCAGAATTTTTCTTTGCCAGCACCAAAGCATCAAAAAACTCAGAAGGACTTCCCATAGAGTTTAGGCCAAAACTATCCAAAAGCAAAGGGCACTGCATATATGAAAACCCACCTAACTACTTTTTGTTTAGTAAGTGTCTTCTGAAGGCTTCTGCATAAACTATGCCACTTATATTTTATTTTACAGAATACACAAAGAATGGCCTATTTTTAAAAAACCCAACTAATTTGGGATATATATAGGGTTTTGTTTTTTTGTTTTTTTTTACACACTGAAATCATCAAAAGTCAGAGTTCCATTACTTCCATGAGAAACCAAAACTACAAGAGGAAAAGACATCTAAGGCATGCTTAAAGCTTTCAATGAAACATTAAAGCTACTATTGTAAAACAAATTTTAACTAACTCCTCTGAATATATTTTATGGTGTCTGGCTGGAAAAAAGAATATCTGATTTTTCACACTTAAGTACCACTACTGTGTATTCTGGCTGGAATGAGGGCGATGAAAAGAATACAAATTACTAACGCAAAGTGCCAAAAAGCTAATGCAGACTCTTAAAACAAAAGTTCCTCATTCAGGAAAATGCAAGGCATCCAGGTGGAAAAATTTAATAGCTTTGCAATGAGTTTGTTGACAGGTATGCCTTACAAGTACATAATCAGACCTCAGTACACTTGTCTATATTATGTATTTTAGGGCTAGAGTTTTGGGTAACATACAATTGGACCTAGCTTCTGCATCTTTCATTCCTAGCAACCCACACTTCCAGAGATGTCATTGGATTTACACGTGCATGTGATCGCTGTGCATATTTACAAACAGCTTTTACATTTTTAAGTAGCTCTAGTGGAACACTTTTGCCTATAATCAGGATCGGCATAATTAGATTTTTTTTTTAAATAATTTCAATGGATAATACCAGTTTATATTTAGGCATTTTTTTAAATGTTGTTGATTTAAATTTTTACAGCTGGGCAACATTATGTAGGAACAAACAATGGGCAGGTGACACTATTATTTAATGAAAAGGTATTGAGATTTAAAAAAGTTAAAGCCTGATATTCCTTGAAATAAATGGTCAACACCACATGTCAAAATATACAAAGTTACCAAGCATCATTGTTTTATTTTGCCCATTTGTAAAATTCAATTATTATTTGTGGAAATATTTTTCTTCAGTTTGTGCATTCAACTTTCATATCTGCCATTTTATCACCTACAACTCTCAAATAACCAGCATTTTAACCATATGCAAATTTTAGTTATATTTTCCATAAGTACAGTGTAGTGCAAGTAAATACAGCAAGGTTGTGACATTCACAAGCGCGACATTCATGAATTCAATCATTCGTGAGCGGCCGCCGCTTCCCAGGGCCAGGAGTGCTGGTGGCCACCACTACCCCAACTCCCCATGGCCCGCCACTGGTCTCCGCCTCCCCCCACTGCTGCCCAGAGTTGCCCGGGAGCCCACCATATTCGCAAAGTTCGGCATTTGCAAGGGTTCTCAACACCGAACCCTTGAGAATGTTGTGACCCAACTTTACAAATACAGTAAATACAGTATAAGTTTACAGTGTACAATACTGCTGTTGTTGGTCCATGAAGTACTCTGCATACATTTTTATTTCTTAATATCTAATCTCGTTCTCTTTAGTGTTATGCATTGCTAAGTTTACCCCTCTATTATCCAGAATATTTGACTATGTGGCAACCTCCTGGTCCCGGGCCTGCTGGATATGAAGAGTCTACTATACTAATATTCACATTTAACAATAAATACTAATAAAAATATCATGCTTCCAAACCTATTTATAATGCTTAAAACAGCTGAGAAGACTTCTTACTCACAGAAGAAACAACAGATTATACCATTATTTATTGCTTAGCCAAAACCTCAGACCATAAGCAGATACATCATAGCAGAAAAGTAATAGTAATCTGATCCATTTCTGCCGAGTTCTGGTCCTAAGCTTTAAAAGGTACAAACAAAACTAAAAAGTAATTATTGTTTTTTTAAAAGCTACAATATCACAGAAATATAAGGTCTGTAAACAAAACAAATGGTGTGCTAGCAAGGCTGGTATTTGTCAATGTCAGAGGACACATGATGCAAAATCTCACTAGTTCATTAAAAATGTATAAAAACAATGGATTCCACTTACAGCACATGTCCCAAATCAATGCCTTTTTAAGGTGCTCTTCTGGATTTAGGAGTTGCAAAACTGGACTGATAAAAAAAAAAAAAAGCCATATGTCTCGATTGTAGCAACTCCCTTAGCTGACCATGATCCTTGCAGACAGTGAAGCTCTTAGTAAGTACAATAAGACTAACAGGGGATGGAGACATTTTTGGTAGTGCAAAATTTATAACTTCTGCAGATTTTTTGGGTCTCCTGCAAAACGTAGAGGAAGTAAAAAATCTGGGGAACAAATATCCCTTCTGCAGATGCTCTGTAACATCTACTGGGAGCAGTCAGCAGGCTTGGCTGCAAAGAACTGGTCATGGGGTATGTGGGAGGGAGTTTGGGTATGCCTGTGGCTATGGAGAGATGTTAACAGGTCAGGGCTGGGTCCCCACCTGTGAATAAATGAGAAATAATCTAACCTTCACAAATAACAGGCAGTCATCTGCACCCCGCTCCTGCGCCCAGCGCACACAGCCCTAACCTGCTGCCATGCTTAACCCCCTCCCATCCCCCCACAGCCCCAACCTGCCACAGCCTTAACCCACCCCAAGCCCCAATCCACTGTAGGCTTAACCTCCTGCCCCTCCCCAGTGGCCAGGCTTTAATACCCCTCCCCTACCAAGGCCCCAACCTGTCAAAGCTTTAATCCGCCTGAGTCCCCCTCGAAGCCCCAACCCGCTGCCAGCCTTCATCTCACGACCTCTGAGGCCCCAACCCACCACCAGCCTTACCTGCCTCCCGCCGCCACTACAGCGAGGCCTTAAACCCCGCTCCTCAAGGCCCCAACCCACTGCAGCATTAACCCCATGCCCCCCATGGCCCCAACCCACCATTGCCTTGACCCCCCTGGTTACCCCCACACCCCACAGTGCCAACCTGCTCCAGCCTTTAACCCCCCAATTCAGAATTAACTTACATTTCAAAAGGAGCTGCACGTGCTCCTGCTCCTTTACCAAGTGCCTTGTTCCATTCCATGCAGCTGTGGGCTCCCCCCGCCCAGCTCCCCACCACTTACAGTGCAGCGGAGGCAGCTCCCTGACCTGCCATGCTGAAAGAACAGTGCTCAGTTTAATTGGTTTAAGGGCAGGTACTGGCCACGAAACCAACTGAAACTGAGTCCTGTTCTTTCATCAGCAGGCAGGGAGCCAGAGGCAGAGCAGCAGGAGCCACATGCAGCTCAGACGTGCCCAGGGTCTTTTAAAAATGGCAGACCCAGGAAAAAAGGCGGCAGAATGCAGTTTGGCTGTGTTCTGACAGAAAAAAAAGTCTTGGTCATGAGTTTTGTGGGTAAGACCCAGTTCTTCAGTCTATCCTTCTTAATTTACACACATGGATTGCAAAGTCAAGGAACCAGATTTTGCTCTTACACACTGGCATGTGTGATAGGGTGTCTGCCCCACGCTGGCCCTGCAAGTATTAAAGCCAGGCCTGGGAGGGGGCTGGGGAATGATGAGCAAGCAGCTGTAGTGTACAGCAGCTCATTAGGGCCCAGGTGAGGGCTGTACAAAAAAAAGGCTCCTAGAGAGTAGGACAGAGCAGTGAAGCAGGAAGGACCTACCCGTCAGGAAGCTACAGGTGTTTCATAACAAAGAGTAGGGCTGGGGAAAAGACAGGCAGAGCTGGGGGAGCTCTACCAGGTTAAACTCCCAGGGTGCAAGGCCTGAGAGTACTCGGGTTGCATGCAGATAGCCAAGGTATCAGAAGGCAACAGGTTGAAAAACCTTGCCAATGACAAGTAGCCATTTCAGACGGCAGTTTGCCCCTGACGTAAGGGGAGAAATGAAGACTGGCAGAGGATCACTGAGGCAAGGTGGTTATCCAGATCTGGGGCTCCCTAAAAAGGGAGGACCCCAGAGACAGTATGAGGCACCACAGCAGGGCAGTAACCTGAGGGAGGGCACTGTGGTCTTGGAGGAATGCAGGTGCTGATATATGTGCTGGAGAACAAGCAGGTCAGAGCAGGTGAGACAACAACCAGAAAACAGCAGTCCAGAGGCTGGAACAGTCAATTCCCATGTGACCAGCAGAGGGGCCCTATCGGTGAGCTGCCCCTGCTTACTGCATGAAACAGGAGTAACTGCACTGATATAAATGCAGTATTCCACATCTATTCTCTTGTAAACAACAGTAAAATACAGCTGCTTGGGTATATAAAATCTTAGCTGAGCTGTTAGAAACTTTCCGGGGTCAGATGCAGAAAGTTCATGGCTTCTAAGTGATCAGGTAAGAGCAAATGAGCTGACAGTGAAAACATGCTTTTAAATCTTCCTGATATTCATTGTTGCTATGACTTAATGTGCAAAAACTGTGCCATTTGTGCTGACTAGTGGAGACAGAGTTCTGTGCATTCATTAAAGAGGCAAAGATTTCATCTCCACACCTCAATTTGCACAACTGAAAGCTGAGAAACAGGTTTTACCCAAAGCAGAATAGCAGTGTGTGTCTGGTTTCCTGGCAAGAACAGGAGTGATGCTATAAGCAGGGACTACTGGAGATGAAATTGGAAATGTTGCTGCATTCTGGGTTTGGAGCTGTGTGAAGCAGGCTACGTCCATGAGGCCGAGCAGAAATAACAGCTAAATGTCAGACTGTCAATGTTCATCAGTTGTTCCCATTCTCGGTAAATTAAGGCTCCTTTACCTTTTCATGGTATTGTAAAGGAACCTCATTTTAAAATAACAGTACCTGAATTCAAAACTTGAGATCTGTGTGCTCTCACCTTTTTTCCTGTGCCAGAAAGACACAATGTGGTTAAATTACAGTTGAGGATCTTTTATGTCTTTATTTAAAAATGCAGGAGAATTATTAGCAAACCTGCATTACTTTCTAGTGAGAAAGTCTGAGAACCTTAAAGTGACATGCTTACTATACAGAACACCAAATACTAGAATAGAAGTAATGTAACAAAGTCTAGGATTATAACTGGAATCAGAATTGGAAGAAAGCTTGAGAGGTCATCAAGTCCAGTCCTCTTGACTCATGGCAGGACCAAGCACCATCTAAACCACTTCTGAAAAGTGTTTGTATAGCCTGCTCTTCAAAATCTCCAGTGATTGAGAATCTACAACTTCCCTAGGCAGGACGTATCTGACTTCAGAGCAAGAAAGCTCCACAGGGCTCAGCCATGGAACTTCCACTCTGCAAGCTACAGAGACTTGAGGTTCAGATGTTGGAAATGGCTGTGATCCTGAGTTAGTAGTAGGCATCCTTCAGTCTGCATAGACTATGGATCGCGCCCTTTATAGTTTCAAAGGAGGACTTCATTTACAGCGTCTACTGTGACTATGAAGACCCACACGAGAGTGACAGTTCTTGCTGCATCTATTGCAGATGTGGTGGGTGTCTGGCAAGTCCTTAGTGTGCTTTCTGTGTGCTCGCTTCTCCTCTGCTAGCTGTCTGATCCTCATCTCGCCCTTCTGAAGGCCTTTGTGTAAACCCTGCCTCCATCTGAAGCTTGAGTTGTAAGGAGCAAAACTGCTGATGCCTCCTGTTGAATCAGAAGACAAATAGGTCTATCTGGTGAAAGCCCCACTGATGGGAAATTGAGTTTGCAATGTTCAAGCAAAAGGCACTACTTGTGGACAGGGAAGAACCTGGTGGGATGGTCTGGTCTGATAACTCATTCTGCACTCCTGGGTGGTATGATGATTGCAGGTGTATCAAGTACTCTACACAGAGGTCCCACAACACAAGGGCTTCCTGGCACAGGAGAGAGGCGCATGCACACCTGTTTGTTGATATAAAACATTGCCATGATGTTGGTCGGTCATGGCTGACACTCATCTCCCTGACAGCCGGGCTCAGAAAGTCTGGCATGGCAGGCGTACCCCCCTCTCAGCTCTTGGACATTTATGTGGAGAGTGAGGCTCACCTGAGACCAGAGAGGTTGTCTTCTGAGGTCTCCCAAATGTACGCCCAGCCCAAGTTGGACATGTCCATCACAAGCAAGAAGGATATATGAGGGCTAGTAAAGGAGATCTACGCACACACTACCTGTGGGTTGAACCATTCCCAGAGTGTGTTGAAAGCCTGTCAAAGAAGGGTGCCAATCCTGGACATTAGTTCAAAGCTCACCAATACACTGATGCAGGCAATAACTAAAGAGGTCAAAGTGAGATCGGCATACTTTTAACTACACAAGTACACACTGCCATGTGTCCTGAAAGTTTCTGACAGTTCCGCACTGCGGTGGGTAAATGAGACCTTGATTTATGTCACTCAAAATTCAAAATCTCATTATGGAAAGAAATGCCCTGACCTGGGTCAAATGTGGAACTGCCCCTACAAACTCTATGCTATGAAATGGACAGCTCTGATGTCCCCTCGTTCGGTAGCAGGCCCAGTTCATCACAAGAGGCTTTTACAAAGGCAACTTACATCTCTACTTAAGTCCTGGATCAATCCTTAACCAATCAGTCATTGAGGTACAGGAAAACTGTACCTGTCGCATGCAAAGCCATGGCTGACATACACTTGAATACTTGAGGTGCTGCTGACAGGCAACAGGAAGAGTGAACTGTTAGTGGTTGTTTTTCACCACAAACCTGAGGCCTTTTCTGTGGGATTATATTATTACAATATGGATGTAGGTTTCCTTCAAGCTGAGGGTGGCATACCAGTCTCCTGGATCCACTGAAGAGATAATGGAAGTCAAACAGACCATGTAACTAATTTTTTCCACAAACCTACTGAGTCCTGCAGGTCTAGGATGGACCTGAGCCTTCCTTTGACTTTCGGCATTAGTAAATTCTGGAAACAGAAGCCCCTCCCCTTTTGCTCCTGAGAAACCTCTGTGAGGGACCACCTCCCTTCACCCCCCAACACCCCATGTTTAATGGAAAATGGGTTATGAAAAATAAATATGCATAATCCAGAGATGCTCTGAACAAAATTTATCTTCTACCCTATTGCTTTCAATGGTAAAATATCTGCAAACGTTATTTTTGTGCATGTATCATTTTGTAGTTGAAGTTATAAGTATTGTCTACATATTGGTGTTCCAAACGGGTATGTCTGTGAAGACCTCAACAGGCAGTGTGGCTATCCTATTGTGAGAGTATGGCTTGTGAGACAATAGCAGTACCTGGCTGACAAAAAGTTCTTAATGTGGGCCAGCCCACAGATGAAACTTTGCTGTATACATTCAGACTAGAAAGCAGGCAATGGTTGATTGAAATCACATATCCCTTTAAACAATCATGACAATCTCCACCTTGGAGTATACTTTTACACAAAGAGAACAAAGGAATTCTCTTTCCACAGAGGAAAGGTATAAAGAGGGCCCTGTAGCAGCCAACAGTCTGAAGTGACACAGGACTGTGCACCAAAGAGTAGGGATGAAGAGGTGAGGCAGGGTGGATGCAGTTCTCGTTCTGGTTTGCCATCCTCTACCACACAAAAGGCCTATTTAGGGTCCAAAGGTGGCTTGCATTTTCCAGAGCCCTGGCATGTTGATAGATGTGATACAGCCTTTTCCTACCAATCTTATTTCTCTTCCTGGAATCATCCTGTCAACACTGTTGGTAGAGCTATGAAAGAGGTTGCAGCCCTGAAGTGCCCGCGTGACATGGCAGGAGTGTGGAGGACCAATGGTTTCAGAATGGCTGAAGTCTCCCACACTGTGTAGCCTCTTTTATCCTCACCTTCTCAGAACAGTGTCACATCCTCAAAACAGAGGTGCTATATGGTCTGCTGGACTACTGAGGTCTATGGACTTTCCTATAGCCTGGAAAACCCTCTTCCCCTCAATTGCCGTCTCTGTAGCCATAACTGGTGGTGGCATCAGATCTGTCCAACGCAGCCTGGAGGGAAGCCTGAGAAATTTGCTTGCTCCCTTCCAGCTATACAGTTGTTTCCATTGCTACAGAGGTGCCCTAAGAGTGCCTGCTGACAATAGTTTGCTGGGTCAAAATTTGAAGCTGCAATCCACCATAGAATAAACTTTTCTCCTGAAGAGGCAGAGTTTTTTGGTTTCTCGATTCTTGGGGGAGAATCCTTGGAACTCTTGCTGGTCATGCTGATCAGCAGCACCCACAACAAGGGAATCAGATTGTAGATGGGAATTCAGGTGTTCATGGCCCTTAAAAGGCAAAAAATATTGCCACTAGTTATGCTTGGTTGTAGGTGGCAATAAGAGTGGGGTTTGCCACAGCATTTTAGTGTTGTCTGCAATGGTTTATATGGGTTGTAGGGCAATAGGAGAAGGTCCAGAGAGTGCAAGGATCCACCAGGGGTCAGAATCCTCAACGATATCCTCTGTCTTGATGCTCAGACTGTAGAGTAGTCCAGCACAGCAATTACTGCCACACCATGCTGTCTTCAAGTGCTGGTGATATAGCCATATTTACAAGAGCCTTATCCAGTGATGATGATGATGATGAGATGGTTCCCATAATAGGTTGCTGCTTCCTGATGTCAGCACCCAGCAGGTCTTGAGGTGATGCAGACATGGATGGTGCTGCACCCCAGGGTGCCTGAGTTACCAGCTGACATGTTGCTAATATCAGACTCTATGCTGGAGCCTCTGTCACAACCACAAAAGATAGCCTCCAACAATGCCAAAGTTGCTGCCAGCAACACTGCCACAACAAAAGGTGTTCACCTAGGAGGTGTGGCTGCTCAGTGACCGGATGCTCAAAGGTGGAATGAAGGTGGCTGTAACCCACTGACATTGCCACCGAGCAGACCCTTAACTCCTACCACTGCCAAGACCATGGTGCTGTGTACACCTATCTTTCACTCAGTGACCTGGAGCTCTCAGGAGGAGTTGGGCTCTGGTTCCTCAGAGAAAGACGACTACAGGGGAGCTGAGCTTCAGAGCACTGATCAGCAGGAACTTGGGGACCAACTGGTCTGTGTGTGTGCTGGTGGCAGAGAGTGCTGTGGGGAAGGAGAATACTGGGACATCATCACCAGGTTTTCTCTGGATTGTGTGTAGAGGCTTGGAAGCAAGAATGGCACCATAAGGAACAAGTCCTGAGCTGCCTCAAAGGCCACTTGCGTGTAGCGGAGGAGCAGGAGTTGACATGGCCCAACCCAGGATCTGGTGCTAAAGCCTGCCTGGGGTCTCACAGCAACTGCTTCCCTGGGCTTGGCCAGGGAAGAACACTCTCTCTCTGGCTTCTTTTCTTTCTGAGGCATCAGGGACCGAGTCCAGTATATGCCTGCTGACTGGCCATATAAGGAGCTGTGCCAGTGCCGAGCCTCTCAATAACAGTCTTTCTTCAGCATCAGTTCCTGCCATGATGACACCCAGGTACTCTGCACATGAAGAATGTGCTGGGGGCGGGAAAGATCCTCCAACGCCAGGTCTGAGTAGGGCGAAGAACTGCTACCATAAGAAGAGTTTTAAGCAACGGTTCCTTTTCTGGGACAGAACTCTCAGCAGATCTTGCAATGGTCCTTTTTCATGACCTTCCCCTATAAACGTGAACAGGAGGTGCATGGTTTGATTTTTGGCATAGGGTTGGTGCAGATATCAGAGCTCTTAAACTTGGGGACTGAGATACACCCCAGCTCAGGGGATGGAGGGTGGGGATCAGGGAACCTCATCACCTCTAACTAACTATAAATTATACCCTGTAAGTAACTATACACAGATGAAAATAGACCTACTGAGTGAAGCAAGGGCTACGGAAGGGATGGATAAAGGGATGTAAGGATACCCAAAACCTCAGACCCAGACCCTGCACTCCTCCATAGAGGAATGAGGCCCTTGACCAATTACCAAAATCTTGTAATGGTCCCCCATAAAAAATTATTGCACACCACAAGGTATGAGTCCTGAGCCAAGTATCAGCCAAGTGCCACTGATGACACGAAGAAACTGAGGGAGTGGCAGGTCAGCAGAGCTATATTATTTTTACACACACACACACACAGACACACACACACAGAGGGGAGGAGCGCACACCATGGAGGCACAGTTCCAGGGGGTGCCCAGGCAGACCTGACAAACGCTGCTATGGGCAAAATCTTCTCACTACTATGCACATGCATGTATACGCACGTTCATGTCAGTTCCGAGTACTTAAGAAAACTGTTGCCAGCTGTAAACAATTGTAAGTCTTGTCAAATAACTGGAGCTAAAGACAGCAAGTCAACCACGTAAAACATATAATGCATAGGAAAAACAGACTGCAAAAATAATAAATGTTGACAAATACTAATTTGCTCTTTTGCTGTTTTCCAACTGTAAAACTGGTTATACAACAAACTGTAGACTCCTGAAGTAGTATTCAGATTGCTCAGCTAAGAAAACTAAATAGCTCCTGGTCATGAGACGCATCTTTTCATTTGCTGTCCAGTTGAGTAAAGAGAGCGTTAGTAATACATGCAACAGAAATATTTCTCACCTGCCAGTCACAAATTGTAAAAGTAACACCCGTTCTTCCTGAGTTAATTCTTCCACAACTTCCCAGAACCACTAAACAAAAAAATTAATTAGTTTTCATTTCATGAACACTTTTTAAAAAACATGTGAAAAAGATGCAAAGAAATAAGCCATAAAATTTGTAAATGTGCCCTTAAATCATGGAAATTAGCCAAGGGTCAGAATCATACCTCATTTTATTATATCACATTCCCATCTGAAGTGATTTATAGACATATTTTGGTTAATATAAGTTTTCATCCAAAAGTTGCAAACATTTTGAAGGATTAAAATGCAATATTCTCCATCCATTCAGATGGAACTTTACCTGAATAACAGGGTCTTCTCTTTCATAGCCACTTGTGTATTCTGTATTTTTTCTCCAATCACTCACATCAATTTCTGGCATACCAGACAGCAACAGCTCCTTCAGGGGTGGGGGAGGCGAGACAAAAATACAAATCGTGATTAAAGAATAATTAATTAAATCTTAATTAAAGAATAATCCCGAATGGAACCTAAGCCTCTATTCTGTTCTGCTTCAATCTGCTTTCAATACTGCATTCCTAATAAAAAATAAGATATCAAATCTTATTATACAAGATCCTTGTGACTCCTACATTTTAAGAGAGACATGCAAGCCTTTCCATATATTTAATTCTAACTGCAAGTCATTAGAAGTTGTTGTCATAAAATTACAAGTACACTGTAAATAAGGGAGACTGTATAGTCAAGGTACCACTGTTCTACTAGAGCCAAGCTATCCTTGGCACCAGTTCCTCCAATCCCATCTACCAGATAAGGTGGATCATTGATCTTTGCAGACTACCAGGCCTCCAATGAACAGAAATGGATTACAGAAAAACCTCTCTCCTTGAGTGGAAAAGACTAGTGCCACAACTAGAGACAGTATTTCTTTGGCCTTCTTTTCTGGAAAGGGGAAAGCAAAACTTTCACCCTTTTTGGCTGAGATAATCCAAATCCACATCTGATGTACTGAGAGACAGAGGAAAGTCTGGCATCTTGCTAAACAGGCTGTTCTCAGTACAGGGATGCCAAAAATCCATTAAGTCAGGGATCAATCTATGCTGAGACAATGAGGAAAGGTACCCAATTAATTCATTAGTTTCAGATTTTCACAACTTAGTATTTTAGATGTGGAAGTGGAAGTCAAAAATACAGTGTCAAAGCAGAATAAACCATTATCAAATAGCCACAAGGACACCCTTGATTAAAACAGCTTTCAAGAGGAATAATTTAATGAACAAGGGATGCCAAGTACGTCTACACTGCATTACATAAAGATAATTCAACCTTAATACAAAATGCATTATATCTCTTAGATCAGAATAAGAAATCCTTCATTTATTATTGTTGCACAGACATCGATAATGGAAGAAATCTTCTTAAAAAGCATACTTGAATATTAAAAACTAAAATATATGCATAACAAGACGACTGCGTTGTTAATTCCATTTTCTTTAGACTTGATTCTTGAGACGTCTGCATCAGTTGCTATATCTACTATAAAACCTGTTAAAGATTTTACAGGTTAAGAAATATTAATCCTGGAACTGCTCACCTGAAATTATGTGTTTTCTTTTTTTTTAAAAAAAAGAATTACAACAAACATTTTTTACTCCTGGGTGTAGTACCATTCTTAAATATGTCAAATAACCCAATTTATTTACCAACAACTTCAAAAGGGGATAAGTGCATTATGCTTCTTAGGATGTTTTGTCTTCAAAAAAAAGTCAGTACAAGTTGATACACAGTGAACTAAACATACATCTTACAAATGCAATTGAACACAAAGGCAGCACACACACATTGCCTTCTTCATATTCCAGGACATACAACGTATAAAAACTATGAATATCACCTCAGAGCCTGTATGAAAATATTGCAGCACAAGAGCAATTGTAACAGAATACAGTATGAGATATTTACTTTAATATATTGTCCAGGCACAGTACCTATAATATCAGTAAGCGCTAATCAAAATCTTCAAAGGTTGCTCTCTAAATTTTATCTACAACTTTTCAAATAAACTACATATTAAAATAAAGATATCGTCTGTTGTTAATTTACAGAAGCACACATTCATCGTTGTACCAAAAACTACAATTCAGGTCAAACTTGGAGCTTAGAGATGTATTTTGTCCCTTGCCTAGCAACAGCAAAATGCATTTTGGAGAAGAAAAGGGAGCAAAAGCAGCAGAGTGTTCTTAACACTTGTCTGATGCATTTTGTTGACATGAAAATAAAAGATAGGGTTCCACACTGACTCCCCACACCTTAATCAGTGACAGAACAAATCCATTAATTAAAAAATCCTATAAAAGAACTGAAGAAAAAATGCTTAATGAACAGCAGCAAACTTTTCTCAAGGCCTGCAATTAGAACTAGTAGCACAGCATAATCTATAATATGGGGATGTAATTTTAACATTCTACAAAAAATTATATATGATGAATCACCAGGAAATACTTCAACTTCTCAGTATAGCATGACTAATTAACTGGTGTCCCTAATATGACAACTCAGAGCTGTACGTGAACTTTCATGGGTGTACACTCCTGCACTATGTAAACCAGGACCTTAGCTGACCCGAAAGGCAAAATGCTGGAGAGATTCAAGTCCGCTTTTCTTACAGGAAAGTTTGAGAGCAAGGGAAGGAAATTAAGTTTTCAGTGGCTTCTCTGTTCTCCCTCCAATGACATGCCACTGTGTACACAAATACACATGTACACTTTGCAGGAGAAAAAATGACAGGGCATTTTAGTGGAGCCTGGAACCCTAATTTACCTTTAAAAATAAAATAAATGGACTGTTGGCAGGGGAAACGTTGTTATATTCTGTACTCATAGAAACATTGTTTTGTAAATGAATGCTTACTGATGTTCCCATGAGGTTTAATATTGTATTTAGCATTGTTAGTGAATCCTCCTTAATTTTCTCATGAAATTCAGCATTGTTTTGTTACTGAAATCCTGTTCATGTTCTATACGACTGAATAACTCTACCTCCCTGTAACTTACATTCTGTTAATAATCTATTGGTACTTTACCTCCTGATTAATAGGGAATTACCAGAGCGGAATGTCATATGAGCAGTAGAAATTCAGTTTGAGCTGGAGGAATGAATAAAGGGAGTATGAGAAACTCTCCCCTGGTTTGTTGGGGCGGGGTGAACAAAAGGAGGAGAGAGGTATAAGTATTCCTCACTTCTTGTTGCAAGATGTGTAGGCTTTGAGGAGAGATCCCCCTGCACCTTACTTGGCATGCCGAATAAAGATTCTTCTTCCACTCTCGGTGTGTTATTGGGCCAGCGTTGCACACCAGGCACGAACTGCCACTGTGCCACCTTAAGAAGGAGGCAACAGGACTAAGGCTACAGAAGGATTTGTTGTGGAATTTCTGCTCTGAAACTTCTGGCTTTAGTATAAGATTTGGATGTTTAAAGTACAACTCTCCAGTATAAGTCAAATTTACAGTCTTTCCTCCTTTACATTAAATATTTAATGCTTATAATAGGATTTACATGTTTACATTCCATGAGACGTGGGCTCCTAAATCATGAAAATTTTTACACCAAGTGATTTTTGTGGCTTAGCAAGAAGGAAAGGAAAGGAAATATCCTAAAAGACTGGGAAATAACCATAGCCTGTAATGGTCAACTGGCAGAAAAAGCCCACATTGGTTGCCACATTCTCCAAATTATTAAGTAGGCGTATATGCAGCCAGAGTAAAGAATGAAGCAAATACTAAGATTATTTAGGAAGTTATATTTAAATTTGTTTCAGAAACTAGGAAATGGGTGAAGATGATAAAGTAGACAGCAGAAATGTTTCCCAATGTTCGCTGAAGGAATTTACGGACTCCACAGGACATAACTCGTATCCTGAGTTTTACAAAGCAAGACTTTATTCTTAGAAGGTGTAATAAATACTATCATCTTTCAGAAAAATGCTCACCCTAAGGTAATCAAAGTGAACAAGGACAGAAGTTTCAGTGCAGTTCTATAGAAGTGAAACTAAAAGCTGAGTATCAAATTACCATCTTTCCAAACAACTGAATTTTACCTCTACCTCATTACACTAGCAATGAAGTGCTGAACGCTGTCAATTACAAATATAGGCACTGCTGCTTACCAGTTCATATTCATCAAAAAGCTGTATAAGAGAAGGTGGTATGAACATATGAAATCCTTGCAAGAAAGCATTTATCTGAGGCTGAATAGCTCTTGTCATTCGAAGTTCAGTAACAAGCTGCACATACTCAGCCTGCAATGAAAGATATTTAGAATATTAAAATGAGATATTTTATGACAAAACACAAAAAACATACATACGCACATACATAGTCTGCCTACATTAAGATCATAATTCAAGGTAAATTCTAGCTAACACTTTCAATGCATTCCTCACTCACCTAAAGCTAGACCAAGAATGCTAACGGAAAAAAGGTTCTTCACCTTTGTAACTTTTGATATCTTTGGGATATGTTGCTCTTATCTATTCAAGTTAGGTGTGCACACACCATGTGCATGACTGCCAGAAAGTTATACCCTGCCTGCTACTTGTCAGGTCAGCTGTGGAGTCCCCTGGAATGGTGCAGGTGCAGAGCCCTCTATCTGACCCTGCAGACCCAATCACCCCTCAGTTCCTTCTTACTGCCAGGGTAGGCTGTCAGTTCTGTGGCTGAGTGCTTGTTGCTACCCCACATCTCCCTAGCCCTTTACTGTGTGAAGAGCTGTAAATAGCTCTCTTACCACAGTCTATCATTTTTCAGTTAGTGTTAGGCCGTCAGAGGATGGAGAAGGGTCTCTCTTCTCTCCCCATACCCAGTTCAGGAATTGGGGCATGGAAAAGTCCCAGTACTTCAAGAAGCATAGCTCCTACTTGAAGCCTATGACAACAAGCAACCCCCTTGACTCCTGCCTTTGTTGTCCGGGGACAGCTCATCAGACTCAAGTGCTGCAGCTGCAAGGCTTTTAAACCCTGAACTCACATGGAGCAAGACTTTCATCTCTGTCAGCTCCTCAGGAAGGTGGCACTCCAACTGCCATCACAGGAGCCTGCACTGCACACTTCAGTGTGCTGCACACCATCTTCAACCCTGGGCCTGGTGCCCAAAGCCAGGAACAGTGCTTAAACTCTGCCCAGCCCCAGTAAGTGAAGGGCACAGAGGATTCAGCATCTGAATCCCCTCACAACAGGAGGAGTTCAGCCAGATCAGTAACACTGTCCCGTTCCAACATGGCAAGTTTGGACACACAATTTCTCCTTAAGTTTTCATACCATAACCATAATCACTTAATCTGTCTGCCTCTAATACCCCTATTTATGTAATGGAGACACAGTTGAACTGAGTTACAAGATACAAAGTGAACAGTCAACCACACACCTCATTTGGAAAGATGTAAGTAATCAGGCAGCAGCAGCAGACAAAAAACAAATATGGTAGAGTACTGTATTAAACAGAGACTACTAAAAATAAAAGAGAAAGTTTAAAAAAATGGTTTGAGAAGATAAGAAAACTATTTTTGTGCTTATTTTGTTTAAATTCAAGCAGTTGAAAAGCAGCATTTTCAAAGCTGAATTAACACAACAGTCAACTGTAAACTTTGGAAAAAACCACTTCCATTCCCAAAGTGTTCACAACTCTGTAGTTCTACTGTATGCAAATAACAAAAATGACAACATTTTCAAAATATCCCTGTTTTGAAAGGCTGCCCAATTTAAAAGAAATCCCTTATATTTTATTCTATAAGAACTGGTAGTCTCTTTGAAATTGCAAGAAATTATCGTTTTTAATATAAAAGCAGAACAGGTTGAACCTCTCTAGTCCAGCACCCTCAGGACCTGACCAATGTCAAAACAGAGAATTTGCTGAACCACGAGTGGGTCAATATTGTCTAGCAGCATTACTGCCACTGCTTACTAGACTCATAGAAGACATATGGGGTAAATCAGAGATAAATAAAAAATAAAGACAGAGATACAGGACTGATGGCTGGAAACAAACTTTATGGGACCACAGGAAACTTGGCAACACCCAGGATAAGTGGTCACCTGGCTAACTAAAATCATGCCAGACCATGGATGTTGCCGGATCAGAAGGTGCTGGACTAGAGGGGTTCAACCAGAAGTAACATGAGTGTGATGAGTGATTAGTTAAAAATGTGTGAGATTTGCTTGCAAGAGAAAAGGGTTACCCAAGCACATCTTCAACCAAGATCCCGCTTTTCCAAGGACACCACTGATTGGCAGGCTAAACCAAACTGAGAAACCCCTTTGAGAAAGGAAAGGCACCCTTTTGGTGACGAAAAATACTTAATTCCAACATGTATGGATCTAGGAATGGTTTTAAAACACATCTAGATACCCAAAAAGCCACAATCCCACAGTTAAGAATACCATAACAGCAGCTATTAAGCTAGACATTTTAAAAAATAAGCAATTGCGGACAGCTTGCGTCTAAGCATCTTAAAAGATGTCTGAAGAACTCCCTAGATTTGATGATTGCAGTAAACCAGAGAAGGTCCAGTAGACGGAAACAAACCTTAAGTGTGACAGTATTTAAAAAGAAGAAGGATGAATTGCTAATTATAACCCTGCCTGCCTCGCATTTGCCCTGTGCAAGAATTAAAGAAGGGTATAATTAATAACCATCAATATGTGTACACAGAAAATAGAGACTGTCATACAAACCTGATATCTTTATGAGATTAGAGGTTTGCTAGGTCATGGAAAAAGTGTTGATATATATTTTAACTTAGTCAACCTGACATTTTGGTAAAAATCTAAGATACAAAATTATCCTGTCACTTATTAAATGAATTAAAAGCTGGCTAACTGATAAGTCTCACAATATATCTGTACACAGGAAATAGTCAAACGTGCTTCTAGTGGGGTACCGAAGGAATCAGTTCTAAACACATACCTTTATGTTCTTATGAAACAAAGAATTAATCACTGATAGTCTTCAGATGACACACAAATTGGGGGAAGTGTAGTTATAAAAAGGACAGGTTACCAATACAGAGCAATCTACATTGCTCAGTAAACTATGTACAAGAACACAATATGCACTTTATAACACAGCCAAATGTAAGCACATTTATGTACATAATAGAACACTCATTCCTGGAAAGAAGTGACACTAGAAAAGATTTTGGGGGTAGTGGTGGATAATCAGCAGACCATGAGCTTCCAGTGTGCCACGGGGACCAAAAGGGCTAACATAGACCTTGCATGCATAACTAACAGGAAATTCTCAAGTAGGAGCAGTTAAGTTATTTCACCTCTATTTGGCATTGGTGCAACATCTGCTGGAATACAATGCCCAGTTCTAGTATCCACAATTAAAGAAGTTTTGATGATCTGGAGAGAATTCTGTTAAGAGCCACAAGAATCACTGGAAGATCAGAAACTCTTCGTCATAGACTCAAGGAGCTCAGTCACCTATCTATTTAGCTTAACAAAGATAAATTTAAAGGAGCCACTTGATTTCAGCCCATAAGTACCTACACAGAGAACATATGTAATAAAGGGTTCTTCAGTCTAACAGAGGCATACAATGGTGCTACGGCTGAAAGTTAAAGCCAGACAAATTCAAACCAAAAATAAAGTTGAGAGAGAGTAATTAACTATTGGAGCACCTTACCAATGGTTATGGTGACTTCTCCAACAATGAAAAATTTTAAATCAAAAACATATGCTTTAGGGATTAGTTCGGGGAAGGTCTACAGCCTGTGCTGTATAGGATGTCAGGCTATATGACCACAAATATCCCTTCTGGACTTGGACACTATGAATCTGCCCTGTCCATCAAAGCAGAAAAGCCCTTTTGGTCCAAGGGAAGGAAAGGTATTGCAGCAACATTCCATGCAATATGCATAGCCTGACAAGGCACAAAAGACATCAGTCATAATCCAGTGCAGCTAATGAATTTCTCAGCTGTTGTGACTCTTCGAGTCTCTGGTCTTTGACTTAAACAGCCAGGAGAACAAGACTGCTTGTCAAGTATGACAGAAAGCCCTTCAGCAATGCACATGCAGTGAAATACCAGGTACATGTGAATACTCAAAGTCTTTCACAAACCTTCATCCTGGACACCAAGGATGTTAGACAACATCCCAGGTGAATGGAGAGCTCACCCCAATAAAGGAGGAGACTAGCAAAAGTGCCATAATATTGTCTGCTCAATTCTTAACCTGGATCCACTACCCCATCTGGTGGATCATCCACAAACATCATTATTCTACCAGCAGAACAAAAGTTCCCACTGTGGAGACATGGAACACACAGACAAATGCATAACACCACATCAATATTCAAAAGGCATACATTATTAATTGCAAGGGAACTTGCAAGATGCAGCATAAATATAGCTGACATCAGCAAAACAAAGCTTGCAGAAAGTGGCTCCAGAAAGGAATTAGGACAGAGGTCCTGAAGTGGGTGTGCACCCTGCCCCCTCAACCAGATAAGCATAGAGAAATTTCTAGGAGCGGGCCACTCACTTCTCCCTGTCACCAGCTCTGCTTCAGTCCTGCTCCCAGCTCCATCCCTGGCACCATGCCTTAGCCCCACTGCCAGACTCAGTGTGGCTCCATCCTGGCCCTGTGGCAGCCCCATCCTGGGACACTGCCCACAGCTCCCTTTCCTGGCCCCAGGCATGGTTGTTGACCCTCACTGCAGCTTGGTTACGCCTCTGGTCCTGCCCCCAGCCTCAGCAACACTCCAAGTCGAATCCCCAACCTCAGCCCCTTCCTACAAGACACATCTCTGTTCCTGGCTCAGGAGAAATAGGGGAATGCAGAAAGGCAGATGGGAGAGCACAACAAGTTTGGGGAAATCACTGAACTAGGAGATGGCTAAACTTCTTTTAAAAAAGGGAACAAAAGAAGAATCAAAAACCCATTATATTTATTTTGCTATTAGAAACAGCTTTCTAAAGTCAGGGGAAAGATTTACCTGTGGGAGACTAATAGAGTAGAAAAGGATTGTGAAGGTTGGAACAGTATAATAAAGACCAATGGAGTTGGAAAGTGATCAGCAACCGTCTCTTACTTCAGCAAGCGTGCTGAGCATGAGCTCTATTACCAAAACAGTATTTAAGCAAACAGACATACATGAAATTTCTTAGATGTATCTGAGACCAAACCACTGGCACTTGACTAACTGTCATTATATAGTGAAGAGACATTAATATCACCACAGCAATGTGAAGGGTGAACAGTTGGACTCACCACACAATGATCAGTGTCATTTTTAAATTACATACTGCTGCCCCTTGACTGAAGGCATTACACATAAAATTGAATATAGTAAAGCTGAGGCATCCACTTCAAGAAAAATTAAGGGAAGACTTAGAAGAAAAGTTTGATAACAGTACACTGCCACTCGACAGTGTATTCTAAAAGTGGAATACACTCAGATTTGCCAATACTCAAGCCTCAGAAGAAACTCTAGCCATAAATCAATGATGGCACCAGAACTGGTTCACAAAAAGATTCCCAAGTAAAAGAACTGTGTTTTTAAGTCTTGGCGAAAATGAGAAGAACAGTATCAAAGCAAGATTAATTCAGGTACCTGCAAGCCAAGGGTTAAAACCTGCATCTTTCCTAAAGGAGGACTGATGGGAAAAAACAGAAGAAACTGTATTATATCACTATTAACATAAACCAATATTATGATTGCCTTAAAGCTATTTATGGCCCAACAAAATCTGAAGCAGCTCCAGTAAAGAGTTCAGGAGGCCCTACCTCAATCAATGACAAGGAGAGGAATCTCTGAAAGGAAGAATAAAGCACCACACTGAGCCACTCAACCTCCCCTTACTGTCAACCCACAGGTGCTAAAGGAACTGACTCCATATATGTGGGGATTAAAAATAATCACACAGTGACCAACTATTCAGAAAGTGAAAAGAGCTATCAAATGGAATCAGGTAAATCACATAGCAAAGTTAACAAATCAGATGACTTCTTTAAAAGTTGCATGCCTAAAGTTAGCAATTGTCTTTATGAAATGAAAGATAGCAGTCTAAGGATATTCCTCAGGGCTTCAGAGATGAAAACAGGTACACTATATAAAAATAAAAGGCATCAAATCTGAAAGCAGCAACTACTGAGGTATTTCCCTGCTATCTGTTAGTGGTAAAATTCTCACCATGCATAATTTGCTCAATCAGTTTGCCAAAACAGTATCAGAAAAGTCTCTATCAGACTTGCACTGTGGATTTGGATCAGACCAACATCATATATCAATTTCACAAAGACATGATTGATCAAGTCCTTTCACATAGCGATCTCATTCAATTTCCCATATACAGACAACTCTTTCATTTCCGGCAGCCCTGGGATGTTGCCGGATATTCAAATATTCTGGATAACAGAAAAGTATACCTAGCAATGCATAACACTAAAGAAAAGCAAGATTAGACACTAAGAAACAAAAATCTATGCAGAGTATTTACCAACAACAGTTGTACTGTTCAATGTAAACTTATACTGTATAGTTACTTTCACTGTACTGTACTTATGGAAAATGTAAAATTTACTTATGGTTAAAAATGCCAATTATTTGAGAGTTCTGGATGACAGGATGCCAGATATGAAAGAGTTTACTGTATAATGGAGAGAAGCAAGACTGTGCTGGCACTGCCCCTTTTTACTTTCTTCTTTGCAGCTGTTCTGTATTACACAACAACTAGCCTTCCAAAGGGCAGCTATGTAAGGTATGGAACAGATGGAAAACCTCAATTTCTAAAAAAACCTTACTACAAAGACTAAAATTCTTGAGGAACCCTCATGTGAAGCCTTTGTTGTGGATGGCTGTATGCCACTTAGCCACAGTGAAAGTGATCTACAGCTTATCCTTCACAGGGGCTCTGAAGCAACTAGACAGTTTCAATTCACCATCAGCCTCAGAGGTGGAAAAGAAAAGTCCTCTTCCAGCCAGCCAAATATCACCACTGATTGTTAAACTAAAGATTGTCAATAACGTTACATATCTGGGCAGTACTATCTTAAGAGCTGGCTAAGAAAATAAGAACGGCCATACTGGGTCACACCAAAGGTCCATCTAGCCCTGTCTTCCAACAGCGGCCAATGTCAGGTGGCTCAGAGAGAATGAACATAGCAGGTAGTTATCAAGTAATACCTCCCATTCCCCAACACTAACAGCCACTGATGGATCTACCCGCCGTGAATTTATCTAGTTTTTTGGAACTGTTTTACAGCCTTGGTCTTCCCTAGATCAAGAAACATCAAGTAGAATAATAAAGGCAAGCCAGGCCTTCAGAAGACATTGCAGGATGTAGGCTCCAAGAGCAAGCTGAGAGTGGGGGGGTCTGAAAGGAAGACTGGATGCAGGAGGGGGCAGGAGATTTGGGTGCTTACCTGGCACAGCTCTCATTTGGTAAGAGGAGGGGGCCACAGGTGGCTCCATGTCAGTCTGCATTTGCAGGCACCATCCCTTGCCACTCCCTTTAGCCACAATTCTCAGACAATGGAAGAAATGGATGCAGAGCCTGAACGCAAGTGCAGGGACAGAGCATTCCCTAGACTGTCATTCCCCTACCTAGACAGGAGCAGAAATGGCAACACACAGAGCAACTTCTCCCCCAACCCCAACAAAGCTGGCTATGCAGGGGCTTTAGTCCTGACTCCCCAAGATCTAGCCAGGTTTTGGGGAGAGGGGGTACAAGACTCAAAGGCTTGCTGCAGGGGTGGTGCACTATTTCACCCTGTTACAGCGGGAACCCCCAGGCCTCACAGCAGGGTACATCCGGCTCGCAGGCCACAGGTTCTCCATCCTTGATTTAAACAGTAGATTAAGGTTAACATTATGTTAGCAAATTTGACTTTATCCAAATTGAAAAAGAGAGCATGGTAAATGGATGATAGACTTCATAATGGCAACCCTGAAACCCCAACACTCCTGTAGGATATACTATCCCAGGAGAATTTAAAATGGACTGGAAACAAGTAACAGTTTTTGTTCCCGACACCATCCCACCCATGTATAATATTGATAAAGGGACAAAATCTCCAGTAACTTCCATTCGGAAGTCATTTACCCCGTGCAAACCCAATGGAAACCGAATTGTAAGTGGTACAAAACAGTGAAGAATCAATCAATCAGTCTCATAACATGCATGTTAGTTATCTGAAAGACATTTCTGCCTGAACAGAAAGAAAGATTATGCAGGGATTCAGTGTCAAAGTCCCCAAACAAGAAACTTTTAAAATAAACAACAACATCCCATGGTCATCTGATAACAACAGCCTGATAATAACAAAAAGCTGGATAAATACCATATATAAGTACACAGTATGCTGGAGTCAGAACCAGCAATACACAATTTACTAGAACAATTATTGCTTCATTCTTCTGTAAAGCATAAAATGCCAACTGTATTGAGGCTCTTTTAATGCTGAAAGGATTTATATGCATCTACTATGCTGGATTCCCAGACTGTCAATGCCACGAATAAAACAGCTATTAAAATGTCACCATTTATACCTGGTTGGAAATTCTTCTCATGGGATCACTACATTGAATAAGCTGAGTGCATTTTTCCTTTAAAAATGTAGTCATACACAATCTGCTAACTGGCAACAGAAGAGAATACGACCACACCACCATTTAGTACATAATGGAAAAAATTAATGAAGAAAAACACAAATGAAAAGTTTCTGAAAGTGTCAGTAACATGAAGGCATATTACTAAATATGAATTAAAGATTTTATACAAACACAATTAGATCTTGAATGAAGGACAAAAGGTAACTTAAGCGTATTTTAATATTTTAAGGTAATTCTACAAAAGACTAATGACACTCCCTTTTCCCCCCCATGTACACAGTACATGAAACAAATCACAGTGCTAAAATTCAGACGTTTACATTACTTTATGAAGTAAAAGCTGTGATATCCTGTCATGTAACAGCAAAGCTCTATACACTGGCATTTCTAATCTTCATGGAAAGTCCAGTGGGCATGCGGCCAGCAGGCTCCTTGCGGCTTCCCAAAAGGGATAACATGCCTGCTGTTTCTAAGTGGAGAAACAGCCAAGAAGTGTTCAGCATGAAGAGGAAGTGTAAGATGCAGATTCTTAGAGGAAGTTTGGTTGCTGGAAAGAGCTCATGGGGTTGGGGTATGAGAAGGATTTTGGGATACTGGATTGGGGGGAGGTTCACAAGCATATTATGTGGCTCCCTGCAAGCAGCCACTTATTCAGCAACATAGAGCTATACTGTAAATAGCTGAGCATGCACAATTCTTAGCAGCTTTCCAAATGAAATTTTGGTTGCTTTGAACTTCTCTGTCCCAACACACCTTAAATACTTCTTCATTTAGTGACCTGACCATTTTTAACAATGAATTTTGCAAAAACATTTAAGCAACGTTACCTAGACCTGCATTTCTGAAATGTACTGCAGGTGTTCCTTATTAATATTCCCTCCATCTCCCTCCCCACCCAAGCTTGATGATGTGCAATATGGATGTTACTTCTCAGAAATCCTTCACTTGAGTTGATTTTCTTTATAAAAACCTCCAACGAAAAACAGGAAAGAAAAAAAATCCAAGAGCTCTTTAAACAGCTTGCTCCAGAAGTGTGGTCCAATTTACTGACATACAAATTGGGAACATTTTGCCAGATACTTTTTAATATTGTGGGTATGATTACATTAAGTATATAATTTATGCTTCTATTCACTCATACATCAGTACCTTCTGGATAAAACTCAACACTCACTTTGTTGTCCTGTGTAACAAGAATACTTGCACCTCCTGGTTTCAAAGGAACTTCTTCCATTGCTCCAAACACATCAGTCTCGACAGAGAAGGTCAGTTCCAGACCCAGATCACTGATATCATTATCTAAAATCCATTGCAAGTTCTTTGCATACTCTGGATCAATAGATGCCACATCCTGATAATTTACAGGAATACCTGAGAAAACAAAATCAAAATCCACATATTCAATGAGAACTACTTGCCTTAGCCAGCTTGTTCTATGATAGAAGATAGAAGACTGCCCTCTAGAGAGAGACTAGAATAAGGCAGAGATGAAAAACATTTAGTGTCATGAAACACAGCAGAGTTTAAACTTGCAATATCTTCTGTAGTTTGACACAGACAACACAGAGTACCACATCCTTTGATATCGGTTCACCAGGAGAGCTTAAGTGAGAGGGAAGACTGACAACTCCAAGCACAAGCCAGGTCACTTATTGCCTATCACACAGCCAAAGCCAGACCCAGAGAAATTTCCTGCATGTTTAGTTCTGACTTTCTTCTACTTTTGCAAAGTAATCGAAAGAGATTACTTACCAGTAATTGCGCAAGAGTTCACATGAGCAGTTCACTGCAAAGTGGCACTCCTGGCGCCAAGCTACTTTAAAAAACCCCGTCAACTGTCAGGTACATAAGGTGTGAATGACTGACAATATCACTCTGTTCTACACAAGGAACTGCCCCAGTTCCTTCTTCAAAACTTCTAAGTTCTGAAGTTACACAGAACTCCTAGGAAAAGAGAAAGGCTACTGGCATGAATATAGTTATATTTACCACTCTGTATGATTCTCACTAGTGAGTTTAGCAAGCATGGCTGAACAAGGTACATGAGGGGTAAGGAGTTTTTACTTAAATAGGGACCACTGTCAAATAGCGACATACAGTGAGGAGGCAGTTGTGGAACTGGTCTTTGAACCAGGATGTAGATATTACTATGTTCCAGGCATCGTACAATCCTGTGAGAATTCCTGGTAAGATTTTCTCATGATTATCTTCCCCATACTACAAATAAACTATTTGATTTTTTAAAGCGCTTCCACCCCAGCCTCACTGATAAAGCACAAACACCCTCTTTGCATCTGGAGACCTGCTTACCCTGGGTGGGAATGAAGTGTCAGACAGGACATAGAATATATTTGGATATCTGAAAACATCTTAGGCATGCGGTAGGGATGTGCCCTTATGAGGATTTTGTCCTTTAGGAGTATACCATTGGGTGGAGTGGTCATTCAAGCACTGAGCTCACTTGCTCATCTTCCTGCCAATAATCTCCACTATCAGGAAGCCCCTTTCAATTGATATTTTATATATGAGAGACACCTGAGTGAGAGGCTCAGAAAGAAGGTCCCATTAGCTTTATTAAGACACGATTTAGGTCCCAGGTAGATGAACTCAATTGGTGAGGAGATGAAACACTTAACGTGCCCCTTTAGAAAAATTAAAAGATGTGTCTGTCTTTAAGGAAACTCTGATAAGCAGGTATTTGCTTCCATGTGGATCTTCAGGGAGAGGCTAAAACTATGGTGTACTCAAGGATTGCAGGAGCTTGAGCTACAGCAAGTCCTCAGCCAGCAGCTCAAACAACAAACAGTTGCCTTTTTTATTTGCAATATTTCACAGTGAGGCCTCTGAGAGCAGGGATTATTCACATTAGTCTCACATCATCTATCCTCTAAACTACCAAAAGGAGTGTCTGAGCTAGATTTGAAGAACACTTCCCTGCTGTAGAGACAGTCTGTGGATGGAAGCAGTTGATGCCACAGCTCCATGGCAGGTTATCTAAATACAAGCCCTGACAAGACCATGTTGCAGCTATTACTACAGATGCTTTGCCCAAACAGATCTTCCTTACATGATGAAAAACTGAGATGGTCTTATGAATCTGTTGAGGTTTGAGAGGTCCAGAATGGACACCAAACAGTCGCTCTCCTTGGGAATCAGAAAAGAGGGGAGTTGCATTAGCAAAGAGACCTTGGGTGCTTAGGAAGTGTACTCAAGTAGAGTAGGGCATTGAAGATTTCTCATGAATTGCCTGAATAACACTGCTTTTCAAGGCTACTCTGCAGCTCAATGCCAGTGACAGTATATCTCATAAGCGTATTCCACAGAGATCTTCAAATAATAGGTATGGTCTTTCCCTGGGGAAGAGCCAAAGATACCAGCAGTTCTCAGTGGCCCCATTCCTATAGAAGGAACAGCAGAACTCAAGCACTTTTGTGGGGGACTGAACAGTGGTTTTGCTTGTGGAGATGCTTTGAGCCACCAGGCTTCTTCTGCTGGAGAACGACAAGATTCTTCTGGATGTGCTATGCTGAAGCACTTAAGGCAGCCATGAGACATATGGGAAAAACTGTACAGAATTTAAGGTGAGTGGAAACAAAAATATAGAAATTGGTATGAAATTCTTTGGAAACTTGAGCAAGAATAATTTCCTTTCTATTGGATATTTTAAACTATACTCTAGGAATCTATGGAAAAGATACAAGCTTATATTACCCTCTAAATGATGATTAAAAATAGTTCCACTGGAAAGTCTCATGAACCAACACTAATAACCCATTATGGGGAAGTGAAATTTGGAGATGTCCTGATCTCACAGAGATGGAAAGGGGCCTTGAAAGGTCATCAAGTCCAGTCCCTTGCACTCACAGCAGGACCAATCAGCATTCCTGACAGTTTTTTTTTTTTTAATCTATTTGCCCCAGATCCCTAAATGACCACCTCAAGAACTGAACTCACAACCCTGGATTTAGCAGGGCAATGCTCAAACCACTGAGCTATCCCTCCTGTCAACAGAAAGTCAATCTCCACCTGCAAAGTCTTATGCACATATCAGACTCAAACCTGAAACCTCTAAAGCTTAGCACAGGTACCACTACAGTTTGACCTAAAGGCTAGCTGAAGGCCAGAAAATGTGTTAGGTAAAGGAACTGTTAATTTTGGTGACAATAGTAATACACATTTAGTTTGGTGAAATGTGCTGAGAACCTGATCATGCCTGTGGGAATTTATGGTAACTGTGAGCAGTAGATTTTCTTTTCTAGATCCAGCAAGTTTCCTTGATAGATTTGCAAAACTGACTTTAATGGGAGGGAAACTATTTTCATTTACTGGGAAACTTTCTCTTAGCTAATCTTTATCTGAGAGATAGACTTAAGTTTAAGCTCCAAATGTCTGAACTACAGTTCAAGGACCCACTACAAAAAGATTTTTGTCACAATTCCTAAAAGGTCTCAAACTTCTGGGTTGAGGAACAAATAGTTTCAGACCAAAACCTTTTCAGAGAAAGTACAAACCATGGCAAATAAGGTTCAGAATGCAAATGCCACATAAGTAGCAACAGGGTGTCATTACATGATAAAACTCATGAAGTTGTAAACTTTAATTTCAAAAAAAAAAAAAAGTGGCACTTTAATTTTTTTTAACAAAATCCACAAGTGATCTTAATATATTGGTTAAGAAGAGTGAAGAACTAGGTATTTGCATCATACCAACTGGAGCAAAAGTTGCTCTGTATTAAGATACCCCACACAGCTTAGCTACGGTCCTTCCATTTTCAACTGCTTTACTTATCCAATCTAAAGCTTTCTTTACAGAATGTCAGTCATGCCACATTGAGCTGTAACCCTCACATGCACAAAAATAAGCTAGGAAAAATTTTTGCATCCACCACCTAGTCTTTTGAACACAGGTGTCAGGACTACCTCCCCACTCTGACACTCCAAGTACAAAAAGTGGGGGGACCACCAAACCTTAAAAATACCTAGCCTATAAAGATTCCACTTAAACTCCAAGTTTCCCTGACCTGGTCGCCACCCAAGTTGGGGGAGGGAGGCCTTTAACTCAGGAAGACACACTTGGGATGTCTCCCTGTGGGATAAGCCTCCAGCTCTTAACCTTCCCTTAGGGGAGAGCTTGGGAACAAAGAGCTGTAATCCGATACATGAGCTTTCAATCTAAGGCATGAATATACACAGACTCTTCTCTAGGACACAGGGATGAAATCATTGCCTTAAAAATAATTTACTGACAAAACAAAAGAAAATATTCAAAGATTTTGATTGCAGCACAGAGAATTACTTCCCCAGGATTCATTTAGAAGTTACAGAGTACAGGGGGGGAATCTTTAACCAGAGCAACTCCACACCAATTTCAAAATAACAAATAACTTGATCACATTTAACTAAACATTTCCCTTACATATCTGTGGCCAATTATGAGGCAGCCAGTATATTTACTGGGATTTATTCCAACTGCTTAGGAGCAATCATTTCTCTCTGTCCCCTCTGTCTCAGCCACAGGGACAAAGACCCCTCAGACTGTAACTGTTCTCAGTTCAGAAGAGTTACTCTTCCTCCCATTGGCTTACCGGACTGCCCCCTGTTGAGAGCCCTGTTAACCCTCTCCAGGTATTCATTCATGACATGAGGTCACCAAAGATGAAAGCCTAGCACTCAAATACCTGTACCACCAACCCACGTCATTTATTTCATTTAGTGAAATTAACTAGTTCTCTAAAACAGGATTTTAATAAAACCATACCAAGAATATGCTTGTAGAATGACCTTGTGAAGTAGATGTTGACCAGCTGCCTGTGATTCAGAGCCAACCCCAGGATCTGTCCAGCAAATCGAAAATAGTTCAAGTGATCAGGATTTACAGAAGAGTTGCTGTTTGGCTGGAAAGTTGTTCCTATAAAACAAAAGTTTCTAATTATAGTTAGGTATAGTTTTGACCTGTATATTGAAACTGCTAACTATATACATTTTTACTGTAATTTGACTCTGAAATGTATTCAACAGTTGCAATTTGTAGATCAAGAAAAAAAATCCACACTACCCATTTTCTAACAGATTTTCTTGGAGTGACCAATAAGGCAGCTAGGGTGGGAAAAAAAAAAAAAAAAAAAATCAATCAAAAAAGGCAAAAAGGCAAAGTCAGGATAAAACTTGCAATTACTTCTTTGCAACTTAGCAATGTTTCAGTTTTAGAATTTCTTAATACACACATAGATCGTTAACATTTCAAACAACAATTACATTTTCCCAGACCACTGTGTCTGTTTTCTTTAACTCAGTCTATAGGATTAGACAAAGATTTGAATTCTCTTGTTCAGAAATATTTACACTCTTGCTGCTTTGGAGTTAAAGGCCATCCAGGGAAATAATATAAAACAGGCATAGCAAAAATTTGGAAACACACTTACAATGGGCAAGGTCTGAAAATATGAGAAAGGAAAAAAAATATCCCTTTGTATAATTAAGATGTAATTAGGTAATTTCAAGTTCTCCGTATCTTTGTTTAACAAGTCGTTGAAGGAAGTTCTCCAGATTTTTAGAATTAGCAAGCATTGTTCAATATACCATAATTAGAGCCAAACAGCTAGCTTGGTGTAGCTATACTCACCTGTAGTCTATTTCCACTCTCCAAGTAGTTAATCTATTTGTTTGATTTGAATCACTGTAAGAGTGTAAATATTAAAGTAAAGATGTTTGATTTTTTATTTTAGCACATTCTAATACAGATTAGAATTTTCGTACTGTAGTCCTGCTGAATGAAGTGATTTAGGAAAAAATGGGTTAAAATGGAATTTTAAAAGAAAACTGAGGTGACTGAATTATGCCCTCATCATAAGAATAATAAGTTACTAAATATAGGCCCCCATCCTGACAATACTTGTGCACACACATCATTTTACTCACATAAGCAATTCCATGGTTCTTCACATAGCTAAAATAGTAAACACTTTAATCGCTTGCATGATTAGATCTTAAGCATTCCTTTTCATCTATTTGAAGCATGGTGACAGAAGAAAGTTCAATCCCTCTCACACACCTTCCCAAAACTTTTTCCCCAGTTTTCAGGATGCAACATTTGCTGGCTGAGTTCTCTTTGCAGTTCCTAAGAAACTGGTAGAAGGGGTAAGTGAGGCAGTCCCTACTGCTGAAGAAAGCTTGCCAGCTAGAAGATCTGTTGGGAAGACAAGAAGTCAGGCACAAAACTGCAGTTCCAAGGAGATGAACAGCTGCTTTTACTGCAGAAACCAGTTGTGGGTCTGATATCAAGAGATGATGAAAAAGCTCCCCAGATTGCAACTGCACAAATCCAGAGAAATAACTGTAAGGGGAAATACAGCACCCTCCTGATGTTGATGTGTGAAATATGTCTTCTAGCAGGAAAAAGGGAAATTAAATTGGGAACTCAAAAAGAAAGTTAAAATAAAATTTCTCTACCCATGCCAAAGAAAAAGTAGTACTGACAAGTCAGTCAGCAGCACCTGAACACATAAAAGTTGGTTAATTCTCAACTGTAGTTAGTGGATGGTGTACACTACTTTATTATTGGCAAAAGATTTTTTCAATCCATTACAAATTAACTGACAATGGTTTACGTTATGAATCACTTATCCTTGGATTGTAAACACTTGCTAAAGCAAAATTTAAGTTAGAAGAACAAGAGACACCAACATACCATCAGCTGACTGGGTGAACAGTGCATAATCTGGATTAACTATCTCATTGGATAAGATATCAAACCATTCACGAACCACACCTTGACCCTACATATGAAAAGAATAAAAAGAGCAAAAATAAATTTATTTTGCAGACGGCTTAACATAATGAGTAGCCAAATATATTTCTTAAACACAAGTGTAAATGCTGTTAAAGTTTAATTTAAATTAGAACAAATATTAATATGCATATGAAAAAATGGATGTACCCACCATGCCTTCTTCACCATGGAAACGCACAGCAATCCCCTGCTTTAGTTTTGCACAATTTGCTTTAGACACAACTTCACAGCTACTCCTAAAAATAGAATCTAAATATGAAACACCAAGTTAATGTTGTAATTTAAAAGTCAGCATCACATAATATCATGCATTTTATACATAAACTCTTCTCTGTTCATAGCAATACCTCTGTGAACCAACAGGATGTCATTTTCATTGACTGGTCTGTGCACCATGTCTGAATCTGGTTGTCCAGCGTGCAAATGTTCATAGAACCACTCACAACGGTCCTTAAAGGGCTACAAAACAAAAAACAGGTGAAACATGCCCGACCCATTAGTTAATCATTCCAAGACTAGCAGTCAAAGCCTTCTGTTAAATTTACTTTAAAGATTAAGGTCCAGTGAGGGACTTCATTAAACAATAATTAGTAGGCATTTCAACAAGATTTCAAAAGAAAATAAAAGTAAAATCAAGCACTAACCCTACTAAAAGAGTACATAAACATTTTGTATAGCTCATTTCTACATTTGGAAAAGAAACATAATTCAAACACTTAAGTCCCGGCACTCTGAATATTAGAAGTGTAATTTAATATATTTGCAACCAATTAGCTCACTTTCAAGTTCAAGAATGAATTCTCATAATTTTTTTTTTGCAAATCCTCCACATTGTCTCGTTAGTGTATTAACACAAACATGTACTTCCATTCTAATTTCTCATTCATCACTTAATGCTAATGAAACCATAATCAATAGTACCTCACAACAATATGATTTCACTAAACAGGATGATGGAAAAGATATTCTCTATGTAAGTGGGGGTTAAAATCATTTATTTTATTTTACTACAAGATATATTCAATGTCTGATTTAGTTTTGACCCAAGTTAGGTCCTGACCATACTAGTACAGCCCTTTTTTTTTTTTTTTTGCAACCAGTTTGTGACACCCATATGACCCCCTTACTTGTTTGTCTTTCAGTGCATCCTTTCTATCTCAACCATAGTTAGAACACTACTGTGCCTATGCACTTACTATGCTATCTGTATCAGAGCATTCTGGCAAATGTGGGAAGCTACTCGACATCTCAGCAAAGAACATAATGTCTAGAAAAAATGCCAGAAGCAGCACTGGCATGTGTGAGTTCAGAGGAAGAGAAGAAATGGAGAACTGATTACAGGAAGACACTCACATGGCAAACTAGGTTTACAGCAACAAGAATCCCTGTGGCACCTTATAGACTAACAGATAATTTGGAGCACAAGCTTTCATGGGCAAAGACCCGCTTCATCAGATGCGTGAGCAGGGAGATTTCAGAGGAGGGTATAAAGAGGTAGTGTCAGTCAAGGACAGGGCCAGAGTTGACAAGGTCTGTTCAGTCACAGAGGATGCGGCCCATCATCAGCAGTTTATGTGGAGTTGTGAACACCAAGAGAGGAGACATCAAGTCAGTTCAGTCAGGGAGGATGTGGCCCATTATCAGTAGTTAATGTGTAGGTGTGAACATGAAGAATGGAGAAACTGCTCTGCAATAGGCCAACCACTCCCAACCTCTGTTCAATCCTGGGATGATGGTATCAAATTTGCAAATGAATTGCAGCTCTGCAGTTTCTCTTTGGAGGGTTTTTGTTGTTGTTGTTATAGGACTGCTACTTTTAAATCTGTTACTGATTGTCCAGGGAGACTGAACCATTCTCCTACAGGTTTTTGTATGTTACCATTCGCAATATCAGATTTATGTCCATTTATTCTTTTACGTAGAGTTTATGGCAGAATACCATACTTTTGGTTATCAATTGTGGCTGTTGAATGCAAAGAGTTCCAGAAACAAATCATGTTTGTGGCCAACCATGCCGTTAAGTGGTAACAAACTTATTTAAATGTAGTAGCACAGACAAGGCCTTAATCTGAAACTGCTCTAGTTCACTGTTTTTTTCAGCCAACCATTCAATAAAAGAACAAAGAAGCATGTGAGTGGAGGGAGGACAACAAAACCCCCACTGCTGAGTTCTCAGATGCTGTGTCTACACTAGCCAAAAACTTTGAAATGGCTGATTGCATGGCCATTTCGAACTTTACTAATGAAGCACTGAAATACATATTCAGAGCCACGTTAGCATGCAGGTGGCCGCGGCACTTCGAAATTGACGTGGCTCGCCGCCGCATGGCTTGTCCAGACGGGGCTCCTTTTCGAAAAGACCCCGGCTACTTCGAAAACCCCTTATTCCTATCTGCTCACTTGCATGGCAATGTCGAAGTTTCTGGCTAGTGTAGACATGGCTAGAATGTTTTAATGTTGGGTCCCCTGATATTGCAAAGGCCATAATGAGAAACACTGACTTAGAAGCTCAGTATTTTAAAATCCCTATTTATCTGGTGTTTTGTCCAGCATTGCAGGCTTATCTTACAAACATTTTCTACCTTTAGTTTCAAAACACACACACACACCCCCACACCTAGCACCGCTCCCTTGATAAAAAAGTCATTGGCATCATCAAAATGACAGTAACAATGAAACATATAACTTACAGTAATTTAAAGTACTTATTAGAACTCCAGTTCAACTGCAAATAAGACCTATGGAAATGGAAACAGACAGGAGTCCCTAGAAGCCCATATAAAATTACATCTTTTTCAGCAGATCTCACTAGGAAAATAGTTCTATCTTGTCTGACTTATGACATTCAAACAACTAAGAGATTATTAGGGGATTCTGCTTAGAATAAGGCCTGATACATAGGTGTGCTCTCTCCTCTCTGATTATCACTTGAAGGAAGTAGAGCATGCTTTTACTTGCTTTAGTGAATAGGGTATCCGCATTTGGGGCTTGGCTGAGTAGAACATGGAATGGATTTGAAAATTATCCAGGGGCCTGACAGCTAGCATACCCCTCACATCATATCTGAAGCGCCAGTCCGATGGCAATGGAGGTGGGTCCCTAAAATCTTTAATTTCTTAAAAACTCCATCTTTGTGGACTAGGGAGAAGAGGGGAAAATCTACTATACAACTTTATAATTTCAGAATACAGAATTTTCTTTAAGATTTTTGCTAATCAGGCAATATGGCCCAGAGTTGGCCTAAATGCCATTTTAGGATTTGAACAGATCTTCAGAGAAACTGATCTAAAGGACCAACAAAAATGCTTTCTTATCACAAGTCTTGCTGATAATCAGAACATTAGGAAATCAACAGAAGTACAGGTGCTCTTTTGTGTAATTTGATGAGGACTGAACAAAAAAGTTCTGCCTACAAGCCACTCATAACCCATCAACATTGCTAGTGCAAAATGGGATAAATGATTATGTTGCCGTCAATGCTCACGTGCAGCAGAAATATACTTATTGTAGTGGGTTGTGTTTTTTGCCTGCCTTTTTAACTTAACTCACTGGAACACAAACGATAGGTAACTGCAATACCACTTACAAATTTTAACCTCAGATAGCACGTGACAAGTGATAGGACATACACCATACAGAGAACATGGGAGTATTGTGGCAGCTGGATATCTGCAGCCTTAGCAAAGCTGAAGACATATGGTAAATGTTATCAACTATGGGCCAGACACAGTTGGTCACAATTGTTCTTACACATAATTCAGTTATCAAAACAAAAACCAGTCACGTAGCACTGTAAAGACTAGCCAAATGGTTTATTAGGTGAGCTTTCGTGGGACATGGCTATGGTCTGAAGAAGTGGGTATGTCCCACGAAAGCTCACCTAATAAACCATTTTGCTAGTCTTTAACGTGCTACTTGACTGCTTTTTGTTTTGACAGTGTATAGACTAGCACGGCTTCCTCTTTGTTACTACGTAATTCAGTTATATTTTAGGTAGAAAAGACAGCAGTTAAAAAAATTACCCTGGCAAATATCATAATTTGTTTAAGCTCAAATACTTGAGTAGTTAACCTTCATTCTTTATAGCCACATGCTTTATAAATGTGCAAATGAAATAATTGCTGTATTAAAAGTATACAACTATGATAAATGTTTACCTGTGCTTTTATGATGTGCATGAATCTGGACATCAGTTCAGGGCACTCAAGAAGAAAATGAAAGTGGTCAAAAATTATTTTGGGGTTTCTGAAAGAAAAATGTTTTAGATTTGAGGTTTACTATTAGGCAGGTACGCAAATCTAATCAGTTTTGTGACAGAACTAAGCATACCTAAAAAGCATTTGAAACTTCTAACAAAACAAAAATGGAGTACAGGACAAAATACTACCACTGCACAAAGTGTGTTTCTGACTCACTCTGTGGGAGGCCTGCATCACCTCATCCCTCACCTATGGGGATCAAAGAGCCTGCCTAGAGAGGACAAGGTGGTAGACTTCACAATACCCAAAGGAACGTTGGGAGTAGCCAAGTATAAAGGAGAGAGAAACTAACTCGTATGTTTCATTCAGCATTCCGTTTGCAAGTAAGGCAAATCTCTTGCTGGGGTGATGGGAAGGTAAGTTTTGACCAATTGTATGTAGGCTTTGTTTAGACTAGAATAGGAGGATGGCACCTACTCACAGATCAACAGTTCTAGTCACTTCCTGACAGATTTTGGGGTATGAAACAAGAATGATTTGCTTACATACACATTCACTGAAGCCTCATTCCTGCAAATACTTGTGCACATACCTCACTTAGCACAGAAGTACTTCCACAGAGTCCAGTGGGCCTACTAATGTGCATAAAGTTAGATGTGCCTGCATATGTGCTGGATCTGCACCATTCCCAGTAACATACACCTCAACCACAATTAAACATAAATTTGGAACAAATATTTTATTTAACTAAAACGTTAAACTTCTCGAAGCTTACCGGTTAACAAAGCACTTAAGAACATTGTCATGTTTGCAGACAAATTCTATAAAACGAGGTGACGTCATCCTGTAATATAAATAAAATGTACTCCAGTGCAAAGCATTTTTGGTCAATAAAACAAATGCAGAATATAAGACTGCACAACAAACCTTGTAATTTTAAATTTTAAAAAATGCTACATAATCCCTCTATTATGTTGCAGTAGAGGATAACTAGATGAAAGACTAAACAACACTACTGGAAATGCAAAGCAGTCAAGATGAGGAAAAGTGTCAAAGCCCAGCCATGCAGCCTATCCGATAACTGCTCTACTCCCAGTACGTTACTGCTTACTTGCACAATATCATGTTTTTCCTACAAGATCTTTACTTTTATGTTATGATTTACCATACATGCTTTCCATACTACTATAATGTTAAGAGCACCTAACATCTTGAATTTATGTTTAAATATACAGAGGATGTTAACAATACTATGTTTTTCGGGGATGTTCTAACTGTTTAGTCTAGATCTCAAAAAGGTATTAACATCTGAAGCTTAATGAAACAGTTAATACAAAAACAAATACTAAAAGCTTGTCTGGCTACACATACCACACTGCAGCTGACCATTATAGCTCATAGGCTATGTCTACACTACAGCTTTAAGTCAATTTTAGGGCAGTTAGCTCAATTTTACAATGTGACTGTCTTCACTGAGAATACCATTAAGAAGATGACATCACATACAAATTTTAACAGGTGATAAGGGCAACATTTGTGCATCTATCATCCGACATGGCGTAATGCCAAGTTTGAATTCAACAGGACGAATTAATGCTAGTGTGGAAACATTTCCTTAAGTCGACTTTATTGACCTCCAGAGATATCCCACAATGCCCAGAATGTGTACGTGCTGTCTGCTTTTATCTCCCCGCTCCCCAGGTGTGCAGGAAGTAGGAAACAGGAAATCTGGCAATGTGAATTAATTTTTATGATCAGCATGGTGATCACATCTAGCCATGAAAGAGTCCATCACAGAGCCATCAGGAAAGCCAGGATCTCATTTCAGTGGGCGGGCAAGCCCCTGCTCCCCCACACCACACTGCAGCTTGGCTGTGGCGATCAGACAGCAGCACATCAGACAACAACAGGTCCTGCCACGATCAGGCTGAAGGCTTCCTCCCTGCACAGGATGTGGCAGGAAAGGCAGAGAAATTTCTTTTCTGCACTTTACACTTGTATGGAGCAGCCCCCCCTCCCCCACAAATGCCATGCAGCTGGTGAGCTAACTCCTGCCCCACCACACCGTGTGCCGGCTGTGAGAGCCATGCTTCCAGACAGACAACAGCACGTCCTGGCCTGCACAAGGTGAAGACTTCTGCAGTTCATGTTTTCCAGGGGTTCACCAAATGTCAGCGGGCTGTTTCCCATGGCATCAAATATTTCCAGGGGCTGGCTGGCCCCTGAGAGGCAATATGTGCCAAGGAGATGGCTCTCCCATGGGCACCACCTGTATTCAGGTCTGACCCCAACCCCACTGGCCATACCAACCCACCGAGGCTATGTCTACACTAGCTCCCCTGCCCTCCTTATGCTAATGAATGAATATGCAGCACCTCATCAGCATATCCCAAAGTGTCTCATTAGGCTCCCCCTTTCAAAAGTTGGGGGCTAGTGTAGACATAGCCTTAGGCACACATCTGGTAGAAAAATGTTAGCAGGTTACGGGGGGCTGGCCCCACAAAGGGAAGCATGAATTCTCTGGGCTGCCCCCCACCTAAGAAACCCACTGATTGAACCATGTCAACAGGTCCCTCAGCTGGCTCCTGCCAGCTGAGTTTTGCTGTGGGGGGCAGGGGGCCAGCCCCCAGACTCTCCTCCAGCACTCTCCCTTCCCAAAGCATGTGGCTTGTGGAAGCCACAGTCGCTGGAGTGGTCTGCTTGCTGTATTTTTCACTGGGGGAAAAGTAGCGGTGCCACCCCTTGATGTGACCAGCAGCTGAGTACTCCCTTATTTTTCTAAGTCATTGTTTTCTTTTCCCCTGCAATTCCCTAAATCTCCTCCTTTCCTACTTTGCTGAAGAATTATATGAAGTCTTTCCTGAGTCGCATGGGCATCATGGGTACATGGCCCAGTCAGCTGGGTGCTCCCATAGCTCTTTCCTAGTCACATGGAGCCAGTTTGTTCCACTTGGGCATCATGGGTACGGGGTACAGTTGGCTGGGTGCTCCCCTTGCTCATTTGGGTGCTTCACATTGTGATTCCCTCCCTACTTTTCTGCATGTGATCTGGTTTTAATCCACTGTTATCATAAACCTTATAGTATACAGGACTGACAGTTTCCTGATGTGCTGCCTAAAAATGAAAGGTGTTCTTTCACTGAGACAAAACTAGTTGAGCAACCTGTTGACATGGCACAGGCAGCTGGGTGCTTCGGCTTCTGAAGTCAACCATCTGCTTGGCTTTCTTTCCCTGGGGATTCCCTACTTTTCTTCTTTGTGAATATTAAGTCTTTTCCTATTCACATGGATCCAGATTCTTCCACTTTTTGGTGCTCTTTCACCATGGGAAAACTAGTCAAGTAACTTGTTGACATGGTTTAGTCAACTGGATGCTCTCAGGACACACTTGGTTAAAAGGTCTGTAATGCGGACAACAAACAATTTCTCTCATTTGGGAGAGTTCAGAAAAATGGCCCTTTGTTTTCAACGGGAGAAGAATGAGGGCAGTGCAGTGTTGGAAGATGACGTCACATACCCACAGCCACTTGAAGAGCATTCCCCTGCTATAACACACTAGCAAAAAACCCATAATACTACAGGGCTGAGGGAACTGTGGGATAGGTTCCCATAATGCACTGCTGCAACAGTTGAATTCTGGCACCTTAGCAGGGATGCATTAAGTCAACTTTGTGGGGAGGTGCAGAAACTCAACTTCAACTTCATAAAACCCAGCGTTACAAAGTCCTCTTTAACAAATTCAATCTTTTTCATAGTGTAGATATAGCCTTGGTGGAGACACTAGCTATACACATGGTAGGTACTACACCTCCCCATGAAGAAATTGCTATGCTGATGGGAGAAGCTCTCCTGTTGACAAAGGATTAGCTATACTGCAGATTAGGTCAGCCTAACCGCATTGATAAGAAACATGGTTTTCCAAATCTATGAGCAACATAGTTATGAATAATTAAATTTGTAGTACAGAACAAAAGACATTAACATGACCTTAATTGATTTTACAAAACACACTCAATATTTAGAAATAATGGGAGACTGTAAAAGTTTGGATCCTTTCACAGCTTAAGAGGACATGTTATACAAGATGTCAGAAAATCTGCATTTGCAACTGATCAGTATTCAATTAATTTTTCTCTGTGTTGGAAATGCCCTCTGGATTGAAATCTAACATTTTAGAGTTAGATGAGAAGCTTTTTACTGCTCCTACCATTAAGTATACATAGAAAGCAGGTACATTTTCTTTGAAATTTGTGTTTGAAAAAAGTGTTGCATGGACAACACTCAAATTCTCTAGCCTTAGAAAACCTCAGGAAACAGCAGTACAAGCATTTATGCTATCCCATTAACACCTACAGGGTGCGTCTACACTAATCCAGTTTCTAAATTAATTTCAAAAGGGGGCCCAATTTCAAAAAAGGCCGCAGAGCGTTCACACATATAAAGGCCTCTTTCTAAACTGTTTTCGGTGAAAAGGGGCTCCCATTTCAAAATTCTTCATCCCATCCGATTTCAGGAAGAGCAGCCCCTTTTGAAATTGAATTTCAAAATAGGGCATGCATAGACACTCCAGGGCCACCATTTCAAAACAGTGCGTCCGGCATGGTGGTGTCCACAGGGAGCATGGAAACACTCTAGGGAGCCCCAGCAGGGCTCTTCGGTCTCTGGGGCCAGCCTCTTAAAGCTGCATGGCCCCAGAAACCCTCTGCAGGAAGCTGAGAGCATGCTCAGAGACTGAGGAGCATGAGCTCAGCCTGGCATATGCTCCAGCAACACAGACACCACTGCCACTCAGCCCACCGGCCAGATGGTGAGCCCCCCCACACCCCGGGAACCCCTAGGAGGCCCCCTCCTCCCAGCCTCAGGGGTCGCCAGAGGCAAGCCAAGACCAGAAAAGGTGGGGCCCCTCCTGGATAGAGGCGAGATTAAATAACTTCTTGGCCTCTGGGCAGAAGAGAACGTGCTGGTGCACAGCACTGGGGGGGCCCCAAAATGCAGTGGCCTTCAAACGGCTGTTGCTGGGGCTGCAGAAGTGGGGCCACCCTCAGCACACAGCTGATCAAATGCACTTGAAAGTGAAAGAGCTGAGGCAGGCCTATAGCCGGGGCAGGGGCCACCCCGAGGTGCCTGCACTACCACGCACTGGACCAGCTCCTCAGCCCAAAGGACGCCCCTGAGCCAGTAGCCATGAGCGACATAGCTGGCCCTGACTCCGACCCCAACGCAGACCCACACAACTGGCCAGGACTATTGAGGCGGTGGAGCCAGGGAGCAGCTCAGAGAATGAAGGACCCCTCCTCATCAGGGTCAGCTCTGGCACCTCCAGCCAGGCTCCCTCAAGACTGGTGTCCCCGGATCTGTTCTCCGGAGCCCCAGGTAGGTAGATTGGGTGGATCAGACAGCCTGGGGGGGGTGTCCTGTGTCCCCCATCTGCATCCCAGACCCAGGCATGGCAGCATCCAGCACCCACGCCCATTGACAGCGCCCTGACCCTCCCAAGCGGTAAAGGATGGCGGGACCAGACAGCCAATGCCCCACAGATGCATCACCAGCAGCCACAGGGGACCCACGGCGGGGGCGGAGGTGTCAGGCAAGTAGATGCTGCGGCAAGCAGTCCTGAGGACAGTGGGTGGGGCCAGGCAGCAGCACTGTTGGGTGGCCCCTCTCCCCCTCATGTCTCCACAGCTTATCCTCCCAGGGCCGCACCAGTCCCATCCCAGCCGCCAGCACACCAGCCCCACCATCCAATGGGACCCAGGTATGCCCACAGGGCCCACTGTCACTTTGACCTGGAGAAGGCCGCAGCGGCCCACACTGCTGCCAGCCGGGAGCAGACGGCTGTCTTCCAGAAGTGGCACCAGACAGAGCAGGAGTACAGGGCCTGGCAGAGGGACGTCTGGGGCAAGGCAGCTACAGCCCTATAGCCTCTTGCTCCCCTGCCCAACCCCCCAACCTTCACCCCCCCCTTTCACACCTGCTGCCCCCAAAATCACCACCTTTACCCAGCCACCCTCTCCCTGGCCACCCAGGTCTCACTAGGCCTCTGGCTCACTGACAGTGCAGGCCAGAGGGAGCCTGTTCCCTCTGCCCCGCCCAGCCCACTTGGCCCCACTGCCAGCGGAGGGCCCCCATCGTCCCATCTCTGATGGGGCCCCACACCCGCTGACGATCCCCCTACCCCCACCTCCGTGGAGGACCAGGCCCGCTCATACTCACGCCATGGCCCCATCTATAGGGGCATACCCCCACCCCTTGTACACAGTTCTCTCTCATTCACCCCCCCATATCTATGCCCCAGTTATGACAACCCCACATCACTTTTTGTTCATGTGCAGTTTATTTACATGCGTGTTGGTTAAGTGATGTTCAGTAAACCATTGTGTTGCACACCCCAGTGTCCCCTGTGTGTGCGCAAGCCACGACGCAGGGGTGGGCGTGGGCCAGAGGGAGGGTCAGTTAGGCTCCCAGTCGAAGGCCTCCTGGAGCTCTTCCCAGACCCTAACCCCATCCCCATGTGCCTGGTGGCACAGAGACACGGGCAGCAGCTCATACGTGGGACCCCATCCACAGCCCATCCCTGCATGAAACCCTCGTGCTTGCCCTCCACTATGTTATGCAGAGCACAATAGGCCATGACCACCCCAGGGACGTTGAGCAGACTGACGTCCAGCCACCCGTGCAGGCATCGGAAGCACCCCTTTAAGTGTCTGAAGGCCCGCTCCACAGTATTGCAATGTGGTTGAGGCGGTGATTAAAAGCATCCTGGCTGGTGGTGGTGCACCCTGCGTAGGAGCACATCAGCCATGGCTGCAATGGGTACGCCCTATCAGCTACTATGAACGGTGATATGGTGATGTCCCCGTAAGGGAGCTCCCCAGCCTGGAGTTCCAAAATACCTGGGCGTCATGGGATCACCCAGATCAGCCCACAGAGATATCACTGAACTGGCCCCGGGCATTGACAAGGGCTTGCAGCACCACCGAGTGGCACCCCTTGTGCTTTATCAGCGGCCCTCGCTGTGATACGGGGCAGGGATTGCCATGTGGATGCCACTGAGGGCACCAAAGCAGTTGGGAAACCCGATGGCCATGAATCCCGTCATGATGGCATCCAGGTCTCCAAGGCAGACAGCCCTCCAGAGGATCACACGGTTGATTGCCTGGACAACCTCTGTGTAGGGGGACATTGACATGTGAGCCTGCACATCAGAGAGCCTCATGGCCCCTCCATGCCCCTCCCCTGCAGGGCACCCCTCCCAGGGGCCTGGCCGCCACTTTGCACACACTTGTGGGTATGGGGCCCCGGCCCAGCTTACCTCCAAGAGGATGGCTCCAACAGTGGCTTTGCCCACCCTGAATTGGTGTCCCACCAAACACGATCCCCACATGTTTCTCGACCAGAAGTGCGGGCCACAAGTGGGTGTCCACATGCTACAGGGCAGGTGCGAGCCACTGGCACAGCTTCATGAATGTCTGCCTCGATATTCAGAAGTTCTGGAGCCACCTTTCATTGTCCCACTGGCCCAGTAACCAGCCTCTCCCACCAGTCCATGCTGCTGCGGTAGCTCCAAAGGCACCGCAGGTGATGGGGTGTGGAGGTTGCCCTGGGGCCAGGACCTGCAGGATGCCAGTGGCGGGGTGGGGTTTGTGGGCTGCAGAGCTATCTGAGCCCTGGTGTTGGTGGAGGCATCAGCCTCGGGCAGCTGGTGGTGCTACACGTGCAGCTACTTTCCAGAGCATGGTTCCCCACAATGCTGTTTGCTGCTCTGCAGTGCTGTGTGTGTGCAGGGTGGGTATAGTTGGGAGTGGCCCTTTAAGGGAGCCACTGGCTGCAGGACCTGGAAGGACTTGTCAGCCATGTGACCCCATGCATAGTGTTTCCTGGCTTGCTCTTTCAAAAGGGATCATGTTGCTGTATGGACGCTCCCTTTCAAAAGACCAGGGGCCTCTTCCAAAATAGTGGACCAGTACGACAATCCGCTTTATGTCCGTGGCCATGTTATTTTGAAATCCCTTGTTTCAATTTAGATTTTCGACATTTCCCCTTTTGAGATTTGTGTGTAGAGTTGACACAGCCATGGTGCTCTACTTCTGGGGGCAAACAGCAGATTCTCAAGTCAAGTTCACTTCTTTATGTCTGACAAACAAGAGTTCAGTTATGATGGACACACTTGTCTATTTACTGAGACCAATCTATTTCATATGGACCATTAGAACAGACATTATATGGTAATTTTTTTAAGTGTCTACTAACCTAGGAGTGAATTCATAATGGGTGTGAGCTGGAGATGACAGACTTTGTATCCCATTACAATATTCTGCGACACTGAGTCAGATGAGCTCTGCCCTGGTGCATATTTTTACATAAAATGACAATTCTGTTTTTTGTGACATCACAATTAAAATAGTAGTTATGAAGACAATTATGTGAAACTAAGAGGACATTATGTGTGGACTATAAAGTAGAAGTAGTTTAATCACAGCCATCATGTCTTCCCACAAATATCATGAGTGATACACCAAAAAAGCCAAAAATTACTCAAGATCCTCAATGTGATCAGAATTGTATCAAGTTGTTTATGAGGCAGCAGCAGCACTAAGAAAAGGAAGCTACGCTGCATTGTTTAGAAGTATCAGGAAAAATAATAAAAGACTTGAAAAAATAAAAGATGTAGAGAGTAATCCCGTGATTGTCATCAGTTATGTTACAATTTATATTTTTACAAGGTAAAGATTAATTATAAAAAACAAATTTTAGATAATGACCAGAATTCTCCTTACCTCTGAGGCATCTGACAGGAGCAGCACATATAAAATGCTTGAATGACAGCACTCAGCCTGTTTGCTGTCACTGAGATAACATCCTGGCAATCCGCACAAGCTTCCTGCTTCCTGGCAACATCATCTATTTTAGAATCCCCTGTGTCAGCAGGCAGGTTCTCTCTGCTCTCAGTTCCTGTAGCGTCAAAAGCAGGCTTAAGAGTAGCATCCTGCTGATTTGGCCCTTTTTGCTTTAGCAAAATGGAAGTAATGTTGGCAGAGTCCCTTTTGTTTTTCATCAGTTCTGTAGCTATTAAAACCAGCCATTCATCTAATGAGTGCCACAGTAATTCCAGGGGCTGCAATGCACAAAGAGATGACAAAAATGTAATTGGACATTTGTGAATATTAGAAATAAGCTCATGACATAGATGAAGAAAAAACATGAGTTTCTTTTAAATAGAAAAGCTGCTAAATTAAATCCTTATACAGCTCATCTCATAGTTGGAGTCAGGTATTGGTTCATGTAAAATCCTTTCATGCAACCATACAATAATTTTTTTTAAACAAACCACAAACTGAGGAAAAATGGGAACAAGGAAATCAAGCATTTATAGTAGATAAAGTGATAGACAAATCTATCACCTTGGGCTTGTCTACACTTGCCCCCAACTTCAAAGGGGGCATGGTAAGCCGGGAAATGGGAGATTACTAATGAAGTGCTGAGGTGAATATGCAGCACTTCACTAGGCTAATTCTCCCACACAGCAACTTCAAAGTGTCAAACTTTGAAGTGCTCACATGTGTATAGCTGCAGGCACTTAAAAGTGCCTTTACTCCTCAAACTTTTGGGGAACAAAGGCACTTTGAAGTGCTCACAGCTACATGCATTCCAGTACTTTGAAGTTTGACGCTTCGAAGTTGCCGCGGGGGAGAATTAGCCTAATGAAGTGTTGTGTATTCACTGCAGTACTTCATTAGTAATGTCCCATCACCCTGATTAACATGCCCCCTTCAAAGTTGGGGGCAAGTGTAGACCCAGCCCTTGTGTTTTATACCAACTTTAATTTATAGCTCTCTCACACTTACATGTTGGTCCAGCAGTTGGTATGAATAACACTACTGACCGGAGGTAGCACTAGCCTAACCACTATGGTCAGGCAGTGAGAGATGAAATGCAAGTCCTAACAATCCTGAGTAAACTATTTAAAATGTTCAAAGTCTGAACAAGTTGGGGTGGGTGGGTTTTTGGGGGTTTTGCTTTTGGTTAATACCTAGCTCAAGCAAGCTACTCTAACCAACTGGACGACACCTGCTCCTGTAGAGAGTCCAACTTCAGTCTACAGGGCTCCAAGGAAGTACTTTTTGTCCATTAAGATTAGACCTTGCCAGTGCAAAACCAATTAATACTTTAATGAGTAGCTCATTAAATGTTTCAGAGTTCACACTGCTAATATTATTATTGACTTGTGCTAGAAAAAGTTTGAGTAAAAATTTAGGCAAGTTCAAGTTTCACCACTGCCCTTTTAAAAAAATAACTGATTTGCTAGTTTGCAAAGGTTTATTTTTTAACCCCCAAGACAAGATATTTAGACTACTTCTATTAGAGGTATAGCCAAGGAATACGGATTAAGTAGTAATGTAGCTTTTGTGTGCACACATGTATCAGTTCATCCAAACTCTTAAAACAATTATTGCAGGGGTACAGTAGAACTCCATTCATCCAATCTAAGTGAAAGTGAGACCACATCAGAATCAAAACGCTGTATTTAAAAAAAAAAAAAACACACAGAATGGGAAAACACGATGCTGCTGCACCATCTAGCGGCCACAAGAGAAATTGCCTGCTTCTGGCCCTCAAGTCCTAGTTCTCTCATAAATGAGACAGTCAAAATTCAAAGCTGCACTACAATGGGAAGCAGAGGAGCTGGAGCTATTTGCACTTTTCAAAACTATATAATTAGGCCTCAGTGAAGGTCTAAATTGGTTAACACTCTAGGGAGGCAACTTCCCCTCAATACATACTCACATCTTGCCTTCAACTACACTGAATGGCCACAATCACCCTAATTTACAACAGATAGTAACTTCTTTCTTTTGCAGCCATTTTCTTACAAATATGCCTTTATATTTCCACTCCAGCTCATTTGGTGAAGTGGATTTTAGCCACAAAAATGCATGCCTTAATAAATCTGCGAGTGTCTAAGGCGCGACAGAACTCATTTTTACAGATACAGACTAAGTTATCCTTCAGACTTTTTTAGGATTCTACTGTACATGAGATGTGGGATCTGGACCTTTCCCTTTTAACTTCAGTATTCTGTTCCTGCCACTTACTGATATGTCTTCTTTGCACCCATGCTGACTAAAAGGCACCTAGATGAAACTGCTTCAGATCCACTCATCCAAATGGCAACATCTGAGGGATACAGTTTACAACACGGCCTTGTCGGTGTTTGGAAGAGGAGCTAGAAACACGAACAACTGGTTCGAAGCTAACTCCGATGAGATGATTCCAGTCATTGAAAAGAAGCACGCTGCACTCCTGGACCACAAATGCTCACCGAGCCAGAGTACCCAGCAAGCACTTAGAGAGGCCAGAAGAACAGTACAGCAGACAGCCAGGCGCTGTGCCAACAACCACTGGCTCCAGCTATGCAGCAGCATCCAGACCTGTGCCGACTTTGGTAATCTCAGAGGAATGTACGAGGGTATGAGGAAGGCATTAGGACCCACCCAGAATAAGATGGCACCTCTGAAATCCAAATCTGGTGAAGTCATCGCTGACAAAGCCAAACAGGTGGAGTGCTGGGTTGAGCACTACTCCGAGCTGTACTCACGCGAGAACGTTGTGGTTGACGCAGCCCTCGATGCCTTCGAGCTCCTACCAGTAATGGATGAACTGGATCAAGAACTGACTGTGGATGAACTGAAGAGAGCCATCGACAGCATTGCAGCAGGAAAGGCCCCTGGTCAGGATGGTATACCACCAGAGGTAATCAAATGTGCCACGGACACACTCCTGGAACCCCTACATGAGCTACTATGCCTGTGCTGGAAAGAGGGTGAGGTTCCACAGGATATGCCAGACGCTAACATTGTAACGTTGTGTAAGAACAAAGGAGACAGAAGCAACTGCAACAACTACCGTGGAATCTCCCTCCTAAGCGTCACTGGTAAACTGTTCGCTCGCGTCATCCGTGGAAGACTCCAGAAGATTGCTGAGAGGGTGTACCCCGAATCACAGTGCGGATTCCGTGCAGGGAGGTCTACTGTTGACATGGTCTTCTCTCTAAGGCAGCTGCAGAAGAAGTGCAGGGAGCAGAGAAAGCCACTCTACATAGCCTTCACCGACCTGACCAAGGCCTTTGACTTGGTCAGCAGGGATGGTCTGTTCAAACTGCTCCACAAGATAGGCTGTCCTCCACGGTTACTCAAGATGATCCAGTCATTCCACGAAGACATGAGAGGAACCATCCAATATGACGGCGCATTATCGGATGCTTTCAGAATCGGGAGCGGCATCAAACAAGGATGCGTGCTTGCTCCGACATTGTTTGGGATTTTCTTCGCACTCCTCCTGAAGCATGCCTTTGGATCTTCAACAGAGGGTATCTTGCACACAAGATCTGATGGGAAACTGTTTAACCTTGCAAGACTGAAAGCTAAGTCTAAGGTGCGAGAAGTCCTCATCAGAGACATGCCGTTCGCAGACGATGCTGCTATAGTGTCTCACACAGAAGACCAGCTTCAAAAACTACTGGATCAGTTCTCCAAAGCGTGCAAGGACTTTGGGCTTACCATCAGCCTAAAGAAGACAAACGTACTCGGTCAGGATGTTGCTGAATCCCCATCAATCAGCATTGACAACTATATGTTAGAGGTCGTCCACGAGTTCGTTTACCTCGGGTCCACCATCACTGACACCCTGTCGTTGGACACTGAGCTAAATAGGAGGATCGGAAAAGCGGCCACAACTCTGTCCAGACTCAGCAAGAGTGTGTGGAATAACAACAAGCTGTACACTCACACCAAAATGCAAGTCTACAGAGCCTGCATCCTCAGCACCCTCCTTTATGGCAGCGAGACTTGGACCCTGTATGCCCGCCAGGAAAACAGGCTGAACGTCTTCCACTTGCGCTGCCTCAGGCGCATCCTTGGAATATCAAGGAAGGACAGAGTGACCAACACTGCCGTCCTCAAGCAAGCTGGAATCCCAACCATGCACACCTTCCTCATGCAGCGTCGACTCCGCTGGCTTGGCCACGTCCACAGGATGAATGATGGAAGGATTCCAAAAGACATCCTGTATGGTGAGCTAGCCTCTGGCAAAAGACCTCCCGGACGCCCCCAGCTGCGCTACAAAGATGTCTGCAAGAGAGACCTCAGAGACGTAGACATTGAGTTGGACAACTGGGAAGAACTAGCAGATGACCGCAGCAGATGGAGGCAGGGGTTACACAAGGGCCTTCAGAAGGGCGAGATGAAGATCAGACAGCTAGCAGAGGAGAAGCGAGCGCACAGAAAGCACAATAAGGGACTTGCCAGACACCCACTACATCTGCAAGAGATGCAGCAAGGACTGTCACTCTCGTGTGGGTCTTCATAGTCACAATAGATGCTGTAAATGAAGTCCTCAATTGAAACTTTAAAGGGCGCAATCCATAGTCTATGCAGACTGAAGGATGCCTACTTTGGTGGGTATTTCAAATCAGCTATATATTTGCCTACAGACTAAAGAAAGAGCACTAGCAAAAGTTACTACAAACTAAAATTTCATAGACTTTGTAGTGCTGTGTGTATGAAACATTAAATGTAAGTACAAACTTTATATTTCAACTGATTTTATAAAAAAAAATTTTTTTTGAGTATTCTGTGACAATTTTGTATTTTTATGCCTGATTTTGTAAGCAAGAGTTCTTAAATGGCGTGAAACTTGGGGATACGCAAGACAAATAGGTTTCCAGATAGATGGAGGAGCCACTGTTCTACTTTTCTGGGACACGAGAAATGAAAGCCAACTCTCATGCTGAAGTATATGGCAATACCTTCCAGCCAAAAAAAAAAAAATGTTTTTAAAAGAACCACTAATCCAAAAATGTTAGCCATATGACAACAGCAAATCACAATTTGTTTCTAGAAAGGAGAATCACATGTTACAGGTTTATCTGATTAGGAAAGGAAAATTATGTTAAAAGATTTATTAGTGCATGGCCATAGTTACCAGAATTATCAAAAGCCTTTCAAAATCAGCAAAACAATATGATCAAAACCTGACTACAGACACTGAATCACACGGAATACTAAACACATTACACAAGCCACAATTCAGGCACAGCATATCTAATAGCTGTCCCAGAGGTTTCTTAAAAGCACATTGCTTTGGATGCAAAGGGAAATTGGTCCACAGAAATGTCAACTTTTGGCTGTTTAATGCTTAGTCAATAATAAGACCATTATAATCTATAATTTACGCATGGATGAGACATCTGACCTAGCGTACACTACTGCCACTTAACTGGACTATTGTGTCAGTTCAGCAATTCTAGTTAGGTACTCAGTTCGATGTGAACTGAATTCCACTCAGGAAGGAGTGCTGGCATGTTTTTTGCCTATGATTTCAGGTTTAAAAGAAGTAATGGTCCCACATCACATTGCACTGTAATTTGCCAGTGACAGACATGGTGGCTACTCTGAAGAAGTCATTAGAAAAAGATCAGAACTTCTGTGTTGTGTTCAATCCATGTCAAGGAAATGGCTATCAAGACTAAGTATTGAAATATAATTTAATTTCTAAAACTGGAAGCAGCTCACACCAATATTTGTTGAAATTACTAGTCAAGTTTATTGAGCTCTACTGTCTTAAAATATCTCAGTGTTAAGACTCAGATAAAAGCAAGCCAGCTATGACTTAACTAACGTAACACAGAACCATGCTCACAGGGGCTACGTCTACACATGCCCCATACTTTGAAATGGCCATGCAAATGGCCATTTCGAAGTTTACTAATGAAGCACTGAAATGCATATTCAGCGCTTCATTAGCATGCAGGCAGCAGCAGCACTTCGAAATTGATGCAGCTTGCCACCGCGCATCTTGTCCAGATGGGGCTCCTGTAGCCAGACATGAACCCCACATTCGGCCTTTTCTTCTTCTCCTCCCCCCGCCCCGGGAGAGACAGAGAGAGAAATAAGCAGGGGAGACAGGTAGCCTTTGATGTCCTGGGAACGCAGGTGTGCTGTCTCGCCCAGCCTCTCTACTATATACAAAAACCAGACAGTGAATGGGCTAGCTAATGGCCGCCATTCTGGCTGATCTCGGTGACTGACACGCCTGATCACTTCCCCAGGCAGAACGGGGAACCCCCACCCATCACCTCCAAAAGGTGCCCAATTGTCCACAATTCACAGGTGCAAATTGAGCCTTGCATCTTCCCTGGGAAACCTGGGGTTCAAAAACATTCTTCCCGATTGGCCACTTGAGACCAGGAAGAAGCCTCCGTGACAAAAGGGGTATAAAGGGGTTTGGCAGCCCACCCCCCTTTGAGTTTCAAATCACCTACACCTGCTGGCCAGGTCTGGAATTAACTCCCGAGACTGGGGACGCCTGGTTCGTATCTACTTCTTCCCAAGGGATTGAGAGAAAGATTCTGGGTCACACCGGATCTAGGAGGCAGGGGTAAGAATTACACCTGTATTACACTTCTTTCCTATAGGAATTGAGGAAAGACTCTGGTTCCACCAGGTCTAAGAGGCAGGGGTGAAAATGACACCTGCAACTTGCCTTTCTTGTGTACACATTACTTGTATTAGTTTAAGCTAGCTAGTTTGTCTAAAACTTTTCTAAAGTTAAATTGTGTTTGTTTCCCCCTTTAAAAGCCACGAGTACTAACTTGTACTTTAATCATTTGTCTTAGTTAAATTGTTTCTATCTTTGTATAAATAAAAAGTAGCTGTTAAAGCCTCTCTAAGTGAAATTTTCCTCTTGCTGCTGTACCCGAACTAAAACACAAACCAAAGAACCCAGCCTGCCCTGGCTGCTTAGCGTGGCTGCTGGTGCGGCATCACCCCCTTTTGCCCCACTGGACCCTTAGCTGGCACCTGGGCTTCGGCTCACAGCTCCTTTTCGAAAGGACCCCGCCTACTTCAAAGTCCCCTTGAGCTCATGGGAATAAGGGGACTTCGAAATTGACGCAGCTCACCACTGCGCGTCTCGTCCAGATGGGGCTCCTTTTCGAAAGGACCCGCCTACTTCGAAGTGCAGCTGCCGCCCGCATGCTAATGAAGCGCTGAACATGCATTTCAGCACTTCATTAGTAAACTTTGAAATGGCCAATTGCGTGACCATTTCGAAGTTTGGGGCTCGTGTAGACACGGCCAGGGAGAAGCATACAGAAAAATAAGCACAAGTTGCACCTGCATGATATTTTTGTGGGGGAGGAGGGCAAACATGGGGTCCTGTTGGATCAGTTACTGCTTCCAGCTTCCAAGAAAATCTACAGTGATTGAACACAACACAGAAGTTCTGATCCTTTTCTAATGACTTCTTCAGAGCAGCCACCCGTGTCTGTCACTGACAAATTAGAGTGCAACGTGATGTGGGACCACTATGTCAAATTCAAGACTGAAGTAATTTGAGGCATTCATTAGAAAATAATGGAAAGGAGACTAGAGTCTGGTCAAAGTAAACACAAAGAGGCTACTCGAAGCTAGATTTAATTTGAGTTAAAAGCATTATCTTCCAAACAATATATATTCTAAATAAAATGTGTTAACGAAAGGCTGTCTTTGCACAGCCAATGTTCAGTATAATCAAGCAGTGAATTTTAATTCGCTAGTGATTCCTTCATCTACGAAGAGGGTCTGACTCCTAATACATTCTCTAATTGGCACAAATACAGGTAATATGCGCCCTTGTAGTACCTATGCAATCACTTAATGGCACTGGGCTGGGCCTATGTAGTAAATTAAGGGTGGAAACTTAACTATGCCTCCAGTAAGATATCACAGCTATTTTCTCCTCTCAAAGTGTTAACCTTTTCCATATTAGCCTATCCTCACCCCCTTCATGCCAGATTACTATGACAATCTTTTATGTACACGTTTAAGTAACATGAGGTGTCCAAGACTTTATTTTATTTTAAATTATTTTAAAAATTTTGAAAATTATTTTAAAAATATAATAAATCAGTATATTATATCAGACTGCACATCTCATATTCACATTCCCTATGCAATACTGTGGATAATATTTGCTTCATTAGCAGCCATGTTAGTGAATCTTGTAAATGGTCTTCTGAAAGATCAGAAGAGTCTGGATCTTGGTGATTACACTCCAAAAGAAGGGACTCCTTCATGGAGGACATCCTGCTTCTCTTTTATACCCAGGCCTGCAACTGAGCTCTACAGCACAGCATGGCACAGGAAGGTGGTTTTTCAAGAAGGAAGTTTCTGGGGCTACCTTTTCCTTAAAGGGCACACAGTGGTTTCACCTACCTATAAGAGGGAACACTATTATGGAAACAACATCTGAGCTTCCAGTGATTCTGGTTCAAGTGAATACATAGCATTCATCACTTGCATTAGCTCTTCTCACTCCTGGGTGCACCAAAGAAGTCCCAATGGTCTGAAAACCAACTACAAAAGTTGCTACTTCTATAAAAGCAGTCATAAAAGTTAGAAATCAACTGGAAGAGAATCCTAAACTGTAAATCCAGGTGGCAGACTCTTAAGTTATGGATCGTTGCCTTTAAAACTTACAAACCAATTGCCACATTTAGGAAATTCAGGGTACAACAGAAGATACTTTAATATGATTTGACATTGTGCTTATTTTACCTACATCAAGTAAAAACTCTGTTACCTGACATGTTGGGGAAATAGAAGATGCAGATTCATCAAACATTTCGGTTAGCCAAGAGTTTGGAGCATGGATCCGGACAGAGGGAGGTGGACGAAATGTGGGAGGAAGTATAGGCTGAGGTCTAGGACTGTGGCCTCTGGGGTGTAGCCAGAAATGACAGGTTGGGATAAAGACAGGGGATCTGGAGAAGGGTGCTGAGTACGGCAGAGGGTGAGGGCTTCAGCTGGGAATGCAGGCTCTGCAGTGGAGATGAAGATGTGGTGTTTGGGGTACATAAGTGGGCTTCAGCCTATGGCTAATGGGCTCAGAGCGTGGAAGAGGATGCTGGCTCAGGCAGGAAGTTTGGGTTCAGGAAAGGACTCAGGGCCGGGAGCTGAGGCATGGGAGGGGCTCTGATGACACCTCACTTTGGGCAACTCTCCCTTAAGTGGCAACATGTCCCCACTGATCCTAGGCAGACATGTGGCTAGACAGTTCTGCGCACAGCCTCTGCCCAAAAGTGCTATCCCAACAGCTCCTCTCGGCCATGGTCCCCAGTCAAAGGGAGCAGAAGAGCCAGCGCACATGACAGGGGCAGCAAACCAAGTCCCCATGGCCGTTTCTCTGCCTAGGAGCAGCAGGAACATGTCACCAATTCTAGGGAGTACACAAAGCCAGAAAGGAAGCCTCCCAGTCCCCAGCCTCCCGACTAAGAACTGGACTTTCAATGAAGATCAGAAATGCCGGTTTATAGAGCTTTCCAGCTGGTACAGGGGCAAACACCACCAATTTTACTGTACTGATTTATATTTAGACTTGTGGCAGTAACTTTGCACCCACTGTGTTTACTTCAGATGCTTGTACTTAACATGTATCAATCAATTCTGGCTCCACTGAAGTTAACAGGAGTTTTGCAGTTGAGTTCTGCAGATCCAGAATGTCAATGAAGGTTTATAAATATTTTAAAATATATTAAATACATGCATTTTTATTCAACTGACAGGTCTTCAACAGCCTCCACTTGCAACAATAAGCACTGCCACCTGGCACACACAGACTACTGTAAGAAATGTTATGCGCTCTGAAGGGATTAAAGTGATCGGACCACCACATGCTTAAGGAAGGATTAAAGACTGGCTTCCAGAAGACATCATACTACCTAGCTCCCACCAGCTCAGCTATCAGAATACTGAGACTCTGAAAAGGAGCATGCTACTTGCAACATGACACTGAAGATTTTTAAACTAGCTTTATCCACTGCTGGTCAAGTAAAATACTAAACTGGAGATGAAGGTTAATATCAGAAAGTAAAAATTAAATGAGTTCTAAAATATCTTAACAGAAAAACCATCACAAGCCAAGGCAGAATCCTTTTTCCAAATTTTAAGGTTTCCAAATGCAGATAAAACTTCACTAAAAACAAACAGGCCTATTATGCAATTCTCACTTTTGCTAATTAGCAAGTTAAAACTTAGCTATGTTAGTACCATAAATAGTTAAATATATTAAACTCGCATCTTTGGGAATATACGTTTGCTTTACAGCACATATTTTGGGAAAGCAACGTGACCATAGCAATACAAACCTTCACAGCACTCCACCATTAAGTCTTTGATAACAACAAAGGAGGGCACTGTTTCAGCAGAGATTAGCTATATCAAGTTATTCAACTGTAATATTTCAGTTGTAAGAAAAAGCTTGAGTTATATTAGCAATATTTCTTCTGCATTGATTTCATATTTCCCAGTGAAGTCCACTGAAAAAAGGGACTAAGGCTACTTTACTATCAAGAATTAGTCTGTTGCACACAGATTTATATATTTTCTCTCATTTCCAGTAGGAGACACTGTTCCACAAAATTAATAGTTACAAGATTTGATTTGAGTATTTTCCTTTGGTTCTAACAATACATTCATCTCTCAACATACTTACATAGTTCAATGCTAACGTGAGTTTCATATCAAAAAAAATGTATCAATTTCTTCGTAATTAAAGTATTTTGAAAAGAAAATTAGTGGAATTTAAATGGAATGCTTTACGAAACAGAATAGCAAGTTTTTCAGTTTCCTCAAATACCATTATGTGCATGAACTACATAAGTTCAGAGGTGAGACTTTTCATTAACCAGAATTTTGTGCAGGTGTTTCAAGGTCGTAGAAAAATAAGCTTTAAAGTATTAAATAATGAAGTTATTGGTTGAAAGTTCTTAAACAAGGTTAGCTCAGAAAAAGACTTGGTGATGAAAGTGAAAAGAAACAGACTCTGGACTAAATTAATTTAACCTAACTTGAGAAGTCAGATAAAAGGAGAGTGATAATCTGAAATCTCTAGTTATCATATTGTGGATTCCCATTAAGAAATATACTAGACTGTATTAATGTATTAAAATGACAAGCTACACTAGTAAATCTAAAAACAAATGAAAACCAAAGTCTAACAAAATAAAAACATTTATATTTAAACCATAAAAAGGACTTCTAAATGACATAAAATTAGTAGGAAAAATTTTAAAAGAAAAATTAAAGATAAGATGTAAGTCAGTCAAAAAAAAATCTAATGTTAAAAAATTAGACAAAAAGTAAAGAGGTGGGCCTAACTTAAAAGCAGATATTGGTATCAACCAAACTTACGTCCTGTTCACGTGATGTCTGATTAATGAATGTATGCTTTCTGAAATTCATCTCTTTAACGTCTATCTTCCTAACAACGTCATATACTTTTCTGACCTTGAACACCTGACTTCTCGGAGTTTTATTTCCATTGTAGCCCATGTCATTTCCATTGTTGGGAGAAGATGGGCCAATGCGAAAGACGTGACAAAATATTCTCACGATCCTTAAGAGACTCTTCATTTGCGCTTCATAGTTACTTGACAAGCTGGGGGAAAAAAAGATGTTTTAAATATTTGTTCTGTAAATCAAATGATTCAGTATATAAAGGAGTAAACAGAGCTCAATATTTGGGTATTTAAAGCTCTCCAACACACATGGACTAACAAGTGATGGACGTCCTCCCCTGCCCAAGAGGTCAAAGAACATCTGCTGTATTTTTTAGTGATTTCTAACCTTATTTAAATTTCAGCTATTTTGCACTAGCTTAAAAATTGCAAATACAAACTCTTAGGTATGTTGGTTTTGTGTATACCTATGCCACTTCTGAATCATGGGTAAAAGATGCTAACTAATCATAAAACTAAGATGACTTCGAAGAAAGATGTTCTCAATGTGAAACTATCTTTCAGCCTCTTGCTAGAACAGTGCCAGCTAAAGAGGTACTCTGCTAAAGTCCCTTAAGTATTGTGCTGAAGGCATTAAATTAGATCCATCTGCCTTTATCAGCAAATAGACAAGGATAATAGAAATCATACTGCTTCCACTAAAAACACCTCAAGCGATGCACAGCATATTAATTAGTACCTTGCCTCATGTAATACTGTAATAATATAAAGCGCACAGATTCAGTCACGCTCAGATTGCTTTCTGTTAACAAGCTATAGAACCACGGTTCAAAAATTTTTCAAGTGTGCTAAAAAGGATGCTTGTCATCTATAAAAAAAATCTGAAGACACCATAGCACAGTATTAACAGCTTATAGAAATTTGACTTACTATCTAACCAATATTAAAATGTAAGCATTATAAGTCAGAGTTGGCATTCAAATACAATAAATGAGTGATTCTCAGCCAAAGTCCTAGAGTCCTCTGGGGAGCCATGAGCAGGTTTCCAGGGGCAGAAAGCCAAAGCCCCACTACATGGAACTAAAGCCCAGGGACCCAAGCCATTCCCCTGTCTCCCCCAAATGGAGGATGAAACCAAAGCCTGAGCAACTTAGCTTTATACAACCTCCAGGTAACTGCCAAACCTGAACACTGGCCCTGGCTTATACACACAGACACACACAAAGGTGGGCTGTGGACTACATTTGGTTTGATGGGAGGGTGAGTGCCTCAGGAGGAAAGGTTGAGAACTCATACAATAAATTATTCCCTCTGGTTTTTGAGAGGTGCATGGTGACAGGGCTATAAGCAGCCATATACCTTCTCATCTACAATCTTAAAAGGTGTTATAGTACTCCAACTAGGTTACTGAATCAGCAAATATTAGTGTTATCACATAGGTTGCTCCATAGCATATGAACAATTGATATTAAAATGCCATGTGAGCAAGTTCTCAATATTTCTTAAAACAGTTTGCCAATCTAACATGAAATATAGCAAACATTTTTAAACAATGGTAACTTAAGCCACCCAGACCACATGTAAAATTGGTTCAAGGAACATAAGGTCCGAAAGTATATGAAGCACTGTAGTAGACAGAAGTTATGTCTAGACTGCATGTCTAGCTCGAAATAAGTTATTCAATTTGTGCAAACAGCACCAAAGTTCGAAATAAGCACTTAATTCAAGGTTTCTGCTACACCTCTCAAGACAAGGGATGAGGAAATGGAATACCCCGCTCAAAATAACCACTGTCCAAACATAGCACAGGGAAAGCTTCATTTTTTAAAGACTGATGTTTTCAAATAAAAGGTACTAAAATATTTTAGGAGAATTTCACTTAACACCTTTTTAGGAAAAGTGGTACAGTTCACATGCCTGCTGTTATTCAAACTTGGCTGAGGGAGTTTTTTGATATACTAGGATTAGCATGACTACATTTTCCCCCGCTAAATTAAAAACAAATTTACAGGTTCAAAATTGGGGATACCTAAGGCTGAAGACATAACTGCACATGTAGTATTTGGGCAATTTCTATCTAGCCACCATTCTGAGCACATTTTAAATTATCTAAGACAAACTTCATCCATCCTTGTGGATGAGCCCCATAGCCTAGTGCAGAGGCCTCAAACTCATGGCCTGCAGAACATCTATGGCCTGAGCAGTTCCATAATCTGATCTGCAAACGGCTGCTGGCACGAGTCCCAGCATCCTCTGTACCCAAGCCCAGCCCCTTCTGCACCCGATTCCCCCACTTCCTGCCCCTGCTCTGTAGTCTCCCCCCATTGCACCCCTTTCTCCATACCTCCTCCCCTAAGGAGCACAACGTTGAGGATTTTAAGGGGTCCTAGCGCAGGAGAGTTTGGGCCCTCCCATACTCATTACAGCTGCAGAAGCCACAAGAAAGCAGAATGCAGCAACCTATGCTCCGCCACCATCTCACAAGGTCAGGCTCTGTCTCATAACACGCTACATGCTGCATACAAGCAATGAAAGACAGCGCACAAAAGAAAGGATGGCGTAAGACGAGGAAAGGGTCAGCAAAGAGATTGACAATGGCAGAGGCTGCTTCTTATAGCAAATTCAAAGAAGACACCTTCTACTAGGTGTCAGCAGACACATCCAGGGACTCGAGCCTGCCAACACATTTAAGTAGGTTTACAAAGACAAATATCTTCTTTGAATGGTGTTCTGTAACACACAAGGAGCCAGTGTAATTATCAGTCACCAAAGTGAGTACACTAGCATGCAACAAGACTAACATTAATGTGCAGAAAATCAATCTTAAGAATAGGGACATAAAATAGCAGTGTTAAAGAAATGAATGAAGATAGCAACAGACATGAAGTTGGGGGCAGTGGCATAAAAGGCCATACAGGACTCAGACTTAAGAAAAACGCTGGTGTTAGAAAATAGAAGCAAAATGAGGCAGATAAGGGTATCCTCTCATACAACGTACTCCTGCCTTACAGACACTTGTATTAGGGTGACAATTAACTGAAGGAACATGAAGCAACACGTTTTAGGTAAACTACATAAAAATGGCAGATGAAGTAACCATTAAGGATTCTAAAGACATGCAGTTATCCACATAGGGACACAAGGTTAGATTAAAAATGTGTGCATGAGATGACTAGGAAACAGACAGCAGGAAAGGGCCAGGAGCTGGTATAGAGCTTTCACAGTTTAGCTGACAGCTTAAGAGTTTGCAGAATCTGTTCTAAAGTTAAATGTAGGTGATTTTGATGCAGCAAATGCAATTCACTAGCCCATGACGAATGTATGCTAAAGATGGACTTAGTGAAAAGCTCAAAGAATGAATATAAGCCAAGAGTAAAAACAAAAAAGGTGGCAGGAAACTCCACTAGATCCTAGTTTAGCACCAAAGACCACCCCACCATCACCTCCAATATTATAAAACTTACCTGATAGCCACCAAAAAAAAAAAAAAATCCCTGTACTGTTTCTTTAAAAGAGCCTTTCAAAAAAGATTCTTTTAAAATGCAAATTGAAAGCCCAATTGGCTTGATCTTTCTTCAAATGTTTCTATCAAGTATGATTAATTGATTTGTCTGCATGCCAGTTTGACCACAAATCAGGTGGAGAGAGAAGTAATTCACTTCAGGCAGTAACAATGGTTCTGTGAGGTGTGCCCCCCCATGCGTGCTCCCCAGTAGGAATTGGGCTCTCCCAGCACCATAGCACGGAGACTTTTCATCAGCAGTATTAAGTGCGGCTGCACATGCACTAACACAGCACATGCCGTTCATGCCACTAGAGATAGCATGCACAGCCTCACTCTCTTCTCAGTTACTTCACTGATACTCTAACCATCTCTGCTGCGCTGCGCAGAAGGGAGGCAGGCGGGATGGGGAGCACCCACCGGGACACACATCTTGAAGAACCATCTTTAATGCACAAAGTGAGTAACTTCTCTTTCTCCAAGTGCTGTCCCCATGGGTGCTCCACAGTAGGTAACTGTGGAGCAGTATCCCCCTTAGTTGGATGGTGGGTTTTGATTCAGTACGTCTACATGGACAGTACTGCCTGACCTACCGCCACATCTTTGTCTGCATGGGACTATAATAGAGTGCGCCATGAACATGTGGTTTGAGGACCATGTGGCTGCACGACAAATGTACTGTAAGGGCACTCCCTTTAGAATGGCTGTGGGTGTTGCTACAGATTTCATGGAATGTGCCATCGGAAACACCAGCAATGGCTTGTTTCGGACCAAATAGCAGTGCACTATGCATATAGATATGAGTCTCGATATAGGCTGGGCTTACAGAGGCACTCCCTTTGATCTTTCTGCAATGGATGATTTTCTGAACAATCACATCCTGTTTATTTAGAAGGATATGGCCTAACATCCAAGCTGTGTCTGAACATGCACTCTTCTTTCGAAGGAGGTATGTTAATCTGCACCTTATCTGCATATCTGGAATCTCATTTGCATATTCTCCTTTCAAAAGGGCTTCTTCTGAAAAGAAAAAAGCAGCACAGATGCAGCTCTTTTGAAAATAAACCCCATCTTCAAAAGAACTCTTCTTCCTATTTTGTTTGGGTTACACTCAGGGACAACGTTGTGAAGAAAGCCCTTCTGCAGTCAAAATATTTATTGACTCTAGAAGGTGGTGATAGAAGGGCTTCTGGAAATTGACCAGACCTTCTGGATGAGCAGTCCCTGTGATATGCACAGCAGTAACAACGAGGTGAATAAATAGTGCCTTGGGGACTTGTAGTAATGGCGACAGCCACAAATAGTATTCCTGTGGTGGGGTGGACTGGGGAATGCAACATAATGCCCCTGTGGTGATTTGCTTAATGACCCAGGGTCATATTTATTTGTTTTAGCCCTGGCTTTGCATGGTCCTGTGGGTGAAAGCCACTGCAGCAGCATTTTTTCCAATTTGCTCTCACGGTGCCAGGAAAGCATACGGCACCAGTAATTGTTGTAATTCTACAGGTGCCGGTTGCGCAGTTGGGCCAGCAGCCTCCCTGTGGTCTGCTGGTGTTGGTAATGGCCATGCCGTCGCTTCAGGTACTGCCAGTGTCATGGGCACAGAAACCAGTTTTACTGAAGTGCAGCTTTTAGGTTTTGAGCCAGCAGTGGACTTGAGCTTGTGTGTGCCTGAAGTGCCTGGTTTGTCCCCAGTGCTCACTCTTGACGGGGAGTTTAGAGGGAAAGTCTTAGAATGGGAGCATCCTGGATACAAGGGACACTGCCCAGGGTTGAAACTGACTCAGGCAGCAGCTGAAGCACTTTTTCCAAACAGGAGCATTTTTAGTCTTGCCTCCCAATCTTCCGTGGCTCTTGCCAATAAGCCCTTACAGCTCAGACATGAGACATATGTGCTTCTCTAAGACACCAAATACATTTGGAATGCCCATCAGAAGTGGGCATAGGGTCCTGGCACTTTGAACATTTTTTGAACCCCAGTGTCAGGGACATAGTTGTATTCTTTATCACTTAAATCTGTTTTACTGTTGTTCTTCACATTTAATTTAAAAAAAAGTACTAAACAGTCACATCCATGAACTAGGCATGAGGGAAGTGAAACTGTTGAGAGGGAAGGTCCATCCTTTCTGGTCTTCTCTCTCTTATGCGCACAGACACATGCACGCACACAATTTTTTTTTAAAATAACTCAAAATGAATGCGTTCTACAGATAGCTATTTGCTCTTATACATAGTTCCAACTATAGCCTATTTCCTAACTCTAGGTCTGAGGAGAGAGGAGAATGCTGGGCTCCGCATGCAGCTGGAGGGTAGTGATGAAGGAACTGAGGAGAGAGCAGGGCTGTGTGCACTATCCCAGTGCCTGTCATTTGCACCACTATGGATAGCATATGTGCAGCCTCACTCAATACTGCTCAGGAAAAGCCTCTGTGCTGCGTTGCAGGGCAAGCCCGCCACCTACCATGGAGCACCCACATGGACAGCACTCGAATAAATAATCTGTTCTTGAAAACAAGTAGAACTAAATATTGTTAAATATATTTTTCATTATTGACTAACTTGTATATTTGGACACTTACCTAAGTAGTTTGTGACCATTTGTTGTAGCAACTTCGGCAAGGCTTGTTAGGATCTTAAGGTACTGACTTTCACTCTGCTGGGACAAATGTTCTAGAACTTGCCGCAACTGGATGTGGTAAAATAGACAGTAACATCGCATTTTAAGTGTTCTTTATTGACTAATCTAAAACATGACAGTTACATTTAGGCACACACATATTACTGTTTCTGTGGGGTTCCTGACGAATGTTTCACAATTAGCAACTAAAACTCAATAAGAACTGTGAAACTAAAAGGCTATACCTATACTAGACAGTTTTTGTCAACAAGCCCACGGAGCATCCACATTCTCAAGGCGTTCTGCCAACAGTAAATTGACAGAGTGATGCACTTCTGCCAACAGCATTCTACCACTCCCCCATGAGGCAGAATGCCTCTGTTGACAGATCCCGTCTACCCTTTGTCGATAGACAGGGCTTCCAGAACACCAGGCAGCCCTGTCTGCTGTGCTTCCAGCTCGCCATTCAGGCCACACACAGTTAGAGTGGATTGCTCTTTCAATCTACTTGACAGACTGGCCGCAATCTGTCGACAGAAGTTTTGTTGGAAGCTATCTTCTGACAGAAACTTCTGTCGATAGATCACTCTAGTGTGGACGTAGCCAAAATCTATTCAATGAGAAATTAGTTTTTGTACAATATGACCTGCAAATATAGCATGAACAAATGCTCTCAAAGTACTAATAAAATTCATCAATCAGCAAAGTACCATTTTTGTACAAAAATCAATCAAGTAAATTTTAGAACGTGAACATGTAAGAGGCACATTCAAGCCTAGCATAAGCTTCACCACTCTGCTAATATGATTAAGTCTTCTTGATTTGTTTCTTTGCTGTCCCTATACTGCTATACTGATAGCTTGGCTGATCCCAAATCTTGAATCTCAACCTACATTTCGCTACCTCTAGTCTAATTCAAAAAGTGATGAGCTCCACTGGATAAAGTCCAAATTGTGCTAACCCCCAATTCTTTCAGTCTCCTCTCTCCTCTTCCCCATTAAAGAACTTTAACAGGAGCTTAGACATTTCCCCAGACACAAACATCCTGTAATTCTTCCATCTGTGCTCTTCGCTACATCCTTTTATGCCTGCTGTTATCCCTTATTATTTCTCCTTTTTTGTCCTCTTCGGTCATACTCCTAGATCACCCTCTCCCTACCAAAAAAAAGCTTTTCCTCAAACCAACTTCTAGCCACCATTTCTGAAATCCTAGATGCTACTTTTTAATCACATTAATTTCTCCTCCAGCTAAGTTTTTGGCTCTCTTCAGTCCAATACAACTTCCCACCGTTATCATCCAAATCAATGTTAATGCTAAATGAACAAGCTATTTTGCTTTCAGTTTTCTTGACCTCACACTATTCCCAATACAGCACAATCTCCAAATATGAAGTGGATCTGATCCATAAAAGCTCATCACCTTATTATTTTGTTAGTCTTTAAAGTGCTACATGACTAATTATTTATTTTAGGATACAGACTAACACAGCTACCTCTCCATTACTATTGGCCTGCCCCCTTTTTACCTGATCACTTGTTGCTCCCTGAGCTTTGTTTTCCTGTCTTCCACAATATTCTTGGTTCACTTTATGTGCTGAAATCTTATAGCAACTCATCTTTCTCTTCACCATTGCCATTTCTTTAGAAACCTTACCTAGGAGGGCTACCCCACTGTGTGGAGGCCAGGCCTGCAGCTGTGAAACCCCAGGGCTGGGGGAGCCCTGCAGCAGGTAGCTCGCTGGGCACTGAGCCCTGCCAGCTATCAGGCAATCGCAAGGACCCCTGATGCAGGAAAGCTGGCCTGACCTCCCCACCCGACCCTTCTCTCCACACAGCCGGCCTGACCTCCCCTCTTCCAGCAAATTCCCTTGTTCAGGACCACTCAGGTCCCAACAGTGCTGGAAGAGGGAGATACAACCTATTGTAAAGGCTACTCTTACAGACTACGGTACTGTCTCTCTCACACGCACGATCTCCTCCCAACACACTTTGACATTGCATACCAAAATGCACATATATTCTTGGCAATTTTATTTTTATAAAGCTCTTTAAGGATTCCAGTGCAGTTATTTTAGGTGTTTGGTCTGTGCGTATCAATTTTATTTCTCTCCTACTTAACATTATGAGTAGTGAATTCTAGAATGCCTGCCTGGAGTAACTGTCATTATCACTTTTACCACCATATTGTGCTTTGTAATTCATTTAAGTGGTACAACCAAAAAATAGTATCCTTCTAGAATGTAAATTTAGTTTGCATTCATTTTTAGCAATACCAGTTTAAAAATAAATTACCTAAACATTTAACATTAGATAGTGTCCAAATCAAGGTCACTTATTTTCAAAATTGTATTTTAAATCTATAAAATAATAAAATTTATATGAAAGTTCCAAGTAGCATATTAACATTAATGATGGAGTCAAATGTTAGTGTCACATACATGATTGTGATTAGCAAACAAATTTCAAAATCAGTAGGAAAATAAATTCCTATTCTTAACAAAAAGAAAAAATGTAACATCAAAATATGAAATTCTGTTAAGAGAGAGTGCACACACGCATATGTAGAATTTGCCACGTTTAGTGGCTTCTGCGCCAGAACTGCTGGAAGTCTCTATTCATCATTGAGGTGCTACATGTAAACAAAAAAATTCAGATTTAAACACACTTTGTAATGTGACAACGTCAGTGCAATGTCACAATTTGGGTAATTTAGTTTTAGATGTTTACATTACAGGGAAGGTAAAGAAGTAAACAGAGAAGAACATCGTTTTAGGTAACTTGTGGGGACACACACTTGCAGACACAGCATATAAAAATATATTACCATATTTTCCCGTAGATCTTCATTTTGGGTCATCTGAATAATTGTCTGGAAGAGTCTAGGATGATGCTGTATTAGAATTTCACAAGTCTCTCCATAGCCACCCTGTAAGACAGGATTTTTAAAGCAAACAAATATTATAAAACAATTTTAAAAACAAAGCACAATATACTTAAACTTATAGTCAGGCAGTCTATCCTCACGAATCAATATTAAAGAGCAAAAGCAAAAAAGACTCAGGTCATAATTTTGAACTGAAGACTTTCAAGTTAAATAAAAAAAGTCAGCTTTAAGTGTTGAGCGGACTTTTTGTTAATATAGATAAATCAATGCTCATGTATTAAGCGACTACTTTGAGAAGAGAAAGTGAGAAAATGTCCTCTCCAAGAAACTACCATAATTTTATATTCCAGCAGCCATTTCAACTGATAATTTAAGAATACAAAACAAAATTTATACACAAAGCATAGGAGAATTTGCTCCTGTATTGACATTTGTTGGTCATTAGTATTATCGCTGGTTGCTCTCCAAAAACTCATCTCCCAAAACAGAGCGTTAAGATGCCTTAGCTAAAGATGCCTAAATCACAAGCTTATGGTAAACAATTTTTTGATCCAACTGATGCTGGCAAAAGAACAGTCCAATAAATGACATAAAACAAGTTAAAATATACAGGACAAGAAAAATCAAAGCATCATGACTACATAGGTACCCGAGATGTCAGGTTTGGAAACGAACTTCCCAAAAGTTTAAGTTCTGAGTTGTATCACATCTCTTATTCTGTTTCAGGAAATCCACAATAGATGACTTTTTGATTTCCCTACCAATCAAAAGCACTTATGCTTCACTTAAATTTAAAAAAATTAGATTAACAACACTGGTCTTTATAACCCTCATTTTCCTTAACTGCTTCACATCAACACATAATCCTCAAGGTCCCGCATCACAAATAATTAAAAACAAACACACACAGCTCACCAGCCAGGATTCTTAAAAAAAGGCAGTAAATAGTACTTTAGAAATCAGACAAAACAGTGCCCCCAAAACTGAGCAGTTGCACAACAACACAGCCCAAGTTGCTGTCAGCCCACAGAGGACTGTACTTCAGCTATCCGGTAATGTCCAATATGCTGCTGTGATGAAGAAAATGTACAAAATAAGAGGCGACACATATTAGAGGAATCCCCAGTTTGCTTTCTTTTCATGACTCACTCAGCCGAGAATACACAATCCCAGTAGTTTAGCTGGCTATTGGAAGGGTCTAAAAAGAAGTTTCAGTCCTGCAATCTGGTTTCTTACATGGGAGTGAGGAGCTTGAGAACAGAAGAGGAGAGAGAAGAATGATAAATGGAGGGTTTACTGTATAACGGACTAATGGGGGGGGGGAGAATGTTCGTTACTCCCGAAAGTCCATTAAATGCGAGGGTTTACTGCTCACATCCCCCAGCCCCAATCCTCCCCACCACAAAAAAACCCCAAAAATAAAGTAAAACAACAAAAACACAAAAAAATACCCTACCACTCACCAAAGCCACCACTGGAGGAGCCCCTGGACCCTGCCCTGGCTGAGATCCTGCTGTATACCTGAGACTCTGCCACTACACATGGCTGGAAGCACCCACTGCAAATGGCTAATGGCACCTTGTTGCACACAGCTGCAGCTACCTCACTGCGCATGGAGGCGCCCACCACGTGCCACCAGAGGGGCCACGTTGTGGCCTGCAGGAGCTGCTGCCAGAGCCGCCATGCGCTCCTCCCACCAGGGTGCAGTCTATGGCAGCGATAAGTCTCCCCCTTTTTTTTGGTGGTGGGTGGAAGATTTAAGATTTTACAAACCCCAGTGGACTCTGGGAACAACGGACATCCTTTCCTGTTGTTCCCAAAGTCTGCTAAATCAGGGTCCATAAAAATTGAAGGTTTACTGTATTCAGAATAAAATGCACCGGAGCAGCAGCAACCACTCCCCTTTCAAAAATTAAGGGTTTGAGCTGCCAAAGCAGAACTATTAATACTGAGCAAGAGAAACCAGTAGCAGTAATGAAATCCAAGGCATCCTTCAGTCTGCGTAGACTATGGATCGCGCCCTTCCTAACTCCATTTAAAATCGTCAAGTAAGGAAATAGAGTTTTGACAACCACATAGGAAATGCACTTGCTAAGGATGTCCTAGCGTGATATTTAAAAGCATATAAAATGTAAGAGTTCTAAAAAGAATTGGAAAGGTTCACAGGCAATAGGTCCAGTAATGGCTATTAGTTAAGATGGTCAGGGATGTACCCCTGCATATCCCTAGGCCTCAGACAGACAGCTAGTGGGACTGGATGACAAGGAGAACACCTGTTTTTTGCATTCCCTCTGAAGTATCTGGCATTGCCCAGTGTACAAGATAGAATACCAAACCAGATGGACCATAGGCATTCTTTAAAAAGCATCTTAAAGCCTCTAGACAGTTTATACAGTGCTGTCCTAGAGACAGCAACATCCTCCATACTCTTTCCTACCTCTGGGATATTAGTGTATGATTTACTCACTTAAGTTACACTATGTAAATTCCACCTACTGTGGTGGAAACAAATCAGCTATTGTTTAATTTTCCTAATCAATGTCAAAACTTTCCGCTTACAGATAATCTTACATATGTTTAATGGTATAACATAAGCTCTCCCAATCTGATCTTATGTTTCATCAACTGTCAGTAGTCAGTCAGTAGGCATCCTTCAGTCTGCATAGACTATGGATCGCACCCTTTAAAGTTTCAATTGAGGACTTCATTTACCGCATCTATTCTGACTATGAAGACCCACACAAGAGTGACAGTCCTTGCTGCATCTCTTGCAGACGTGGTGGGTGTCTGGCAAGTCCTTATTCTGTTTTCTGTGCGCTCGCTTCTCCTCTGCTAGCTGTCTGATCCTCATCTCGCCCTTCTGAAGGCCCTTGTGTAACCCCTGCCTCCATCTGCTGCGGTTGTCTGCTAGTTCTTCCCAGTTGTCCAGCTCGATGTCTACCTCTCTGAGGTCTCTTGCAGACATCTTTGTAGCGCAGCTGGGGGTGTCCGGGAGGTCTTTTGCCAGAGGCTACCTCACCATACAGGATGTCTTTTGGAATCCTTCCACCACTCATCCTGTGGACATGGCCAAGCCAGCGGAGTCGCCGCTGCCTGAGGAGGGTGTGCATGGTTGGGATTCCAGCTTGCTCGAGGACGGCGGTGTTGGTCACTCTGTCCTTCCATGATATTCCAAGGATGCGCCTCAGGCAGCGCAAGAGGAAGACGTTCAGCCTCTTTTCCTGGCGGGCATACAGGGTCCAAGTCTCGCTGCCATAAAGGAGGGTGCTGAGGATGCAGGCTCTATAGACTTGCATTTTGGTGTGAGTGTACAGCTTGTTGTTATTCCACACTCTCTTGCTGAGTCTGGACAGAGTTGTGGCTGCTTTTCTGATCCTCCTATTTAGCTCAGTGTCCAACGACAGGGTGTCAGTGATGGTGGACCCGAGGTAAACGAACTCGTGGACGACCTCTAACATATAGTTGTCAATGCTGATTGATGGGGATTCAGCAACATCCTGACCGAGTACGTTTGTCTTCTTTAGGCTGATGGTAAGCCCGAAGTCCTTGCACGCTTTGGAGGACTGATCCAGTAGTTTTTGAAGCTGGTCTTCTGTGAGAGACACTACAGCAGCGTTGTCTGCGAACAGCATGTCTCTGATGAGGACTTCCCGCACCTTAGACTTAGCTTTCAGCCGTGCAAGATTAAAGAGTTTCCCATCAGATCTTGTGTGCAGCAAGATGCCCTCTGTTGAAGATCCAAAGGCATGCTTCAGGAGGAGTGCGAAGAAGATCCCAAGCAATGTCGGAGCAAGCACGCATCCTTGTTTGACGCCACTCCCGATTCCGAAAGCATCCGATAACGCGCCGTCATATTGGATGGTTCCTCTCATGTCTTCGTGGAACGACTGGATCATCTTGAGTAACCGTGGAGGACAGCCTATCTTGTGGAGCAGTTTGAACAGACCATCCCTGCTGACCAAGTCAAAGGCCTTGGTCAGGTCGATGAAGGCTATGTAGAGTGGCTTCCTCTGCTCCCTGCACTTCTCCTGCAGCTGCCTTAGAGAGAAGACCATGTCAACGGTAGACCTCTCTGCGTGGAATCCGCACTGCGATTCGGGGTACACCCTCTCAGCAATCTTCTGGAGTCTGCCAAGGATGACGCGAGCGAACAGTTTACCAGTGACGTTTAGGAGGAAGATTCCACAGTAGTTGTTGCAGTCGCTTCTGTCTCCTTTGTTCTTATACAACGTTACAATGTTAGCATCTGGCATATCCTGTGGAACCTCACCCTCTTTCCAGCACAGGCACAGTAGCTCATGTAGGGTTACAACACGGCCTTGTCAGTGTTTGGAAGAAGAGCTAGAAACACGAACAACTGGTTCAAAGCTAACTCTGATGAGATGATTCCAGTCATTGAAAAGAAGCACGCTGCACTCCTGGAGTACAAACGCTCACCGAGCCAGAGTACCCAGCAAGCACTTAGAGAGGCCAGAAGAACAGTACAGCAGACAGCCAGGCGCTGTGCCAACAACCACTGGCTCCAGCTATGCAGCAGCATCCAGACCTGTGCCGACTTTGGTAATCTCAGAGGAATGTACGAGGGTATGAGGAAGGCATTAGGACCCACCCAGAACAAGATGGCACCTCTGAAATCCAAATCTGGTGAAGTCATTGCTGACAAAGCCAAACAGATGGAGCGCTGGGTTGAGCACTACTCCGAGCTGTACTCACGCGAGAATGTTGTGGTTGATGCAGCCCTCGATGCCGTTGAGCTCCTACCAGTAATGGACGAACTGGATCAAGAACTGACTGTGGATGAACTGAAGAGAGCCATCGACAGCATTGCAGCAGGAAAGGCCCCTGGTCAGGATGGTATACCACCAGAGATAATCAAATGTGACGCGACACACTCCTGGGACCCCTACATGAGCTTCATCAACTAAAAGACACATTACAGGTTAAACCTTTAAAGGATTCCAGAAGCATGATTAACAGAATTGCTGCCTAATACTTGTAGCTATTTGTCAACTGTAGATGATGAGATATAAATCTGCACAGTCTCCAGAAGATAGAGGCAACAAGAGACCTTGCCTAGCTTTGAAGATGACTCAGAAATAGTATATCTAACCTTCTGAATCTTGAACCTTTGTCTTGTCAAACAAAATAGACTGGTCACTGGAGTTACTGGATACTCACTACTGTACATACAACCTTACAGGGCTACTGACAAAACTTGCATGGCAGCTGGAAATAAAATCTAAACATAAAAAAACAAAGTCATAACATCCTCATTCTTTTTAAAATAGAGAGACATGGATGTAAAGATCGCAATACCTTTGAAAAACAGAACTCAGTAGCAAAATCTACTGAGTAGCAAAATATTTGAAGTAATAAGTCAGCAAAATATTTGAAGTAATAAGTTACTCTTACGCAGGCCTTTGGCTCTTAGCTGTTTCAGCAGTTCACACATGAACACCTGAGAGAAACATGTTATTTCAAGATGATGTAATTAATGGTCTGAATAAATGTGGCCTTTAAGAAGAAAGTAACTGAATACCTGCCAGTTTACTTCTTTTAGACCCTGATCTTGTGAACAGCTAGAAGCATCAGTCTTCTGTATGCCTACCTAGTAAGGTAAAGCTCAGTTGATCTAGATTGTATGTTCTTGCTACAATCTAATTTTTGGAAGAATAAAATGGTTAGGTGAATTAATACACAAAAACAGCATGTGTGCTATTTTGAACTCATCCAAGCAATCAAACCAGAAGACCAAGGTGGAGCTGCTTCCCAGAAATTCCTCAAAAGAGATTTCTGACATCTAGAAACAAAGCGCTTTGCATGGTAAATAGTCTCAGAGGGGTAGGTGTGTTAGTCTGTAGCTTCACAAAACAAAGCAAGCAGTCTGGAAGCAGTCTTGTACAAGTGCTACAAGACTGTCTGCTTTATCTAGATACAAAGCAAAAGTTCTCTAAACACAAGAAACAAAAAGGAGAAAAAAATCATTCTAATCAACTGTATGCAAAAGTTATTAATGTAAAGCAAATTTGTACCTGTACACAGAGGTCCAGTGGTGAAACTCCATTTTTGTCTGGTAAGTATTTGGCTCCTCTCAACAAAAGGATTTGTGCGGTGTCCCTTTGACCATGGCTACATTAAACACAGAAAGTTTACAAAAAATATTTAGCCCATGAATAAATTGTCTACATTAAATAGCTAATTAACAACACAACAGGTGTTTCTTCCAAACTTTGATTCCTAAACCACAAAATATTCTAGATGAAATCCATGAAGTTACATTACAAGAACCCACAAGCAGAAACACAGCATGAACAGGACCTCTTTTCTGGCTCCTCTGACATATGCGTAAATGGCTATTCTCCAACCTATTACAAAGATATACTACAAGTGCCAGCCTGGATGGGAGCTTTCTGCTATCCATGCAGGAACACTGTGACCAGAAGTAACCTTTAAATCCATTCGATGATTCCCAAGTTTACTACCACGCACAAGGAAAAATATAGGCATTTTTAATGCTACTTTTACATCGGAAGAGTTCTTAGAGAAAATAAAATATTTTTATTATTTCAAGATGCCTAGGAAGCATTAATCTAATAAATCTGAATCACTTAAATAATTGGTCTTTTACCAACCATGTTCTTACAACCAACTGTAAGGATAAAAAAATTGAAGTTCTGTTATTAAAAAACTCATGTCAAATACAGCAAAATTAAAACAAAAAGCAGTCAAGTAGCACTTTAACGACTAGCAAAATAGTTTATTAGGTGAGCTTTCGTGGGACAGACCCACTTCTTCAGACCATAGGCAGACCAGAACAGACTCAATATTTAAGACACAGAGAACCAAAAACAGTAAGCAAGGAGGACAAATCAGAAAAAGATAATCAAGGTGAGCAAATCAGAGAGTGGAGGGGTGGGGGGGGGAGGTCAAGAATTAGATTGAGCCAAGTATGCAGACGAGCCCCTATAGTGACTCACCTTGATTATCTTCTTCTGATTTGTCCTCCTTGCTTACTGTTTTTGGTTCTCTGTGTCTTAAATATTGAGTCTGTTCTGGTCTGCCTATGGTCTGAAGAAGTGGGTCTGTCCCACGAAAGCTCACCTAATAAACTATTTTGCTAGTCTTTAGAGTGCTACTTGACTGCTTTTTGTTTTGATAGTGTATAAACTAGCACAGCTTCCTCTCTGTTACTATACCGCAAAGTTAAATATACCATTTTTATATTAGTAAAATTTGAAAGGTAAAATAGACCAACTCTGGCATCTAATACATCATCCTTCCAGTACAATAATATGGTGAATGTGGCTTTTTTGTAGTAAATTGTTAGTGCTTTGTCTAGTCTATACAAAAATATTTATAGTGACGGGCTTTACTATTCCCCTTGGTAAAATATTTCAGTCTAATACATCTCTCTATCAAAGCTTTGGGTCAAGGACACAATTTATGTAATGCACAATCAAACTTTTTATTTATGCAGACAACAAATGACCCATTAAATTACCCATGACCAAAAAGTGGTAATTATGCCATATGGCTGCACTTAGAAAAGTTAATTTTCCAAGTAAATGTTAAAGAAGGAAAATTTAGAATCAAATGCATCTATAGTCACCACAACACTATAAGAGTATGGTGTGAACTGAAGCCAGCTTTTACAAGTGCATGCTTTTTACGCATATACAGGTTGAATCTCCCTGATCCACCATAGTCAGGACCTGACAGGTCCTGGGCAAGAGAATTTGCCACATGAGCAGAGGTTAACAGCTTATGCTGCAGACAGACCCAACCTCCCGCCTCCGTCCCTCCCCGCCACTGCCCCAAGTACTCTGGCGCCTGCCCAGGCATTCCAGAGCTACCACAGGGCTCCAGCCCTCAGGCCCCTGCTCTCCTACAGGGTAGGCAGAGGACTCCAGCTCCTGGCTAAGCTGCCAGCTAGCACTACAGCCCCAACTCTAGGTGTGGATGCTGGTCCAGACCTAGTACAATGGCTTCAACAGGAAGTACTGTCCTTCTGGTGTAACTATCATTTGCAAAGGGTAACGGATTACTAGATTGGCCACTATTCAATACCTCATCATCCTAAAATCCTGTATGAGCGCCTCCACTACTACTCCAGACACAGATGCTCTAGGCTGCGCTCCAATTCCCTAAGCCTAGATTTGGTCAGCACTTAAGTATCGCCTACACAGCCCAAGTAACCTTGCTGAAGTGTGTAACATGAGCTTCATTTTGAAAATAATGGGTCTTCACCCCATATACTCAAACACAGAAAATTTAGCAATCTTATAGGAGATGTACACAGTATGCAATTGGAATATACAAGTAGCATTTTGGGGTTCTCTCCTTGATTTTACCTCAATCAGTAAGTTTCTTAACTAAGGATTTTTATTTCTAGAACTCACCATTTTAACCACACCATACTCCTTTTCTGAAAGGCTTAAAAACATCTCTAATCTGGAGATTCTTCTAATACTAATAACAATCCCTAAACTGAGTGCCAAGAGGCATGCAATCAGCCAGCCACTATTTATTCTCCCCTTACACTGTCCACAACAGCCAAGAGCCAGCATGTCTGACCTAAGGCAGACCACGTCTCCCACAATATAGCTCTCAGCAGACCATTATGTCAGTCCACTTCTCACTTTGTCTACAGTTAAAATGTAATCACAGGTGAACCATTTAACCTGTACCCAAAGCACAGTATTATAGAACTGTACATGTCCTAACAAATAGCTGAAGGGGTCCAATTAAAAAAGCAGCTATTAGAAATACAGTAAAATTAAAACCATATAGAAAATAAAATTTCACTGCAATATTAAGTCTTCAGAACAAGGCTGTGTATTTTAGGACAGATTAGTTTAGACAGCTTATGAACTAAACAACATGAAAGCTGCATCTACACGTGCACGCTACTTCGAAGTAGCGGCACCAACTTCGAAATAGCGCCCGTCGCGTCTACACGCGCACGCTACTTCGAAGTAGCTGCACCAACTTCGAAATAGCGCCCGTTGCGTCTACACGCGTCGGGCGCTATTTCGAAGTTAACTTCGACGTTAGGCGGCGAGACGTCGAAGTCGCTAACCTCATGAGGAGATAGGAATAGCGCCCTACTTCGACGTTCAACGTCGAAGTAGGGACCGTGTAGACGATCTGCGTCCCGCAACGTCGAAATTGCTGGGTCCTCCATGGCGGCCATCAGCTGGGGGGTTGAGAGATGCTCTCTCTCCAGCCCCTGCGGGGCTCTATGGTCACCGTGGGCAGCAGCCCTTAGCCCAGGGCTTCTGGCTGCTTCTGCGGCAGCTGGGGATCTATGCTGCAGGCACAGGGTCTGCAACCAGTTGTCAGCTCTGTGTATCTTGTGTTGTTTAGTGCAACTGTGTCTGGGAGGGGCCCTTTAAGGGAGCGGCTGGCTGTTGAGTCCGCCCTGTGACCCTGTCTGCAGCTGTGCCTGGCATCCCTATTTCAATGTGTGCTACTTTGACGTGTAGACGTTCCCTCGCTGCGCCTATTTCGATGTTGGGCTGAGCAACGTCGAAGTTGAACATCGACGTTGCTGGCCCTGGAGGACGTGTAGACGTTATTCATCGAAATAGACTATTTCGATGTCGCAACATCGAAATAAGTTATTTCGATGTTGGCTGGATGTGTAGACGTAGCCGAAGTGAACAACAGTGCATGACTGACCATATTATAAGTTAATACCCACTACAGCAATGGTGCCAAACCATTTCTATTTTAATTCATCTTTTTCACATACTCAGTTTCCAACCCCCCTCAAAGATTTTCTTTAAAACATACTATTTTAAAAACAGATCAAAATAAAAATTAGTCTGATGCCAACATCTCATTCTTGCCATTGAAGCACCTTCCTGGAAGACTAGTAACTTTGATCCCCCCCAGCCCCTAAAGGGTTTAAGATTTGTATATCAATTAGATTTACCTGTACGTAGCTCGGATCAACTCAGTTTTTGGAAAACAAAATGAGATTGTACAAGTTTCATTTAAATCAGGGATTCCCAACCTCTGGGTTGGGACCCAAACATGGGTCTCCATTGGATCTTCTAAGAGACGCCAGCTAGGTGGTTCTGAGCCACACGTGACTCTTTAAGGAGCCATCTTCTGCTCCCGCCAGTGTCGCCATTCACTCCTCCGGCTCCCAATCTCTGCCCAGCTGCTCTGAAATGGAACTCCATTTAATTGGTTTAACAGCTGGCAGGAGGGATCCGATCATTAAACCAATTCAATGGAGTCCCATTTCAGCATGGCAGGGCATGGAACTGCCCACGCTGGGGGAGGTGGGTGGGGCACACTGAGGAGGCAGCGGCCACCTAGAAGCAGCAGGGGGCAGCAGCAGTGCTCGTGTGAGGGCATTTTGCGGCTGCGAGGGGTTTAAGTTTGGGGGGCAAATCAAAATTTATAAAAAAAATTTCCCAGGGAGAACCTCCACCCACCGCCACCCTCAGTTTTGAATTGCCTTGGGTCACAAAGTCTTACTGAATTGTCAAAATAGGTCACCGCCTCACAAAGGTTGGGAACTGCTGATTTAAATCAATGATCTGGGGTGGTGCTATGGCTAATGGGAAGAAGGACTACACCAACCCTCTCTCACTGCAGTAGCTTAAAGCCAGGTGAGAAGTGTTGCCCCATAGCTACTGAAGGTCCAGCGGGCACAGCCAAAGGAGGTGTGCGTGTCCAAATAGTCTATCCCCATCTTACCCTGACAGAGCGAGGAATGCAGCACACAGTGCACTTTCCCCTCAGTCCCTGATAAAGGGGAACAGCCAGCTATAATCCCATATGAATAGAGAATTAGAAGAGTTTTAGCCACTCCTCACTCCCCCAGAAAGGTGCCTGAAAGGTAGAAGGCTCAGACCTGGGGCAGGCCAGGGAAGGTGGGGATAGGAAGGGAGACAACCCCAGCCAGACCCTTTCACCTGCCTGGTGATTCTGTCTTTTTTGTATGGTTTTAGAAGAAGCAATCCTATTCCAGACACATCCCATTTTCTTGATAATCAAAACTTTTACCTTGCTTTAAAGTTATGGTAAAGGGAAGCTGTATACTGAATTTAGTGGTCCTAGCTCTTACCATTTATAAGGAGCTCTTGAACAGACACACACAGAGACTCTCTCAAATACATAGTAGAAGATATATTTTATACCTAAAATATTGAGCCAGCAAAGCCAGTTAAATACTGGTTATTTGAACAGTTTCTTGTTTTTAAATCTAAAATTATGACTCATCAGTTTATTAGGGAATACCCTGGTATGTGCAAAGAAAGGTTTGGCCTGCAATACTGACAGACATGTTACGTACATGTCCATTTCTAAAACTGCAGACAAAACACTCAGAACTTACCATACCACATTCCAGAAAGAGACAGGGTTAAGACTAAATATATTCTTAGTTTTCATATTTTGCAAATTGCTTTCTTTGCTATGCATTGAATTAAGGTAGCTTTGTGTATTTAAAAACTAAAATGTTACATTTTATACAGTATGTTTGACTTACAAATATCATACCTGCAAGCAAAATAGAGTGGAGTTGCTCCTGACACGTTTGGCCTGTTAATATCTGCACCACTGTCTAGCAAACACTGCACTGTCTTTTGGGAACAGAAGAAAAAAAAAAAAGTATTGTCAGAACTAGAAAGAAATTTAAAAAACTATTACTTGGCTCAAAACTGTTTAGTTTTATGTATCTCAAAAACAAAATGCCTAAACACTAGGAAGATTACTGTGACAGTTACACCTAGAAAGGTATCACACACTCTAGCCTCTATCTGAAGGACTTGACTTTTTAATAAAAAATCCTTTCATTGAACTTCAGCCATTCAGTAAGGCAACTGAAATCAGATTGCCCCAAAACAGTTTACACTGAAGTTAAAATGTTTAATCAGTCAATTAAGGTTTAAAATAATGTAGTTTTGAAAAATATACTGAGACTATGTTAAATAAAACCAAACTGTAAAGTATGACAGTGCTAAGGTACCTAAACAACATTACTACCCTTTGCACATCAGGTTAATGTGTCTTCAATTATCAGTCGGATGACTAGCTGATGTCTTGAAACTTGTAACCTTTGATACAGCATGCTTTCTGAAGCCCTTCCTGGTGGTTCATGGAGTGACTTTTTGACAGTGCTGAAGACTGGAAAACTGAGTTGGGGAAAATAATCCCAAGACCATTTCTCACTCAAGGTGGTCTTCGTCACTGGAGAATATGATTACTTACTGTTCCATATGATCATAATTTTTTTTTAAAAAAAAGTCCAAAAATGCACACATTTATTCTGCGTATATATGCTTAATCCTAACACTAAAAAAAAAAAAATCATCAAGGCAGAGTACAAATACTTAACTGCATATGATTCAAGTAATTAAGTTGCCATACACACTTATGTCTGCCATTCTGACAAACAGGGCTCAAAATTTATGTATTGCTCTTCTGTTATTCTACACTCTTAACCCTAATGCAAAATTATACTGAGTAATGTCCAAAAAAAATACATAAAACTAAACATCACAGCAATATTTACAATCAACTATGCAATATTAAATCAACTGCATGAACATCTGCAAGGTGTATTAAGTTATTTAAACACTCAAAGTAGACTATAAGATCATCCCCACCCTCTCAAGAATAAACCGTTTATTCCTATGTGAGCGCAAGCAATTAAGAATTACTAAGATAGGTAAGTGAATAGTTCTACCATTTAACCTTTATACAAGTGTCTGACTAGCCAATGTTTAGAGAATTTAAGAGACAAGTATTACCAAGGTTTTAAACAATTACAGTCAGTTCAAATGACTTATGAACTTACTGTCTTATGACCATTCTGGCAAGCCACGTGAAGTGCTGTCTGTCCCATTGCATCCTCAACATCGACATTATTGACATGCTGTACAAGATCATGAAGTAGTTCTGTTCGCCCATTGACAGCAAGCCAGTGAATCTAAAAAAATAATTCTTAGTAGTCAATACATGCATAGTTTACAAATCACAAGTTTTTAAAACTTAATGCTCTGTGGCCAAGTTCTTCATAAATAGGTTTCTAGAAATAGACTTCTAGATGCAAATTTAGGCAATTACATCTGTGCCTGAATTCAATGAAGCTCCTTTTGATCAGGAGTAGATTGCAATAATGTGTTCAAAAAAAGAATTCTAAAACACTGTACCTGCTGATGAAAGTAACAGGCAGACTGCCTAAATATCTTGCTGTCAAGACCTACACCCAGAGGGCTATGAGTTTAAATTTAGACCTCTGACACTCAGGAGGTGCACAAGAAGATTAGGATTGCTGCTAGCTAAAACAATCAGGAGTGTATGAAGGAGAAGAAATTTGTCTTGGTATCAGAAGTCTGCATTCACTGTTCAGGCCAATAAAACTAGCTTTTGGAAATATATCATATGGTTCTAGAAATTGACTCTTTAATTTCAAGTCAAATCTGTTTACTACAGTACCAGCTACATGGAAATAAATGGAAAAAGTTAAATCCTATATGAATAAGAAAAATTATGTTAGCTGGACACTCAGAAGGAAGGTAGAAAAAGGGGCTATGAGCATATAAAGTTGAATTTGTTTAAGTTTATTTTAATTTCAGATTTCACTATTTCAGAAATAATTTGATCAATTTTGTCATTGGTAAATTAACAGTTTCACAATGCTTTACAATTCCATATTAACAAAGACTCCTCCCGTTTTAATGACTGCAGAGTTAATCAAACACATAGGCTACGTCTACACTAGCCCCTTCCTTTTGGAAGGAACATAGTAATGAGCAAGTTGGGAAGATGCTAATGACGCTCTCCTATAAATATGCAGCACCTCATTAGCATAATGGCAGCCACGCATGATTTGAAAGTGCCACTTTCAAATCATGTGCCACCCATGTAGATGGGGACCTTTCGAAAGGACCCCCCAGACTTCAAAAACCCCTTCTTCCTAAAACCAAACAGGAAGAAGGGGCTTTCAAAGTCCAGGGGGTCCTTTCGAAAGGCCCCTGTATACAAGGGTGGCACACGATTAGAAAGCAGCACTTTCGAACCATGTGCAACTGCCATCATGCTAATGAGCCACTGCACATTCATGGCACCATCTCATTAGCATCTTCCCAACTCGCTCATTACCATACCCCTTCCAAAAGGAAGGGGCTAACGTAGATGCGGCCATAGTGGGCTCAACAGGCATTTATTTAAAGTTAGCATATCACTAATTTAATTTCAAGAGAAGCACTTCAGTAACTTAACTAAAATGGATGGCACTTACTGCTGTCAGACCTTCATTATTACAAATGTTGACATCTGCGCTATATTCTAAGAGCTTGCTCATGCATTTCTTCTGTCTGTAAAGGAAAGAACACATTAAATTCCAATCAGGAAAACAGAAAGAAGCTCGACAGAAAGCAAATATCTTCCCCATGTCCATACTGCAGCTGATGCATGCAACAAAGGTCTTCTTCACGGCAGTACACCATTAACTGTTATTTGAATAAAAGCAAACAGTCACCAACATCATAGAAGACTCATGTACCCAAGAATTGTAAGAGTAAAGGAGAATAGTGGGTTATATAGCCAGGTACCTAAGTTACAAATATCACAATACTTAAGTGTACCATTTTAACACATTGTTCAAAATATGATTGTGTACTATATGTTAGTGACAGCAACTCAAATCTTCCAATGGAAGTAAAAAAAAAAAAAAAAAAAAGGCAAAATTCTTATGGCTATACCTGTTATTGTACTGATTGACCCATAACAGTCTTCCTAAATATTCCTACACATTTTACCAGTATAGCCAAATATTCCCAAATAGCATACACAGAGTACATATATTATTGGTACTGTCCCCAAATTTTGTTTTGAGAGAGGAAACAGATGAAGGACGATTTAGTGATCAGAATAAGGAGACACAGGATAAATTGCGCACACACACCCCTCCATTTCCCAGGGCAAGCAAACTAGTTCTGCATATGTTAGCAAAGCACGCAACACCACATCTCCAAACCCAAGTTGGGCAAGGAGGGATGCTGCTGAAGGCACGTGCATTCTACTTACTACAACTTAACCCCCTCCCACCAAGTAAAAGCAATCATTTATTAGTATTATGGCAGAGGAAATATATAGGTAGCAAGTGCATTACAGATCAGTCATCAAACTGTTTTTTAAAGCGTCCCTTATTGCTGCAGCCCGAGCATGGCTACTGGTGGATGGCTACGAAGGAGGCTGCAAGTAAGCCCTGCCTATGGCCTCTGCTTTGGAATTCCAGACTGATGGGAAAGTCTCCTGCCTGGCTTCACATATGTTGCGCAAAATAGCATACATTGTAACAACGGCGGGGACATTAGCTTCAGAAATGTCTAAACCTATCAATAAACATCTGAACCTCACTTTTAAACGTCCCAAGGCGTATTCCACCACCATTCTGCACCTGCTCAGTCTGTGATTAAAAGTTTTCCTTGCTGGGACCAGGGCTCCTGTGTAGGGTTTCATCAGGCAAGGAAGCAGGCAGTAGGCAGGGTCGCCCAATAGAATAATGGGCATCTCCACGTCACCAGTCTTGATTTTCCAATCAGGGAAAAAAAGGTCTCATCCAGGAGCTTTCAGTACAGTCACGAATTTCGGAATATACATGTGTCGTGAACCCTCCCTGCCCAGCCAATAATGATGTTGGTAAAATGATCTTTGATCTACCAATCCCTACATTACCATGAAGAAGTACTCTTTTTGATTTATATACTCTGAGACCAGGTGGGCCAGGCCATGATGGGGATGTGCGTGCCAATTATTGCCCCACCACAGTTAGGAAAGCCCTAGGCAGCAAAGCCATCCACTATGGCCTGTACATCTCCTAAAGTCACAGTCTTCCTGAGAAGATGCCGATATATTACATGGGCCACCTCCATCACCATGGACCCCACTGTAGATCTGCCCACCCAGAACTGATTTGCTTCTGACCGGTAGCTGTCAAGCATTGCAAACTTCCACAGTGCAATTGCCGCTCACTTCAGAGCTGTTAAATCCAGCCTCATTTTTGTGTTGCTGCACTTCAGAGCAGATGCCAACATATCACAAAGTTCCATAAAGGTGGACTTGAGTATGCAAAAGTTCTGCACCGCTGCTGGTTGCCCCAGGACTCCAAAACGACATGGTCCCACTAGTGCGTGCTGGTCTCACGAGTCCAAAACTGCCGCTCCACTGTTAGCAAAGCATTCAGGGCAGCCAGCAGCCCTCAGTTCTTGGACGGCAGTTGGGAGATTTCCTCTTTCAAACCTTCCTCGTCATTATCAGCAGCAGCACCACCACCATTAGGATAGCCAAGCATCGCTGAGCTTTGGAATTGAAGGACAAAGTGCGCCACAGACGCAGTGGTTGCTGAAATGATCTGTGCTCTGAGTTGGAACATTCTGTGGATCCATGCTTGCAGCAGGAAATGGCACGATCTCCAGTTCTTTCTTCATGCTGTTAGTGATGTAATGAATTCTGGGATTCAAACAAGAAATACCACACAAGCAACCGGGGCTAAGGCCAGTGGGATAGGTAACCTAATGCAGTGCTCACGCTGTCGAACTTGCACGGGGCCATAGGGATGCAGCGATCTGACACGGAAAAAAGATGGGTCGAATTTCAAGAAGCTTTGTGGACATTTTATTCGAATTCACAATATCGAGGTTAAATATTAAAATTTATTAAATATCAAATTTATCTTGTAGTATATATGCAGCCTAAGGTATCTATCCAAACAGGAGAATTATCCAATAAACCTGTCCTAAGAACACCAAATCCGTGCTTTGGTGCTTTAATGTAGTAACTTTGTTTATTGCCACGTGCTGTAATACGTACAATTACAGTATTGCAACAAGTTATGAGTAGTAGCCACTATATGAAATTTCTCCTACTATCAAACTGGTGATTAGCAAAAAATGCTTAAATGGTCAGAAATTGATCTTTATTGCTTGAGTCTATTTACAAAGATCAATATTCTAAGATTAATAAATGAACTACAAACCTATAGTAAACATTTTGTGGTTTTATTTATACTTTCCAAAATGCAAGCTACACACTTTAACCTATATGCAAATCAAATTTATAGAACATGCTTAAAACAGGCCTGTTAAGCAACATCAGCATGCTGTCAAAGGGTACTAACATTGTCTTACCCATTTCTCGCTGCCAAATGAAGAGGAGTACATCCTGAAATATCCTGGTAGTTAGGATTTGCTCCCTTTTTTAACAGCAGAACTAGACACTCGACAGATCCACAGCTTGGAAGTAGGTATGAAAAAAGAGGAAATGGTAAAAAATTCAGTGACAATAAACTTTACAGTAAATTACTGGTGCAAGTAAACAGAAGATCTTACTTCTGTGGGACTGCGCACATGACCACCCCACATAACATGACATGCCCTGCCCCAAGCTTTTCCTGATGCCTCATAACATGACATGCCCTACCCCCAGCAGGTAGCCTTTCTAGTATACCATACCATATAAAAATAAGCTTACCGGCCCACTTGCGCTACTGCTATAGCAAGGACCTTTAAGAATCATGTTTTACTCTGATTTGTATTATCACTAACTTCTAGAAGTTGAAATCGCCACAAAAATTGACTTTCATGTTACTCATTTTTTTCCAACTTGAAAACTTATGATACTTAAAGATTCTCCACCGGAGAACTGGTTATACAATATTGGGTTAACATTACGGAGAAAGAGTTATTAAACTCAGTTTAATGGTCTCACGACCAAGCCACCATAGCAGGTACAAGGACCTCAGTAATGTATGATCTGCCCATCGCTGGAATTATGTTTATTTTTCCCTTTACCAGCACTGGGCTGGCCAAACCTCTAATACACTTTAGTTACAATATTACTTATTTTAAAATAATAAAATAGTAAAAAGGTTTAGTTTTTAAAAAAGTAGGTACTCAAAATGTAAGCACAGCAAAAAGAAAATAATCAGAGCCTAACATTAGTTTGACTACATTACTGCTCTCTTTATTTTATGTTTGCAACCTAATTGGTCATTGTATCAAGACTATGACGCATTACTATAACTTGCATGAAGAAAGTTTTTAATGGGATTGGGAATGGATAATTGGTTAACTGTCTGATTTACATTATGTCTTGGTCATAAGGAACATAAAAAAACTTAAAAATTAGTTGTATACTTAACGTTTATTGTTACTGTTAGATTCTGAGCTTAGTTCCTCTGTTATACAACTATGCAATATTTCCATCACAAGTAGAGCAGAGTTTACTTGGAAGAATTAACGTAAGCAGGAACAGGTTGAAGAGGTAAGTAAAGCTGTTATGACTCACCATATGCAAAATAATTAGATTGCTTTTTCAGTGTATAGAATTTAAAGCAGAACAAACAATCTTTTAAATTGATTCCTAAGGTAACTTGTTTAGGGACCAGTTAGGGATTTTTTTTTTTTTTTTTTTTTTTTTTTTATTATTAAAGAAAAGGGTTTATAGAAACAGTTAATGCTTTTCCTCTTAACACAAATGTGCACTATGAAGTTTTCCAGTTTAATGCTCTAGTCTTCTGTGGTAACAATCCTTTAATTTCATGTCTCAGCCTACTCAACGTACTAAAACTTACTTTGCTGCAATATGAAGCAAGCTTCTCTTCACACGTCCAAATGCATAATTTACATCAAACTTCGAATTGGACAGTAACTCTGAAACAGACCTTAAATAGATAAATCTGTGAGTTGGGAAACAAAGTCTAAAGACAGTTTTATCCAACAGCAGATCGGCATCACAATATACATGTTATCTGCATGACTGAATACTTTATCTGTTTTATAAACATCTGAGTATATCATTTTTCCCCATACAGCCTGTAAGCAAAGCAGGGTTCCACAAACCTGTTAAAAAACCTAAATACTAGCCTGCTATACCCTTGTTCTGCCTCTGAAGTTCAAACTGACAACAAATATGCCATATTCTGCAGTTATTTTCAATTCACGCTAATGTGAACTAGGACAAGGTGTTCAAGACATTTCTTTACTGTAAAAAGCATTATAGTGATTTTGCCTTGCGCAGTTATAAGTTTTATACCTATACTTTGCTCCACCTACACTCTCCCTCGCCCCCATCCAGCCACCCATTCCCCTCCAGTCACCGCAGACAGGGACTGCTCTTTCTGGGCTAGAGAAACCACCTGCCAGGGGGTGGGAAAGAGAAGAAGAGTGCTGCTCCAGCCCCTACTGGTTAACCATAACTGGTCACCCTCATCCATTTACGATGAGATTGAATGACTAAGCATGAACACCCCTAGCTTGTAGTAGACTGAAGGCTACAAAATTGAAACTCTAGCTTATGTGTCAGCATAAATATATTGTGGAGAAGTGCCAACACCCGTGCTGATAATAGATCAACAAACCACAGTTGCTCTTACTTGCCTACAAAACTCAACAGGGTGGACAAATAACAGCACAGTAACAGGCATTTCCAAGACTGAGTCAAACAGATTTTGCAGGTACTTAAAGCATATACATGGTCATAAAATATATAAGAATGGCTATCCCATCTTCCAGCAATGGTCAATAGCTGGTACCCAGGACAGAATGAACAGATTAGGTAACCATCAAGTGATCCATCCCATCACCCCATCTTAATTTGCAGGTCTGGACCTTCAGTGGGCTGGACCTCATCTATGCAAGATAACTCTCTCTGGATAGATCTATACTACAAACTTGGACTGACAAAGCTACACCAATGTAGAGGTGTCCCTGTAGTGCTTCTGGAGAACACCTAAGCTGAACACACAACTGCAAGAGACAATATCTATGTCAACAGGAAAATCTCCTCCCATCAGAACACTGCTGTCTGCACACAGGTTTATGGTCAACACAACCATGTTGCTCATGGTTACAAAAAAATCCATACCACTGAGCAACACAGTTATACTAAAGAAAGTGTATAGACTAGACCTGGCCTTTGTGACCCTAGATGGCCGCTCAGCAGCAGAAACCCTGGAACCAACACTACTTTTTAAAAAAACACTGCTCTACTAAACTGCTGCTTTCTATGCACTTAAAAATAATTAGTTTTAGACTACTATGATAGAGGTTTATGTTACTGCCATTTAGACAGATGTTACACAGACTAATGGATTACACCCTTACAAATAAGGTAATTTATAAAGTAGTAATTTATGCGCAAACCCGTAGGAGAAAACACTCACCTGTGCTGATCAGCCATAACCATTGGCATTAGTGTGTAAACAGCAGTTTCATTATCTGTGTAGAAATTAGATGAATCAGTTACTATAAAATCTTACGTGTATGTTTATCCAGTTATTGTCTGTTTTTTAGACATGACTGTAATTGACTGGACCACTTGCTCTATGACAGATCTACATATAGGTATGACAAACTATTGAACAATTCCTAAAGAAAAAGCCATTACTGTTTATACGGAAAATGTGTCAAGATTATTTTATGATGTACTGATTTTACTGTAGGTGAAAGCAAACTGTTTTCTATATAAAAATGTACTGCCAATTTTTAGGGGGTTAATGTTTTGTCTATCCTTTTATCCTTCAGATTGCTGCTAAATTCTCAACTTTCACAATAGAGAGAAAATTCAGTAAATTTAAATATGAAGGATGTCTTAATTTAGAAAACAGACACTCTAGTTAAATCTGCACAGCCTCTCATCAACACCTTTGTAAAGTGCTAGTACTTCTATATTAGGACATTCACATTTAACTATGTTCGCTAACCAATATACCACAGTTAAACCACTAAAAATTGTACACAGACATGGTCTTAGAAAGGGTGTTTTAGGGCTTGTTTTGCGGTTTACTTCGGAAAGCTAGCTTTTTAGAGGAATTTGAATAAATAGAACTTTGTTTGGAGAGAACCCCAAAATGCTAATTGTATATTCCAATTGCAAACTGTGTACATCTCCTATAAGACTGCTAAATTTTCTGTGTTCAAGAGTATATGAGGTGAAGTATATGGGGTGTTTACTAACAGCAGGTTTAGTACAAATCACAGAACTTTTATTTACTTAGCTAAACTGTAACTTGAGATTTCTACTTTAGCTGCCTGAATTACCTTGCAGCACCTAAAATGAAGGTATGCAGAAAAAACTCAGAAAGGGGTTTCAAATCACCAAAATTATAACTTGTTTAATTTAATGCAGTGTGGTGGTGGCATCAGAAGCATTTTAGACAGAACAGTACAGGTTGAATCTGTCTAATCCAGCATTCTCTCATCGAGCAACATCCATAATCCAGCATGATTTTATTTAGCCAGAATCCACTTATCATGGGTGTGGCCAAGCTCCCTATGGTCCCATACAGTTGGTTTACAGCCACTAGGCCTAGCTCTGTGTTCTCTGCTGTTATTTAGAAGATATTTCGGGGTAAATTAAAGCTAAGAGCCCAGTAAGCAGTGGAAATTTTGCTAATCCTGCCAGACAATACTGTGCTCTATTTGTCCAGAAAACTCTCTCATCGAGCACCAGTCCGGTCCCCAGAGTGCCAGATTAGAGAGGATCAACCTGTTGTCACTTTCACAGGTAAGTCTTCAAACCATTAATTTCCATCTAGCTAAATGGAAAAATCCAGTAATGGTGGCCGCAATTAAAAGGTGATGTAACAAATATTGCATGATTTCCAGTTAAGCTAGGAGTCGTCACAGGTTAGCTGACGAACCCCAAAAGCATGTACAGGGATGGTGCAATGAGACAGAACTGCATCATTTCTGATATTGCACATTACTTCCAGTGGGGAATAACCCAGCAAAATCCCACAGCAATCCATTGTAGCCACAGGAATGCACGGGGCTTCCAAACAAGAAGTAGCTAGGGGTCACCCACAGGTCATCTTGAAAAATCTCAGAGATACACTGTAGCCCATAGGGACAAATGGGATTTCTGAGAAGGAGAAGGGTCAGAGGAGGAGCTACTAGTCACATGTAAGTACATGTGACTGTGCTTGACTTGGCACAAAGCCAGTGGGAAAATAAACTGAACACTAACTGACTGAGCCTGGCAGACTAAATCATATATAAAGGTGACAGCCCGCAGGATGAACCCTGTATGGGATAAGGAACCTTGGAAAGAGAAGAAACTGAAGACATCTGTAAAATCAGGTTATGGAAGAGCAGTAGCAGCACCAGCAGATGCCCCTTAACAGCAAGCAGGCGGCAAAAGCATATAACTTCTGCCTCAGCAGCAGCTGCACCACCATAAGAGTTCTATGGTCACCACAGCAACAGCTTTCATGACTACTACAGCTAACAGCACTTTTACTCCAGCAACAACTACTTAGCAAGCATCTCTCTCACCTGAGGAGCTGCTTTGCCTCCTAACACCACAGGCAACAGCATCAGCAGGTAACTAAATACCTGCCAGAGTACAATGACATTAGCTGATCTCAGAGGGAATTTAAGTTTGTAAATTTCATCTTCTTTTTCACCCTTCTATTCCTTAAATATATGGGTTTTGCTTGTGAATAAAGCTGGATGCCTGTGATTTGACTGAAATTTTATCCTAGCCATCTAACAACACACTGGATGTTTAGTATTAAATGATTGTTTAATATTACATTATTATTTTACAAAGAGGTGGAAAAGTACCCAAAAGTTACTTGAGCAAAAGTGCAGCTGCCTTTTTGTTTTTGGGGGTGGGGGGTACTTAAGTACAAGTTATTGGTGTCCCTCTGGAAAACTACTTAAATAAAAAGTACACACACCCCTCACATCTAGACTGTAATCAAGTACCCAAAAATGAAAGCTTCACTTTTACTCAAGTAACTCTTAGGGCTTGTCTACACTACCACCCTCCTTTGAAGGGAGGATGGTAGTTAGGGTGTTGGGAGTTTACTAATGAACCACTGCGCTGCATACCCAGCACTTTATTAAGCAAATTCCCCCCCGCAGCAACGAAGTTTTAAACTTCGAAGTACCGGCTCATGTCTCGCCACGGCTCACCTGCCGGTACTTCAACGTTTAAAACTTCGAAGTTGCTGCGGGGGGCAATTTGCTTAATGAAGTGCTGGGTATGCAGCGCAGTGGTTCATTAGTAAACTCCCAACACCCTAATTACCATCCTTCCCTTCAAAGGAGGGTGGTAGTGTAGACACAGCCTTAGGGTACTTTTTTCACCTCTGATTTATAAATATTAAAATACTGTTATAAAGAGATACATATAATGTTAATCTGTTGCTTTTATTTCCCATGTTGTTCAATTATTTCATTGGTTTTGTTTGCCATGTCACTGTTCTAATTATTACTGCATTGGATCACCTTTTGCCACTATTTCTTTTAACCTTCATTGCTTTATTTTATAAATATTTGTCTCTACTCTCTTCTTGCAACCACACACTTCTAAATAAATGTTACTTTTATTTTTAAAGATTACTGCTTGCTTGTCCATTCTTGATCAGGAGAATTGTATCCTTGGCCTTTCCAGGGAAAGTCAGCTGGCTGAAGCTTTAACAGGCGATTCCTTTAGGATGGCCACAACCCCAATTAGATAAACAAAAAGCAGTGTTTTTAAACATCATCACTGGCATAGCATAATCAAATCAAACCTTCGGGCAGCAGAAATGACGAAACTTATAATGCAACTCTTTCTTGTTCATGAAACCTTGTCACTCAACCTGTAGGCAGTGCCACACATACTCAAAGAGTATATATATTTTACATTCTATTTAGTCCTGCACAACTAAGAGTGAATGAGCTGGATTCTCTTCCATTTTGCATATTAACAAAAGAACTTGTTTACATCTGAAGATCGTGCAGATGTACTAGTATCACCAAGGGCATAATTTTCCCTTAAGCACCATTATTACTAGTGATGATGCTAGAACCAAAAGAACATAATTTGACTCAAAGCCCAAGCTGAGTATGCAGGGCTGTTGGTTACAAAAACACAAAACACACCACTGATTGACTAGTATAGTGTGAATATTTTATAACAAAATTAAGCAATGAACAAAGCCCCATAAAGTCTGCTTTTTAAATTAAGGACGATATGTCAGAGTAAAAGGGCACATAAAGTTTTGCACTAAAACAGTGCTTAAAGAAACATTTGCCTCAGCATTATTATGAGTGGAAGTCTTTTCCCTGAAGGGGAGCGAGGGGGACAAAGCCAGTAGATTTTATTTTGCAGAAGCTTTCATTTAAAAAATGAATTTCTAGCCATTACAGATCACAGCAACCTTCCATGTGTGAACAGATAGTATCTTCCCAAATCTGCAGACATATAACACTCATGCCCTTATATAGATTTCCAAAAAAGCTGCAGAATGAAAATAAGAACTTATCTACACACACTTCACATCAGTTTAATTTAACCTGCCTTAAATCAAAGCTAGTTTTGCACCTGAACTCTTACCTTAGTTTAAAACCAAAGAAGAGCTCTATGTAACCTCAAAATCATGCCTCTCTCATCAACAGAAGTTTATCCAAGAAAAATTACCTCACTCACCTTTTCTAATATTCTCGAAAAACAGCTATGAAAACTTCCCATAGATCTCTTCCAAGTGTACCTGTGTATTGTCCACACAAAACTACACAGATTTAACTGAATCAGTATATAGCAGACCCCTGAGATACGCACAACTGAAGTTGTGTATATCTCAGATTAATGTGATTCTGAGTGACCAGGAGCTGGTGCCAGCCACTCCAGGAGTGGTGAAAGTGATCAGCAGTGCTTTACTGGTCAGTTTCCTGGTTTCTGTCAGGGATGGCAGCCAACAGAGCTGCCACTCCTGACAGGTTTCCCCACTCCTGTCAAGGGTGGCAGCTGCTCCTGTCAGTGGGAGAGGCCAAGAATCAGGCTCTCAGCTGCCACCACTCACAGGAGCTGTGAAACTGAGGGGTGCAGCTGTCCTGGTCAGTTTCATGGCTCTGCAAGCTGAGGGGAGGAGGGAGTCAGGCTGCCCCTTGGTCTCCACCTCCTCTCCCAGGAAACTGACCAGGGGTGCCAACCTCATCAGTTTCACGGGAAATCTGACTGACACAGGGGTTGCGAGAACATGACTCCCCTGTACGTCAGGGATCTACTCCAACCCAAGATGTGATTTTATGTCATTTTCCTGTTTAGGACAAGCTCAAAAGGATTGTTCAGCTTTTACTAGTGCGGGTCTGAAGCCAAAAGTCAACTCCTTTCCCTAAATTTTAAGTATCTGCTGTTACAGTAGTAACTAAAACAAGAGAGAAATAACAAAGCAGCCAGGAGCCTTAAGGCTGGCCAAGGAAGGGAAAAAAAAAAAAGCAGAGGGCGAAGAAAAAGTTTTCTTCTTTCAGTAGCTCAACTACTCCGGTGCCTACAATGCAAACACTCCCCATACACCTGCTGTAATAAATCCACCCCTTGCAAGGTGTTAGCTGGATCAACAGAAGCATATTTGGTCCACTTAATGGTGTCAGGGCTTAAACTCAGCTGGCTGCATCTTTTTTCACGCCCTGGAGCGAGGTAACTAAATGAAACTACGTTTCAGGCGCAGGCCGGGTTTGACACCACCAGTGACCTGCCGGGGCCCCAAAGCAGCCTGGCGGGAACACGGAGAACTGCCCCAGCTCGCCATCCCGGGCAGCGCCAGCTCGCCAAGCGGCCGGCAGAGGCCAGCGGCCCCGCCTCCACAGCCGGCGGCGCGCCAGCAGCCAGCCCCCAGCAAGCCGAGCTTCGGGCTGGGCAACGCCCGCCGGCGCCTCCGGCCAGGCGCCGATGGGGGGTGAGCTTGAGATCGCGGTGCCCGTGAGCGGGGCAGGCCCCGCGGGCCGGGAGCTACGGGCAGCTCCCGCGGGGGGCAACACAGCCCGGGGCTTCGACCCTACCTTCGGGCAGCTCCACGGTGCGGGCGCGGCGCAGGGACCTGGTGAGCCGGTTGAGCTGCTCCATGGCTCTCTCCATCCTCGGGGGCCCCGCTCCGCCCACGGCCGCAGACCCTCAGCCCATCCCGGCGGCAGTTGCAGCCAGAGCGGACCCCGCAGCCTTCTGCGCAGGCTCACAGCCGCGAGCCCAGAGGGCCAGGGCGCATGCGCACGCTCCTCATAGGGGCGGCGCGAGATGGAAGCGGGCTCGGCCTCGTGGGCGTGAACTCGTGCGCTTGGAAGGGGCGGGGGCAGCTGCGGGCGCTGCTGAGGAGGGAGCCGACGCCCTGGAAAGGGAGCGATGGCTTCAGCCCGGCGCTTGGCACCTGTCCCCATTATAATCTGAAGTCCGCACGCCCTTTCCTACGGTCAGAGGATGCTCCCGGGACCTTCTCTTCTCTCAGCTACTTCATTTTGGCTTCCTGATCGTGCCCAAAACAACGGTTAGGCCGTGTCTCGCCTTGCGTTCCTCTTTCTAAAGAGGCATGTAAATCAGGGAAAATGCAAATGAGGTGCAGATTTGCATATCTGGCACCTCATTTGCATATTATCCTTTTGAAAGAAGAAAAGCAATGCCGATATGGCTCTTTGGAAAGTAAACCCCATCTTCCAAAGATCCCTTCTTCCTGAAACAAAATAGGCAGAAGGGTTCTTTCTTTCCAAGACTATGCAAATGAGGTGCCAGATATGTAAATCTACACCTCATTTGCATTTTCACTTTCCTCTATTTGCATTCCTCTTTTGAAAGATGAATGCAAGTGTAGACACAGCCTTCCGTCGCATGTATATTAGCAAGTGCTTTCAAACGATTTTTCAAAGGATGGGGGCAATTTCAAAAGAGCGGATGGAGTGTCTACACACAAAAAGCATTATTTTGAAAGTAAATCGAAAGAATGTGACGTGCTTTTCGAAATAACACTTCCTGTTTCAGGAAGAGCGGACCCATTCAAAAGCTTCTTTCAAAAGAAAACATATGGGCTGTGGCCACACTGGGCACTAATTTCGAAAGGAGGGGTGATTTCAAATCAAGCAGGAGAGCGACTACACACAAATGGTCATTTCAAAATAAACTTTGAAATCAAAAGGCATTCAATTTGAAAGCACTGTTCCCTTCCCATCTCAGGAACAGTGCCTCAATTTGACGTCAATTTCGAAATGAAATCTGTAGCAGCTGTCCTGGCTGCCATTTCAAAATCACAAGTCCTACATGGTGCTGGCCCCGCCCTGGAGCACAGAGACGCCCTACTCTACAGCTGTCAACTCCGGCTGCCTGAAAGCTGCAGGGACACAGAAACACTGTGCAGGAAGCTGAGAGTGTGTTGGCAGCATGTGCTCCCCACAAAACACTCTCAAGCACTCACCAGAACACCAGAAAAGCAGATGGCCAGAGCCATGGCCAGCAGGCAGGAGCCCCAAGTATCCCAAGTCACTGGGAGGCAGGACTCCCAGGATCCTGGGAAGTCACTGAAGAGGAGGGGCACCCTGTGGCTGGAAGCCCAGGTGAGGGACCTGCTGGCCATCTGGGGGGATGAGGACATCCTACATAAGATGGAGGGGCAGTAGCAGAAAGCAGTTGCTTTCACCCAGCTGGCTGACACCCTGGCCGCAAGGGGCCATCCGTCACCCCCAGCCCCCATCCAGGGGTGCTTAAAAGTAAAAGAGTTGCACCAGGGGTATGCAAAGGCTGGGGACTCAGCCAGGCAGTCAGGAGCAGCGCCTGCCACCTGCCTGTACTGCCAGCCTGGGACCAGGTGTTGGGGTACCTGAACAACCTGATCCAGGCCGTCGCCACTCACCTGTCCTGGCCGCCTGCTCCATGGATGTCCTCTGCCCCCATTGCAAATAGTTGGAGGCTTGTCTGGTTGTGAAAAATTAATGATAAACTTTACTGAATGGAATTGGTGTTGTGCATCGGGTGGGGACAGTGAGGAACATGCGTGCGGACCGGGTGTGCCGGTGAGATGGAGGTAAGGGACATGTATGGGGTGGGGAGTTGTGTGGGGTAGGACAGGTCACAGGGGCCCCCACGCGAAAGCCTCCCAGAGGGCCTCCTATATGTGAACCCCATCCTGGTGTGCCTGGCGACATGGGACCACACCTGGCTTCTCGTAGTGCAGCACAACCTCAGCAGCCCAGCGAGCCATAAAGAGCTTGTGCTTGCTCTCCAGGAGATTGTGGAGAGCACAGCACATGCCCACAGCTGCAGGCACACTGGGGAGGCCCACCTCCAGGCGCATCAACAGGCATCTGAAGTGCACCTTCAGACACCTGAACACCTGCTCCACCGTGTTCCTGACTTGGCTGAGCCAAGCATTGTAGCAGTCCTGGCTCTCATTGGTGTGGCCTGTGTAGGGGCATGTTAGCAAGGCCTGGAGGGGGTAAGCTGCATCGGCAACTATGCACGGGGACAGAGCCGTGTCCCCAACTGACAGGTCCCTTTGGGCGGCGGGGGGTGTAGGTGCCCTCAGCCATCCTGATCCCAAGCCACAAGTTCCACAGGATGCAGGTATTGTGGTCCTTGCCTGGCCAGCCTATGCATATGTCTGTAAAACGTCCTCTGGCATCCACAAGCACCTGGAGGACGACTGAATGGTAGCACTTCCAATTAATGTGCTGCCTGCGGCTGTGTAGTGGGGCCCAGATGGTGACCTGGGTGCTGTCCAAGGCACCAAAACAGTTGGGGAATCTCAGCTGCTGGAACCTGGCCATGGTGGTGTCCCCATCCCCCAAGCGGATGAGTCGGTGCAGGAGGATCCGGCTGATGGCGTCGACGACCTGCACGGGGTGGAGGGTATGGGCACCTGTGAGCATGTGGCGGCATGTGGGGGGGCCCCCTGCCCAAACCGCCCCCCCCAGCCACTGTCCCCAGGACTCCTCCCTGACTACGCTCCACAGACCCCCCTCCCCAGGCCCCATCATGGGTGCATGACCTCGGCTGACTTACTTCTAGAAGGACGACCCCGACAGTGGCCTTCCCCGCCCTGAACTGGTGGCTGACTGAGCAGTTCCTGACGGGGTGGCCAGCTTTCACATGGTGACAGCCACCCTTTTCTCTAGGGGGAGTGCAGGCTGCATGGAGTTGTCCTGGTGGAGTAGCGCTGGTTCCATCCACTGGCACAGCTCCATGAAGGTGGCCCGGGTCATCCTAAAATCGCAGAGCCACCACTTGTCGTCCCATTCCTCCAGGACACTGCAGTCCCACCACTGCCCGCTGGCAGGCTACCACCAGAGGTGACAGTGGGCCCGGGAGATGGGGTGCTCTGAGAGCACCATGCAGGGAGCCTGCAGAAGGCTGGCCACATGGTGGGCAGCATGGAGCCTCAGGTGTACTGCTGCCAGGATGGCCATCAGGCTAGCCATGATGTCTAGGACGTCCTCGTCCAGGAGATCCAGCAGGTCCATGTCGGGCTGCGGTGCTGAGCTGGAGGTCACGTGCCGCAAGCAGCCTGAGCCCTCAGCATGTGCATAGGGGTGGTGTTTGGGAAGGGCCCTTGGGACAGGGTGCTGGCCCATGTTCCAGGAAGGGCTTGTTGGCTATTTGACCCTGCCCTTGCCCTTTCCTGCCCTGTTATTTCAAAAGAAGGTTCTGTGCTGTGTAGCTGCTCCCTTTTGAAAAGACAGGGGTTCTCTTTGCTGTTGCAGATCGCAACATTGATACGCGTTTTGTGTGTAGTCGCTTCACATCAAAACAACTCTCTTTGAAATAATGGATCAGGATTGCCCCTTTTCATGTTTCTTGCTAGTGTGGCCACAGCTATGTAGAGGCTCCTCAGGGCCTTTCTTTTGAAAGAACAGTCTTCATCTTTGATCTCTGGCCTGTTCTTTCGAAAGAGCTGGGGGCTGTGTGGATGCTCTCTTTCGAAAGAGCAGATCACTCTTTTGATCCGCTTTTTGCGGGTGCGTGCACTCTTTTGAAAGAAGCTCTTTCGGAAGAGCCTCTTTTGGAAGATGTCTATAGCTTAGATGTAGCCTTAGTCTTTAAGGTGCTGCAGGACTGACTGCTTTGTTTTGCAAAGATACAGACTGATAGGGCTCCCCCTCTGAAACTATTGGTCACTGCCACATTAGGCAACCCCCTTCAACTTTGCTCCACCCACCTCAGCTGTCTGGGCTGCTGTTTTTGGCAAGCATGGAAGCAGTTAGCAAGCCCTGTACAGAGAGTTGAGATGTGGTGTTTCACACCTAAGCAAAGGGTGCAGGCTTTGACTAAAGTGACCACATTGCCCTATGGGAAATAAGGGACAGTGGCCTCCAAGGATGTGGGGGCTGATGTTCTATGTCAAAACTTCTCAATGCTAGGGGTTGCTGTCCCAAGGGGAGCCCCCAGGAATGGGGGATCTGCAACCTCCTGGCAGGAAGATGTTGAGAATAGAGGTTCCACAGCCTCCTTGGGGGATGTGGACAGGGAATGGGGCAGCTGCCCCACAGAGAAGCTTCCTGGAACTGGGGACTACCTCCACAAGGCACCAGGGAACTGAGTAGCTGCCCTGCAACAGGTCTCTCCAGCAGCAGGGCTGATACTCAGAGACACCAGGTGCCGGGGAACTGGAGCCCACAAAATAAGGGACAATTTGATGATTTTCTTTAAAAAGTTGGGACACCTGTGAGACAACTTAAATAAGGGACTGTCCTGGTAAAAATAGGATAGATGGTCACCTTAGCTTTGACCAGCTGAAAATGGAGAAAGGCATCAACTGCTACTGTTGTATGGTATCCAGGAGAAGCTTTATAATACAGCATCTCTGGCTTTCTCTCTATTTTACTTTAGTCAATTAACTGTCAACTCTATGGTCATTTTGATCAGGCTCTGGGACAGATTAGGTCAGGGGTCAGCAACCTTTCTGGGGAGCAGTGCCAAAGTTTGATCTTTTGACCTTGAAGTACAGTCTGAGTGCCAGTGACACTTTTAAAGTCACGAATAATCCTACTTACAGCAGCTTCAGTAATAAAGATGCAGAGCTTCACCGTTTAGGTGGTGGTTGGTAGCATTAGCTGGTCTTTTGTTAACCCACAGAAGGATGGCTTTGAGCAAGCTCCAGGCTGCATAGGAGAGGAGTCGAGAGGTGGGTGCAGATCTTGAGATTCACGCCGGGGGTAGCTGACCCCTGGATTATGTAATAGAATGGTGTAATTAATAGGTTAGATTTTTTTAAAAACAGTTTGATATGCTGCCCTAATAGTTTAATATATAGGGTAGATAAGGCCATGTCTACTCTCCAGAGACTACAGCAGCAACAAAATAAAGTTGTGGGGTAGAATTTAAAGATTTGTCTCTGCTGCCACTTTTTAAAAGGTGTTTTTAATAAATCACAAGATTTAGCAATTGCTTCTCTCTTTTTAGTCTGAATTATTTCTGGAGGCTTTTATATATTCAGCTTCAAAAAAAAAACACACCAAAAAAAGGAAAAAAGCTTCAAGACTGACACAGATATTTAAATTGTAATAGAGTTTATGAAAGGTTACAGTTGTCGCTGATTTTTTTTTCCAGTTTTAGGAGCAAAGCAGAACCCACTTCTAAATGAGTTTAGAATTTAAGACATTCATAGAGCATGTAGAATGTTTGGGTTGTTACAACAATGATGTAAAATCCATAGCTGACATCTTTTTTAGACAGAGAATTTTTTTTCTAAAACATAACTGGTCTGTGATCTGCAGTCAGAAAAGTTGCTAGACGTATAGTTAATGAACAAATTAACAAAACAGTCTATTCCCTCTCACTAGTCTCCCAGGCACTGCTGTATGTGTCAGGGTTTTTGGCAAGAGAGGCAGAAAGAACTGTTTGTGACTTTTAATTTACTTGGCTCTTTGTAAAATATAAATCTGATACAATTTCCATGGATGCCCCTTCCTTCCATGTATACATTTTGTTTAAAGAAAATGGCACACTCAGGTATACCTCTGAAGATGAAATAGTATACAAATGATGCAGATTAAAATAAGAAGCTTGAAAATTAAAGGTATCTTTGAATTCATCACTGGTTGTTTATGCACATTACTGAACTTTTTATACCTATCAACATCCTGTGTCAAAAATAAATAAATAAAAGTAGCTGTTACTGCACACAAAACCACACACATTTAAACAGGATTCTTGATTGGAAACTCCAAACTACCAATTAATTCTGTACCTCTCCAGCCCAATATCTGCCCACAGTAATCGATTTTTCATCCCCTTGTACCAACTCTCTGCTCTCCCAATCAATTCTACACCTTACAGCTACAAGTCAATTAATTCTGTGCTCTCTCCAGTTTTCACCTCTGTTCCATTCCACCCGTCAATTTTGCCCTCCCCGCAGATGATCTTTCCCCACCCCACACCACTTCTGCTCCTGAAGTTGGAGCATTTTTTACCTCCTTCCAGGCCCAAAAAGCAGATCCAGACTTCATTCACACCACCTCTCAGCAGGAGGAGACCCACCATCTCTTTCTCCCACAAGCAGTTTTAACATGAGCTGATTACTGTAGAGTGGAAGGGATAGAAGGGATCTGATCCACTTCACACAAGCAGGGAGGAGAAGAAAGCAGAGCTACCCTCAGTAGCTGGGTCTTTATGTTCTCACCCCTCTTGTGACAATGGTATAAATTGTCCCTATCCTTTACTCAAAAACTAGTATTGTGTCACTGAGGGAACAGAAATCTCTCTGACTTTGTTACCTCTAGTTGTTTGCCTCCTTCAGCAGGTGGGTGGGTGGGTGGAGGGGAGATAGCAAATCAGTTCTCCCTTTAGACTGTCGAGCTTTACAGCAGACCTTGTAGGAGGGCCTGTAACCTCCCAGAGTTGGAAGCTCTGCTATCTATTTGGTTTAGTGGTGAGATACATTGTCTTCACATAACATGAACATAATAACCATTCAGGGAATAGTTACCCACTCAAAAGAATATTGTGAATTTAAATTAAAGCCTTTTATTTTGCAACAGCATGCGTATGCCTGCAAGTTCTACATCCTTTATCAACTCAGATTTGAAAGAGTTCAAGCAACTCACTTTGTGGATAGGAGGAAGGTTTACTGACTCCTAGCCAGCCTAATTAGCAGTGCAGGTGGATCAGTTCTAAAAATGTGTAGTACTATCAGCTCATGGGCTGGGTCTTTTGCATGATTTCCTGAGCTGCTGATACTCTACTTTTGTTGCCTATCAGCTGTCTCTCAGCTGACTATGGCTCTCCTATCCTGCAGCTGCCTCTTGAGCATCCTACAAAGGAGAGATCTCAGAGCTAGCTGTGTTAGTTTCAGCAGCAACAATGAGTCTAGTGTCACTTTAAAGACTAACAACTGAATTAGGGTGTTAGCACATCAGCTTTTGTGAGACAAAACTCACTTCCTCAAGATGCTAAATTAAAAACAGGGATGGTTGAAAACTGCTGAGCTGGAATTCATATTCAAATTAGACACGGTGAAAGAAGGAATAAACTGCCACCTGGGGTGGTATTCCAATTCACATTATAATAAATCTGAAAATCTGAAGAAGCGAGTCTTACCCATGAAACCTCATTACCTAATACATTTTTTAGTCTTTCAGGTGCTACAGACTGGTTTTTGTGACATTACAACAAGTAATTTCCAATTCAGGTTCTCCTGCCTTCTCATCTCTGTTGGAGAGAAGCTACATACACTCTGATTCTGTTAGCACTGATGTCACACTCCCATCTCTGTATCCTCTTTTTTGTTTGTTTGTTCCTCAGCATCTGAGGAAGTGAGTTGTACCTCAGGAAATCTTATGCCATAACATCCTAATAAATTTGTTAGCGTTTTAAGTGCTGCCAGACTCCTTGTTGTTTTTGCTGTAAAGGAGAATTTCACTGTACAAAGAGACTCCACTCACAATTCATGACAGCTTTTAGACATATAATCTCTTGAGTAAATTCCTTAATGGACATTCTCCCCCAAGACAATTTTACATCACTCATTCACCAGTGCAGATGGTCCAGCATCCAGTACAGAATGCTGTTCTAGCTCTCATTATGCAGGGGTGCAGCTGATTCTGCTTCCCTTTCCAAGAGGGCATGGACAGATCACCAAGTACTTGAATCTAAGGGGAATGATCAGGTTCATAGATTAGGTGGCTGTGCTCAGTTCCAGATTTACTCAGGAAAGACAAAACCAAAGATGATAGTTTGTTTCCTTTAGGTGATTCATTAGAATAGTACTAATCTTAGCTTTTCTATATAAGGTCACATTTAAACAGGCAACATTGTCCACATATTTATTCTGGGGATACCATCACTGGACTTAACCATGTAGCAGTTTAAAGACTAACAAAATGATTTATTCAGTGATGAGCTCTCATGGGACAGACCCACTTCTTCAGATCTGAAGAACTGGGTCTGTCCCATGAGAGCTCTTCACTGAATAAATCATTTTGTTAGTCTTTAAAGTGCTACATTTCTGCTGCTTTGTTTTGTTGGAGTACAGACTAACATGGCTACCTCTCTGTTAGTAGACTTAACCATGCTAGTTACAAGATCAAGGGCACATTTTCGTGTACTTCCACAAATGTTATATATACCATTATGTGCCAACAATGTCCCTATGCAATGTACATGGGACAGACTTGGGAAAGCCTTCACCAAAGAATGAAAGGACACAGAGTAGACATCAGGAATCTCAATACACATAAGCCGGTCAGTGAACACTTCAGCGGAGTGGGCCATTCTGTTAAACATCTGAGAATGTGTGTCTTAGAACAAAGATACTTTAAAAACAGATTACAGAGAAAAAGTTCTGAATTGGAATTCCTATTCATATTTGACACATTAACAGGTCGTATGAACAGAGACACCAGTTACCCCAGGCATTACAAGGACTGTTTCCCTTCCTTTGATGCTCATAATTATCTCAGGCAAGATGCTTAACATCCCCACCCCTTTGCCCCCTCCTTCAGTTCTATGTAGTTGATTTGTCAGTTTTTATTGCAGTATTTTTTGGACCTGTGTACTTATAAATGTCAGTCTGTATTGGAAATGAGACTGATCTCATTAAATGGGTCTGTCCCATGAAAGCTCATCGCCGAATAAATTATTTTGTTTGTCTTTAAAGTGCTACATTTCTGCTGTTATATTTTGACTAAATTGTTGAAGGATGAGACTAAGATGCTTTTGACCATTTAGGTTATATGTATCCCCACACAGAATTTGGAGTAAGCCTTGAGAGCTACTGGGAGTGTTTAATGTCCCCATTTGCAGTTCAGAACCTAGAAGACCTTTAAAAATAACGAGCAGTCCCATGGCACCTTAGAGATTAACAAATGTATTAGGTCATGAGCTTTTGCAGGTAAAATCCACTTCACCAAATGAGTCAGGGTGGAAATAACAAAATCTAGGGTATATGTAACAGCACAAAAAAGGAGAGTTACCTGGAAATTGTAGGTCCAGTGGTAATAAAGCTAAATAAAGTCAGTTTGGATGTGTCTCATTTACAAAATGTGATATGAAAATGTATTAATAGGTCACATGTTTAAAAGAAAAAAAAAGGAAGTATTTCTTCACACAATGCACAGTCAACCTATGGAACACCTTGCCAGAGAATGTTGTGAAGACCTGAACTTTGTCAAAGTTCAAGAAAGAGCTAGATAAATTCATGGAAGCTAGGTCTATTAATCGCTAATAGCCAGGCTGGGTAAAAATGGTGTCCCTAGCTTCTGTTTGTCAGAAGCTGGAAATGGGTGACAGGTGAGGTATCATTTGATGATTACCCATTCTTCTCATTCCACTAGGACACCTGGTATTGACCACTGTCAGAAGACAGGATACTGGGCTAGATAGACCTTTGTGCTGACCCAGTGTGGCTGTTCTTATGTTATCAAAAAGTCTTAACAGCTTGCAGCTGTAGTCTACCACAGCGGTTATCTGAGTTTTCACAAAAAACAAAAGGTCTGGAGATACTTATAGGGAGTCAATTTTCGTTTCATGTGCTTTGCAAATCACTCCTCTCCTTACATCCTTCCTAACTTTGCTATTTCACTGCATTTTACTTATCTTCTTTCTTTTTTTCACCCCCTTCTCTTGCTTTTACCTTTCTCACACTCACAGGTGTGTGCCTTCTGCTTCATGCTACCTACACTGGGAAAAAGCACCATCTTCTTGCCTGCCTGCCATGGATCCTGCTCTCTTCCTTTAAATCCCTCTTGAAAGCTCATTTCTCTCAGGAACATTTTCTGCTCCTTCTAACCACTAATTCCCCATCCTCTCCTGTAGCTTCACAGTATTAAGACATTGAGGGTGAATCTACACTTGGGAATAAAGTTGAATTTATTAAAAACGACTCTGTAAAAATACTCAAATTTGAGTGTCTGAAACTGCTCAGAGTATCCCCACAAGGTTGCCTAAGTCGGACTGTGGCAGCCATGCATTGTGGGCATCTATCCCACAGTTCCTGCAGACCCATTGCATTTTGGGATTTTGTGCAAGTGTTGTGCGGGGAACAAAAGTCACCGCAATTGGTTCTGGGTTTCTGATGTCGTCATCCCAGAATGCATTTTCCCTCACTTCCCACTGTAAACAAGTGGGCAAGGGAATTTTTGCAGTGATGTTATGTTGACTGCCACCCACCATTACAAATAATAACATGGATCCTGAGATGCATGAAAGTTTAGTGTGGTATTTTGTGAGGACTTCCCACACTGTGATGCAGTATATTCTGAATATAATGCCCATGCACTACTGGTGCATTGGTGCCAGGGGCACTGACGGATGTGAAGATCTGGAGAACAGCACCATGGAGTTGTTGGCAAGCGCTGGAGTCACTGCACAGCGTAGAGTGCAGGTTCTGGAGCCCTGACATCTGTGCAGACTGGTGGGATCGCATTGTTGTGCAGTCATAGGATGATCAGAAGTGGCTGCAAAACTTCCGCATGGGGAGGCCCTCTTTCATGGAACTTTGTGAAGTGCTGTCTCCCACCCTGAAATGCAGCAATATCAGACTGAGACCTGCTTTGACAGTTGAGAAGTGTGTGGCAATTGCTCTGTAGAAGTTTGCAACTACAGACAGCTACTGGTCAGTGGGAAATCAGTTTGGAGCAGGAAAATCTACAGTGGGGTATGTTGTCATCCAGGTAGCTAAAGCAATCAATGAGCGTCTCCTGTGAAAGACAGTGACTCTGGGGAATGTGCAGGAGATAGTGGATGGATTTGCTGCCATGGGGTACCCAAAATGCAATAGCGCCATAGACGGAACACACATCCCCATCCTGGCACCGGACTACCAGGCCTCAGAGTACATTAACTGCAAGGGGTGCTTCTCTATGGTGTTGCAGGAGTTGATGGATCACAGAGGTGGTTTCACTGACATCAACTTGGGGGAGTCGAGAAGGGAGCATGATGCACAAATCTTTAGGAATTCTGGTCTGTTCAAAGCTTGAGAGTGGAACTTTCTTCCCAGACCAGAAAATTAACATTGAGGGTGTGGAAGTGTTTAAAAGCAGGCTGCTCCAGGAAGAATTAAAACCATTAAAAATCACTGTAGGCATGCACATAACCAGGGGGAGGGTACAATTGCCCACAAGCACGTGGGGGAGGATGCTGCTGCATGTCCAAGAGGACACCAACCCAGGGGGTAGCTGCAGAGCCTGGATTTCAAAAGCATGCCATGATTTAAAAGCCAGTAAGTCTGTATGAATTTTGCTGTGAGCTGGGTGGGTCACAGGCAGAAAATCATTAGTGACTCACAAAACTTCCCATGTATTCTAGGTTGCAAAACAAGACAGCAGCCACCTCAAAATAAGAAAAAGGGATAAGTAAAGATTGCTCATTCTGTCCAGGTACAATGTTGGAAAATTTGCAAGAATGCTCTATTAGTCCATGATTCCAGATTACTCGCTGGTGGTTTGGCGCCATAAGGTGTCTTATCATGGAAACAGGAACAAGTCAGGTCTCCCCAAAAATCTCATGAGGAGAATCCAAAAGTGCTTTCTAAGATCTTCATCTTTTTGTCCAAAACAGAAGCAGCACTCTGCACTAGAAATGTTAACAAGCTGTTCTGAGGGAAATGGACATAGACCCTCCCCGCCATGATTGCAACATACTTTTATCAGTAGAAAAAAGCATACTCACCAGAAGTGTCTTCTCCAATATCCAGGTTTGCCTCCAAAGCCACCTCCTGAGATGAGGGGTTGAACTCCAAGTCTATAAACAGGTCCTGGCTTGCAGGATCTGCTTCTGCTGCCGACTGGACTCCACTGTCATCTACCTCTTCCAAATCAGCGTGCGCTTCATGATCCTGCTGAGGAACACGCTTTAATGATGAGCCTATGTGTCTTCTGGGAGAAGAGGTTGCATCTGTCCCAGGATGGCATGAAGTTCATCATAATACCAGCATTTCTGGGGAGATACCCCAGACCAACCATTTGCTTCTCTGCACTTCTGGTGGTTTTGCCTTAGCTCCTTCTTTTTAACATGGCACTGCTGAGAATCATGCCCTGCAATATCTTGGCATTAATATCAGCATTTCTTTTGCTGACTTTGAGCTGAAGGAAGATAGCTTCTTCCCCACCACACTGTGTTGAGGTCCAAGATCTCCTGATGGCTTTATGTTGGGGCTCTTTTGTGATCCTAGGAACTCATGGTTACTAGGTGTGCTAGTTGTGCTGCAGAGATGTGCTCCAGACATCAGCTCACCATGCTGGCCAGAGAAGAAAGGAAATAGAATTCAATCAAAACTCCCAGGATGATGACCACTACTTCCTGTCACCTACTTCCTGCTCACCTGGGCTACATCTACACTAGCCCCAAACTTTGAAATGGCCACGCAAATGGCCATTTTGAAGTTTACTAATGAAGCGCTGAAATGCATATTCAGCGCTTCATTAGCATGCGGGTGGCCGCGGCACTTCAAAATTGACGCGCCTCGCCGCCGCACGGCTCATCCCAACGGGGCTCCTTTTCGAAAGGACCCCACCTACTTCAAAGTCCTCTTATTCCCATCAGCTCATGGGAATAAGGGACTTGGAAGTAGGCGGGGTCCTTTCAAAAAGGAGCCCTGTTGGGACGAGCCGCGCAGCGGCGAGGCACATCAATTTCGAAGTGCCGCGGCCGCCCGCATGCTAATGAAGTGCTGAATATGCATTTCAGTGCTTCATTAGTAAACTTCGAAATGGCCATTTGCGTGGCCATTTCGAAGTTTGGGGCTAGTGTAGACACAGCCCTGGAGAGAAGCGGAGGTGAAGTGATGACCAGAAAGAACATATCAAAAGGCATTGTGGAACAGTTTCAGAAGCTAATAAAATCAATTTTAATAATGCTTCCATCTGCACCTGCATTGGTCGACATTTTGAAATTACCTTTCAGAAGTTACTCCCATGGAATCCAGCATTACAAAAGTCTACCTTAGAGACCCTTAAAAATCAACCTATTCAGGACTGTGGTGTAGACATGTGGTTTATAAGATCAACTTAAATTTGACATAATCTCCCAGCGTAGACCAGGCCTGAAAGTTGCAAACATTTGCCTTTCTCTTTGTGTTGCTGCCATTGGAGCAAGAGCTCTTCTAGTGGCTGGTGAGAGCTTCACGAGGCCATGCCCAGAAGAGTCCACATGAATACTGCTGCCAAAGAAAGTCACTTTCATCCAGTAACCTTGAACAGCACTAGCTGATCTTGTGAGTCTGACAGAAGAGAAGGGTCTTCTCCTGACCTGGATTCACTGCCATTGTCTTCCTGCTAAGATTAATGTTTTTGGAGTAAAGGCTTGAGTTAAGCCCCAGAAGGCTTCATGAACAAAATTATTTGTATTTAATGAGTAAGGGAAACATAGGTCTTAATTAGACCTGTAGTGATGCAGAACATCTGAATATTATTTTAAGCTCTTTTGTATTTAGAACTTATCAAAACAAAATATTGAAGTGCATTAATGACCTCTTGAATGACAGAGGCTTTGTGGAGAGTATAAATGACAATCATCAAGTGACAGTGTACAGGACAAATGGACAGTATATTATTTCTAATTCAAGCTTTCAAGTGCTACTGTGTTGTGAATAACAAGCAGATTTACCCAGCACTACTTGGGTCATTAGCTCAATAAAGGGTGTTCTTTTTCAATAAAAGTAAAATGTACAGGCTTTATTTCAATGATTGTATTTTTGAAAAATATAGTGTTTTTGTAAAGTTAATTTTAATTTCTGATTTCTTTAAAAAGGGATTTTCTGTTTATTTTTTATTAAATTTTTAGATATGAATTCCATCAAATGTATCATTCGCTATGTTTTAACAAAAAAGTGCTGTAGACAAACCTTAAGCATTGATTTAGCTGTGCCAAAACAGAACATTACTCCAGTTTTCTCCATTTTATCTCTTTTCTGTACGATTTATTGAGAATCAGTCCTATTCCAGGTTCATCCTATTTTTCATGGATCATTCACTGTTTGACAGATGTTTAATATACACTGGTTTCAAGTGAAGTACATCTCCTTTCTGTTAGTCAAACAAAATTTCTTTGACAAAAATGAAGTAAATCCATCAAAAGGAACTGTACTCCTTCCTTCACTTTGACCTTTAAGTTATCATTTTTATATTACTTGATGGATTTTTCAAATAGTCAAGGCAACTGGTTCAAACTGTCCCAGAAAGGGAATAATGAATGTTCCTAATGTAAAAGATAACGATCATTACATATGCTTAGTCAGAAATTCGAACACTGCAATAGATTCGTGTATGTATATAAAACACATATTTATCTTGTTATATTCAGTGGGTCTAGTGATGTATAACTTCGCCAGTGTTAGCTGTAGAGCAGCCAGGCCCACTGACAGGAGAGGGCAAAGGGCAGTTGCCCTGGGGCCCCTTTAAATTGAGGCGGCAGCAGCGCTGTGCTGCTGCTGTGCAAGCAGCTTTGTCCTAAGCCCCCACCTCTTCTGCCTTTGTCCCTGCCCCTTTCAGGACAGGGAGACAGTCCCCGCTCTCACCTTGGCCCTGTGCCTGGCCTGGCAGGCCACACCACTGAGAGTAGCCATCTCAGAAACTGAAATACTGTACTTGGTTATTGTAAGAGCTTGGTCAATTGATTTACATGCATTACTCCTTGTCATTCCAGATGATTTTTTCATAGTGCTTCAAAATTTACCTTTAATCTTGCTATCAATATTATTGACATTATGAAAATGCAACATTCAGCTCTTTTGGTTTTGTTTGTTGTTCTGACTTAGGAATCAATTACTGCATTTATATATCCATCTTAAGTACAATCAATGCAATCTTACACTGTTGTCAATGGGATCTTCTAACACAATTAACTATTAATACAGGCTGTATTCATGTTGAGTTATATTGGTAACTGCAAGGCGATCTGATCTGTTATCAGGCTGAAGCTCATATTCGCCATATTTGTTATATAAATGACACATAAGCCGTTGGGCATTTCTCCTGCTAACAATTAGTTGTCAGATACTGTGCATCCATCTCTGGTCATTCTGGTGAAAAAGACCATATCTGAAATGTGTAATTTTCAGATTTCACTCAAATTTGATTTTATGCTGATTTTAAACTCCTATGCTAATGGACCTAGATGCTGAATTAGCATTAGATTCCAGCTAGTAGAAAAGTTCAGCTGTTGGGATTTGATCATGTTTTGTAATCTGAAGGGGGTTTCTTCCAGAGGGAGAGAAATCCGTCCAGCAGCCTTGGGACTGAAGGAGATCCTCAGTATCCTGGATCTCCCATGACTCTACCATTCAAGCAGTGAGTGACAGAGGGAAAACATAAGAGGGGACATGTAACAAGAGAAGAGAGAGATCAAGATGCTTGAGACACCATCCTGAGTTACGCAAACAGATAGAAGTAAAACCCTATCACTGCACAGGAAACGTTGTCGTTTGTTTATTTGTTCTTAATCTTCCCTTGCAAAGTAACTCAGCTATAAGGAAATGCAAATGGGTTCATATCAAGCTACCTGCCCCATAGGCGATGGATGTTGCACAAACTTAAATTTATAGTATTTTAGTTTAGAAATGCTTTTGAGATGCAAATATTATTTATAAAAAATGAACTGGAATCTTTTAACTATTTTGATAGCAGGCTGAAGAGGGTCATTTGACCAAGGAACCCCTGAGTTACAAGCTGCTCCCCACACCTTTTTCCTTCTGTTAAGCAGAGAGGCTGTCACCACACTAGTAAGTAATTTCAAAAGCATTTTCGAAAGGAGGGGCAACTTGAAATGAGCAGCAGAGCGACTACGCACAAAACGCCCGTTTTGAAATCAACGTCGAAAATAAAAAGACTCTCATTTTGAAGGCATTGTTTCACTTCCACCTCAGGAACAATGCCCCAGTTCAATGTCAATTTTGAAATGAAACACGTGTAACCTCTCCCCTGGCTGCCATTTTGAAATCACAAGGCCTCTACGGAGCCGGCCCCTCCCTGGAGCACAGAGACACCCTGGCTAGCAGCAAGGGCTCTACGGCCATCAGCTCCATCTGCCTTAAAGCTTCAGGGACACAGAAACCCCATGCAGGAAACAGAGAGCGTGCTGGCAGCCATACGAGCATGTGCACCCCACAGAACAGTCTCAAGCACCCACCAGAATGGCAGAAATGTGGATGGCCAGAGCCATAGCCAGCAGAAAGGACCCCCGGAAGCTCCAGGTATCCCAAGTCACCGGGACGCAGGGCTTCCAGGACCCCGGACAGCCACCAAAGAGGAGGGGTGCTCTGTGGCTGGAGGCCAAGGTCCAGAACCTGCTGGCAATCTGGGGACACGAGGGCATCCTGCTGAGGATGGAGGGGAGAAAGCAGAATGCAGCTGCCTTCAACCAGTTGGCCGACACCCTGGCCTCAAGGGGCCATCCCCCCCAGACTTCTGATCAGGTGCACTTGAAAGTGAAAGAGCTGCAATGGGGTATGCGAAGGCTAGGGAATCAGCCAGGCAGTCAAGGGCAGCGCCTGCCGCCTGCCCCTACTTCGATGAATTGCACCAGCTCCTTGGCCCCATGGAGGCCAGACTGCTGGAACTGACCCTGGACATGGCCAAGCCAGAGTGGGGAGGGCGAGGAGCCAGAGCTGAAACCCTCCACAGCACCACTGACTTCATGCCCAGAGCCGCTCACCAACAACAGGAACAACGATAGTGAGGGTTGGGAGTGAGGGGACCCTATATATTGTCATGCCATTGGAGGGCACAAGCCGGGCTGCCTCCTCCTGGGCATCCTTGAGTCCCCCAAGGCACCCTCAGGTAGGACCAGGCTTGAGGCACCCTGAGCATGTGCGGGGGAGCACTCCCAGGGGTCCTGGGGATGGCCGTGGTCACTGTCAGGGAGTGGCCAGTACAGGGGTGTCCCCACACAGGGCCACGGACAGCCATGGGGCATGTGGCTGGGGAGGATGTGGGGGCTGAACCAGCCCCACCAACGGTCCAGTATGGATGGACCCCATAGCAGGTGGGATGTCCTGCCCCCCCCGCAAGGGCAGGGAGGGACAGCGACAGAGACATGGTCATTGGCCCACAGTACCCAGTCGTGTGACTGACAGGGCACCGCCCTCTCCCCTTGTGTCCTCGCAGCCTCAAAGTCCGTGGGCCACCCCAGCCTCCTTGACATGCCAGGGAGCCCTGCAGCAACCAGTGAGGGGGAAGGAGTGACACCCGAGGACCAGGCACCATTCTGTGTGGGCCCACCACTGCAGCTGGGCCAACAACCTAGCGGCAGCCCACACAGCTCCGAGGCAAGAGCAAAACCACCTGCTAAGAAAACATCTCTCCATGGAGCAGGCAGCCTGGAATCAGGTCTCGGGGTACAGGGATACCCTCACCCAGGCCATCGCCACCCACCTGGCCCAACCCCCCCACCTTGTAAATAGTTGGAGGCTTGTTTGGGTTAACTTTATTGGATAGTGTCAGTGTCATGCACTGGCTGGGGATGGTAAAGGGTGGGCAGGCGGACGGGGTGCTGGTGGGGCAGATGTGGAGGCGGATGTGCAGTGGGGATTGCACAGGGTGGGCCAGGGCTGAGTCATAGGGGCTCCCGAGCAAACACCTCCCAGAGGGCCTCCTGCATGCACACCCCTTCTTGGTGCACCATGCGGCGCAGGACGACACCTGGCTGGTCATACCGTGGCACAGCCTCAGCCACCCAGTGAGCCACAAAGAGCTCATGCTTTGTGTCCATGAGATTGTGGAGAGCACAGCACATGCCCATGCTCACGGGCACAGTGGGGAGGCCCACCTCCAGGCGCATCAGCAGGCACCTGAAGCTCGCCTTCAGATGCCTGAATACCTGCTCTGCCATGTTCTTGGCCTAGTTGATCTGGGCATTGTAGCATTCCTGGCTCTTGTTAGTGTGGCCTGTGTAGGGGCGCATTAGCCAGGCCTGGAGAGGGTAGGCCACATGGGTGAATATGCATGGGGGTATAGTTGTGTCACCCACCAGGAGCTCCTGCGGGGGAACGTAGGTGTCCTCGACCATCCTGTGCCCGAGCTATGAGTTACACAAGATGTGGGCATCGTGGGACCTGCCTGGCCAACCCATGCAAATGTCTGTAAAGTGTCCTGTGGTATCCACAAGGGCCTGGAGAATGACCAAATGGTAGCCCTTCTGATTTATGTACCATCTGCAGCTGTGTGGTGGGGTCTGGATGGCAATGTGGCTGCAGTCCAAGACACTGAAACTGTTGGGGAATCCTAGATGCTGGAACCTAGCCATGGAAGTGTCCACATCCCCCAAGCAGATGAGCTGGCACAGAAGGATATGGTTGATTGTGTCAATGATCTGCATAGGGTGGAGGGCACAGGTGCCCATAAGCATGTGGCATCATGCAGAGGGACCCCCTCCTTGGACCCCACCCCAGGCCCTGTTGTGGATACATGACCCCGGCTTACTTACGTCTAGAAGGACAACCCTGACAGTGGCCTTCCCCACCTTGAATTGGTAGCCGACCAAGCAGTTGCTGTCCAGGGTGGCCAGCTTCCACACGGCAATGGCCACCCTTTTCTACCGGGGGAGTGCAGGCCGCATGCGGGTGTCCTGGTGGCAAAGTGCTGGTGCCAGCGACTGGCACAGCTCCATGAAGGTGGCCCAAGTCTTTCTAAAATTGCAGAGCCACTGCTCATCATCCCAGTCCTCCAGGACAATGTTGTCCCACCATTCCCCCCTGGTGGGTGACTGCCAGAGGCAATGGTGGGCCCAGGGAAGTGGTTGCTCCAGATGCACCATGGTGTGGTGGCGGGGGGGCTGGAGGAGGCTGACCACGTGGCGGGCAGCACAGAGCCTGAAGTGGCATGCTGCCAGGACGGCCATCAGGCTGGACATGATGTTCAGGACATCCCCGGCCGGGAAGTGCTGTGGGTCCATGCTGGGCTGTGGTGTTGGGGCTGAGCAAGACTGCACCAGTGCCTAGCTGGAGGTCACATGCTGCAAGCAGCCTGAGCCCTCAGCATGTTCATGGGGCGGGGGGAGGTGTTTGGGACGGGCCCCTTAAGGAAGGGCCAGGAAGGGCTTGTCAGCCATTTGACCCTTCCCTTGCCATTTCCTGCCCTATTGTTTTGAAAGAAGGCTCAGAGCTGTGTAGCTGCTCCATTTCAAAATTATGGCAGGAGGGTCTCTTCGATGTTGCAGATTGCAACTTTGATCCACATTTTGTGTATAGTCACTTCCTATCGAAACAGCTCTCTTCAAAGTAATGGATCGGGATTACCCCTTTCAACGTCACTTGTTAGTGTGGCCACAGCCAGAGTGAGGTATGGATGAATCCCAGACAGATTTCATTGAGATAAATGAGGTGAACTCACCCCACCATCAGTTAATATAACTGAGGATGAGTCAACCACAAACCCCATTCAGCACAAGGGGTTTTGTAATAGATGCCCATAGGGTGCTAAAATGTGTCAGTAATGGGTACTGGCAATTTGATTTTGATGCGAAGGTCATCTGTCCTTGGGGAAGGGGTAGAATTAGGTAGGTGAATGATTCCTGGCCAGGGACCAGTATTAAAAGTCAGAAGATTGGAGAAATGTCAGGGAGAGCGGCATCGGGTGAGGGAAGAGGGGATTGTGGGCAGAGAGATAGGTGGGGATGGGTGGGAGAGAGGTGGAGGAAGATTGGAGGTTCAGGTGAGAAAGACATAGCAGAGCCCAGCTCTTCCAGTGCACCCCCGCTCTGTACTTCAGCACGTCTATACTCCCAGCTAGCATACAACAGCTAGCTCTAGCAGGCACCAAGACAAAAGGAGAAAATATAGCTTCAGAAGCTATGGGAACTCATCCCTGAGGGAACAAGTACTGCTCATCAAGCCATTCGGTTTCTTAAATCACATGACAGCACTTTCCCAAACACAGCAAGAGAGTACAGGATTTTGCTGACAATCCCTGTCAGAATGGCTTCAGTGGAGCAGAGTTTTTCCAAATTAAAAATTAAGACCTACAGCCAATGTTGCCCCTAATTTTTCCGATCCATGCACAGATTTTTTTCTGTCTATGTGTGGAATAATTTCTGTGCACTGAGGCATGTGCAAATGTGTACCACCAGCAAGAAAGAAAACCTATCTATGGGTGCTCTGTTAGTCAGCTAGGTGGCATTTGAACCTCTCCTGAGCAGCCACACAAGTGTGGAGCTTACAAGGAACGCTTCCTACACCATTACAGTGTGACAATAACCTGGAGGCAGATGTTCCAGCATTAATCCCTGGCAGGCCACCGGCACTTTATTCATCCACAGGTTGCTGTTCCCAGCCAATGGGAGCTGTGGGAAGTAGCGCTGACTGAGACAGCACTTTCCACAGCTCCCATTGGCCAGGAATGTTGAGCCATTTATTGCCCAACCTGTTCTGTGGTCTAAAGACAACTCATGTAAAAAAAAAATCTATTACCTTAACCATCTGTTTGCTCCCATTGTAATGAATTAAAATGCAGCCTTAATATCATTAAGTGATGACTCAAAATTGTTCTAGTTGTCTTAGGCTTTGCATCATCAGACTACTGATGTGAAGAAGGTGCCATGAGAATCTGTGGATGGAAGCAATGGAGTTGTAGTGTGACATGGCTCAGAAGGAAGCATCTGGCTGATCGAAAGCATCAGTTCTATTACCTATCAAAAGATGTGCCTATGTGCTGCCAGAATAAGGATTGTAGGATTTTCCCTGTATGATGATGTGATTACGCCCCAATACCTCATGAAAAGTATAAAAATGGACCCTAGGGGCAAATTAACCTGTTTGCTTGCACCAGGAGTGTGGGCCAGCTTAATTAGCCTAAAGTCCAGGTGGAAAAAGAGCTGGAAAGAGGTTATGTGACACTGAGGTTCCTTGGCAAGGATACCCTTGCTCTTTATAACCAACTCTCACTTCAGGCCTGACAAACTTGCTACACCAAACATATATCTTACAGGGTATTTATCCATCAAGAACAGCAAGTGAGGTATCTGAGGGAAGCTCATAACTGATCAAGTCTCAATGATATATGTGTGAAGTGTTGGATCACAAAAATCCTCTTGGGGTTCTCACCCACTGTACGATGAAGCCACTCATGCCCACATTCCTCTGATCGCACCACTCTGTTCTGCTTGGCCAGAAACTCTGGTGTTCACCAGCCAAGGCACAGAACCGGGGTAACCACGGGGACGGCTCAGCAATAGGGCCATTGACAGCTCCCAGGAACCCAACCCACAAAAGGGACCAAAACCCCCAAATAATGTCCTACTTTGTATAAAAGTTTTAAAAAGAAAAAGTTCAGGTCAGCCCTCTTTATCAATGAAAGAGAGAGATGCAGTGTTTCTGCCTGCCCAGGTACTAATTAATTATAATTGGGCTTGATAATAAATAAAAATGTTTTTACTAAGTATATAAAGTAGGATTTAAGTGGCTACATGTGAAAACAGAAAGACCAAAGTAAGTTAATACGCCAAAGTAAATAAAACACACCAGCTAATCCTAATACACTAAGAAACTTGTTATATACAAATTTTCACCCTAAAAAGTTGTTTTAATCATCTCTTTCACAAGCTAAGCCTCCTTCTAGCTTGGGCTGAATCCTTCCTCCTGTTCAATCTTAGATATTTCCAGCAGGCATCTTAGGTAAGTGAGGGTCTCCTTATGTCTGGTCACTGCCCCTATGGTTTGGTTTTCACCCTTTATGTCCCTTTTACCCAAGGTAAGAATTCTTTGTGTTCACTTCAAATTTTTCTCATCTTGAGTGAAAAACTACCAGATCCAAAATGGGATCCAGCATCAGTTGGCATTGTCATACATCTTTGTAGGACCAAACATAGATAGGGCTTACATGAAAAACAAAACTATTTAAAGGTCATTGACTTGATCATCCAGCCATTAAGTTCCTTAAGTATCACTAATGGGTTTTACTAGAATACTTGGACTAATAAAATGTTTCCACTTAATATATCTAAGTTCACATACAAGAATGATACATGTACACAAATAAGATATACAGTCAGCAGTTTACAACATTTAAAATGACGTTACATGATCTGTTTTGCATAAAGCTTTGAGTTATGCATATTCATATTTACAAGCCAATTTTCATAAAGCATGGAGGGTCAAGACAGCATATAGAGGTAATATTTAAGAAATAATTTAACTATATTATGGACTCAGAGTGAAAGTTAGTCAACAGTGGATAACATGTCTTGGTGATGGCCCTTTCATGCTGGAGGAAGTTGTTACCCCAGGTTGGTTAGCCAGAGGTATAATGTTAGGCTCATTTGTCTAGGTTTGTTCTACCACGTGGTTACTAATGCAAAAAGCATCCACCTCAATTGCAGGCAACTGGTATTAGTTGGAGTAAAAACAGAATATTACAAAAAGTAGAGGTTTGCCCATCTATCAGTAAAGACAAGGATTGTTTCAATATAACAGAAGAGAAAGAAAGATCCTCAGCATCTTTTCCTCAAGGAAACGTGGGAGAGCATGAAGGTTCTTGTGAAAAATTGGATTCTCATTCCTGAAGTCATTCAGCTCCACAATAGATTGAACTTTTCAGGACTTCAGAGAGGAAAAGCTACTTTATGAAACAGGAAAATAACTATTACTAAGTGTAGACCCAAGTCCATGTTTTATGATTTTGTTTTATATTGCAATCATTTATTTCCACCACTCTCCAAGTTGTAGTTAATTCTCCATTCTTTCTTCTGTTGCCTACTCTAACCAAATGTAAGTGCTCATAAGCACTGTGTAGATTATAGAAATGGTGGTTTAAGGTAGAACCAGTAAGATGAGATGCATTGCACTTTTGGTGCAGAAGATTTGGGATTGCAGAAAGTAACCCATGTCAGGAGCTGGCTATCACAGGGGAATGACTCCCAGAAACATGGTTGTACCTGCTGTCAATCTACAAGTTAAAGGTGGGGCTGGTATGGCCCAAAGAAGAGTGCTTGACTGGCTACTGGACTGGTGCTGGTAGGCAGTTGACATCCAGCCACCACAGGCAAAATTACCTCTTTCTGGAGATGGATGTGACAAGGTGATTCATGGTACTTGGCACCCCCAGAACTATCACAGGTTCCCATAAAAGGAATGAGCAAGCTCAGTTAAGAAGAGATGGCAGAAAGCTCCTCTTTGAGGAAGAATGACTGAAAGCAGCTACAGGGGTGGGTTAGATCCCTGGAGTACAGCTGCAATTCCTAGGGTATAAGAAGTAGCCCATAGAAACCACATTGCATCTCAAGAAGCAGATGAAAGAGGGTCTTCAGGGTGCATTCCCTTACCAAGGGAAGTGCACATGAAACATAGATGAGCTCAGCACCCAGCTGCAGGCTGAGCCTTAAAGATGCCCTGAATTACCCACAGGTAGGACAGAAGGATATTTTGTGTGGAGATATTGTTGGGGAAACTTCCTATGATTACCCTGGAAGGGGTGGATTGAGGCAGTGACTGGGCTGGAAAGCCCATTCAAGGGAGGAGAGACCACTGCAAAGCTGGAAGAGCAGTTGGCATGCTGTGCTAAATGACAAACAAGCTGCTCTGCCAATCCCAGCCACATGAAGATTAACAAGGCACAATTCAGGTTACAGCTGAAATCAATAATGAAATTAACTTCTGCACAAAAGCTGAAACCAGGCCATGAGGCAACTGTTTATGAGATGATGCCAAACTATTGAGTGGTCCAACACATAATTGAAACCCACTCTGTTTTCGCAGATTTTTCTCTTTGGTATAATTGTACAACAGCAGGACTTCACAACACTTTTGACTAGACCTGGGATTTTGTTGACAGGAAAACCCAAAGACAGATATTTTGTTACTTGTTCTTGATTCCATGCTAAAACCAACTGTGACTGAATCTACAATGCTTATTGTGAAGGTAATATTACGTATATTTTTTGTGTTGTGTCCATCTGTTGTCTGGGCAAGGTTCTACTATGTTCCTCCACCCCTGCACTGCACTCGTGTCAAATCACTGGACTTTTATATTGGATATGGAAGACATTTTATGTGTCCATCTTATCTATTGGCCCAAAATAGCGTGCCGGGGGGGGCCATGTGAGGTGTCTAATGAAAGCAATTGAAGTCTTGAATCTGTGTATGCTACTTATGTCTGTATCATGTTTGTAGGTAGAGTTATGGGCTTTAGCTTTGCAGTTGTATAAGCAAAGTTTAGTATTAAAATTCACAATAGGTGGTGTGAACTCAGCCGCAGATAGGTTATTGGGCTAAACAATGGGATGGAAATCAAATGCCCAGATGTTGAATCCACATCTCAGAAATTTGAGACTTGTCAATGGAATGCAGACAGCTGGATCAGGTGACCTGGGCTGAGCAAAGGAATTTAAATCAGATGCCCAGACACCCATTTCCACCTGCCACGTGGTAGTGGGGTGTGTCAGCAAAACCAGCAACCAATGGCATGTTGCCACACCGACTTACCTGGGTCAGATGACATTGACTCCCAAGGTCCTGATGGGAAGGAGAAAGGGTTTTGTCCTGACATAAGAAAAAACTATGGAGTGGACATAGCAGCATCCATCTTGGGGAGGGAAAGTCTTTTGTCCCTGTTCCTTTTCCAAGGTTCCATGCTCCAGCATGCTAACACCAGATCTCCAATTCTCCAGTAACTAAAACTATGTAACCTGGAATCTTTCCCTTTATGGGGTGGACTTTTAGAGACTTTCAAAAAAATCAGCAACTGTATTGCTGGCCTGTAACAATAGATTTAAATGACGTATGTAAAGTATCACCTCAACAATTTTTATCTCTAACCCTGTTCTTTCTTTTTTTATTAATAAACCTTTAGATGTTTAGATCCAAAGGATTTGGGCAAATGTGTTCTTTTTGGGTAAGATGCAAGTATGTATTGACTGGGGACTGTAGCTGGACACTTTGGAGCCCAGAAGAATCTGTGTGCTGGTGGTGAAATAGGTTTTAAAAACCTCTCACCTCAATCCGGAGTGTTGGTCTGGGCTGGTATAGCAGCTGGGAGGTCTGTGGGTTTGCTAGTGTGGCTTCTGGCTGGCCAATGGGGCTGGCGGAGGTACTTTTGGGGTTGATTGGACTTGCCTTAGTGAGAAGGAAAGCCCAACCTGGGGCTGTAAGTGGCCTGGTTTTAAGCAAAGATACCCTGGATTGATTTCTCTAGCTTTACCTAGAAACCCCATCATATCATGGCTGGCACCAGCCCCTCTCCCAGCCAGCACAGAACCTGGCCAAACCCCACCCCCCCCAATTTTCTCTGCCATCATTGTGCCAGTCCCCCCAATAGAGCCTTCCTCCCACATTGCGACAGGCCTTCTCCTGCCTGGTGCAGGGCCCATCTAAGCTTCCTGACAGAGTCCCTCTGCCACCCCACGAGCCCTGGCTGCTCCCCGGCCAGCCCAGGCCTGGCCCATACACCGTGGATGTGAATTACAACAGGTTTCTGTCTAGAACTTTCTTCCAGCCCAACTTCTGCTGGCAAGTGGAGCTGCAGCAGGGCCTCGAGTTGGAAGTTAAATAGCAATGTTCTAGAAAATTGCGTCAGAATGACTGTCAAGAGAACTTGATTATTTTCTGATGGGGTGGGTGATAATGATGTAAAGTCACTCCATGGCTACTGTACACCACTGTTCCATATATCCTTGCATGATCTGTCCACATGTTTGGATTTTTTATTTTATTTACAGCTGCATCACTTTTTTTGCCTTAGTCTCTGTCCATATCATTTTTAGGCATGGAGCTTCTCTAGTTGGCTTATAACCCATATGCAAACAAAAACATTACTTAGTGGCAGAACTGTATACCTTATTCCTGTGGTCCTCAAACTGTTGTGTGCAGCCACAAAAGGTGTGTAGAGAACCATATGGGGAAGGGGGCACAGAAGGACCTGAGAGCCACCGAAGGGGACAGGGAGGGAGTACATCCCAGTCCAGCTCTTCCCTCCACCACAGCTCTGGCTGCAGCCTGGCCCTCACACCTTTCTGCCACCAACCTTGCTCTACCCACCTTCCTTCGTGTCCCCAAGCTAGGTTTGCCTCTCTCTCACCCCAGCTGCTCTCCCACCCCCACTTCTGCTGCAAGCTCCTCTAATGAGGAAGACTTGTTTGTGCAGTAATGGAGCATGGGGCACAGACAGATTCCTTTACTGTTAAGGACTGGCATGACAGGGAAAGTTTGACACCACTGCTGTACTTGTACAGAGGATGTTCAAAAGGAGTAAGTTGGCCCCAAGTTGAATGTGAGGTAATTGACTTAGTGATTTTGAGATGCTAGTATATACAAATATAACAGTTGGGCTGCGTCTACACGTGCACGCTACTTCGAAGTAGCGGCAGTAACTTCGAAATAGCGCCCGTCACGTCTACACGTGTTGGGCGCTATTTCGAAGTTGAAATCGACGTTAGGCGGCGAGACGTCGAAGTCGCTATCCCCATGAGCGGATGGGAATAGCGCCCTACTTCGACGTTCAACATCGAAGTAGGGACGTGTAGACGATCCGCGTCCCGCAACATCGAAATAGCGGGGTCCTCCATGGCGGCCATCAGCTGGGGGGTTGAGAGATACTCTCTCTCCAGCCCTTGCGGGGCTCTGTGGTCACCGTGGGCAGCAGCCCTTAGCCCAGGGCTTCTGGCTGCTGCTGCTGCAGCTGGGGGTCCGTGCTGCATATACAGGGTCTGCAACTAGTTGTTGGCTCTGTGTATCTTGCACTGTTTAATGAAAGTGTGTCTGGGAGGGGCCCTTTAAGGGAGCGGCTTGCTGTTGAGTCCGCCCCGTGACCCTGTCTGCAGCTGTGCCTGGCTCCCTTATTTCGATGTGTGCTACTTTGCCGTGTAGACGTTCCCTCGTTGTGCCTATTTCGATGTTGGGCTGAGCAACGTCGAAGTTGAACATCGACGTTGCCAGCCCTGGAGGACGTGTAGACGTTATTCATCGAAATAGCCTATTTCGATGTCGCAACATCGAAATAAGCTATTTCGAAGTTGGGTGCACGTGTAGACGTAGCCTTGGTGTCACAGAAATTTGGTGGGATAATACACAAGACTGGAATATTGGTAGAGAAAGGTACAGTTGGCTCAGGAAGGATAGGCAAGGAAAAAAAGAGATGTCTTGTATATTGAAAATGTATATACTTGGACTGAGGCTGAGATGGACATAGGAAATATACTAGGTCAGTGTTTCCCAACACTGTTTTATAAAGTACTCCTTTTAAAAAAAATAGATATAGCCCAGATTACTCTGGCATACCCCTAAGGGTATGCATAACACCAGCTGAGCAACATGATCCTAAAATAATCTGAGGTCTTGAAACAAGTGCCATTCAACTTTTCCAGATTACTGTACCCTTTTCAGGAGTCAGGTTTGTTTTGCATATCACCAAGTTATACTTCACTTAAAAACTACTTACAAAAAACACGTACAAATATCACAGAAGACTACTGAAAAAATTGCTGATTTTCTACTGGTTCATGATCAATTAAATGAATTGGAATAGAAATATTGTGCTTATCTTTCAGCATAAGGCAAATGAAGCAGTAGAAACAAGTCGTTGTCTGATTGTACTCACTTTACTAACATTTTCATGTGCCTAGTTTTTACAGAAGGCTACATCTGTAGAAGAGGTGATGTACCCCTTGGAAGACCTTAGTGTACCCCCAAGGTTACACGTACCCCTAGTTGAGAAACACTGGACTAAGTCAAAGTACAAAAGATTAACATAAACAAATAGCACAAATAAGTGCATGTAGGGGTAGTACAGGGGCAAAGGCACAAAACAAGCTCAATCTAGCTAGACACATAAAGGGTAATAAGAAAACGTTCTATAAATACCTTAGAAACAAGAGGAAAGCCAAGAACAGGGAAGACCCAATGATCAAAGAAGAGGGGAAGAAGAAAAAAAACACAAAACAAAAAAGAAAATGTGGAAATGTCAGAGGTGCTCAACACTGTCTTTGGTTTTATTGATAGAAAGGGAAATACAGACAACCCAGGAAAGTACAGACCCATCAGCTTAACTTCTGTGCCAGGAAAGATAATGGAGTAAAAAATTAAGAAATCCATTTCCAAAAATAGAAGATGATAAGTAACAGTCAGCATGGACACCTCAAGAACAAATCATGTAGAACCAATCTGACAGCTTTTTTGATAAGTTAATAAGCCTGGTGGATAACAGGGAAGCAGTAGCTGTGGTGTACCCAGTGTGACAAAGTCAGTCCTATTCCTGGGCCTCTGGCCTCTATTCAGTCCATTGGGACCACTTAAGGGCCCAGTTGCCCTCGCTGGGGCAAGGGTTGGTCTGGGGGGAACCTGGCCCCCACCTACTCACGCTGGTTCCAGCCCAGGGACCCTGTGCAGCTGCCAGTGGGAGGAGCTGATTCCCTTAGCACAGCAACTTTCCTCCCTGGGCCACTTCCCCAGACAATTCCCCCTACTACCTTTTCCAGGCTGTAGCAGTCACAGGTCCCTACTCTTGATCTGTAGAAGGTCCCTCTCTCCCTCTGTGATCTCTGGTGTTCCTGCTGCTCTCCTCTGCACCTCTCAAACCTGTTCTTTCTCACTACTCCTATCTCCTTGCATCCCTCTACTCACTTCTCACACTCTCCCCATCCTTCCCACTGTGAATGGTTTTTAAAGGCCTCTTATTGGCCCCATCATTGGTGCCAGCTGGCCCCAGTTAGGCTGAGCCATCTCCCACCCAGCTGCCTGTGATTGTCCTGCAGGCCCTTCTGTTTGTTTGAGCTGCCTCTGAGGGGACCTCCAACCCGGCCCTGCCACACTAGACTTTAGTAAAGCATTTGCTACAGTCTTGCGTGAACTTATTATCAATAAACTAGGGAAATGCAACATAGATGGGGCTGCTGTAAGATGGGTGCATAACTGGTTGAATAACCATTCTCAGAGTGTTCACAGTCATGTGGGATGGCCATAATGGTCGTGTCTACACTAGCCCCAAACTTCGAAATGGCCACGCAAATGACCATTTCGAAGTTTCCTAATGAAGCGCTGAAATGCATATTCAGCGCTTCATTAGCATGCGGGTGGCCGCGGCACTTCGAAATTGACACGCCTCGCCGCCGCGCGGCTCGACCCAACGGGGCTCCTTTTCGAAAGGACCCCGCCTACTTCGAAGTCCCCTTATTCCCATGAGCTGATGGGAATAAGGGGACTTCGAAGTAGGCGGGGTCCTTTCGAAAAGGAGCCCCGTCGGGACGAGACGCGCAGCGGCAAGGCGCGTCAATTTTGAAGTGCCGCGGCCGCCCGCATGCTAATGAAGCGCTGAATATGCATTTCAGCACTTCATTAGTAAACTTCGAAATGGCCATTTGCGTGGCCATTTCGAAATTTGGGGCTAGTGTAGACGTAGCCAATAAGTGGGGATTCCACAGAGATCAGCTTGGCGATAGGCTCTGTTCAAGATCTTCATCAACTATTTAGGCAGAGAGTATTCTCTAAGGCTGCGTCTACACGTGCACGCTACTTCGAAGTAGCGGCAGTAACTTCGAAATAGCGCCCGTCACGTCTACACGTGTTGGGCGCTATTTCGAAGTTGAAATCGACGTTAGGCGGCGAGACGTCGAAGTCGCTAACCCCATGAGCGGATGGGAATAGCGCCCTACTTCGACGTTCAACATCGAAGTAGGGACGTGTAGACGATCCGCGTCCCGCAACATCGAAATAGCGGGGTCCTCCATGGCGGCCATCAGCTGGGGGGTTGAGAGATACTCTCTCTCCAGCCCTTGCGGGGCTCTGTGGTAACCGTGGGCAGCAGCCCTTAGCCCAGGGCTTCTGGCTGCTGCTGCTGCAGCTGGGGGTCCGTGCTGCATATACAGGGTCTGCAACTAGTTGTTGGCTCTGTGTATCTTGCACTGTTTAATGAAAGTGTGTCTGGGAGGGGCCCTTTAAGGGAGCGACTTGCTGTTGAGTCCGCCCCGTGACGCTGTCTGCAGCTGTGCCTGGCTCCCTTATTTCGATGTGTGCTACTGTGCCGTGTAGACGTTCCCTCGCTGTGCCTATTTCGATGTTGGGCTGAGCAACGTCGAAGTTGAACATCGACGTTGCCAGCCCTGGAGGACGTGTAGACGTTATTCATCGAAATAGCCTATTTCGATGTCGCAACATCGAAATAAGCTATTTCGAAGTTGGGTGCACGTGTAGACGTAGCCTAAGTGTGCTGATCATCCCAAGCTGGGAGAGGTTAAAAGTGCTTTGGAGGATAGGGCTGTAATTTAAAATGACCTGGAGAAATGGTCTGACGTAAATAGGATAAAGGTCAATACAGTCCAATGCAAAGTAGTCCACTTATGGAGAAACGATACTTTCACACATACATAATGGGAAGCAACTCTCTCGGAAGGAGTACTGCAGGAACACACATAGGGGTCATAGTGGACCACAAGCCAAATATGAATCAACAGTGTGATGTTGTTTCAAAAAAATAAGCAAATATTGTTCTGGGCCACATTAACCAGAATGTTATAAGCAAGACATGAGAATTAATTCTTCTGTTCTGCTCCACGTGGATTAGGCCTCAGCTGAAGTATTGTCTCAACTTCTGGGGCCCAAATTTCAGGAATGATGTGGAGAAATTGGAGAAGGTCCAGAGAAGAGGAAAAAAAGTTATTAAAGATTTAGAAAACATGACTCATGAAGGACAACTGAAAGAAATGGGTTTGGTTAGATTGAAAAAGAGAAGACCGAGAAGGGGCATAACAGCTTTCAAGTAGCTGTCTAAAAAAGTGTTACAAAAGAAGAGAGAGAAAAATTATTCTCCTTAATCTATGGTGATATGTCATGATGGTCTCTTTTGGCCTGAAAGTATAAATAAGTAAGTTTCAGTGACACAGGAAAGCAATGTGGGTACAGGTGTGCTTCTGGAGTCATACAGTAGAACATCAGAGTTACAAACACTTAGGGGATGGAGGTTGTTTGTAACTCTGATATGTCCTCAACTCTGAACAAAACATTAGGGTGGTTCTTTCAAAAGTTCACACCAGTACATTAATTTAATACAGCCTTGAAACTTTCCTAAAAATAAGGGGATAGCAGATTTTTTATTCAAGCTGCGTCTACACGTGCACGTTACTTCGAAGTAGCGGCACTAACTTCGAAATAGCGCCCGTCACGTCTACACGCGTCGGGCGCTATTTCGAAGTTGAAATCGACGTTAGGCGGCGAGACGTCGAAGTCGCTAACCCCATGAGGGGATGGGAATAGCGCCCTACTTCGACGTTCAACATCGAAGTAGGGACGTGTAGACGATCCGCGTCCCGCAACATCGAAATAGCGGGGTCCTCCATGGCGGCCATCAGCTGGGGGGTTGAGAGATACTCTCTCTCCAGCCCTTGCGGGGCTCTGTGGTCACCGTGGGCAGCAGCCCTTAGCCCAGGGCTTCTGGCTGCTGCTGCTGCAGCTGGGGGTCCGTGCTGCATATACAGGGTCTGCAACTAGTTGTTGGCTCTGTGTATCTTGCACTGTTTAATGAAAGTGTGTCTGGGAGGGGCCCTTTAAGGGAGCGACTTGCTGTTGAGTCCGCCCCGTGACCCTGTCTGCAGCTGTGCCTGGCTCCCTTATTTCGATGTGTGCTACTTTGGCGTGTAGACATTCCCTCGCTGTGCCTATTTCGATGTTGGGCTGAGCAACGTCGAAGTTGAACATCGACGTTGCCAGCCCTGGAGGACGTGTAGACGTTATTCATCGAAATAGCCTATTTCGATGTCGCAACATCGAAATAAGCTATTTCGAAGTTGGGTGCACGTGTAGACGTAGCCTCAGAGTAGTATACGTTTAAAATAGTACTGTATTTTATTGGCTTTTTTTTTCTTTTAAGTTTCTGCAGCTGCCTAATTGTGTACTTCCAGTTCTAAATGAGATAAGTGGATGACTGGTCAGTTACTAACTCTGGTGTTAGTAACTCTGAGGTTTAACTGTACTTTAAAATAGAACTGGGATGCTCTGTTAGAAGATGAGGGCCCAAGCTGACTTTCCAATTGCAGGTTGGGGTTGAATGCTCGGTGCATAGAAAGAATATCTATGTACTTGTAAATAGAGCCTATTTGGTTGAGAAATCATTGATTGACAAACATTAAACTCCATCATGCTCCTTATGCTTGACCTTTAAGTGATTGATAAGGCCTTTAGTAGATCATTAGCCCTATAAAATATTCAAAACAAATCAATTTAAACACCCTTTAATTGCTTATCTATAACCAAGTCAATTATATCTAACTATATTTCATTCTCACATGGGACTCAAATCAAAGTGCTTACAATCCTCAATTATTTTATTGAACACCTTACAGGATTGAGCCTTGACATGCCACCAACAGCATAACTGAATTATGGGTAGCATGTCTAATTCTGAAATAGCTAAGGTTAAAAATAGTCTGTGCCCAGTCCAGTCCAAAAGTTGGAGAGGGATGCTGATACATTACACTAGAGATGAATGCATGTTATACGTGTTTTACAAGAAACAGGAAATTTTACAAGAAAAATCTCATTTAGCTAATTTCCATTTATACACAAACAGTGCTTATACACTATTTCTAGGCACCCTGACAACAGTTACATTCACTATCAATATTAAGATCCATTCAGCAGCATAACATAATAAAAGTTAATATATTAGCTAGTACCCACCCCCTTTCATCTAAACCCCATAAAAGTAGCCCTACCAAACGGCCTATTGAATGTCTTTACAATCAGCAAACTTAAGCTATTTTGGATCTAGAAGTCTGTTTTTAATAATACAGCTGGTCCCATGAGACATTATTAAAATCCTATGGAGTTTTATAAAATTCACAACTAAACCATTTAAGAATTACTGTAAAATTAAATATACAGAGAGTCTTTTATTTGTGATGAGCAAAAAGTCAAGACCCTGGTATTCGGCATAACAGATGGTTTGAATAGGAGAGGCAGACTCCACAGAGAATGGGTAGATGATATAGTAGGTTGGTGTGGAGCTAGTTTACAGAAAGTACGCCACTCCATACTGAACAGAGTAAGATGGAAGGAAACAGTGAGAGAGGCATCAGACACCCTCAGGCGCTGAGCCCATGGTTGTTGTTGATATTTTATTTGTGCATCTTGAATCAGATCAGGCAAAACTGTATTTTATAGTACTTGATTTACTTGATTATTCTTTTGTATTCCATTAAGCCACAATTGAGACTGGGATTCCCATTGTGCTAAGGACTTCATGTGGACTGGCTGGCCATAAAGCACACAGCAACCACTGTATTTGGAACCCCATACTTCACTGCCTCCAGGCACAAGGCCCCAGGAGAGCCTCAGGCCAGGGGTAGGCAACCAAAATAGCAAGAAGAGCCATTTTTTCCAATTGTTATTGGGACTGGGATGGCTGGAGAGGCCTGCCATGATCCCAACCACAGGCAGGATGTTGTGGTCCCTGAACTCCAGGCAGGTGAGGAGGCATTGAGACAGCCACATGTCATCTCAACTGACATGCGGGCCCTGGCCAGCCTGGCACTGAATGCCACTCAGGAGGGGTCAAGGTTGCCAGTGTACAACTTCATGAGAGCCTTCTCTCCAGATAGAGAAGGTTCAGGAGTGAAAGTCGGGAAGACAGTGTTACAAACACACACGTAAAGTGTGAGGAATGAGAATATGCAAAAACTTTGCAAACGTCCTGCAGTAAACATGTATCACATTACAAATCATTGTGTGTGCACTGCTCTTAAAATAGGGCTTACAAAAAATTATGATTTGAAGTTATTAAGGACCGTCTCATATTCACATGCACAGTGGCTCTTGGATTGAGCTTTTTACCTAAATGGAAAAAATGGCTCTTCTTGCATCAGCTGTTCATGTTTCCCTGTCCACATCAATACGGTCATGTCTTCACTGGGAAAAATGTGTTTCTTACACTGAGATCTTGACATCAAAAACACTGCCCAAATGTCCAAAAAGAAATCTTTAAAATGGGCAATATGTAACACAGTGCAGTACGCAGACAATCCTGTGCAGTGTACCCAAGTAAACGCCAGTATCATGAACACAATCCTATTTGTTTTAGTTCAGAGTGCAACAGTCTTGAGGAAAGTACAACTGCAAAAGCACCACATCTTGCAGTCCTGTTGACTGTACATGGAGTTGCCTGCATAGAGCAGCCTGGCATGTACTGTGAAATTAGGTGGTATCTATAAATGACCAGTGGTGGTTAAATTTTGTTGTGACCAATCAAGTTGTAACAGTCTCAGAGGGGAAGCTGTGTTAGTGTGGTGCTTCACAAAAAATGAGCAGTCCTGTAGCACCTTAAGACTAGCAGATTTCTTTATTACGTAATGAGCTTTTGTGGGTAACACGAAAGCTCCTTACCTAATAAATACATTTGTTAGACTTTAAGTGCTACAGGACTGTTTGTTTTTGTCAAGTTATAACAGTTTAGCCAGATACAGAGGGCTAGAACCAAGCCACATAACAGATTGGGTTGTAAAGAGAGGCATAAAGCAGTCCTGCCACATACTCGTAAAGCTCAGCTTAGCTGTCGCATGTCCAACTGATACAAGAGGATTGAGAGCATTTGGCTGTGAAAGGTCTCTGCAGCACCTGTTGAGCAGGCAGCCAAGTACCTCCTTTCTCTGCTCAGCTTCCTAAATCAGAGTCCAAAACAGCAGCTGCAAGGTGGTGGCAGCCAGAGGAGGAGGTAGCAGTGATAGAAACAGCAGCATTAGAGGACAGTTTAAGGGCACAATACCTTCCCTAGACTCCCTCCACATCACAGATAGCTAAAGCTGGCTACACCTAACGACACAAACAGCCTCTTCTATGCCCTGGAATCCACCCCCAGCATCACCTCTCCCCTCAGGAGCTCCTGCATTCTGGGGCTCCAAGCTTTCCCTTAGTCCTCTAAACTGAGGCAGCAGGAGCCATCCCAGTGGTCCTCCACACAACTACGCACCTAGACATTATCCCAAACCATGTCAGATTTGCCTTCTTTTGTGCAGCTTCATGTCCCACCCCTGCCACTGCTTGGAGGCAAGGTGTGTTGACTAACTTATTTATGGTTATATGTAAATTACTTCATTACACATATTGTAGAGCAATGTTTCCCACATAAAGTTCCACAGAACGTTCCGCAAAGTGAAAATAAGTGTTCCATGAGATAATTCCATTACAATAGCTGGCTCCTCTGTGGCTCCCTGCCCTGCCCCTGATGAAACAGTAGAACTAAATTTAATTGGTTTAATGCCCAGCAGGAGGGATCCAGCCATTAAACCAACTGAATTTAGTTCCATTATTTCAGCGGTGGTAGGGCAGGAAGCCACAGAGAGCCCGTCACTTGCCCCACTACCCACATGGCCACACCCCTCCGGTGGGCATTGCTTGGCTCATCCCCACCAGCAGAACACCTCCACATCAGCCTTCCTTCCACTGGGCACACATGGCTGCTCAGCGTAGGCTCCCTAGACAGGACCACAGATGGGTTAGTCCTAGGGACCTGTTTGGGGCTGAGAGGGGCCAAGCCTTGTCATGCAGGGGGAGTGGGCAGGTTTGCAGGCTGACTGAGGTGGGTAAAGCCTGGAAATGGGGTTCCACAAAAATCTTTCAAGTTTAAAAGGATTCTATGGCCATATAAAATTGAGAAACACTGTGGCAGAGAGTGTCACACATAAAGCAAAAGGCATCTTGACAGCTGTGCCCTGTGCCAATCTTGGCACCATACTGACATCCAAGCCCACAATCCTGCAACAAGCTCTGCATGGCTGGACACCCTACACTTTTGCAGAATCCCACTTACTTACAGAGACACAAGGATCACGTTGCACAGACTCCTTCCCTCACTGCTTTCTCAGTACATACATTGTTATTGTGAATGAAGTTCTAAGAATGAAGTTCTACATGGCTGTTATTGAACTATGTTGAGTATGGGGGATGCCCATCGCTGACTCTCCAGTAGCAACAGAGGAGCTGACCGCCACGCAGGCGGGTAATAAATGACCATTGACCAGTAGGGGAACTGTAAATAAGAGATTCACAGGTCAGTAAGAGACAGTTGTGCAAGCAACATACAGTGAAGATTGCTCAACTCTGTAACTCCACAAGGACTACCAAGACATGTCTGGGCCAGTATCTTTCCCGGGATATGAATTGAGAGTACAAATGGAGGGACAGTGGCATCATTAGACCAACTCTTTCCAACCCCCACCAGCAATAAAGGCAAGAAGGATGCAAGGAAGACAAAGCCTTTGAATTGAGGAGACTGGTCCCAGGCTGAGAAGAAAATTCAGCCTGAGTATACCAGGGAGGATGTGTTGCAATGCTAATAAGAAGGCAGTCAAGAAGATAACTCAAATACCTTCTTGATGGACTGTATTTTCTTACGCACAACCTGCCCTAAGTTCTCAGTCTCTGAGGAACAGTCACTCATTGATATATTTGCTTTCCAGCACTCTATGTAACTTTTCATGAATGTTGTATGCAAATACTCAGATGCTAACATCTAAACTGAATTTTAAAATGTATTCTCCTAAATTTGGGTTATTGCTGATTATGTGCTACTTTTATATGGGCCTGCTGGACCCTAACAGCCTGTTCTTCACAGCCCCTCTCCTATTGGCTGCCCACTGTACAGTCACCCTAGGCTGCTTTTAGCTCCATCTCTGCCAGTGTGGGGAAGAGGTCCCATCACACTCTCATTCTAGACTCAGCTACTTATGCAGCATATCTGGTCTGCCACTGCTCATTGTTTCTAGGATTTAGAACTTAAAGCTGGCATTTGCAGTAATTGTTTCACTACACTCAAATACTCTACACTACCCAGACCCTAAAGCATTTAAACATCCTCCCAAATGAATTTGATGCATACCCCAAAAAAATACATGTAATTAAATTTGACAGATAGCCACAGCATAAAATGATGATGGGCTAGGCTGCATATAAAACCATCCATGCTTGGGGGTAGAATCTGCGCAGATGTAACAGAGGTATAAATTTCTTTTTGATTTGATCTCTCAGTTCATCAACTGTCACCATGGCAAATCTCTGACACCCACACATACGGTTTTGAAACCAGTCTGAACAGCAGACATCTCCTCGGATTCCACTGCAATCAGCAAATCTGTGCAACTGGACAATGACAAAAATAATCACCAATTTAAAAGCAGGCATGAGTAGGGTGACCAGGTGCCCCATTTGTAAAGGGATAATCCTGCATTTAACCCATCCTGCAGATTTCCCTACCTTTTTTTGAAAAAAGGTCCCCTATTTTCTGTTTCTCCCCTCCCGTCAGTAGAGCTGGGGGCTGCTGCTGGCCAGATCTTTGCTCACCAGCTGCACATCCTCCAGCACTGAGTAGGAAGGAGTCCAGTGGCTGATGGGGGGAGGTTCATGTGCAAGGCTGGTGGTTGGGCATAGCTTCAGTGTGGAGAGATAGCTGCTCCCCATGCTTGTCCATCAGTGCAGTCCCTGTTATGTGCATCCTCTTTTCCAGCAGCCCCCCCTCATCCCCTGTGCCACTTCCAGCTAGCACGTATGCAAGGGATGCTGATCTTTGACAAGCATATCATGCAGCTGGGTTTTCCTGGACAGGGCCTCCTTTTCAGTCCTCCAGTCTCCATCCAGAGAGATATTTGAAATATGAAAAATTTCCCTGAGAATCTACAACCACTTCCATGGAAGTTGTGGGACGGGGTTGCCAAGAACTATTGGCTGTGATAGACTTTGGGGTTGTAGAGGAATACCATACAGAAGGATTTCTAAGACTAGGGGTTCCCCATCAAAAGTTGGGGGAATAGCTAGGTAAGTGCAGGAACTGGGTCTTCTAGTTATTACCTCTTTGTTAGTCCTCCAATCTCTGTCCAGACCAACTTTGGGAATATGGAAAAATATTCATGATTTTCTCTTGCCTTCAGAGCTGGGTGGCTGAAGTGGCAGTTACTCTCAGCCTGGAAACCATTGCCAATGCTGGCAGCAGCTCAAGGTGAGGGGTGGTGATGAGTGCCAGGGCCTCCCCAGAGTAGCACAATGTCAGAGCAGCACACGCTTTCTAGCTCGTGCTATTCCTAGGCAGGGAAGGAGTGCGGCATGGGGGAACAGAGGAAGGAGGAGGGGCAAAAGTGGGGAAGAGGTGGGGCATGGGAGGAGCAGGGGTAGGCAGATGATGGGATGGGGCAGGAACACGCGACCGGTTTCCCCGTGCAATCCCTGCACCAGTTGCCTCTAGACTTGGATGCCCACCAGGAATCAGGGAATATTAAGGGTAACTGGCACCCTGTAATGCACTTGTCTTCCTCTCTAATGAACTCCAATACCAGATCCCCCACCACCATTGTGGGAGGAGCTCCTACCTCCATCTGCTCCATATCCCTATGAAAGCTGTTCTTAGCAGCTTCTCATTATCAGATTTTTCTGTCTGGTTTTGGTAGCTGTAGTCTTTCATTCCCATTGGATTGCATCTCTATCCCACAGAATATCAGGGATCCCTATGGTGGTAGGAATTTCCTTGGTGGCTAGGGCATGGGGCCAGGGAAGTTGATCCTAAATGGAGCAGAAGGAGAAGAAGAAACTCATCCTTCACCCGGGGTGAAACTCAGAAGCTATGGCATATTTCCATAGGGCTTCCATTACCCAATGAGGGACAGTCTGAGATGGGAGGTGGATCGTTTCTTCAGGGATCACATTGCCTGGCTTCTGTAAAATCCCATTTCCCAGCTGAGTTTCCTTACCTCTGGCATAACAGCAGTTTGCAGAACCAGTAAATCCCCTTCCTGGCCAACCAGCCAATGCCTTGGGCTGTGTCATTGATGTACAGTTGCAGCTAAGCCACCAAGTTCTCTAGTTTGGCGAACTGTGCAAAGAAGGGACACAAGGCCAGGCACGAAAGAGGTTGGAACATGGTCCACTTAAAGTCCCAGTATCTTCACTGAACCAGGAGATGAGCTTGACTCAAGTCTATCTTATTCCCTGCTCTGACTCTGCCTTCCCAGGGAGAACTCTACCAGTCCCCAGTCCCTGCAGCTGCAGGTCCTACAGCCTGTTGGAACCAGCCTGCCTATGCCTGGCATCAGGAAGATGGGGTCAGAGGTCACTTAAATCAAATTCAGGAAGGGGTGTGGTGAATCACAACAAAGCTGCGTCTACACGTGCACGCTACTTCGAAGTAGCGGCACCAACTTCGAAATAGCGCCCGTCGCGTCTACACGCGTCGGGCGCTATTTCGAAGTTAACTTCGACGTTAGGCGGCGAGACGTCGAAGTCGCTAACCTCATGAGGAGATAGGAATAGCGCCCTACTTCGACGTTCAACGTCGAAGTAGGGACCGTGTAGACGATCCGCGTCCCGCAACGTCGAAATTGCTGGGTCCGCCATGGCGGCCATCAGCTGGGGGGTTGAGAGATGCTCTCTCTCCAGCCCCTGCGGGGCTCTATGGTCACCGTGGGCAGCAGCCCTTAGCCCAGGGCTTCTGGCTGCTTCTGCGGCAGCTGGGGATCTATGCTGCAGGCACAGGGTCTGCAACCAGTTGTCAGCTCTGTGTATCTTGTGTTGTTTAGTGCAACTGTGTCTGGGAGGGGCCCTTTAAGGGAGCGGCTGGCTGTTAAGTCCGCCCTGTGACCCTGTCTGCAGCTGTGCCTGGCATTCCTATTTCGATGTGTGCTACTTTGACGTGTAGACGTTCCCTCACTGCGCCTATTTCGATGTTGGGCTGAGCAACGTCGAAGTTGAACATCGACGTTGCCGGCCCTGGAGGACGTGTAGACGTTATTCATCGAAATAGACTATTTCGATGTCGCAACATCGAAATAAGCTATTTCGATGTTGGCTGCACGTGTAGACGTAGCCCAAGACTGCAACTCCTTACAGCCTTCACTCTCTTGTGGGACGCTCTGGGCCTGATGCAGAAGTTGCCTCACTGTGGGGGATGGAGGCTGGTCAGGATCAGTAGATCAGTGTGCGTGCTATGTAAATGAGCCCACCACCACTTCCAGAGCTGAGACATCAGGCTCAGGATAGAATATCTGATTCATGGATCATGACAGTGTTCAGTGTTGGGGCTGGTCCACCCTCCTGATTCATGAACTCCTGATGCATGGACAGTTTATCAGGAGGGAGACAAACCCCTTGCCTCTCACTGGCTCAAAAGGCCTTGGTCAGAGGACAGGAGTGACTGTGGACAATTCCACCCCCCACACACATAATCTCAGTTCTGGTAGGAGAAATTAACTGATCCCCTTTGGGTCCAGCTGGTTCTCTTGGGAGGAGTCTGTGACTCTCCTGTGAGCACCACCTCCTGAATTTGATGGTGCGAGCAGGCTGTAGGGTGTGGTTAGGCAGGGACTCTGGGGATTTTTGAGGTTCTCACTCCAGTGCCAGCCAGGGCCCTGACTTGAAGTTCCTCCTCCTCACCCTGTCCCTGAAGGAGAAAGGGCCCAACATAGCACTGCCCCGACAAAGGATGGCCCATTGGGGGACAGGTAGGAGGACAGACTGGAAAATGGATTTCCAGTCTCCTCTTTCCAGTCCCACCCCCAGCACTAAGCTAAAACTACCCCAGCCCTGCCGACCATGCTCACCTCCAAGATGTACTGAAGCCTGTCTGTGCCTGGGTCCTCTGTCTAGGTTCCCTAGTGTGGTATGCCTGAGGTCAGACAAGGCCATGTGCAGAGGCTGCAGGAGAATGGACAGACATAGCTCACAGCTGAGAAACTGGGAAAACTTCTCCTTCCTGCTCAGCCAATCAGCATTGAGACTCTGAGAAGTGGGGTTCTGAGAGGTCTCAGAATACATCCTGAAGGATGTCACAGGTCACCACCAGATGGGATTAGTCTCAAAGCACTTCTAGCCCCACCTCAGTGGGATGAGGCCTCCCACAAATCCATGAGAAAGGAGGAGTCGCTGAGGTTTTGCCCCTGCCTTGCACCTCTGCCCTACCTGGCTAATGTCATGGTCTCTCTGAGGTCATCACCACCCCATCACCTTTCTCCAATCAGCTGAGGTCCTGCAACAGGCCTTCGTGATGTCAGTGCCACGCCCACCCTCTCCCCTGCAAGGCTCCTGTCCTGCCCTTAGCCAGCCCCTTAGGATTCATTGACTGATCAGAATAAGGTGTTCTCAAGTGAGCTGCAGACCAGCAATTGCTCACAGTCATTATTCAGCAAATATTTGAGAAGGACTGGCACATGTGAGAGAACCAGGAACTGCATAGAAACAATAATTGCAGAGAAGCAGCACAATCAATCAAATATGCATTTGCTTGTGGACTTGTTTGGTCCTAAAGAGAATGAAAGGACCTGAGTCTTCCCAGTCCATAGCCACCTGCTCAACTAATCAGCATCAAGACTCAGAGCTGGGAGACAGAGGCCCAAAAAGGATGGTCCAGGTCAACACCAGAGGGGATTGGTTTTCGAGCACTCTTCCAGCCCCATCTTTTTGTGATGGCCTCCCCCAGTGACAGCAATCCCTCCAACCTCCCCCTGCCCCTGCCCCTTCCCCTCCTCCTTGAAGGCAGGGAGGAATGGAAAAGAGGGGAAAGAAGCAAAAGAAGAAGAGAAAGAGGGTGGGAATGAGGAAAGGGGAGACCTAAAAGGACAAGTCCCGCAATACCCCCAGGGATTCCTTGGGACAAAGTCCTTGGTAGGAAATTAAATCAGTCAGTGGATGTGATATACGTTGACTTCAGCAAAGCTTTGGATACAGTTTCCCACAACATTCTTGCCCATAAGTTAAGGAAGCATGGATTGGATACATGGACTATAAGATGGACAGAAAGCTGGCTTGATAGTTTGGCCCAACAGATAGTGGTCAACGGCTCAATATCTGGATGGCTGTCAGTTTCAAGTGGAGTGCCCCAAGGCTCAATTCTGGGGCCAGTGTTGTTCAATGTCTTTAATAATGACCTGGATGAGAGACTGGATTGCACCCTCAGCAAGTTTGAGGATGGCACCAGGCTGCGGGGAGAGGTAGATACGTTGGAGGGTAGAGAGAGAATCCAGAGTAACCTGCATAAACTGGAGGACTGAGCCAAAAGAAATCTGATGCGGTTCAACAAGGAGAAGTGTAGAGTCCTGCACTTGGGATGGAAGAATCCCAAGCATTGTTATAGGCTGGGGACCGACTGGCTAAACAGCAGTACAGAGGAAAGAGACCTAGGGATTATTGTGGATGAAAGACTGGATGTGAGCCAACAATGTGTCCTTGTAGCCAAGAAGGCTAACGGCATATTGGGATGCATTAGGAGGAGCATTTTGAGCTGATCTAGAGAAGTTGTTGTTCCTCTCTATTCAGCACTGGTGAGGCCATATCTGGAGTATTGCATCCAGTTTTGGGCCCCCCCCCCCCACTATAGAAAGGATGTGGATATGCTGGAGCAGGTTCAGCAGAGGGCAATGAAAATGATTAAGGGGCTGGAGCACATGACCTATATGGATAGGCTGAAGGATTTGGGTTTATTTAGTCTGAAGAAGAGAAGACTGAGGGGTGATTTAATAGCAGTCTTCAGCTTCCTGAAAGGGAGCTCCAAAGAGGATGGAGAGAAACTGTTCTCAATGGTGACAGATGGCAGAACAAGGATCAATGGTCTGAAGTAACAGAAGGAGAGGAGTGGGTTGGATATCAGGAAAAACTACTTCACCAGGAGAGTGGGGAAGCGCTGGAATGTGTTGCCGAGAGAGGTGGTAGACTCTCCATCCCTAGAGGTTTTAAGTCCTGGCTTGACAAAGTCCTAGCTGGGAAAACTTAGTTCGGGTTGACCCTGCTTGAAGAAGGGGGCTGGACTCGATAACATCCTGAGGTCTCTTCCAGCCCTAGGATTCTGATTCTATTCTATGATTCACAAGAAACTAGAGATTTCCGTGCCTAAAATTCAGCTTGTACTAGGTGGATCAGAATGACCAAGTTCCAAAACTCTCTGACTCTCTTACCTTCTAAATATGGACTACAAAACCAGTAGCAAGGAAGGAGAAAACTCCAGCGAGGTTCCTCTTCATGCTCACATACATTAATCCCAATTCTCTCAGTCCCCAAGGAGAGACCTTGAGAAGCAGCCTTGATGCTGCAAAACCACAGGAGTCTCTGAGGTTGCCCCTGCCTAGCTACTTTGTCATGCTTGGCTGATGTCAGGGTCTCCCTATGTGGTCATCACCTCCCCATCACATCCACCAATAGGCTGAGGTCCTTCAACAGGTCTTTGTGGTGTCACCAACACACCCACCCCTCCCTTGTATGGCTGGAGTCCTGACTCTGGCCAGTCTCTTTGGATACTTGACTGTCTTTCCCTGGATCATCCCACTTAATGACAGCTGAGTCTGGAGATAAAGCTGGCTGCACATTAAAGCCCCAGAGACTGCTCTCTAAGCCACGCTCAGTTTGTTAATTTGGAGGCTTTAAGGCCAGAAGGGCTATTACCATATCAAATCTGATCCCTGCATATGCCAGCCCTCCTGGATACCATAGTAGCTAAGTTTTGATTCAAGAACACATCAGAAAGGCATGTAGTCCTCATCTGAAGACATCAAGAAATGAAGAATCCATCCATTGTTTTGGTAGCTCATTCCAATGGTGAATCATCCTCACTGAGAAATATTTGCACCAGATTTCTAATAAGAATTTGTTTTCACCTTCCAGACTCTGATCTTGATTTACATTTTTCTGAAACATTAAATAGCCCCTTAATACCTGACATTTTCTCCCCAGGGAGGCACTCAGACACTTCAATCTGTAGATGCTAAACAATGATGCTCCTTTCAAACAGCTCACAAGAAGGCATTTCTCTTCAGCCCTCAAGATGTTGCTCTGTTTGCTGCCCCCATCTCATTATTTCAACGTATTTTTAAAATGTAGTCCCTAAAACTGGCTGCCGTATCCAACCTCAGTCTCACTGATGCTTTGTTACCTTCCTGTCCTACTCACTCCTCTGTTCACATCACATGCATTATTTTTGCTGTGTCTGTCTGTTGTCAGGCAAGGTTCTACCATCTTCTTCCCTCCACACTGTGCTGGCCCCAACTCTCCCCCCACCAGCATGGGGCCCAGCTCTGCCCAGCCCCGCCAATGGAGCCCCTCTGCACTGTGCCAGCCCTTCCTCTCGCTAGCATGGGGCCTGACCCAGTCCCTCAACAGAGCCCCTCCCCCAGCCAGCGTGGGGCCTGGAGCAGTTCCCCAATGGGACCTGCCCTACTGTGCCAGCCCTAGCCCCTTCCCTGGCCAGCATTAGGCCTGGTCCAACCTCCCTCCCCCAGCTGATCCCCTCTCTTCACCATGCCTGTCCTAGCCCCTCTCCCAGCCAGTATGGGGACTGATCCAGCCCCGCATGGAGCCCCTCCCCCACTCAGCCCACAGAGCCTGGCCCAGCCCCCACAATGGAGACTCCCACACATACTGTGTCAGCCCCAGTCACTCCCACACCCAGAACAGGGCCCATCCTAGCTCCCCAACGGAGGACCCCCCCCACACTCCATGCCAGCCACAGCCACAGCCCCTTCCCCAGCCAGTGCAGGGCCCGGCCCAGTCTTCCCACAGAGCCTCCCTGTGCACTCTGCCAGCTCCACCCCCGCAGCCAGCGATGGGGCCTAGCCCATATACTTGGGATATATATTACAACAAGTTTCTGTCTTGAATTTTCTTCCAGCCCAACTTCCGGTTGCAAGTGGAGCTGCAACCGGGCCTCGAGTGTTTAATGATGGATTTAGCTGCATTCACCACAGCATCACCCTGGCAGCTCCAGTTGAGTGGCTTGCCTGGCATGACACCTAAATCCTTTTGAGTCACTGCTTGCCTGGGTACAGTTCCCCATTCCAAGGCCTGCATGCTTTGGGGCTAGGGAGGACCTTGTATTTGGCTCTGAGAAAACATGTTTTGTTTGCATGGGTCCAGCTTCCCAAGGGATCCAGTTCACTCTATACCATTGCCCTGGCTTAAGACTTTTTTACCTCTGCTTGTATTTTGTCACACATATTTTACGAGCAGTGATTTCTTATTTTCTTCCAGGTCACTGATGATTATTTAAGCAGTTCTTGAGAGCTTCTTTAGACCCCTGGTACCAAGCAACTGCCATTCATTGAATCTTTTCCTGTTCCTCGGTCTGCTTTTCGAGACGTGGCAACTGAAACTGGGCACAGTATTCTGCGTGCAGTTGTTCCACAGACTTATATAGCGGCATGATGGGATTTTTTGTTTTTATTTTCTATCCCTTTCCTAATAATCCCTAACATACTGTGGCAAGGCTGGCCAGGCTCCTGGGCTCCAGGCCTCTATTTAGTCCACTCTCCCTTGGTCCGGACACCACTGCCTTTCATGAGGAGGGGGAAGTGGGAAGATGGTGGTCTGGGGGGAACCTGGGCCTCACCCCCTCATTCTGGGTTCCAGCCCAGGGACCCTGTGTGGCTGCTGGTGGTGGGGGAGGGCTCCCCTTGTTACGAGCACCACAACCCTTCCCTGGGCCACTTCCCCGGGCCACTTCCCCAGACAATTCCTTCTCCCCCGCCCCGTACCTCCTCCAGGTAGTGGCAGTGGTAGTAGTAGCAGCAGCAGCAGCAGCAGCCGCAGCCTGTTCCCCCTCCTGTGGATTCAGCCTGCTTGGCCTTACTCCAAATCCCAGGCCTCCTGGGCAGGGGCTTTAGCAGAGTGACCCAGACCCAGCCAGCTCCACTCACGCAGGTGACACAGGCTCTTGGGAGTGAAGTGCAATAGCCTTCTGGATCACTTGAGCTCCCGCCACTGAAGTGAGTCTGAGGACCTGGTCCCTGCTACCTCCCTGCATCAGGCCCCCTAGTAATTCCCTGGGTCATGTGACTTGCGGGAGGGAACTTTGGAGAATGGGTACAATGGGAGCAGAAGGAGATGGAGCAGGGATGAGGCTCTTTAAAGAGGACAAGGGCAACTTGAGTAGCTCTGATATTCGGGGCAGGTGGACAGAGATCCTGGAGCAACAGAACTTTGGCTCAGTAATTTTCTATATCGTCAGTCAATATCTTTCTAGGATTTCTTTTAGCTCTACATTACAGGAAAACTTGTTTGTGCCCACAGCAATGTCCTGTTTTGGCTATTAAATTTCCTCCATGTGCACCTGTTTTGTATCCTCTACTCTGCTTTTGAACCCTGCACATCCCACCCAGAAAATCCCACTTCCAAGCCATTGTTCTCAAGGGCTCAGCTGCCAGTGCCACATGGTGACACTTTTGCACCAGCAGGTTCTGAAATCAGATGTTATTTTCTTGCAAGCTGGCAGAAGATGGTGCATAGAGACACACAGCAGGAGGAAAGAGGATGTGGTTCTTCTGCTTGTCATTTGAAAGTGCAGGTCCAAAGCCAATTTGGCGACACCGTCAGCTGGAGAAAGGTCCCTTTCCTGTTCTGTGAGGGGAAAGTCACGCACAAGGACTGGACAGCAGGGCACTGTGCCACAGTCTTATGGCACTGGACTGGTGATTTTGTAATTTCCCACAAGCTAAGCAAAGCTGGTGCCTGGAGGAGGGAAAACTGAGGTGCTGATGATTCTAATGGCATGGCTATCTGAGCTAATGTGGTCAGGCAATGTGGCAGCAGGGTCACAGAGGATGGGCTGAGGGGCTGTTGGAGAAGTTATAAAATTCAAGGTCCTGACCACCTATGGTCCTGCAGGGTCCTAGGGCTACTCCTGCCGTGAAAGCGAGGCCTAGTCAGTCCCCAGACTCCTCCACCCTCCACGAGATGCTATAATGTCCAGAATAGAAGCAGGAGCACATTTCAATAGGTGCCTTTCTTAAGCAGCTTCAGTGGTGGGTGAAGAGCAGTGCATGGCAGACAAGCTCTTCTGGCCCAGGTGGGATGAGGCGTGACTTCAGCTCGTCAAGCAACATCCCACACTTACACTACACCCCTCACAGGCAGTTATGATGACACTCAGGCTGTGAACAGATTGTTTAAGAAGGACATTTTCATACTGATCATTCAGTGATTGATGGGAGTCTCTGTTTTTTGAATGTGGAGTTTTAATTTCTCCAGTAGCTGAAACTCCAGCCCTATCTGAGAACCTCAGCCTGAATTATTAGAAAATTCTCTCATTTCATTGCTTCTGTGCCAGCCTGGTAGCTGACATGTCACTCTGGAGAGACAGAAGCAGGTACAGCTGGATGCAGAGGAGAAAGGCAAAGAAAGCCAGGGATGCAGCAGCCCAGTGTTGGCAGCAGAGTGGAGATGGAAGCCAGTTGGATGGGTTAGTGTCACAGGAGATTAATGGTTTTCTTTCTTAAGACTGAAATGATATACACGTTTTACCTATCTGCTTTGGTTGCTCTGCACTACTGCACAGCAGCCCATGACTGGCCCTGCACCCATCTGGGGCCCGGATATAGTTCAGAAGGAGGCTGAGACAAGAAGCCCAGGGCTGTAGGATCCCAGATTATTAGGCAAAGGCTCATGGATGGGGACAGCAATCAGCTGGAACATGTCAGCCTGCCAGAGACCCAGGTGGGGCCTATAAGAGGGGAAGTGAAGACAGGACCAGCTGTCTCTGCAAATGATGGGGGCAAAGGGTAATTGCTATCGGAGAACAGCCTGGGCTCTATTTGGGACACTAAGGAGCCTGATCTGATCCTAGCAGGGTGCTGGTTACTTTAAGTTTGAAAGGAGCTGGGGTTTGTTGCAGGCTGGGAGAAGCAATCTTTGCTTTATGCCACTTTTCAGCTGAAAGAGGCCCAAAAACAAACAAACAAAACCAGTTCAATCAGCCAACCAAACTGGGTCTGCAGCTGTTTTGTGCTGGCAGACACTGCTGCAAAATCTGCTCCCAAGCATTTATAATGTGTTCACTGCCTTTCTAACACACCAGATAAAAACTGTTTCAAAACTGGTGAGGTTTAAAAACTCTGTTTCCCGATGCTGTTGTTTGTTTGCTAAGTGCATTTATCCCATTCTGGAGAGTGGAAGTGGGTTAGTCAGTTTCATTCTTAGTTTCTGGTTACTTTCATGTCTTGGTGTCCATGAACTAGCTGACTGCAGTAGTGTTGAAGGCTGAAGGTGAGGTTCAGCTGTTTGAAGCAGTCTCGTGAAATTCATTCTTCTAGTCTCTGTTTACACAAAGCCCTGCTGCCACGCTGCTGCTGGCAGTGTGATGCAAATAGCTGCTCATTTGCATAATTGCACAACTAATTCGTATAATCCCATGAGATGGCCCTGTTGGCAGAGGCTGCTGCCGGCAGAAAACAAGCCATGTGAACATGATACTGTTGGTGAAAACCCCCTTTGTTGGCAACCCCTTACCCATGGGAAAAATCAGCGATAAGGTGCTGCTGACAAAGGTGGTTTTTGCAGACCAAACCACATCTACATAGTTTGTTTTCTGCCAGCAGCAGCCAGCAGCAGCCTCTGCCAGCAGGGCAATCTTGTGAGACTATGCAAATTAGCTACACAAATATGCAAAAGACTGGTCATTTGCATTTTGAGAGACCTCATTTGCATCATGCTGCTAGCTGCAGCATGACAGCAGGGCTCTGAAAAGACATGGCTTTAAAGATTTAATGGAAACATTCTGGATTCTGAACACAGCTTAATGAGTGGGACACAAAACAGGCCTTCAGAGACATAATCTCACTTCTTGAAATGGCTTGCTGAGTGGTTTGGTCAAGTTGTTTCCCCTCCCTGGTCCTCATTTGTCCCATCTGTAAAATAAGGACATAAATAAGCTGCTCTCTTTTGTAAGGCCCTTTGTGATCTATTGATGATCAGGCTGTATAATAAGAGCTGAGTATTATTAAATGTGGTCATATGGGACTGGGCTGTGTCCCTTGGGAGTCTGATAATTTCTGCTCACAAGCTCAGGCTGTGTGTGTAAGCAGGGGTAAGCACTGGGAACAGGCCTCTGCCAAACCTTTATCTTACTCATGTATGTACGACCTGAAGAAATGCTTCCATTACAGCTAGCTATAATGGGAGAGAAACTCTGGCTGTGTTTATGTAAGTACAGTACAGTTTACTTCTGCTTTGCTTAGATTTATTAGATATTCAGCAGATGGAGTGATATTTTGCTCATTGTAATCAAGCTAATTTGTGATCAAACACCAACTAGGTTTGAATTAACAGCAGGGGTAAATAAAATAGAATTTCCACTGTTTGTAATTTTGGGGGAATATAGAAAAGTAGGAATGTGCTAAATTATTCCACATGACAGGGTTCACAGCAGAAAGAATCTTGCTAATATAGGGGCTTGACTTCTGGTTAGGTAGCAGATGTTAGGGCTTCTGCTGGCTGGACTGGTTTTTACCTGCTGCCATGGGTCAGGTCATCCCTATCTACGTCCCCACCCATGTTCTGCTGGAAGTAGCTCCCATCTCTTCACTCGTGCACAGTACTAAAAGCCTGTTGCTTGTCACATTCTGAACCCTGACTCAAACCTGGAGAGGGATCTTCTGACCTTGCATACCCTCCCCTGTTGCCTTGAGAAGATGTGGTACCAAGCTTGGTGGGTTCCATTCCAGGTGTTGAGCCAGGCCTGAAGGGTGGAGACCACTGACCAGGGAAGGTTGGATCAGTTGGTCAGTCACCCCCATGTCTGTGTATGGGAATGTATGTCACCTCTCCCCAGGCAAACCTTAGCAATGAGAAAGTGAGTAAATACCTCCAGCTATTCAGTATTGCTTTTTAACCAGCGTTCTGTCAACTTGGTCTTAATTTGAAAGTTTGTACTGCTTCGTTCTGATTGATTGCCTTTGAACTCAATTGAACATGGGTAATTTTACCACGTGTTCCATATTCTGCACAGGAAAATGTGATCTCCCTAGGCATGAGTAGCCAAAGGCTTGGAAATAAACTTAATTTTGCAAAGGAAGCAAATACTGACTAATGAATATTTGAAGCAGTGGGCCATTCTTGTGCTAACCTAATGTTTTCAGTCTTTTCTGTAAATAAACATGCGGCTCTTTTTAATCAGCAGAATGAAGATACAAATCCATAGGTTCTGTAATATTTTTTGCTTTGGTTCCCATAATGAATGCTCATTTGTCTGCATAACTGCCTTGAATTTGGAGGCAGAATGAAAAATTATCTAGAAAATGTTATATTAAAAATCTATATTATAATTTCCAGGCCACCAAATACAATATTACATTATTCTGAGAGTGCTGTGCCACACAAACTTAAAAAAAATCCTCTTTTTCCTAATGCCTCCTCACCTCCCCCATCCCCACCCCAAGACAAGAAAATAAAAAGCGAGATGGGGTGTGACATCCTGAGGACACCCAGAACTGTCAGCCACAGTGTTACTCCTCTGCTTCAGCAAGAGTAAGTGTCGCTGAGGCTGCTAAGCTGCCACACCAGCCTGTCAGTTTTGTCATAAACGCTTCAGGGCTCTGCCAGTGTAAATCTTGCCTTGCCACAGAATTCAATAAGCTCACTGCCTCCAAAGAGTCTGAACGTGCACCAGCCTGTTAGGTTAACTGAGGACACACCCACCAGGATCAGTACACAACACAGAAATGGTTTTGTAATAAGACTAGAATGAGTTTATTAATAAAGAGCAGAGATTTAAGTGATATGAAGCAAGAATCCGTCTGGTTGCAGACCAAACAAAACAGGTTTATAATGACTAAAACTTAATTTTAGGAAGTTACATTCTTGCTTCAACAGGCTTACATCAGGTTATCAACAGCTCTCTCCTTTCTGGCTAAGAGGATCCAGCTTTCACAGGATCGAAGGGTGTTGTCCTCTTCTGGCCTTAATAGGATGTCTACAGTGCAATGAAACCCTTAGGTCAGATTCAGACTTGAGCCCAAACTCCCCTGCTGTCTACACACAAGTCTGTCAGACTTGGATATAGGACCCCATGTGGCTGGAAGGTTTGAGCCCAAGTCAAGCTGGTTGTGAACCCAATTACTTGGCAGTGTAGATGCATCACTTTCTTCCCCTCCCAACTGGATTCTGGTGAGTCCACCAACAGAGTCTCATGGTCCCAAGGGCTAGCTTCCTTTGTCCCTTATGCCAAGAATTTCTGGTTGACTCCAGAGAAATGAAAGCACTCCCATGTTGCAGTGCAGCAGCTCCATGAATCAATGTTTGAACCTTCCATTGCCTTCCAAACATTGAGGAGCAAACACATCAGCCAAACGCCTTCTGCAATTGCAATGGAGACTGACCAGATGAAGCCTTTTGCCAAGCAGACTGCCTTACGGTCACAGGAACACAGCCAAGTTTTGGTGACTCTCTGGTGTAAGGCCAGCAAAACAGGGAACTCAGTAAGAGGACCAGGAATGACCAGGCATACCAGCAATTAGAGAAGCTGGAAGCTTTGCAAATTTCCCAGGCGGGTAAGCAGTGCAAGGAGCATATTTAGCAGCTCAGGACTGAGCACAGAAAGACCAAGGACCAGACCCACACCTCAATCAACTGTCAACATCATGCCTGTTTGCTGAGGAATTTGACTGGATGCTGGGCACTGCAAATGGTACCAACAGTGGTACATGATGCTTTGGTCAGGTAGGATGGTGTCCCTACTGTCCCCCAAATCTTGCACAGGCACAGCTGGGAGCCAGCAATAGGCACCAAGTGAGGATAATGAAGTGACTTTATTCCTGAAACAGAGATGGCTTTGGAGCAGGAACAGCAGCAGCAGCAGCGCATCCTCGGGCCACAGTCAGAGGAGCTGTTTTATTCTCTCCTGAGGAACAGCCCACTGTGGAACCCACAGCAGTCACCGACGGGACAGAAGCTGCCCCTGGGACCAGTGTATTTTTGGCTCCATGTTTATTAATACAGTAGTGAGAGGGATTTCAACTCTATGAACCAATGGAAAAGTTAACTGGGCATCCCAACTAGCTGCCTATATCAGTTAATGGTGGGTTTCAAAATGGCACCTGGGAAATGCAAACCTTAAAAATACCTTGAAAGTAATTGCTTTTTATTTGAAAAAACACGGATTTTTGCTGGGCCATTCCTGTTTCTATAAGATAAACACCTTACACTGCCGTGCCTGTAAGTACACTGCTCTGTAGCTACATTACAGGTAATGAACAACCTGTAAACAGGGAACTGTGGTAGGAGGAGCCAGAAATATTCTCCATTTCAATTACAGGCAGCCAATGCAGTCCCTAAGTGACAGAATCACAAGTGCCAAATTCGACTGGGGTTAGAAATTTTGCCCAGAAATGCACCAGTGGAGGTGGGAGCTTGGGGAAAGCTGTGTGTTTGTATCCAGTCACAGCACTCCAACCTATGTGGAAGCTGCTACAGCATTCTGGAGTCTGACCCAGTCCTGGGTCCTGAGAGCTGCAAACTATTCTTGAAGCAGCAACTCCAGATAGTCATAGTGCAGAGAAGGGAGTATTTTCCAGAGCCACCCCGGTATCTGACCAGCCAAATGTGCTGTTTTGATCACTCTGATATAAACATTTGTGATATTTGGTTATGGATTGCATCCTACTACTCTCTTATGACTGGACATATCTGCTTTATATACATAAAAATCTCCTTTCACCTTCATTTCTCCAATATGTGTTCCTACTCTATCTAGCTATATATTTTTGTATCTTGAGTGGAGTGAGATACCCTTGAAACAATATTTCAAGGAAATTTTCTTGTCTTGTGCTACAGACTGCTGTTGGCCATTATCTTTTCCTGATCAAACCCCATTTATTTGAAGTAACTTGTCTATCCACATCCCTTTCCCAGCATGTAATGTAATGACACATTTTTGTCATGAAAGTTGTCTGCAAAACCTGCTACAAATTAATTTTACTTTTGTTTCCTAATTTACTAGACACCATCACTTCTGTTAAAATTAGCTGTCTATATAAAACAGTCTGACTGTGGCCCAAGAGGGGCCATAGTGAGAATGCTTACTCAAGACAAACTGCCAGAAATAAAGCAGACAATCCACCAAGCTGGTAATATATTAGAAAATTGGCTTGTGGCTTTGTGAATCTAAACAGCTTCTTTAATATCACACTGGTTACCAAGAAGCCAAAACACCATTCCCTTTAAGCAATCCAGCCAGCTACTCCTTCCATCTAGACAGCCACATCTAATATAGTGAGAAATTGCTGAAACGCTCATTCATGATGCTTAAAGTTCTTCCAATCTCAAAAGACCAGACACATTGCCCACCTGGTCAATGAATATTTTGGATCTCACACAAATATACATGTAAAGCCAACCTCCAATAACTAAATCTAAGATTTATTGGTAAAAAGTGTTATGTATAGTTAAGAAATCAACATATATAAAAATGTGTGTAAAGTCCATATGTCAGTTTCACAGCAGAGTCTGTGGGACTGCAGATCTGTAAAAGTCTTTTTGGAGTCATTTTAAAAGATTATAGTTCAATAAGCAGTACAAGTACGGAGTTTTTTTCAAATACTTCCATGAAAATTCCAGACTCCAGAGTAGGGTGACCACATGGCAAATAAGGGACACTGGCCTCTAGGGATGGGGGCAGGGCTGCTATCCCATGTCAGGGCTCCTTGGTAATGGGGGCTCCTGCTCCAGGGTAAGGCACCAGGGAAGGGGGCCCTGGACCCTCCAAAGGGGAAACATCAGGGATGAAGAGGAGTGGAGGATGGGTGCTCCAGAACCCTGTGTGGGGGGGGGGCAGTTCCAAAGCCTCCTGGAGCAGAGAGAATGGCCAGGAAATGAAGCAGGAGCTACCTCCCTGAAGCATGGGAGGCTGGGAAATGAGGCAGCTGACCTGTGGACGGGCTCCCTGGCAGCAGGAGCTGCCTCCCCTCAGTGTAGGGCACCAGGGAACAAGACAGCTGCCCAGTTGTGGAGTTTGCCAGTAGTGGGGGCTGTCAGCTTAGTGGAGGAGCTCCCTCGCAGGAGAGGCTGTCACCCAAGACACAGGGTGCCAGGCAACAGGAGCCCTGCAAAATATTGGACAATTTGCCTATTTTCTTAGAAAAGTCAGGACACCTGTGAGACAGCTTAAATACAGGACTCTTCCTGAGAAAAGGGGACAGATGGTCACCTTTATCCAGGGTAAACCTGGATACCACAGTCTCATGGCTTAGAATTTTCCTGTTAAATTTTAAGCTGATGTAAGATTTAAAAAAAAAAAAAAGATCCAAAGCTTTCCTTATAGTTCTTTAGCAGGCTGATAGACTCCTGAGAGCGATTTTCACAAAAAGATCTTCCTCAGAAGAAGAATAAGTAATGTATTTTGCTGCTTTGAAGCTAATCTTCTGTTTTCTATATAAACACAGATAACTAGCTGTATTTATTAACCTATGGCTGCTTCTACACTCACCTCCTCCCATCAGAGGAGGCATGGTAATGAGGCATTTCCAAGCGGGCTAATGAGCCACTAACTTGCATATTCAGCACCTCATTAGCATAATGGCAGCCACGCAAAATTCCAAATGCAGACTTCCAATTGCAGATTGACAGTGTAGATGGTGGCAGCTTTGAAATAAGCACCCCACCTCGACATTCCCTTACTCCCACAAAACTGATATTCAGGCAGCTAACATTTTCCCAGCTGCATTGCAACAAATAATTGATGAAGGTGGATATTCTCCACAACAATATTTAATGTTGATGAAATGGGGCTTTTCTGGAAAAGAGTGCCCTCTCAAGCATTTATTTCAAGGGATAAAACAAAAGCAACAGGTTTCAAGCCCTCGAAGGATCAGCTGACATTACTTCTTGGTGGAAATTTAGAAAGAGACATGAAACTGAAGCCTCTCCTTGTTTACCACACGGAAAATCTGAGGATGCTTAAAGGCTTTAACACATTAGCATTACCTGTGGTCTGGTGTTCTAATTGAACAGTATGGGTGCCAAAGCAGGTTTTTGCTGATTACATGAGAAGCTGCCTTTCATCTTTTATCTCTAAATACTGCGCTGAAAATAATCTGGATAATAAATGTCTGCTGATCCTCCATAATGCTCCCAGTCACCTTATCAATGTCAAAGACTATAGCAATAACATTCAAGCGGTGCCCCCAAATACTTCCATCCTTCAGCCAGTGGATCAAGGCATCATTGCTACATTTAAAGCTTATTAGCTGTAACTCGGGATGAGGTATCTCATATCTGCATCAGACAGAGAAGACAAACCAACAATTAAGCAGTTGTGGAAGAACTACAGTGTCAAGATGGCTATAGAAAATATCACAACTGCATGTAATAAAATTACTCAAAGTATCTTGAATAGTATTTGGAAAAAGGTGTTGCTGAAATGTTCATGATTTCTGTGGTTTTGAGGGTAAAGTGGAAAACATTCAGATTCTGTTGTGCAACTGGCAACTCAAGTCGGATTCAATAGGTAGACACAGATGATGTTCAAGAGTTATTGTCACACGGTAAAGAATTGACTAATGAAGAATTAATGCAGCTGGATGCAGGAAGGTTATCAGAAAAGGAGGAGGAAGAGTTGGATGAACCACAAAAAACCCTGTACATTTAAACATTGTCAAAATTCTTCAGTGTGTTGGAGGCAGCTACACAAATTCTCAATAACAATGACCCAAACATAGAACAGAGTACAGACTGCAAGTGAAAAATTCATGAAGCTGTTTGATGCTATCAGGAGTTGTACAACAGGAAAAAGAGGGCTTCAGTACAAACTTCAATTATATCATTTTTTCAAACCTCAACCTCAACCTCAACACCTTCTCCTAAACCCATATCACCATCAGCTGATCCTCAACCTCAAAAGCTGAAGACAAACCCCCAAATAAGAAGGTTGAAGTCACTATAGAGCTGTTTCCGATGATGATGCAGATGATCCCATGGAATTCACATCAACACCACCTTTTCAACCACTACCTAAGAACTGCCTAGTGGTAATAAATGTCACAAAAAAGTGATAAAGTAGCACTGCTCTTATTTTATAATTGTATAGTGTTATCACATATGTGGGAAAAATATTGGGTGATTTTTTTGGGAGCTGGAAACCAGTCAGAATTTTTTACATTGAAATTAATGGGAATTTCATTTTTGATTTATGAATTTTCACCTTGCAAACAGTTTTCATGGAATGAATTATGTTCATAAATCAAGGATAGGTGTATTAACTCCTCCTGTATCTTACATCTGTGAGTCAATAGAATAATGTAATGAATCACTCAAAGAGGAACAGGATTTTAGCATCTACAAGCTAATCTGTTAAACTTCCAACAAGATATAGGCAAACACAAACAAAGGGAATTAGCATTTATTCTTGATTCTCTAGCATGACAGGCAAACATGTTAAAGATTGGAGTCTAGTACATTTCTTAGAAATTTGCATAAAAGTAGATTGTCCTGATTGTGTTTCAGTGCATACTGTTAAGTTGTTATGGGTCCCACACAAGCTGATCAGTTTGTCAATGTCACAAGCAGGTTTTCTAGAAAGTTGAGAAACCTAATTCCTGACTTGAATGCATTGGTATCAGGGGAAAGCAGGGTAGTCAAACTTAATTTTGAATTCTAAGTAAGTTATGAAAGCTTTTTTAATTGAATAGCTTTCCAACTGTGTATTCCAAGGCATTCCCAGTTTGGAAGCTCTCTAGTTCACAATTTGGGTTAAGATGTGGATTATTTGTAAGATGGAAACCATTAATTTTGCCAGTGGGTTTCACAAATATTTCACAGAGGAATGGCAAGGGTCAGAAATCTTGGGCTCCTGCCCAGACTCCATAGAGGAGTGTTCTTTAGTAGGCACAGACTCTTCTACTTTTTCCCCTTAGCCTTGATACCCTCCTGTGCCAACCACTGGACTCTTCTTGTCCAACATCTGTCCCATTTTCCTTGTCTAACCAGTGCTAGTCTCCTTCTCCAGGCATGCTACCTAAGTCCCAGTCGCCATCCTGCACCACCTCACTGTCTCCTCATCTACTTGCACACTCAACCCGTTTCCCCCTCCCTGTTCTTCATCTGATCTCTCAGTTCTCTCCCACCATGTTTCCCAGTCACTCTCACAAAGTTCCTCATCCAATCTCAGTCTCACTTCAATGCACCTTGTGTTCCAGTCTTTGTTCTCAGACAGTGCAAGTTCTTCCTCTGCATCTCCTTTTCAGAACTTTCTTTCTTCCCCTTTGCCTCTATTCCTGTTCAGATGTGTTCAGTCAGATGTGTTCTTCTAACAGTCCCAGTGTCCCTCCAGCTCCTCCTTTGACCTTAGTGAGCTCAGCATTCCCCATCCTCAGCCAGTTCTACCCCAGCCCCTACCCCACTTTTCTCATGGGCTGCAAATCCCAGTCCCAACACCCAGCCAGTCCCACACTTCCCTCTTCTCCAACCAATTCCAGCCTTTCCAGTCAGTCTCCTGTTTCTCTTCCCAATCATAGTTTACCTTCCTCCAATCCCAGGTCTCACCAGAATCCCAAATCAAATCTACTTCCCCCCCAACTCCCGAAGTCTGGCTTTTGGCATCTCTACATTCAAATCAGACAGCTTCTTCTTCTCAATATTCTGGGTTCAGCCATGGAGTGAATGAGAGCAGAACAGGGAGAAACTCCTTGCTCTCCATTCTGGAGCCCAGCACCACTTCATTCTGAAACAGCTGGTTTAGGGGAAGTCTTTCTGATCTGCTGTAGCATGATCTGTCACTCCAGGGGGATGGTACGCGTGCAGTCTGGTCAGCACTAGAAGCTCTGAGAGGCTCAGACACATACAGAGAAGATAGTATTTTTGGAAATGTTAGCTGTTAAGCTGTAGCTAGGCTCTACTAAGAATGTTGAAACTGTGAATTAACAGAGCCTTATAGCATGGCCAAATATGCATGGGTTTTTCAGAAAGATAGCAAAATGCACATCGATGGCACAATGGATACCCACTGCAGAATTTCAACAATCTACTCCAAAGCACAAGGGTTCTAGAACTTTCAAAGAAAAAGTTTCAAGTATTTTTCACAGAGCCAAAATAACATTTCTCCTAGCCTCATTTTTAGAAATGGCTGAAATTCTCAAAAAGTCACCTCGACTCAGAAACCTAACAGATACAGTTTCAGCCCAAACAAATTTTCATACCACCACTCTGATTCAAGATGAATAACAACATACGAGTATTGCTAATACAAATATACAAAATCCCAAGAACTGTACTTAACCAGATGTTTTAGACTAGGAGGAGCATGCATGACAGTGAGATTTCCTGGCAAAAGGTCCTGTTCTTTACAAACAAGTCTCACTTCAGATCTGACAACTCCCCTATGCCAAACATATGCCTTGCACAATATTTATGAATAGTAGCATGTAAAGTATCCACAAATTGTTTGTAACTTATCAAACATCCATGATCATAGCATGGGTAATCTTTAAGAAATGATGTAACTATACTGAAAGTATGCTTTAGAATCCTGGACTAACGTTAGTCACCAATGGATAAGATGTATTGCAGATGGATCACTTACACACTGGGAAATTTTAACCTCTGCCTGTTTAGCCAGTGATGTAAGACCTGGTTCAATTGCTGCTCCCAAAGATTATCCATGGAAAACCACCTCCAACTGTGCAAATCATTGAAACCACTTGGAAGTAAAGAGGAACATTACAAAAGAAGGAGGTTTGCCCTGTGTGGCTCTGGCCACGCTACGCCTCCCTTTCAGAAGGGGCATGTTAATGAGACACTTTGGGAGATGCTAATGAGACACTGACATGAATATCTTGCATCTCATTAGCACAATGGCAGCCGTGCGCGACTGGAAAGTGCTGCTTTTGGAATACCACTGCCCGTGTAGATGGGGGCCTTTCGAAAGTCATGTCAGTGCCTCATTAGCATCTTTTGAAGAACCACATTAACATGCCCCCTCCGAAAGGGAGGAGCATGAATAGACACAGTTTGTCTGAATAAGGACAAAACACAGTTTCAGTATAACAGAGAAAGGCATTCTGAATTTTTTGACTGAAATATCATCTTGGGGAGCAGACATATTCCCATGAATAGGAGTCTGTGTCTGTCATGGAGGTATGGAAGTCACTGATTCCGTCACTTTCCACTACCTCTACAACTTCTGCAGCAGCTAGTGGCTGTCCACAGGGCTGCCCAAGCAGCTCAGGTGGCCCTGGAAACAGCCACATCAGTTGCTGCTGGAGCAACTCCACAGCCAACTGCTCAGTGGCCCCGTAGGGGAAGCTGACCTGGGGAAGGTGGCTCTGAGCACTACCCAAGCAGCGGCTGGTTCAGCTGGCCTTGGGAACTGCCTGAGAGGCAGTTGGGGAGTTGCCCAGAGCAGCCACTCCTTGATGGACCCCAGTACTGGTTCTGGGGCAGCTAGAGCAGCTGCTGCTTGGCAGGCCCTACCAGTGTCTTAGGGCAGTCGGGGCAGCTGAGGTCAGTAGCCCCCAACAGACAGTGCTGCTGGCTCTGCCCCTCCCCCAAAGCAGACCCCTATAAAATTTAGTGCAGAGTATAATTTTAAGTCACGGACAGGTCACGGACCATGAATTTTTATTTATTGCCTGTAACCAGTCCATGACTTTTACTAAAAATACCCATGACTAAATCATAGCATTACTCATGAATCATTGGATCCTGGTTCCTGAGAAGTTAGCCAGCTCTGCAAGAGACTGGACTTTAGATAGCAAAGGTAACCATATGCGTATAGACCCAAGTTTGCATTTTGTTACTGCATTTTTATAATAATTTATTTCCACCACTACTACTTTCCATGTAACTGCCAAGTCTTTCTTAAATCAGTTTTTGTTGTAAGTGTTCACAAGTGCTGTATGTTAAAGAGAAGCAGTGGTTTTAAGGTAAAAATAGTAAACTGCTTCTTTGAAGCAAAGGATCTGAGAGTTTTGTTAGTAGCTAGTGTTAAGGGCTGGATGTTACTGGGGAATAATTCAAAGGGACTTGTGCTCTCTTACCTTTCAGGGTAAAGAAGAGGCTGAATTAGCCCAGAGGAGAGTGTTTGAGTGGCTGAAAGGTGGTGGTATTAGAGAGCTGATGCCCTGCTAGGCACAGACAAGACTCCTTCATGCTAGAGACAGGGAATAGCAAGATGATTCAGAGTCCTGGGTACCCTGAGAACCATCACAGAAGGAGCAACTAAGTTGGGGGTTGGGAAGGCTGCTCAAAGGGAAGAAATATGGTATAATAAGGATAGCAAGGCTGAATGGAGATATGTATGAACAAATGTTTTAGGGTATGGGGACAAAGGAAACTCTTAGATGGTTGCAGCGTGAAATCACTGCAGAAACAGGAAACTCTGATAAAGGCTTGAGTAGCCACTTGGAGAGGGGCATGAAAGTAGCCATGGTTGGTGGCAGAAACAGCCCCAGGAAGGTAGGGATGGTGTCCTGAAGAAACTTTACTTAGGCCAGAAGTATGGTAAATTTAATCTAGAGTCTAGAAAACTCAGTCAATTTCTTATGCTGTTTCAAGGGCAAGCAGCACTTGTAACCATAGTTAAAGTTACCTTTAGAACACAAAACCATTTAGCTTATGTTTCATATTTCTCTTACCAGCGTTACAAAGGCTCCTATAACCTTCATTAGAACAATGTCATGTTTAAATGGACTGAGGCAGAGTCATGAACTCCACCGCATTTTGGTTTAATGGGAGCACAACTGTATGTTGTATTTTAAGTAGAATATGCAACTTCATAAGTTAAATGTGCTTCTTGTGTTTTTATTATTTTTGTTTTATTTTCATTTTTTGCAAAATGTCAAACTTATGCATTCTTTTTTTACTAACCACAGCTTATTAATTGTAGTGAAAGTTATACTCTGGGACTGTGGTGTTCAACATGCTAGCCACTGGCCACATGTGGCGATTTGGCCAGTTGAGTCTGGCTAGTTGATTTGAATAATAAATATATTTTCAGATTAACATGGCTAGCTCACTATGACAGTAGCCACTATAGTGACAACTACTTCAGAACTGTTTGGACACCATGGAAAAATGCATAAACTGAGTAATACACACAAATCTGGCAGAATTGCCAAAGTCTCTCAAGAATTAAACCCTAAGAATGAGCATGGTGGGTCAAAGCTGCGGAATGGAACTTGGAAATGGAAGGCATGCTGAAAGACAGCAGGGGCAATGACTGTGCAAAATGTTACCCCTCTACCAAATAGTTAAAGCCAAAACCTTACATTTGAATTTTTTGTTGGAAGAGAAATTGGTGATATAGTCTGGGTATTTTCTTAGTATAACTTGTTTTACTTACACAATATACATCAGTCCTTCAACAGAAGTGATCAGAAATGCCATGTAAGCACATCCTTCTTTCCAAAATTTTGGCCCAAATCCTAATTCCCAGGGTGCAGTTATACCCCTAATAATGACTCTAAATAGAGAAATTAAGATGCAGAGCAAACTCACTTCAGCTACATCTACACTACAGAGATCTTTCAAAAGAAGCTTGAAAGAGTACATCCATATACAAAAGAGCGGATCAAAAGAGTCATCTGCTCTTTTGAAAGAGCATCCACACAGCCCCCATCCTTTCAAAAGAATGGTCCAGGGATGGAAAAATCAGGTGCCATGAGGACTGTTCTTTCGAAAGAACGGTCCTGGAGAGTGTCTACATGTGTTTCCTTTCAAAGTAAGTTTTCAAAAGAAGGCATTCTGCCTGAAACAGGAGTGGAAGAGTGCTTTCAAAGGGAGTGCTGCATTTTTTTTTATTTACTTTTGAAAGAATGCTTTTTGTGTGTAGGGGCTCTGTGGGATCTTTCAAAAGAACCCCCTTCTTTCAAAAGAACTTGCTAGTGTAGATGCAGCCTCCTTGTTTACAGCATTTTTTCCAGAAAGAACCTGCACTCCACAATTAACAAAATATGGCATTTCTTCAAAGATTTCTTCTTATATGTGCTTGGACATTAAGAAAAAGAACTTGTAAAACTAAGTCTGACAGCTCATTTTTACAACTTATATTGAGCTCTAAGAATGGAGTCTAGCTGCAAGAAAAACAAGAACTCAACATGGAAGCCAAGAGGGCAAAACATCTGAAGATCTGAGAATGGTTCAGAGTCTTGTGTAACTATATAGAACAGGCTAAGATCACATTAACAGAAATGTGTGATCAGCATGTAGTACGAGGACAAAAGGAATTTAAAACTATACATTGTGTATGTACAGCAACCCATGACTGGAACCTCATGACAGCAATGTAGATATAGAGACCTTGAATTCTCACTAGATCACATTATTCAGAGATGCAAGAATTAAATCCCAAAGACAGATGGGTCATGGCAGATTCGGTAAGTAACTCCACAGGTGGCATCTGAGAATAGAACCTTATAAGCAGGGCAGGCATGTGAAGACTACCAACCGAACTCTGTAAACACCCTGCACTGTGAGCTAGGAATGGGGCTATGCATCATAGCAACCTGTTCTGAGATCAACTTTTTACTATAATTTGAGCTGTGATAGTAGTACATAGTGAGAGCTAGGAATGGTACGCATTAAGCAGGTCTGGTAGGTCAATCACCCTGCAACAGGGGATGAGAACTGAACGATCTGAGAACAGAAGGTCTTGCACAGAACAGACCGGTACTGAAACTAGAACCCTGGAAGGTGTGGCTGGGTCAAGACCTGGAAATATGGAAAAGAACTATACGCTGAGATACCCAGAAATGACAACCTGGTCAAGACTGGGAATAGACCCTTAAGTGTAACACAAGCCGAGACAAAAGATCGGAGCCTTGTAAGTGACTAGCACATTTTGAAACCTAAGAATTCAAGTGGGTTGAACATACTGAATGGTGAAAGCAGAACAAATGAAAAAATAAAAATAAAAAAAGGAAGCTTGAGTGTACACAAAATAGTGAGACCTGGAAGTTGAGCCCTATGACAGGAAAGAATCCTGGATGTGGACTGTTGAGAAATGAGCTGCCGTCAAACTGTTGCAGAAAAGGTTGTTGTGATGCCAGGTACACTGAGAGCAAGGTCTGTTGGTGACATGTTTTGCTATAAAAACTCTATGGCCCATCTGTGTCACAATAACTGCATTTCTGTATATACAAGCCAGGGCTGGTGATGGGGGTATTAAGCAGGTAATTGCCTGGGACCCCCAAAAGGCACATTGCTCAAGCTTTGGCTTCAGCCCTATAAGATGGGGCTTCAGCTCTCTATCCTGGGACCCCCACCCCACACCAAGTTTAATGTTGGCCCCGCTTGGCAGCTCCCCTGAAACCTGCTTCCAGCCCCCACAAGGCAGCCAGGAACCCCAGCTAAGAATCACTGCCGCAGGGGTTAAAAGTTTGGCATTGATTTTTGTTTCTGAAGGCCATTCACTGGTGGGGGCATCATCAGAGACCTTCATTGGGTGACCAAACCTTACATGGAAGGATGCGCAGCAGTTGCATGGGGAGTGGGATGAACTGGGGGAAACTCTGAATGAGAGGGGGATGGGTGGTCCTCGCCGGAGGGAAGACGCTAGGTGAGGGGCAGGGAGTCTCAGCCCCGAGGGAAAAGGGAAAATGGAGCCCAGCGCCAGACACTCCTTCGGGAGGGCCCCTGAGGAGCCGAGCCCAGCATGGGCGGGGCACGGGCTGGGCTGAGAGCGCCGCAGCTCCTGGAAGGGGGCCAGTGGGTCGCGCTGCCGGGCGCAGGCTCAGCCGAGACGGAGGTGGGGGGCTAACGCCCGCCGCGGACCTGTCCCAGCCCCGAGGCTGCGGGGAATCGGGGCGCCCACACCCCGAGCCGAGCCTCCCGGCTCACGAGCCTGCCGCGCGCCCGGTGCAGCCGGGGCAGGCCGGGCTGGCAGGTGCACGCCTGCGGCGACGGCAGCGGCGGCGTAACCCAGCGTTGGAGCAGTAACGGGTTGCCGCCTCCCTGCCCAGCCAGCCGCCGCTGCCGGCCTCCGCCAGCGCCCGAGGAACTCAGCGCCATGGCGCCCGGGAGGTAAGCGCGCTCAGTCCCTGCTCCCGCCGCGCTGCGCCGCCTTGCCCCCGCCTCGCTCCCCAGGGAGCGCGCGCGGCGAGGGGGCGGCCCACCGGGTCCCCCTGCAGGAAAAGTTGCTTCCCGCCCCCCGGCGCCCCTTTAGTGCCATCGGGCTGCAGAGGCGGGTGCACTTCCGGGTTCACCCCGCCCCCCTCTTCTCCGGGGTGAGCCTGCAGAGGATCCGACGCCTCGGCGCCCAGCGGCGAAGTTGCAGCTTCCCCTTGGGGGGGGAGGGGCCCTGCATGTGCGCTCCCGAGCCCCCCTTACTGACAGGGAGGGGACCTGAGCCGAGCCGAGCCTGCCCAGCCCGCAGTCCGGGGGCGCCGGTGCTCGCCTGGGGCACGTGCAAAGCCCCGGGCTGCTGCAGGTGCCAGCACAAAGGGAACGCGTTCCCCGCTCCGGGCGAGCACCGCCAGGGGATGCCCGCAGGTGGAACTGCGCCCGCTAGGCGCCAGGGGGCGTCCGGGGCGCGTGGGAGTCCTGCGCTCCCTTTACCTTTTCCCCCTGGCAGCACAGCGGTCGCGGTTACCCTGCAAGGAAACAGCCCGGCACTGTCCGTCTGGGAGCGCGGGGGGGGAGCCCCAGTGGGGCTGGGGAGGAGCACGATCCTGGCGCTGAAGCCGGTGCAAAGGGAAAGTGGAGGAGGAAAGTGGACGGACAAACTACATTGGGCGTAGCTTGAAACTGACTAGCGCGCCGAGGATGCAGCTGCCTTGCACGGATTTGTGCCCCAAAGGGCCTGTTTTTTAATTGCACCTTGGTAATTATTCCTGCCCTTCAGTGCCTTTTATTGTGTGGGGGCATGGGAGGGGAGGCTACTGTTTGGGCTCATGCCCTGTCCTCTCTACGGGGTTTTAAATGTAAGTAATGGTAAGGCCGCCATTTTGAATTGTTTCAGGCAACAGAATGAAATCTTAGGTCGATCTCTGTGTTTCCTTGCATTTTCCCCTTCGGTGTTTTCTATAAATGGCTCCTAGCGGTGTTGTGTATAGTTGGGGGATTTTAACGGTAAACTTGAAAAAAATGTAGTACTGTGCTTGTTCTCGTGTGAAGTTGTTGTGTTGACGGCATGTAATGTAAGGGAAAACAAATAAATGTCTAAACTATGTAGTTTCTGTTTTCTGGTTTCAATCACTGATAGAAATCTGGCTGTGTCAATTTGATGTATGAGTATAGATTAGAATGCCTGGCTTTAGAACTAGTTTCAGAAGTATATTTTTCTTTTGGCAAGGTAAAAGTATTTCATCTTCGGCAAGAAAATACTTCGTTTAATTTCTAGTTTTGAGTTATGTTTTGACATTTTAACGAAACACATGGCATTTTACTCATCTGATTTGACAAGAAATCAGTTAGTTCAAACCCTGTATGTACATGAAAAGATTAGAAAACATAACTACATATCTAATGTTGCCAGTTAGTCCAAGCTCTTAAAAGCATACAACCAGTATGTTAAAAATAGTGTAAATTCTAAACTACGTTTTAGAGGAAGAAAGATTTAACACTTGTTAGTTTATCCATTTTAGTCTATTAAGGTTAAACACATCACCTAAAAAACATGGTATGCATTTAATTGCTAATCTTTTCCCTGCTGTGTTTAGTAGATGTCTACCTAGACTCATACTGTAGCTCAAATGAATGAAATAGTAATACAGCTTACCAGCTTTTGCTAAAGGAGATAGGTGTGTTGCTTATGTAGTCAGCATTACTTTTAAAGAGCCATTAACTGATTTTCTAGTTATAGCATAATTTGGAACTTTAGTTTATGTGCATATACTATAGCATGAATTGTCATCAGTATTAACTACTCTTAAGAAAAACTGCATAATTTTCTAATAAATATCTGGATGGTTTTTAACATCATGTTAATGTAACAAAGCATTTATCAAAGTATTTAATAATTAAATTGCAATAACCATTTAGAGTTAGATTGATACTGAATTGTACAGTAAACCATATAGGAAAGAACATTTCATTTTAAAACACATTACAAAGTAAAGATGATATCTTATTTGTTGGAAATATTGTCATTTACTTTTTTGAAAATTATTCACAAGATATACAGTTAACAGTATTCTTCTGAAGGAATGTCTAGTACATAGCAAGACAGATCACTAAAATCTGGAATAAATATATAACCTCACATTAATAAGTACACCAAAAAGCCAAGTTCTCTTTGTTCTCATGAAACAATGTAATATGAAATAGCAAAGTAATGGCTACTTCTTATAAACAGACTGTTTCGTACATATTTTTCTAAACAGCTGTGATGGAAAATGTAAGATTTTATGAATAAACGAGCTATCAAAGTTATGTTTATAAAATTAATGCTTCAAGGGAGACAATTTTAAAAAAAAAATGTTTCAAGAAATCAATAGTAAAGTCAATATAGGAGACATCAACAAATATGTTTTAGAAACTTTGGGAAGAGAGAGAAATAATGAAAATTTCATATGTCTAGGCCAAAATCTTCACTGTCTAAACCATTGCTACGATGCAGTGATAAGTCACAAGCAGCATTTCAGATCATATTCTCCACAGAAGGATGACTTACAAGGCTTAGGCAGTTAAAGGTGTTGTTCTTTTTTTCATTTTGAAGTAGCTTTCTGTTTGCATCATAGTTAAACAATTTGATTTCTGGAGTGATTTTTGGGGCAGGAGAGAGAAAGAGACGCCCCCCCCCCCCCCCCCCGATGATTCTCCTATAAAATGTCTGGATAGAAAGTAGCTTTTAAAGGAACCATTTTTCCCCCCACAATGAGCTTAAAAAACATACATTGTGAGTCATAATTGCTAACTTATTAATCAGAATACGATTCCAGTTCTCAAATATAACTAAAATGCACACTATTTATAGCTGGCAGATGTACTTTATAAAGCCAGCTGTATTTTGAAAATATGAGGGTACATGCCTTTATGGACTAGCTCCTCCTATGACATGATACTGTATGATGTCGCTGACCGGAGTGCTGAATCAAGACAGCCATGTTGATCACTACTAAATCCAACTGAAAAACATATCCAGAAGTTCTGTGGAGGTTCAAATGCAAGGATAACTCTAGTAAGTTTTCTTTTCCCTTTATTATCTCATTTTTGCATCATTCATTCACTAAGTGTAGTGGGAAGATAGATGCTCTCTCTCAAGGAAGCTGTAGCCAGTGAATTGTATTAGTTTGGTATTGAATGAGTACAGGACGATCAATACTATGGCACTTTATTTGAAAATGGTCCATTATTACTATAAAGGCATTTTAAGCCATCATACATAAAAACGAAGCCTACATTTAACATAAAAGTCACATTTTTAATTAAACAATGTTTAGACCTAAGCCATTTTTGAATACATTTCAAATTATGTAAGGGTCCTTTGAGAGCTAATATCAAAGTATGTGCCCAATGAATTAAAAAAAAAATCAGTGATATGGACAAGGTCCATGTAATTACATATACTCATTAACAGCAAGACGATAGATATGAACATGAGATTTTTGTAAAAGATAAAAAGTTAAAATTTGGAGGATCCAAGCAGTACCTAAGAAAATCTCCTCTAAATTTGTTTTGAGTTCCAATCTCTCTGATAGCAAAAGCTCTCTCTTACATAAAATATTTTGTGGACCAGTTCATGTTTTGTGTCATTTAAAAAAAAAGTTGTATAATAAAGTAAATTAATTTGCTACTTTTTTATATGTAAGTGGTAAACATTTAAACATGGGGCTTTTTGACATACTGCTTCCTAAAATAGAATGACTTGATATGCAGGATCCTCAAATTAAAGGTCAAAGGTGACAAACCAGGACGGAGGTCATGTAGCTCATTTTCAGGCAATCAGTTTCTAGTTTTTTCATGGTTGAACAAAAGCTTAATTATACAGAGGCAAAAAAGGAGGCCTGTAATGTTAACTGATCAATTTTCACAAAGAAATAGGGATAGATTTACACAATTTCTCAAATAATTTGTATTCTCAATTATGGGTCTCAATGCTGAATTTATGCTGACTTTGATTAAAATATGGATATACACGTTTAGGTTTCAACGCTACCATTTCTTCCTTAATTTATTATTTTACTATCTCTAAATGGTCTAGATACTAGTGGTATGTGCAACAGGGAATCTCAAGGATGGAATTTAGTTATTTTTCTAAATAGTATGTAATAAAGTTCTTAGGGTCCCAAAAAGTTTATATACCTATATTTGTTTTAAACAAAATTCTGAAAATTTAAGACTACTGTCAGAATACATGGTGTGAGTGTGTGGATGCACACTAGATTAAAAATAACTGCTTTCCCTTCCAAAAAGCTATGCTGAATAAATTCCTCTTTATATCAATAGATAGTTCCTACCAATGAAATGGTTTTTAAAGCTGTCAGTTATATTTTGCTTGAAGAAACCTTTTTTATTTTATTGTATATAGTATAGTATGTTCTGCTACTCCCACTGCCTTTCAGAAAGGTGTAGGGTTTTTGGTTTTGTTTTTAACTATGATTAAATTTTAAAATGCTCTCCTGTGTGTGTTTTCATGTTTTTGAAGCCATTTACTTATATTTAACTCAGTTATATACTACCTATTTTTATATAACATCAATATCTATATTACTGAAAGCACTGCAGTGCATAAAAGGTTTCTCAGTATGAACCCAACATGCATATGTAGGTTAAACTGGTGTTGAAAATATATGCACATTCAACATTATTTTTGTAATGCAGTCCTGAGAGTGAGTTGTTTAGTAATATTTTAGATGTTCTACCATTGTACATATTTCATAATAAATCTTGCATATGTGCAATCATTTTGTAAGAAAAATAAATTTCAAGATAAAAGTTTCTCATTTCCAAGAATTTAGTATCAGTTGTATTGTTCTATAGTCTCATTTCAAACTAATAAATGATTTACACTAAAAGACAAGAGTTACCATTGCATTATTTTGTTGAAAAACATGACCAGTGACTCAAACATTTATTATATAGAACTATTTTCTTTTACAATTAGGAAAATGTCACCTACTCTGAGTTGTTTCTTGCTTTACACACGTGTATGTGAAAAGGAGACATCAATATTAGATCAACATTAGTTGTGTAAGCAGTGTCTATTGACAAACCACACATTATATCATTTTACTTTTATATGTTTTCTTCAGCTTGGTTACTTTATTCCTGGTAAGTTGTTAATATTCACACCAAAAAGAAGACATATTAAGGAGCTGAATTTAAGCTTGTGAATCTGTTAGACTTCTAAATGACAATTCACTAATAATAATTACATAAAAAAGGCTTGGAGTTTTAGAGGTAGACAGCCTGTATAAAAGCAACAAAAATAATGTGGGAGTAAAAAGGATGTAGCAGAAATTAAGTGTTAACACCATGAAGAGACTATATCTGAAATACAGCAGATGAATTTAGAAATGCTTCTTGAGAATCTACAACCAATCATGCTGAAGCTTTTACAGAAGTATATAATTTTTTAAACACAGAATAATTTTCCAGGTAAAATTTTTAAAAAATACTGTAATGCATATACAACAGCAACTTCATCTCCTGAATTAGTTTTAAAGTGTTTAAATTCATTGTGGCAAAAAGTGCTTTTATTACCTGACTGCAAATTATACATTATGCAGCTTACAACTTCATTTTATTTATAGATTTCATATTGTGATTTTGGCTTAATAATTGCATTTAAATTGAGGCTTTGCTGAGTTTAGGGACAGTTTACAAACTCATTTACAATTAAGTTCAGTGTGATGTTCATACCTCATTTGGGAGGACACAGAAAATGTAATGTAATTACATGGAATGGAAACGTGTATATATATATGTTTTTACAAGCTAAATTTTTAAAATTTATAATATTGCCATAACAGTTCTTTATGATTAGCCTTTTGATATGTTTCCAGCATTTATTAAGGATTCTTTCATTTGTGAACATTCTTAAAAATGGCTTATAAACTCGTGATTCTTATTCATTTTAGAAACACATACTTGTGTTAACCTTTTAATAGCTTGAATACATATTAAACCAATGATCATAAGTAGGCTTTCCAGTTAGATTTAAAAACAAACAAACAAAACAGATGGATAATATTTATTTTTAAGCTTCCCCCAAATTATCTATTTACATTTTCATAGTTGCAGGTAACTATAGAGGGTGTCAGAGAATGAATAATAGTAGATGGTCCAATTCAAAAAGTTAAAGCTGTATAACTGATTAAAACGTATTCTGATGAATTCTCACAGAGCATTTTTCTTCCTCTGCCTATGGGTACATTTTGATTGTCAGTAAAAATATTGTTCCATTGTTTTTTTCTCTATATATGAATAAATCACTATTGAATTTTACAAATAATCTAATACTTTCAAGCATGAAACTACTGTAAAATAACTAATACATTTGGATTTTTTTTTTGGTCTCAGTTGCAAGTACTGATGCTATTGTGAACAAAAGAACACTATTAGCTACTTCCTGAAACAATCACTTTGAAATCAAGTTCAGTCCCATTAAAAGATGATGTATTTATAATTTCATTTGCATAAGAAAATGCAAATTGCTCCAATTTGGACAAGCTGTCTTTAAATTGCTAGCTGTAAATGTGACTCTAATGCAGAAAATATGACAAAATCAAATAGTTGCTTTTGAAAAATTGTATGTTTGGACTTTTTTGTACCTTTGACAAATAAAATTGGTTACAATTGAATGAAAATTTCCTCAGTATTCTGTGTTATGGAATTTTTGAAATACGCAAAATATTTTCTAGATAAGATTTTTTCACATTCTTTAAATACAAATTATATAAAATAGATAATACTGTATTGATTAAGAACAATTAAACTCACTAAAAGGGAATTAGAAATGATCTTATCAATTGGATTTCTTGATTATACAATTATTATAACTATTTAATCATATACACATAAGATATTTTTAACAATTTTAGGCTCAGGGATCTTGGGATCAAAGCACATAATTTAAAAAGAAACTAAATATTAAAATGAATGGTAATAATTTCACTTTATAGAATCAATTGCTGAGCCTATTGGAGTCAGCAATAGTCTCCACACCACTGAGGTCAATGGAGCTAGTTATCCCCAATTTATATTGCTTTACTAGAACAGTTCAGAGTCTTGATTTCATTGGGAGCAGATTTTGTCCTTATGTGCTCGTGTTCCAACTGAGCTCTAATGGAAGTCTAGTAAACTTCATGGGGGCAGAACTGGGTCCTCTGATTATCAGAAGTGCCTACATTAAAGTGTATCAAATAGCCTACCTTAACTCATTTCATATGCCAGCAGATCATAGCTTGGTAATATCCCCAAGCTATTTATATTATCTACAAAAAGTAAACATTTTTAACACATACAAAAGATTCAGAAGTTGGAATCAGTTATAAACTTCTATTTTCTGAGCATTAAAAAACACAAAACAAAAAAAATTAAGTAAAACCAAGTCAGTCTGGGGGATTTTATTAAAAACCCTTTCCAGTTGAGTACTTGAATTTAGAAGATAATTAAAAGGAATTATTTTTCCTGCTTTATCTCTTCACTTCCTAAAATGTTTACAGCAATGCTCACACTGCTAGGATGGGAAGAAATTTGTGAACACAGTTACATTAGTGTGTGTAATTACACAAGAAAATGAAATTCAGTCATAATTTTGGAACAGAATATTTCACAGGAAGTATATTGCATATTTAGCAAATTATACAATATTGGA